>NC_086330.1:258257530-258870248 GCF_032445375.1 Bacillus rossius redtenbacheri | reverse complement strand
AACGATAATTGCAATGGTGACGTCATAAATAAAAATGGCGGAAAACACGACGGAATGTTCGAGAAAACAAAATGACGTCATACAAAATGGCGGATCCAAAATGGCGGATCCAAAATGGCCGCCGGGGTCAAGGTCAAGGTCAAAGGTCAAGGTCTCAACCATCCAAGATGGTCGCCGTGACATCACAATCCAATATGGCGGACACCGGCTCCGGCTCCACAGCCTGAAGCGGGGCTCGGAGCCCCATTCCTATACTACTGTATTCGTCTTCCTGTAATTCTTCAAGTATGGATATTATTTCGTTTTGATGCGAAGTATTCCCTACTTCTTTAGAAGCAAGCAGCAAGCGAAGCCGATCTACAAGTTCATCAGGATCATTCCAGTATCTGTACGACAGTATTTTATTATCAAATAATTTACTAACTAAACCTGATCCTGTTGAAACACCTACTTCAGGGAACAGTTTAGATATAATTTCATACTTTATATGATGCTCATCTTTAAACAAGTTAGTTTTCGAACAGTTGTTTTTGTAATGAGCACTTGTAGTTTTTAACATTAGCTTGTATTGTTCTAAATCTGTATTTTTATATCGCTGAGGATCTCTAAGAAACAGTAAATTATAGAGTCCAGGTGTCCCAGTCGTGGTAAATCCACCTACTTGTATGACATCACCAGGTAAAAAATGTACTTCCAATTTACCCATGTACCACTTTTTGCTACGTTTAAAAACACCATAAATAGGATCTCCTTTGTGTGACGAGTATGAAGACAAGTAAGTAGAAGCAAGAGTTTCTGGCTCAACTTCTGAGGAACGTAATTTTTTATGCTGTAGTAAATATGAAATCGGTACATCTTCTTCGTTTACATGTATGATACGTCGCTTTCTACGGTAAGATTCAGCAGGATTCTTTTCTTTCGCTTCAGAAGAAACATTTTCAGTTTTAACAAGTGTAGGAGAAACATTTTCATGTTTTAAATTATCTAGACGTGATGTAATTGGTTCGAATATTCTTTCGTTGTCAATATGACACCCTAACTTTTCCTTCTTCGCGAGTAAGTATTTATCACGAATACTTTTGATTATGTCATGCAGCTCTTTCGCTGATTCAGTCATGTTAATAAAATGACGGTTAACTCCATCATTATGTATTTATATACCTTTATGAGACCTACTTTCTCCCCTTTTGCGGTAAAGTTTTAGGATCTTGTAAAGATTTAATAACTATATGTTCTTCTAATCCATCCATGCGAGCATTCGTTTCGGTCAGGAACTGTTTATGTAAATTAGTAAAACTTTTTTCAACTACCAGTTTAATTCCCTCACTTTGTTTTAGTAAAGATTCGCGTATGTGTTCACAATGCCTAAATAACTCATCATCATGACTCAGAGACAAAATTTTTTCATTCATATCTTCTAACACAATTTCTAGTTTGCTCTATTAAGAATTTCATCAAACACATTTCTTATGTTAGTAAATAAACGTTCAAAATTTTCATTTTGATTTTCACTTACAGAGTCCACAACTAGTTTCAGACTTTGTAATGTTTGCGAGTTTATTTCCAGCACATACTGCTTTGTGCTAGCATCTGTAGAATGTGTAGGCTATCCTTAATTACGTAAAAAATTCCCATTTACCGACAAGTTCCCATCACGCATTACTGTTATGTTACTTTTTTCACGCATGCTTTTCAAGGCACTATGCCCGAACATACTTATTGAGTCAGTCATCTCTAACGATATACTGATCCAACTGCCTTCTGAAACGGCTATGATATAGCGGAAAATCTTTAAAAATCGAGATGAAACCGAACCTATCGTTCCAACACACGGAAAACACATTTGTTTAAACTCGTTAAATGTCATATCGCTCGAAATATGGTCTTCGTATGCATGTTTAAGATTTAGGTCATCCATTTTGAATAAAATAATGACATATGCATTATCACGTACAAGATGTTTCGGTATTCTCGAGTATGTTTGACATAAGTATATGCAATCCACGTATGAGTGTCGACCCATCGAAAAATATCTTTGAATATTACCCTGTTTTTCGTTAGCGACGTCATCGAATATAATTGAAGGGCTTCGTGCTGTATAGTGACAAGCCACATCATGGACAAACAGAGATATAGCAGTTTTAAACTTTTACCAAATTCTATAATTCTTGTTATTGCTTTATTTAATGTTATAATTAATTATTATCTAACTTAATTATTGGAAAGCATATTGGCCACTTGTATTTTCACCAATGGTGCCAATTGAGACCAGTAGTATTTTTTAAACTTTTATTTGCGTAATTATTTGTGGCTTATCACTTTATTGCTCATCTCATAAGTTGCTCAATGTAGATAAATAAGACTGTGATAATGCACATTTAGGTGAGGCATGTCATATTATTGCCTTGCTTTAATTATCAAATTATATGTAATAAACACATGTGGTGCATATGGAAAATGTCTAATCAGTCACTATAACATTAGTGTGACTTATTTAACATAAATTACGCGAACAAACAGCAATACCAAATAGGCAGTAAGTGGAAATAGCACTCAAAGTACAGTAGTATAATATTATTTTTACATAACAAAGTTTAAGTTAACAGTTCCACATCTGCGTCAACATCCGTAGCACTATCAGGTTGAAGTCCATTATAGAAGTTGTGGTGGACAGGAGGAACAAACGGAAGAAGGCTTCGCACATCATCCAACTTCTTCTTGTTAATCTTTAGTGGTGCTGTATATTTCCTCAGCAGATTACAAAGTTTTTTTCCCGTAGGTCTGCCAACCTTGCACAAATTCACCTCTTTGTAGTATTCATTCACTGCATGCTTAATGAAGAAGCTAGTTAGTTTTTCAGAAGTGAACTTGAATGCAAGCGCGGAAGAAAATTTCACTACCTGGCCACATTTTGTTTCCTTAGATTTCCTTATATTTTTTAAAAGACTATCCATACTAACAAAATCAACTTGTGACATACTTATCACTTTGAAGGGTCTGTTTTTGTTTGCTTTTTTTATTATATATAGCCATTCGGTTGGTGAAAATATTTGAGTAACCTTCCTGTGACACTTCTCTATTAAAGCAAAATCTCTGTCAGATGGCATATGTGTGTGTCCAGCTATAAGAAAATAATGATGAATTTCCTTAAGGTGTTGTTCTTTGATGAGTTGATGCCAAAGAGCTACTAAGGCCAGTTCTTATTTTGACCTGGACAGTTGTCTGTGAATACTACAAGCTCTTCAGCTTCAGAGTGCTCTTCTAGAAATTTGAGTACAACACTACATATCTCATCACTTCCTCTTTTTGCAATGTTTTCTGTCCATGTAAACATGTTCCCTTGTCCAGTTCTGCAGTTGTGAATACCGAGATTATACATCCACAATTTTCTGCAGTAAAATGCCGGCCCTGCTGTGAGCTTCGGTACTGGAAGAGCTTGTTGCAAATCAATACTAATTACCAGTTTCTTCGGATTATTAACCTGTGACTCTTTCTTCATGAGTTCCTGCATTGCTTGAGCTCTTTTTTGGTGTAGTTGCAATTTTTGTTTAAGCTCTCGTGCGGCATTGTCTTCACCATTCAATAGTAATGCCTCTATTTTAATTGCGGATTCATCACATACCTTGCAAGTATCAGATTTTGGTAACTTAAATCCAATTTTGTATTCAGTGCAGAATATATGTCTGTATGTAGGTTGATTAACTGGCTGTCCTACATTATTTTCTACACACCAAGGAAGATAGAAGTCTTCATAAAGACGTGTAATAGACATATCACTATCCAAAAACACCTTTCCAATATTCACAGACCTACTATAATGACTTTCATATTTAGGTATGCTATTAATATGGTCTCTAACAGACTGCAGGCGAATGTCATCTATCTTATTCGGTCGATTTCCATGTTTTCCTCTTGCATCAGCTTTAGGTGTTGTAGCACCACTTGCTATATGTGAAACAATGTTGTCCACTCTGCCCCTACATTTCTGTAAACCATGAACATTCAAAAACTCTTTTTTACACACTACTGTTTCCACTCCATTAATTTTAATGGAGTACTGCACACTGATCTTCCTACTAGAAACAGCTTTTTTAGTTTTTCTTGGGTAACTTCTTTTCTTTTTTACAACTCTTATACATCCGAAAAGGTAGCAATTTTGTGTATCAAATGACCCCATATCCCAAAAGTTATTAAACATGTCTTCTTCCTTATGTAAAAGTTTACCCCTACACTTTTTTCTACAGGAACATGGAGGTCCCATAATACTGCTTTCTACAGTTTTCTTAGTTGTTTCACTTACGTATTGTTTGCCTTGATTACGCCTTCGCTTTTTCTTGTTTCTGGAATGAGAGGACGAACTCCGTGTTCTCCAACGCCGGGAAGAGGTTTTTTGTGGAGTGATTTCACAGGAGCGTGACATACGTTTGCTAGTATTCAAACTATTGTCATTTCCATCCTGGAACAAAACCACATAAACTGTTAGTGCTCGGGCATTGTTTAAGACACCTTTTTTTTTTGTGAATATAAAGAAAGGAGGTAAGGTAAGTGGACTTTACATCTCGTTGACATATATTTTTTAAACCATAATATTTTTGCCTTTAAACTTTCATTTACATCAATAACTTGACGTCTGCTCGTTGCAATCAATATATTGGCTAGTGCCAACTGCCGATTGAAGACTGCTAAGCAACAGCACTCTTTCCTATATTTTATATAAAAATGTAATAATAAATACTAATATTGTTGTGTGATAATGCCGTGCTAATGTAAACATACCAGCAAGATAATGATATGCAACACTTGTTTTTACACCGGGGATATTTATATAGGTTATAAATTATCCAGACAATATAACATAATTTACAACATACTTATGTAAATAAAACTTATTATCTAATGATAGGGATAACATTCGCAATTGTATTTATGATTGTATTAATATTTTGGCATATCATTAAATGTGACAGTACGTAAATACCATTGGGAGCAAGAGTATGATAAGCCACAAATTACAATTAATACTTACATCAGACGAATTACTGGCAGATTCGTCATCCTTTGGGTTATAGGTTTCATCCGCATCACTTTCATCAAAAACGGAACAATTACTTACATCGTCACTGTCCGAACTTGCCTCAAAAACACGTTTTCTTGAACTGCATTGTGGCATGTGTTCACTGATGTCGGCCATCTTGAACTGTGGCTTATCATGTTATAGAAGAGAAACACATTAAAATGGCAGTTGAGCATTAAGATGATTTTAAGGTACTGCTGCTATCTATTGAGATGTTAACTAACCTTTTGCACACACGATAGATACAGCAACGCTGGCTCTGTAAATAATAAAATCTCACTTTTCATAAAAGTGTGGCTTGTCACTATACTGCACGAAGCCCTTCAATTGTAGAATTATGTTTAGCTTCTTCTGGAGGTATTATTAGAGTTAACACAGTAATATGCGTTCACTTATGTTACTATATACATGGTTTTATTGGATTGACTTCACAGTCTACATTTTAAACAAAGTGTATCAGCAGCCTGCACAACAACAACAACAACGGAAGTCGTTAAAAAAAACAATGCTGCCAACATTAACACATAACATCCTCTTCCACTAACAGAATAATACCAAAACCAGAATCACTTATATTACGTACCTATACTAGGACGATACATATAAAGAACTAAATCGGAATTGTCATCAACACTCCCTCCCAATTCCACATTACATTCTAACAAGATTTAACTTCTCAACAAAATATTCAAATTTACAAGCAGGCAGTCCCTTGGTCATGATATCTGCTATCTGTTCAGCAGACTCTACATAGATTAATTTCACCTTTCCTTTCCCTACCAGATCTTTGACAAAATGATACTGTACATCAAAGTGCTTAGACCTTTTGGTCTCTAATGACTTAGCAATCTTAATGGTTGATTGATTATCCTCATGAACATTAATTACATCAGCCACATCTACTACTTCTTTCAGCAAATTGTGTACGAAAATGTCTTCTGTTAAACATCTACCTATAGCATAGTACCTACTCTGACTCACTGCTACTAAGTGCTACCACACCTTGTTTTTTTTAACCCCAGCAGATAACATTGTTATTCAGTTTTGTTACAAAACCTGAAATACTTTTCCTATCATTTGTGTCAGAAGCATAGTCAGCATCAACATATGAGGATATAGTTAATGTGTTACAATATGACTTTGCTAACTTCAAACCTATGTTAACTGTATATTTAAGATACTTCAAAACATGTTTCAGATGTCTCCAATGGTTGTAAGAGTAACATTTTTGGAATCTACCAAAGTATGATACACTGAAACATAAATCAGGCCTTGTGCAGACTGTAAGATACATTAGGCTGCCTAACAGCTCTTTATAAGGCACCTTAATCTTACACTCTCCATCACATGACAAGTTAAGTTTGGGCTGAATTGGAACTTTACTAGGTTTACATTCTATCATGTTAAATTTTTCAAGAACTCTCCTAATCAAATCACTTTGACTGAGAATTAAGCTTCCATCCTCACCTTTGAGGATGTCCATGCCCAAAAAATGCAACTTTTCATTCGAACTCAAATCTCTCATGCCCATCTTAGACTTAAGAGCAGACTTAGTGTCTTCGAGATCTGCACCAGAATTTGATACTAACAGAAAATCATCAACCCACACTAAGATATAAAAAGTACCCCTATGGTACAAACAAGGATCAATTTTTGATCGCATAAAACCCAGGTTGATCAATTCACTATTTACATAGTCATTCCATGCTTTAGGACTTTGCCTAAGCCCATATAAGGCTTTGTTCAACTTAAGAACTTTATCGTCACTGCACTGTACACCATCCGGTGGTTTCATATACACAGGCACTGGTAATTTGCTCTTCAAAAATGCTGATCGTACATCGAGCTGGTGTAGCTGAAGACCTCGCTCAACTGCAACTGAAAGCAGAACTCGTAGCGTTGTCATCCGGGCAACTGGAGAAAATATATCTTCATTTTCCAATGTTGGCTGTTGATACCCACGAGCAACAAGTCTGGCTTTCTTCTTCGTAGTTCCATCCACACTTTTAGAAGAGAAGATCCATCTACTGTCAATAACAGATGCATCCATGGGTGCTTCAACCACTTCCCAAGTTTCATTACTTTCTAAAGATGACAGCTCCTCATTTAGTGCTTGCCTCCAACCAGCATCTTTAACTGCATCTTTGAAACTGTTAGGCACATCTGAAGATACTGATAATGCCAGAACATCGACAGCAAAGTTGAGCTCAAAATCTTCCAAGTACTTTGGTAGTTTTTTGTGCCTAGAAGATCTGATTCCAGTTGATTCATCATACACACCCTCAGGATGAAAACCAATGAAGTCACCATCACCATCATCATCAGACTGATTGTTTTCATACATTTGTGTGTCATCTCGTGCAAACTGAGGACATACATCCTGTGTTTCATTTGGAATGTTTGAAGTAACACCTTCTGATGTTGCAGTATGTGTAATACTACCTGAGGATGGGCTTTCAGTATACCCAAGCTCATCAAAGATCACATTTCTTGCAAATTCAACATTTTTCTTTTCAGGATTCCACAGTCTGTAACCATTGTCACAATACCCGGTAAGAAATAACCTTTTAGATCTGTCACTGAGTTTTCCTCCATCTCTATCTTCTTTATGAATGAATGAATATGCAGGACATCCAAAAACTTTTATCTTTGACAGATCAGGCTTATGGTTATACCATCTTTCAGCTGGGACAATTCCATTCGGCAGTGCTGATGTAGCCAGTCTATTTGTGAGGTAGGTGGCGGTCATAATAGCTTCTCCCCACATCTCCTTGCCAAAGTTACTATCTAGCAGGAGACACCTAGTTTTCTCCAAAAGCGTTCTGTTGATTCTTTCTGCCATTCCGTTTTGAGATGGATTTCTGGCCATAGAATAACTAACACTGATTCCTTTCTTTTCACAAAAGCTCTTAAAATTGGAAGACACGTATTCACCACCTCTGTCACACCTTAAATTCTCTATGCGAGAATTAAACATAGCCTCAACCATAGCTGTGTACATCTTAAATTTTTCAAAGACTTCTGATTTATTTCTCAGCAAATATGTGACACAGAAATGACTATAGTGATCAATAAAAGTCACAAAATAGTTAAACACATCATATGTTGGTGGGGATATTTTTCCACGCACATCAGAAGACACACATTGAAGTACTCTCTTTGCTTTGCGTTCTTCTGGTATAGCCTTCAGATAGGGTAGCTTAGTTTGTTTACCTTTCAAGCACACATCACATAACTCAGTGGGATACTTGGAAGAATGTCCCATTCTTCTATGCATCACATTGCTTGACACAGCTTTCACCATGGCTGCATTAGCATGCTCTGGTATGAGATGCATCTTAACTACATACAATCTTCCAAACACTTGTCCCAACATAACCTTACGACCACACACAATTTTAACACAAGAGTTTTCAAAACTTACTTTACATCCTTTCTCTTCTAACTTACGGACTGAAAGTAAGTTAAATGCCAAGTTCTCACACACTAAAACATCCCTAATCTTTATGTTTTCACCTCCTTCAGACATACAAGAAATATTTCCTTTGCTTACAGCTTTCAATGACTCACCTGCCTTAGCCACATTAATGTCGAAGTTCACATCAGTTCTATCACTTAGATATTTTTGATAGCAACTTTTAATGATATGGCAACTTGCACCACTATCAATAACAAAAATAACTTCTGTTAGTTCACCATCATTCATTGCAGGCTGTTCACTGTCCACATGCCCGCATGACGAACTTTCTGTATCGAACAATGTCAAAAAAGAAAATTCCACCTCATTTGTAGTTGCAGCAGTATCCTTATTCTTCAATTTTGGACAATTAAATTTCATGTGTCCCTGTACTTTGCAATAATAACACTTTCCATTAAAACTTCTACCTGGAACATAATTACCTTTGTTATGCTTATGCTGTGAATACTGATGAGATTGTCCTCTTAATCCCTTGTATGCTGCAAAAACGTTTTGTGGGCTTTCATCTTTCTTCAGAAGTCTCTCTTCTTCTGCTAATAGAGTATTTTTCACATACTCAAATTTCACAGTCGACTTATCTTTATTATACAATATATCCATGGCAGATACAACACTATCAAAATCTGAGGGCATCGCCACCAACAATTGGTTAACCATTTCATCTTCCTCAATCTTTCCACCAGCCACCTTGACTTCCGAGGCCATAGACTCGAATTGCTGTAAAAATTCTTGAAGAGGCTTTTCTTTCTTGTATTCCAGTTTCCGCCAAGCTTTCTGTGCAGTCACCATGGATTTCATCCCACGTTTTTCATATGTAGTTGCTAGGGTGTCCACAATTTCTTTTGCCGTGATTTTATTCATAATCATCGGCAACATGTTGTCTGCCAATCCTTGGACGAGAAGATTTCGAGCTTTGACGTCTTCTTGCTTAAATCGTTTAAGATCAGCTTCTACCGTCGGAGGTTCGGTTGTCAACATGTGTAATACTCCATTCTGTTCCAACAGTAACTTCATCCGATAGAACCAGTTACTAAAGTTTACACCATCAAATGGTCTAATCCCAAATGGTACGTTTGCCGCATTCGCCATACTTGAATACGACATGTTTCACCAAAGACCATACACTGATAATAACCATACACACGAGTCACATGAAGCCCTTAACCAAAAACTGCATATTCTCCATAAAACCAACTATATCTCTTGAACAGAAGTTGCCTACTGGCTCTGGACCCATAACCTATTAGAGTTAACACAGTAATATGCGTTCACTTATGTTACTATATACATGGTTTTATTGGATTGACTTCACAGTCTACATTTTAAACAAAGTGTATCAGCAGCCTGCACAACAACAACAACAACGGAAGTCGTTAAAAAAAACAATGCTGCCAACATTAACACATAACATCCTCTTCCACTAACAGAATAATACCAAAACCAGAATCACTTATATTACGTACCTATACTAGGACGATACATATAAAGAACTAAATCGGAATTGTCATCAACAGGTATGACTACATCGTTATCGCTAAATGGATAGTATCCTATACCATCAATACATTTAGTATGTATTCAAGTCGTACATATTTAGGCTGTTGTAAGGATTTCGAGTAAATGTAGGCCTATAATATGTTTTCAAAACGTAAACCATTCGGATGCTCGAGCAAACTCATGAGCACGCACGTTTTCCCACACCCAGATGGCCCTGCAATGATATATCTTACAGTATTCGGTAGTAAGCTTCCGTGTCTACATTTTAGAGAACTATATTTTTTTGTCCACTTCTGATATTTTCACAGGTAAAGTTAAATCAGGTTTTATAATTTTCATACCACAACTTAAACTATTAGTTATTATGTGATCGGTGTTTGAAATATCATTCAACAAGTATGAATTTTTGTTTGAAATATGTTCATTTATGTTTGAAATAGGCTGAGTTTTGTTTGAAATATACATATCTATGTTTGAAATAGGCTGAGTTTTGTTTGAAATATGCATAGGGTATCTATGTTTGAAATAGACTGAGATTTTTTTGAAATATGCGGATTTTTGTTTAAAATATGTTTACTATTGTTTGAAATATTTTCCCTATCCGTACTAGCCTTACAAGAAATGATGTGCCTTTGCAAGCTACCAACTCTCTTGAATTCTCGAGGACATTTAAGACAGCGAAACAAGTGGTAGGAATAAGTCTTTAAACACTCATTTTCTTCATGACGTGAAGCATTATGTTTTAAACTGAAACCTTTACCACAGTATTTACACAAGTAAAACAGTCTGTCTCAAGCGAACTATCGACGCTACTACTTGAACGTTCAGTTTACAACTGAGGTACTTAGCTCCGTTTCCTCATATGCTCGGCCGGGAGCGTGTGACAGCGATACCGGGAACTATTACGTTCCCATAACTCGCTATGTGGTCGCCAATATAAATAGTGCAACCCCGTCACTTTGATCGAATCATTGGAAACGTCGGCGGGGCGCGATGTGTGTGATTTTAAGATTAAAGGTGGCTCATGGTCCAGAAGAAGTAAAATAGCTGTCGCATGTTGCTTGGCTCTATTTTTAATAGTGTAGGTGTCAGGCGGGGGGAGGTCACCCTTTCCCCTCAGTTAGTTGGCTAACTGATGCATGAGAGTGTCGTGATGTCTGTATTTAGAGGCGTGTGGAGTGTGCGCAAAAATGGCCTAATTAATTTCGTTGTGTGAGTGTAGTGTATAGCTCCAAGGCCGCACATACCCGGCTGACCAAGCAGGCATATCATCGTGTAAGTTTACCGATGTTAGGAGAAATTACATAGATTAGTAAACACCTGGCCACCTTAAGGACCGAACTATTGCGTTCCAATATAGTTCGGTCAAAGTTAGGCTAAACCAGTATTGCTGTAGCTAGCCCCCAGGCTGTTGTTGTCTAAACCTGAAAAATAGAGAGTGAAATTAGTAAATGAATGTCATCCTATTCTATTATTGTTCGAGCAGGGAGATGCCCTCGTCCAGTGTGGTTTTTTTTTTTTTTTTTTTTTTTTTTGTGCAATTCAAAATCCCATGCCTTCCGAAACGCGGCCGGCACTGGAGGTGAAGCCTGCCAGGCGGGTCTCGCCCTTCAGGCATAGGGAGTCAGCCCTAACATACAGGCAGTGAACCTCTACGTGGGTCAAAACCTACACCTGCATGCTTCGGACCATTTCGAATTAGCAAGAAAATGAAAAGTTACATTAATAAGTTAATTAATAATGGCTGGGGAAAACAACTAGCAAGGACTAGTGGAGGAGGTGGGGGAAAGAAAGATTTGGTAATTAAAGGAATTTGGGCCTGCGGTCGAGTTGTCGGTGGTTTATAATTAGAGCCCCACTGGGTCAAAGGTAGTGTTGACGCAATAAAATAGAGCCCCGCTGGGCCAAAAGTAGTGTTGACGCATTAGTTACGAGTCCTGGGCATGTCAATCATTGGCTAGTCCAATGTTGATTATTTGCACCGCAGGACGTAGACAGGCACATCGGGGCCAGAGAGAAACGTCTGCTATGTTTGCTAAGTTTCCCTGCGTACATGGGATGTGTGGATTCTAGTATAACCTGGCTTAGGCAAGTCGCGGTTTTTTAAACTGTCGCTGTGCAGCTGGGTCGTAGTCCGGAAGTGAATTCATATAAGTATTGGCATGTTCAGGGAGCTGGCCATAAAAAGACCTGTTTTGCCGTTTTATATAATCCTCTACATACTCTACTTTGAGTAGCTGGTGTACTTCTAGTGTGCTGGTGTACCAGCCGCAATCTGCAATGGCTCTAAGAAATTTATTTTGAGTGACCTGTACTTTATTGATATGGCATTTTGCTGCATAGCCCCAGATTTCGCAAGCATATAATAATTGAGGGCGAACTATTTGTAAATACAGCTGTAATTTTTTCTTTCTGGGAAATTGGGGGGCCTTAAACATTGAGTATAGGCTGCGCAAAGTGCCTCGCGCAAACTGTGTCACCTTAGTGGTGTGAACTTTCCAGGTGAGCCTGGTATCTAGAGTTAAACCTAAATATCTAGCCGATTTAACAAATGGTATGGCTTGATTAAAAATTTTTAATTCGCGGTCGGGGGCGGTGTATTTTTTAGTTAAAATTATAGTTGTGGACTTGGCTCCATTTATTTTAATGCGCCAGCGAGTGTACCATTGTTCGAGTGAGGTAAGCTGCCTCTGAACTTTGGTTAAAGCAAACTTCAAATTCGTGGATTGATATATTATTGCAGTGTCGTCTGCATATAATTGCACGTGTGCATGTTCCCGCGGGATGTCGGCTGTGTAAACATTATAGAAAAAGGGTGAGAGTGGGGACCCCTGCGGCACACCTGCTGTCAGCTCCCGAGTGGATGATTTCGCCCCCTCTATTGATACAAAAAATTTTCGACGCCATAAATAGTGGGCCACCAGATGAATATACGTGTCTGGAAAGTTAAATGTAATTAATTTTTGAATTAAGCCAGGTATCCAAACTTTGTCGAAAGCTTTTTCCGCGTCTAGCATCGTTGCGACAGTAAATTTCGCTCGTGAATTAAATCCGTCAGTGGCCTCTTCAATGAGCTTAATTAGGGGGTGAGAGGTAGAGTGGCCCCTTCTAAAACCAAATTGGTTATCTGGAATGACTTCGTGTTCGTCCGAATGGTGTTGAAGTCGTTTGAGTAAAATTTTTTCGAAAATTTTACTCATGCTATTTAGGAGGCTAATAGGTCGCCTGTTTTGTGGTAGTGACGCATTTTTTCCCGGTTTCGGAATGGTGATAACTTTAGCTAGTTTCCATGACGATGGGTAGGATTTAAGAATAAAAATAGCATTTATTATTTTAAGAAAGTATTGTATAGCCTGAAATGATAATTTCTTTAAAGTATCAAAATTTATTCCGTCAGGTCCGCCTGCTTTATTTTTTGGTCGCGAGTGAATAGCTTCTAAGAGCTCTTTAATTGTTACGAGTTCCGGCTCGGCTTGTGGAACGATTTGTAAATAGTTATTAACAGCTACTGTCGTGGTCCTAGTAAACTGAGGCTCGTTTATGTCCTCGTTTGGTGAAAATTGTTTTTCAAAAATGTCTGCTATAGCATTTGCTTTATCTATCGCGTCATATTTAATGCCCGCGTTTGTAACAATGGCAGGTATGGAGATAAATTTATTTTTCCCTCGTAAATTGCGTGTGAGTCGCCACATTTGCCGAGGTTGAGTTGCGCACTCTGTTATTAAGTTTCCGTATTTTTCTATTTTTAAATCTTTAAGTTTTCGCGAGACTTGAGCTTTAAGGCGATTGTATTCAGTCCTAGCTTGCGGTGTTCTCGTTCGTTGATAAGTGTTGCGCGCCTGCCGTTTTAAAACGATTAGCATGTCTACATCTGGGTAATTTATTCGCGTAAATTCTCTTTTATTCACGATTTTCGTGTGTTTTTTGCGCACGTCTGTAATTGTGTCGGTGAAAAGTTTTACGTGAGTTTCGAGCTCATCTGCTGTGTCTATCGCTGGAGTTTCTGTAAAAGTTAATTCCAGGTCTTCGCGAAATTTGTCCCAGTCGGGAATACCAAAAGTGCGGCTAAATATCGCTGCGCAAAATTGAGCATTAAAAGTTAATTGAATTAGTACCGGAAAATGGTCTGAGTCAAGCTCATCTAATTTTTCTGAAATAACCTGCGCACCTGGTATGTTTGTAAGAGCTATATCTAATATGTCAGGCATGCCACCATTCGTTGGATAGCAAGTTGGCGAGCCTGGAGCAAAAATTTCGTAATTATTCGCTACCGAATGATCTAATAATTTTCTGCCTGCTGGGTTAGTATTTTTGCATCCCCAGTCTTCGTTTTTGCTGTTTAAATCGCCTGCGATGAAAAAGTGTTGCTGTGGATTAATTAAGTAATTTATTTAAATCCCTAGAAAGTAGTGGCTTATCTGGGGGTTTATAAACTGCCGACATGCAGACATGCGCATTTTTATTACGAATATTTATATTGGTGGCCTCTAGATGCTCTAAGCCAGTTATTTCTATCGGATGGTGATGAATCCCGTGTTTAATTAATATGGCTGTGCCGCCCCCACGAGTGGCGCGGTCAGTGCGGTAAGTGGTGTAACCACAAATATTAAATCGATGGTGCGGTGATAGGTGAGTCTCGGTAATGAATGCCACATCAATCCCATATATTACAAGGCACTGTTCCAACTCGTAAGACCGAAGGCGGAGACCACATGCATTAAAGTTTAGGAGTTGTAGTGTTTTCCCCATGTTTACTGCCATTTACTGGAGCACTGTCGCGAGTGCTTCCAATAGAATGGTTTGGCGGTATTTTATGCTCTCGGTGGAGCGGATGCGCGCGTAATACGGTTCGAGTGCCTTCACTAAATTCCAATAATCGCACATGCGTAAGATCTCTGCGAGTTCCGCGAGGCTAGTGATATTATTTGTTGGCTGTGCTTCTGGCGCGGTTTCTGCTCTATGTTGACTTTTTTCGACGCGAGCCTGCACAATTTGCTCCGCCGTGCGCCGCGGTGCGCTTACGCCTGACGTAGCTGCCGCGTATGACGTGGAAGCTACTGCCTGTGATTGAGCTATGCCCGGTTGGCTGGCCTGCTCGCTGGGCCGTGCGTTTCGCGGACTGCGCTCTGTTGTTGTTGTTGATTTACGGTGCACGTGTTCCCTGGAGGGCGCGGGGGGAGGGGGAAAACTGTCCCGCGTCGGTGCGGCCGGTTGCGCTCGCGAGGCTGTGCGCGCAGCTTTCTGTGCCGCCTGTTCCGCAGCGGCCTGTCTCCGAGACTCTACGATCTTCAAAAACGCGGGGCACTGTCGCCAGGCCGCGGTGTGGCCTGTTTCCCTGCAGTTCGAGCACACCTTTGGTGCCTCCTCTGGGACTGGGCATTCGCTGCGGGGATGCGAACCCGCGCACCTGATGCATTTAGGTACTTCCGAACAGTTTCCGGTGGTGTGTCCGAAGGACCTACACCTCTTACAAAGCGGGACGTCTTCCGCGCGAGTCGTGTACCGCTCGATCTTTATACCACTTGTATAGTACAAGTGTTTTACGGCGTAGATGTCGTGCGCGCTAGGTGCCACGCACACCACGAATGACGGTGTTGGCTCGAAAAACTCTTGCCCTGAGTTGCGGTCTGTTAGCCGTCGACTGAGCTGTTTGATGAAATTTACTTTAAACCCGAGCGCGGTGAGCTCCTCAGAAATCGCATCAACCGGCGTGAATTTACTCAAATTCTTTATCACTACTTTTTCCCCTCGCTCGCTGGGCTGGGAGAAAGTGTGGAAAGGCACATCGTTTGCCTTAAACCAAGCGGTCGCTTTGTCTTGGTCCAATTTGCCATCAAAAGTTATGCGCACTTCTTGACGCTTCGTCAGCGTCATTCGGTTTTTGATGCCGAGTCGCGCGAAGGCAGGGCCCAAGCTGCCGATTGCCTGACTGTTGCGGATTACGAATGGTACGCGTTTGTAGCGCGGAGCCTCGTCACTTTGTGTCGGTTGTTGCGGTGTCGGTGCTGTTTGCGACGCATTGCTGTTACGCCTGCGTTGTTTACGCTCAACAGTGGTGAAGCCACTGTTGTCGTCATCGATTGTTGTTGTGGGCTGGAGCCCTGGCGGTTTTTTAGACTGAACAGAGTGTTCAGTCTCTGAGTCGCTGCCCTCATGCGTGCGCTTCGTCGCGGTGCCGACCTCCATCTCCTCGTCGCTACTACTCATCGCAAGTAGGTGCCCCGCCTTGAAAAAAGCAGGGCACACAACAGGCGTATCGTCCGACCTAACTAGCGTGGTATTCCTATCTGTTCGCCGCGTCCTAACTAGCTATCGAACCTAGCACCTTACGCACTGGCCACTGACCTGAGCTTCCTTTTTAGGAACGCCAGGCTAGGCAAAGAGAGAGGCTGACCCTTCTCCGACCAGCACGCGGTAAAGAATGAGGTACTTAGCTATATAAGGAGCTGTATTTATATGTCTCCCTCAGTAAGCATCAATGACTTGTGAGAGTAAGTCCAAATTCGGTTATGGATTAGTAAATAGTTTGATAAACAAATTACCATTCGAATTACATATTCCTGGTTATAACTACTGTGGTCCGGGCACGAAATTAGCTAAGATACTTAGGCGAGGAGACAATTTTTCTAAAAACCACGACTTTGCTTATAGTAAAAGCACAGATCTGAAAGACCGACCGAGGCCGACAAAATCCTATCGCAGGCAGGAGAGATTTTGTACAAGGCGGGAGGTACTAAACTAGGTGAAAAGCTAGCTTCATCTGCAGTTTCAAAAATCATGAATTCAAAAGTGAAATTAGGTATGGGGCTTAAGAAAAAATGTAAAATCAAGAAAACTTTTAAGAAAAGAGTCAAGAAGGGTGTATTCTTCCCACTTCTATCGGCTATTGCCGCACTAGCAGGATTGGTCGGTGCAGGAAGTGGTGTAGTTAGGGCAATTAATTCGACAAAGACCAATAAAAAAACTTGGAAGAAGCCAGATGTCACAACGAGAAGATAGAGGCACTAGCTATAAGTTCAAAAAAACGGAAAGGGAATGTTTCTACGTTCATATGCAAAAGGAGGCGGAAAAATAAAGAAAAAACAAGAAGTTATAAACTCATTACCGACTCGAGCATTATCAAAAACAGAAATAATAAAATATGCTCATAAACTAAAAATAAAGAACTTTATAGGTGTGTTTATGAGAGATGGAATGCCAGAAAAACCTATAGTTAACGAATCTTCAATTGTTAATTTAGATAGTAAAAGTAACAGTGGTACTCACTGGACAGTATATGTGAAACGAGGTAAAACAGCTATTTACTTTGATAATTTCGGGGATTTAAAGCCTCCAAGAGAACTCGTAATTTATTTAAAAGGTGTTAACATTTCATACAATTACAATATAGGACAAAACTTTAACTCTGAAAATTGCGGAAAACTATGTTTAATATTTCTGTCCAAATATTCATAAAATATTTCTGGTAGCAGTCGCAGACAGTCATCAGTATGCCGTCGTCAAACCTGTCGTGAAACATCCGCGCGAGTAATGACGTCTGTTCGAACACACATTCCTCAGTACTGTCGTCATAACATTTCAGGGAGCAGTTCGGCACACGACTAATGACACGCTCCCGCAAACTGGAGGCGCGCATTCCTACGCACGGACTTTATTTCCAAACGAGACATGACACTTTGGTTAACATGAAACACTAACGAAGTGTTTAACGGCATTCTGCCGTTGTTGTTTGCACGCACATTCCACATCATCAACGCGCACGAAATAATTCCTGGTGGGCTGTGTGATTTCGGAAACAAGATTATATATTCTCGACAAAACGTCCCGTAAAAAAGTATATAAACTACGACATACAAATTTTAGAAGTCAGTTGTAAACATGATTATTACAGCAATATTGTCAGGTGCTAGCAGCGAATTAAATTCCATATTTTTTCCCTCCAATACAGTTAAGAAGAAATTGGTCAGTTGCGCTTACGGATTTACAAACTTTTAATTCTATAGCTAATGTTGACGAATCGAATAATGTTTTCAGATACAAACAGTCTAGCGAAGATTACTTCAAAGAGGGGAAAATACCGATTGGATGTTACGAAATTGGCGATATTAAAGATAACTTAAAGATTATTTCACTCCTGCCCTAGTTTCTGACAGATACGGACCAGTCCTGCGATCCACAGAACCATGCCCAAGCCTAAGCGACTAAGCTTTGAGGCTCGCTTCGAGAGCGGAGTCGACAAGAGCTACGAGGGCCCAGTGTTCGCTTGCGAATTGCTCATGTCGGGATCCATT
The DNA here is from genome assembly GCF_032445375.1 of Bacillus rossius redtenbacheri. Classification (NCBI taxonomy): domain Eukaryota; kingdom Metazoa; phylum Arthropoda; class Insecta; order Phasmatodea; family Bacillidae; genus Bacillus; species Bacillus rossius. Next base: position 258,851,908 of record NC_086330.1, on the reverse strand, counting down.
CCAGTGGACAAAAGGGCGCAGTTCCAGGAGCAAAACGCGAAGTGCGGGGCCCGCCTCATGCCCTTCCCGGAGGACAAGCGCGGGTTGAGATTTTGGGTGCGGACCTCGCAACAGATGCGCAGCATCCAGAGCTACATTCAAGAACAACTAAAAATGCTACAAATCGAAGATACTGCAGTCCGCATTTGTTCGCGTCCTGTCCAGTATGTCTCGTGGGCCACCTATGAGAAGATGCTGGCAGTTGAGGCGGACACTGGACTGCAGTCCCCAGGAAGCCCACCGCAAGACGCACCACGGCAGACGAGGGATGGCTGGACGCAGTCCTCAACAGCCCCACCTGCCCCAAGGCTGTGTCACAGCAGCACCCAGACAGACCAGCAAGCGGGAATACGACACAACTCGTGTCAGACGCCCGCCCCAGCCAAGTGGAAACACTCTGGCACCCAAACCGCCGTTTTTACGGCAGAGAAAGGTACCAGCACTGCAACCACAGCACCAGCACCAGATCAACAACAGCTGCACACGCCTCGAGACCGCCCAGTGACGCCGGCCACCCCAGACAAGAAGAGGGAGGCGGCCGCCACTGCTGCGCGGGACCCAAGACTACAATCTGCTGCAGAAAATCGCCAGCAGCCTCCGCAACTGAAGAGAGTGCCCTGGCACTTTGTCGTCCTTCGGGGCGGCGGAGGGGCTGGGGTACCGACCGAAGAAGTGGAGTCTGCACTGCGCGAGGCCGGCCACAAACCGACCAAGTGCTGGCGCATACGCAGCAAGGCAACAGGGCGCCCCACCGGCCTTCACCGAGTGGCTTTTGCTACACCTGAAGAAGCCACTCGACTCCTGGAGGCCGGCCTAGCCACCAAGGGCGCACAGCTCGCAGCTGAACCAGCTCACGCCAGACCGCAGCTCCCCAGGGCCTGGGGCCGCACCGAGCTGCAGTCTACTCCGCGCGGCGCAGTGCTGCAGTTGGCAGAAATGTTAACTGCGGTGCTGAGCCGCGCTAGGTACACACCGAGCCAGCCGTGGGCAGAGGGGACTCGTCCCCTCCGCCGGCCTAGCCCCTCTTCCCATTAAGGGGGGGGGGGACAGCAGCCCACGGTTTAGGAACCTCGAAACACACACAACACACTTAGATTACACAGTAAATCAGTCCAGCCTTTGCCCACACGCAAATAAATAAATCAACAAGTTTTTTTCAAACTAAATAAAATCAAAACAAACTGAGCAGCCAAGGCCAACTGCTCAGCTTAAATTTATATTCACCCCCCTTCCCCTCCCCTTTGAATTTAAATTTTAAACTTAAAGGGAGGGCTGGACAACACACGAGTTTAAAGTAGAGTCACCACACGAATTTAAAGTAGATTATACCAGGGGCCTATTCCACCAATAAACTTTGCAACTTTTCAATTTGCACTTTGCACTTTGCATATAAATGATAAGTGCAAAGTAAATGTGTTCCACCAAACTTTTTAACCTCTTTGCATTCCTACAGCCAGTCTGCAAAGTCTTTGCATTAATATTTTATTCATTGTTTACATTACTGTTGCCTAGTTTGTAGGTTATAGAGTGCATGATGAGTAATAAAATAGAAGTTGTGCATAAATAATTAGCAATATTAGAACTTATAAAAGAAAAAAAGATATATTATTTGCAAGTTTCTCCAGTACAGTAACACGGAAAAAAAGGAGAAGGAATGGACTGACGTTCTTTTAAAAGCACAATGAATATCATTGTCAATCATGAAATTTATTCTTAATCTGTACACTTTCCTTACTGGAACTCTGTCATCTTCATCATATTCATCACTTGAATACAATAAAATACGCCTCATCATTCTCCTTTTACTTTTGTAGTGCCATCAGCCGGGGTTTCGGGTGCGATTCCCGCGGTGAGTCTAAGGAGCTGTACGTGAAAATTGGGGTGTTTAAAGGGAGGGCGCAAGGCTAGCTCTGTCGTCTAACCGTGAGTGGGTCGATCGGCCCCAGCGTGTCCCCTAGACTCGGTGGCTTGACTTGGAAAGTAGCGACGGCCGGGTTAATCCCTGCACCATAGAAAAAAAACCGACCCGGAGTCGCGTGGGGAGTTGCGTTGAAAAAGGTATTCGGTGATGACTATAGTTACCAGTCGTGAGGGATCAGAGACAAAACTTGAAGGCTCCCCACGGTACGCGCACGTCTGCTCCGGGCCGCGAGCTGATCAGAACTGCCTCAGGGGTTGGCGTGCGGAGGGGGGGGGGACACTCCCTCCATGCACCAAGGTTACGCCGCTCGTCTCATTTGGGTGAAGACTTGGCGAGGGGTACGTTCCGCCAGCAGGAGCCAGTACTGCGGGCTGAGGCCGGGCTAATGGACTTCGGTCGGTACGACGTCAAACGCCCCCCACCGAAGAAGCCCGGCCTTGCACGCGATCAGGCTCTGCGGCGGTTTGCACCCCTAGCATGTCGTGGACTCCCCATCCTGGCGCCTGGGGTGGCTGCGGCTGGTGGGGCCGGCGCTCTGGACCTGGTGGCTACGGCTGGTGGGGCCACTTGGAGGCGTGATGAGGTAGGTGGTGGTGTGCAGTGTTGTGGTCGTGTGGTGGTGTGGTGTGGTGGCCTAGTTTTCACATCATGTCCAGGCGGTTGGGGCTCTGGGCGGTCGCAGGTAGTAGTGCGTGTCCACCGGTGGTCGAGTTTTCTCCGTCGTGCCCTCAGGATTGCAGGGGCCGCGGTGGCCTCTCTCGGCCCTCCCGAGATCGTACTCGGCCAGGTACCCCGGGGGCCGCCTGTCCCTGGCGGGTCTCATCACTTGACGTGTGGGCGGTTCGTCTGGCGCTTCTGGTGGGTCGTGAGGCGTCCGAGTGGTGGTTGTGGTGGTGTAGTTATGGTCTTCCGTCGGTGTTGTACGGTGGTTGCTCGCGTCGTGGTTGTTGGATGGCCCGCTAGAGTAAGGTTGCCTCCTTCGTTCAGGTATACCCGGGGTTTCTCCTGCCTCGTCGTCGGGTTCCTCCACGACGGGTGTAGTGCCCTCAGGTAGGGTTGCCGCCTCCTCCTCTGATGCGTGGGCGATCACTGGCCCAGCCGCACAGAGTTGTAGTTGTCTGGTGGCGCCGAGTACCATGTCGTCGGGCTCGTTGATGACGGTGATGGTGTCTCCCAAAAGGCCCTCTGGATCGCTCAGTGAGACGTCGGTGATGGTCACCTGTCCGTGGCGGGTCATCTGTCCTGGTTGGCGTGACGTTGTCATCTCGTGCGTGAGATCTTGGGCATCACTTGGTGTTTCCAGGTCATCGAGGGTCTTTTCTGGTGTCCTGGTTCGGATGTCGTGGTCTTGCTCTCCAGTAGCCGGTTCGTGCTCGTCTGCTACCGGTTGTTCATCGTCGTGCATGTCGTTGTGTGTCTCGTCGTGGTCGGGTACTTCCGGCATCAGCTCACCCGGTGTCGTGGCCAGTCGTAGATCGACGCGGTGGATCTTCCGGATGCGCCGCCCCCCGAGTCTGACCAGATATGCGGTCCTGCCCACGCGTCTCTGGATTTTGTAAGGCCCGCTCCAGCGCGGTGCCAATCCGGCGCAGTAGTTGCGGGGGGCTGCAGACAGCGGGTGGACCCGGGCGTAGACTTGGTCTCCCGCTCGGACTAGGGGTGGCTCCCGCGTGGTCTTGGGGGTGATATTCTGCGAGTAGGTCGTTTGTCGTCGCCGTGCGTCTTCATACATGTCTGTCCTGCGCTGGTCACGTTCCTCCGTCCCTTCTCCATCGTGCAGCGTCCCATGGGTGGCCCATTCGCTTGGGAGGTGCAGGTTACTCCCTTGCACCATCTCGGCGGGTGTGTGGCCTGTGGCTGCGTTCACACGACGGCGGATGCAGAACAGGGCGTCGGCGAGGTGTTGGTCCCACTTCGATTGGTCGTCAGTCAGTCGGAGTCGGAGTTGGATCTTCAAGTCCTGGTTCCTGCGCTCGGTGGGGTTGGCTCTGGGATGGTAAGCTGGGGTGGTGTGGTGCTGGATATGCACCCGCGCGCACCAGTCCTGCCATTGCTTGCCGATGAACTGGCTGCCATTATCGGTCAAGACTGACTGTGGGTAGCCCCACCGAGGCAGGAATTCCTGATTCATGAGGTGGATGATGGTGGACGCCCTGGCATTGCTGCACGGATATGCCTCTGTCCATCTTGTGAACATATCTGTCACGACGAGTATGAACCTCTTCCCTCTGGGCGACCTGGGGTAGGGCCCCATCAGGTCGAGTGCGATGGTCTGGAAGGCGTGGGTCGGTTGTCGTGGGTGCTGTTGCTGCTCCCCGTCGCGTCGGCGCGCCTTGCGGACCTGGCAGACCTCGCACTCCCGGACGTACTCCCTCACATCCCGCGCCACGCCAGGCCAATGGTAGTGTTGGGAGACCACGTGTCGTGTCTGGTCCGTACCGGGGTGTCCTGCCAGGTCGTGGTCATGGTAGAACCTCAAGACGGCCTCGCGCGCCTCGGGAGGGACGTAGGTCTTCCACGACCCAGCTACTCCAAGCGCTCGGTGCATGATCCGGCCGTCCTGGTCTCTCCACGTCGGGTGTAGTTCGTCTTCGGCTTGTTGTCGTCGTCGGGTCATTTCGGTTGATTGACGTTGAGTGGTCATGACCCGTTGGTCGACGTCAGTTGCAGTGTCAGGTGGTGGGTCGGTTTGGTTGGCATCGGTCGTGATCCGTAAACAGGTGTTTAGTGGCGAGAGGTGTTCGGTGTTGGGACCGGGCGGCAGCATGTCCTCCCACTCCTCCACGTTGATGACCTCGTGTTGGTCGCTCGGTTGCCGCGACATGGCATCTGGCAGCTGGTTTTCTCGCCCTGGCACGTGCTCCACCACGAAGTCGAAGGACAGGAGGAGTAATGCCCACCGTATGAGTTTCCCTTTTCTGCCCTGCATTGTCTGGAGCCAGGTGAGGCAGCGGTTGTCGGTCCGGAGAGTAAAGGTCCGGCCCTCGAGGTGCGGCCGGTACCTTTTAACTGCCCAGATCACCGCCAAACACTCCTGCTCATTGCTGTGGTATCTACGCTCAGCAGGCCCAAACTTCGCGCTGGCGTACTCCACTACGTGCTTGTCTCCTAGGGGGTCAACTTGATACAGGACAGCGCCTACCCCTAAGGCGCTGGCATCTGTCTGCAGGATGAGTGGGCGTTCTGGGTCAATACGCGCAAGGGTGTGGCAGCGAGTGAACGCGCTCTTCACCTCCTCGAACGCACGTTGCGCATCGCTGCCCCAGTGGTAGCGCCTTTGCGGTGACAGCAGGTCGGTGAGGGGTGCGATAACGCGGGAGAAATCGGGTATGTATACCCTCAGCCAATTGATCAGACCGATAAACCTTTGGAGCTGCTTCCTCGTACGTGGAGCCTCCGCGGTCGCGATCTTCTGGAGATGGCCAGTCTGTGGCTGGCTCCCCTCCGCATTGACGCGGTGCCCCAGGAATTCCACCTCCTCGGTACCCAGGTGGCATTTAGCGGGGTTCGCGGTCAGGTGGTGGGTAGCGAGTCTCTCGAGTACGAGTGCTAGGTGGCGGCAGTGGTCCTCCCATGTCTCCGAGAAGACGATAATGTCGTCTAGATACACGAGGGCGAACTGGCCGAGGTACCCTTCTAGCACCCGCGTCATCATTGCTTGGAATGTCGCTGGTGCACACTTGAGCCCGAAAGGCATGGCCCTGTACTGGAATCGCCTGCCATCAGGGACGGTGAAGGCGGTTTTCTCCCGGTCTTGGTGTTTGATTGGTACTTGCCAGTACCCTGACTTCAGATCTAGCGTGTTGAACACTCGGGCCCTCCCGAGGTCGGATACCGCCGTCTCGACGCTGATCTGCGGGGGTGGTGCGCTGATGGTTACAGCGTTGAGGGGGCGAAAATCAGTACAAAAACGCAGGGTACCGTCCCTTTTGGGGGCCAGAACGATACACGCATTGTAGGGGCTGTTGGAGGGTTCGATCACCCCACTGTGCAGCATTTCAGTGACCTGCTCCCGTATGATCCTCTGCTCCTTGTACCCATAACCCCGGGGTGATTCATAGATGGGTTGGTCGGTGGTGGTCGGGATGGAGTGCTCGGCTACAGTGGTACGCCATAGGGGCTCGGCGGTCGCGAACACGCCTCGTCGTTCGTGCAGGACTTTGTTGATGGCGCTACGGAACTCCGGTGGTACATCGTGGTGGAGGTCGTCTAGTGTTATAGTTGGGCCTGATGGACTAGGTGTTCGACCCACTGCATACACAACGAATCTCTCAGTTCGCCCCACATTGATTTTAGCTGGCCCCATCTCCAACACGGCATCGTGTTCTGCCAGCCAGGGTTGCCCTAACACAAGCTCTTCCCCCAAGTCCCCCACAACAACAGCGGTCACTGGTGTAGTTAGCTCCCGAAGGCTTACCTTCACATCCGCATGTCCCATCATCCGGCCGTTGTGGGTGGTGGTTGCCAGCCGGAGCTCGCCCTGGTGTGGGCGGAAGCTGCCGGGAGGTACCAGCGAGGGGTGGATGAACACCTGGCTCGCCCCCGTGTCGATGAGGGCGAGGGTCGGGCGTCCATTCACCTCGACGGGCACGCGGAGCAGGTGGTCGCTGGGCTGTGCGAGTTGTCCCATCCTGGGTGGTTGTAACTGGATTGGTCCGCTGTGGCCGGGCTGTTGGGCGTGGTGTATGTCGGCGGGGTGAGTGCGCTCGGCGGTTGAGCGTGGTGTGGTTCTGGGGTCGCCTGGTCCTGTCAGGAGTGTCGTGGTGGGTTCTGACATGGTTGGTATACCTGGTGGTCTTTGGTAGCGAGGTGTTGTGGTGGGCGGCGCTTGTCGTGGCTCGTCGTGGTTGTCACCGGTGCTCATGTGGCGTATGTCGGCACGGTGGATGCACTCGGCGGTTGAGCATGGTGCGGCGCTGGGGTCATCGCGTCCTGTCGTGAGTGTCGTGGTGGGTGGTTCACGTCGTGCTGCCCTTGTCGCGGGTGGGTTTGCAGTGGTCGTGGCATCACCTGGTTCGCGTGTCGGTATTGCGGGTGGGGGGCTCCATCTGTGTCCCCCCCTTACTCGTTTCCCGTCGGCTCTTGGTCGTGCGAGGTGGTGAGTGGCCGGTAGGCGGGTTGTGTCATGCGCCGGGCGTTTGCCCCCCTAGGACAGTCGCTGTGCCAGTGGTACGTGCCCTGGGAGCATCCTAACCTGCACTGCGGCGGTTGATAACTCGCGTTGGCTTCTGGCCGCACCAGGCCGTCGGTGCGTAGCGTTCTTGGCTCCCTGAGGTTGGGGCCCCTCTGTTGTGGTTGGGGTGGTGGTGCCTGGATTGCTAGCAGGTGTCGGCGGTTGGGTGGGCTGCTCAGTTCTCGCTCGGGGCCACATGCGCTCCTTCCCCACATCCTCTGAACATTTTGCTCCGTCGCCACCGCGAGTTGCACGTATTCCATGACGGTGTTTACGTGGGTGACGCGCATGAATGGCTGGAGCTCGTCCCTCAACAGTAGGGTGATGGTGGGGAGTGCTCTGGTGGGCTCTGCGAGTGGTGCTATGCGCTATGTGCCACGAAGTTCTCAACGGGTTCGCCGTCTCGCTGTGTGTTCCCGTAGAATTGTGCGGTGCATTGCACCATCGTCGCGCCTGCATCGAACCGTTGGCTGAAGGCCTCTGTGAACTCCTGCCACTCCATATCGAAGCGGCCCCATAGGCGCCACCATGTCAGGGCGCTTCCCCGCAGCTGTTCGCTGGTCCGCTCGGGCCACTCGTCGATTGGGGTTCCGCTTCGCGTGAGTCGGATTTCGCACTGGTGGAGGTATGCGCGAGGGTCCTCGTGAGGCGCACCACTGAATTCGGGTAACCTCGATGAGTATGGGGCGGTTCGCACCGACTCCATGCGCGTGTTGGTGGGTCGCGTTGCTATGTCGTGCCCAATCGGTTGTGCTGTGGTTTGGTGTGGGGGCATGCCGTAACATGTGTTTGGCTTGTTCCCGGTGACTGGCACTGTCAGTGTGGGTTGTGGTGGTATTGTATAGCCTGTCTCTAATTTTTCCTTCCAAATCTTCTCCCAGTCTATGTTCCACTGTTCGTGGTTCGCTTGGTTGGTTGGTGACATGGTATTGGTTTGCGCTGCGCATTGGCACGTGCTTTGCCAAGGCAGTGAGCCTGTCAGCAAGTCGGCGGTTCTCGGTTGCTTGGAGTGTGCGCATGTCCCGTTGGATGTTTGGTGAAACATAGTTGTGTTGCGACTCGTGGTGCTTTGGACAGCTGTTATCGTTGACGTGCCGCGCGCGCCTTAGCGGGTTCGCGGGCTAGGTGCCCGGACAGCCGCACAAAGCGGAGATCGCGATTGGGAGGGCGGGTTGGTTGCGCGCGCCGCTCCAGTGGCCGGGAGAAGGGGGTGGTGCGGATACCCGTGTGAAGGTAGGGGCCGAGAGCGCCCGGACTGCCGCACAAAGCAGAGGACCGAACAGGCGGGCTGGAGGAGGGGGAGGGCGGATAGCAATGCGCAGCGGCGGCCGAGAGCGCCCGGACAGCCGCACAAAGCGGAGGTGAAAAACGGTCATTGAGGGGAGGGGATGTCGGGCTGTGGCGTCGCGCTACCGCGTCGCGAAGGACGCGAAGCTTGATGATGCGGGTGGGTGGGGAGAAGCTCGTATGTCCTCTCGCCTCGACGCGCCGTCTGTCTGAACCTGATACGTTCTCGCCCGCAAAATGGCCGTTTCGTGCCCGCTTTGTCGTCTGAGTTGGGAATGGCTTGAAGAATTCTGTTTTTATTTTTCTCCTGGATTGTTTTCTGTCCGGTTTTGCTTGACGGGTGTTTCTCTTGCTAATTTATTTTGCACTATTTGCCACACGCAGGGGCACCATTTGCCATCAGCCGGGGTTTCGGGTGCGATTCCCGCGGCGAGTCTAAGGAGCTGTACGTGAAAATTGGGGTGTTTTCCGGGAGGGCGCCAGGCTAGCTCTGTCGTCTAACCGTGAGTGGGTCGATCGGCCCCAGCGTGTCCCCTAGACTCGGTGGCTTGACTTGGAAAGTAGCGACGGCCGGGTTAATCCCTGCACCGTAGAAAAAAAAACCGACCCGGAGTCGCGTGGGGAGTTGCGTTGAAAAAGGTATTCGGTGATGACTATAGTTACCAGTCGTGAGGGATCAGAGACAAAACTTGAAGGCTCCCCACGGTACGCGCACGTCTGCTCCGGGCCGCGAGCTGATCAGAACTGCCTCAGGGGTTGGCGTGCGGAGGGGGGGGGGACACTCCCTCCATGCACCAAGGTTACGCCGCTCGTCTCATTTGGGTGAAGACTTGGCGAGGGGTACGTTCCGCCAGCAGGAGCCAGTACTGCGGGCTGAGGCCGGGCTAATGGCCTTCGGTCGGTACGACGTCAGTAGGTTATGTGTTTATGTTACTATGTTTTCATTTCTCTCAACCACATTAAATTAAATTAAATAATTACTTAGATGCTAAATTTATAACAAACAACACTTTTAACCACTATAAACAAATTATTTAAATAAGATCACACAATAAAAAGTTAAACTGCAAAAGCAAAATAATTTTTGCATAACCTCTGAAAACTTTTCAAATATTTATAGATGAGTTATGCAGAGACAGATTATTGTGGAACAGAAACACGTTCAAAAGTGCAAAGTCTTTGCACTTTTCGCTTTGCACTTTTCAATTTTTGCTTTGCGAATTCTAATTTTCGTGGAACAGAAGTAAGAAAGAAAAGTGCAAAGTGCAAAGTGAAAAGTTGCATAGTTTATTTGTGGAATAGGCCCCAGGCCATTTGCACCGAAACACAGCTTCGCAGCTTAATTAGAAAGTCATTTACAAAAGTCAAAACTGAACTCACATAGGTCAAAACAGGAGGTTAGGGGTGGCAGGACGCCACCTGGTACTCCTAAAGGGTCGCGGAGTTCGATGCCAAGTTGCGGCATTCGGGCCCCGCGGCCCTCACTGGCGATGATGTTATCCCTTTATCAGTCAGACGAGAGTCTGCTGGGGGGGTGCTTCATTAAGCACTGATACTGAGCCTTAAAGATTATTTTACAACTGGATGAAACAATAATTCTTACAGGAAATATAAATACCATGAAAAGTATTTTAGTTAGCAGTTGTGATATAGATTTTAAAGGTGACAGTAGCATAGGATCGCTATTCGGCTTCGAGCCTAGAGTATATAAGACAGGGAAAGTTCATGAATCTGTTAAGTCGATAAATATTTTACCGATAAATGTAGTTCGTGTAAATTGTAATTTAGTAGGATCTTCATTTTTAAATGGTAAACCATCTACAACAATACATTGACGCCGTCCCCGTTGCCTGATCTGATTCTACGTGAATTTAAACTGTTTGGTTAATTTTGGATCTCAGGGGTGGGGTTCCTGGCCTCGTGGCTGCAGGCAGGGACGCGGCGACAAAGGGCCCCCCGGGCTGTTATGGCCTCCCAGGACGCCTGATTAATGAAACACACACGTACTTGTAGCTGTTTTATTGCGTAGCACAATCTACACGTCACACGCTCACTTAACTGGCCGCTTCATCGTCGACCTAAGCTCCGCGCACGATGAACCTGTTCTGGCTTATGCGAATATACGTGTACGCAACGTGAAGTGCGTGGGCGATAGGTCCCGCAAAATTACTTAAAATAACACATTACACTAAATCACTGTGGTTAGTCCCGCACAGGTGGATATGCAAAGGCGGCTACTCCGCGAGGTGGCGAGGGCCACGTTATGCTGGGTACGGACACGGTGGAATCTTGTACGATATCACACATGTGGCCGTGGCATGTCCCAGTTGTTGACTCGTCCGAATGTTTGGTGTCGCGTTGGGCGCAGTGCCGCCCTGCGTGGGCAATGAACTATGTCCCGATGTGGGGCGTTACGGCGTGAGGCGCAGGTGCCACGATGGGCCACCTAATTAATTACGTATAATATAAAAAGTCCCTGATGGACTACACATTTTATTAATAGACCGCGCGGGGTCGCTAACGGCCGATTTGGGCCGACCGGGAAGCTGATATAAAAACGGTTTGGCTATAATTACCTATTGCAGTTACAGGATGTAGGCGCGAAAGTTGAAGGCTCCCCGTGCGTGGGCTGCCGGCCCGGGCGAGTGCTGGATGGCGACTGACTAACCTCCCTGGCCGCCATGGCCAGGGAGGGGGGGAAATTCCGCGGGAAAACTGCGGAGCGCGGGAAGATGACTTCGGCCAGTTTTGTGAATGATAACCCTTTATAACATGATTATTACATTAACATTAATTATAGATGGTTTTTGATTTATTAGTTTCTGTCTCTCTTATTAAATGCATGAATAAACAATACCCTTGCGCAGTGCCACACCCGGCCGGGCGCTTTGCACACGTAGGAGGCCGTGACTGACATCACGCCGTTCGGGGCGCTGCACTACGTTGCGCGCGCGGGCGCGTTCGAGGCGCGGCACTGATCAGGTGTTGAGGACACATAACGGCCTGTGCTCTCAGAGGGAGCACTGACGGCGGCGTCAACATGAGCTTGGAATAAATGTTCCTCCAGGATATCGTTTGATTGAAATACCAAAAACCGTAATCTACATTCCTATAATAGTAAAATAAGTTAGTGAAATAGCAGTTCAACTTGTAGATCAACACGGTAAGCTAGTTAATTTTAGAGGAGAAGAAATTACTTTGAGACTGCACTTGAAGAAAGATGGGAATTAATTTTAACAGAACGTTATAAGCAGGCACATAACTAAAAAAATTATTAGTTTGCGAAAGGTCAGAGGGCTAACAACTACTAATCAGGCACGGATATAAAGTAAGAAAGTATGGAGTCGGAAATCCTCAATCTTAATGAGGGAGTTAGCTTTGATGATTCAATCACAAAGTCGTAAGTACATAGCTACTCTCCTTATATTTCAGGTCCGTACTTACAATCTTCTGAAGTTATAATAACTATTCAAAACGAAGATGTGTATACTCTTCCGAGCCAGTCTTTCATATGAATAAGAGGCGTGCTTTTAAAGAATAATGGGCAACACCCAACAACTACGCGAATTATTCGAAATGGTGTTCAACATTTATTTTCTAGAATATCTTATAACTTAATGGAATCGAACTGGAATCTGTTAGAGATCCCGGAATTACGTGTACAATAAAAAATTATTTAAATCTTACAAGAAATCAATTACCTATAGCAAAGATGGCGGGGTGGGGTATCGAAGAAAATTTTGAAGTACCTGTATATGATGGTGGGAAATTTGAAATTTGCATACTGCTAGCTACGATCCTAGGATTCGCAGACGACTACAAACATATAATAATCAACTCGAAACAAGAACTAGTATTTTCTCTTGCAAACACATGGAATAATAGCGTACTAGCATCTGAAGAAAATCCTGAAAACATGATTTTATCTTTATTAACAATCGAGTGAATGGTACTACACATTGAGGTTAAAACACAAGAACGAATAAGACTGCTAAGTTTATAGAAAAAGGTAAAGATATTGAAATTACTTTTAGATCTTGGTCACTGGAAAGCTACCCGAGTTTATCTCAGTCACATAGCATAAATTTGAACGTAAAATCTACATTCGGATCGGAGAGGCCTCGATTTATTATATTAGGTTTTCAGAAAGAAAGACAAAACACGATAACAGCCGATAAGTCTATTTTCGACCACGTTAATATAAAAAATTAATGTTAAAGTATTTCTCAATAGTCACGCATACCCATACTTATTAGATTTTAATGCTAACTTTAATAGTAGTTTGTTCCTAATGGCCTATCAAATGTATTCGAGATTCCAACAAGCTTATTTTGGTCGGCAAGCTTCTGCTACACTCGACCCGGAAAATTATAAGTCCATGGCACCTCTTCTCGTGTTTGATGTTTCGACTGTAGGATTGAAATTACAGCCTCTGAAAATAAACCAAAAGACACAAAAGCGTACGCTCTCATAATCCATGACCGCTTAGCAACTTACAATTCTAGGGATAAAATAGTTAAGATATTAATGTAATTATGTCAGTCGTGTCTTAACCTTCAAGCTAGCATGTACTGTAACATTCAAGCCTTCCAGTCCCAGTTTGGTACTGTAGCGAAAGAACTTAGCATAACTTACAACGATGGAAAATCAATTACTTATGTATTCAAGCCTCCATTTGCATGGAATGACTTGGAAAAAAAATCAAAGTCTACAAACAGATGGTTAACGAAAAATTTACATGGTCTCAGGTGGGGCGATGGTAGTATTTCACATAAGGAAATTGAAAAGTATGTCAATGAGATATTATTTGGCGATGTGTACGTGGCGGGAATCGAACAAAAATGTATGTTAAAAAAGTATTGTTGACCGGAAATTAATGTAATAGATATTCATTATGAGTATGACTGTCCCTCGCTTGCACACCTTCGAAAAGAATACTATGGTCCAGTTGAAACAAGCTCGCAGGTGAATACATGGCTTATGTGGAAATGGAGCCAAAAAATGTCCCCGAAGCTATGTAAGGAAGCAAATTCAGCGCAGATGAGTCAGTATCAGAATGATGTGTAACGTTGCCGTCGTCCGGGGTCTCGGGCTCGAGTCCCGGTGTGGCTCCTAGTGGGAAAAGGCGGTTCTTGATCTGTGTTGTCCGGGTGGGCGCCAGACTAGCTCGTTTCTAGTCGTGAATTTGGGGTCGTGGATGTATGTGCCCCTGCGTGGCCCACTAGGGCCGGCGGCGGTGTTGCGTGAGATGATTTTAAATAAGAGACGTGGAGTTGAGGTGGCGGTGTCGTACCTTTTATTCAGAGGAGCGAGTCGTACACAATACAACACTCTACAGAGGTCCCCGGGGGGGTTTTTTACTTGTTATTCCGTGGCGCCGTATTGTTTGTGTTCCGCGTTACGTGGCCTCGGATGCTGTTATGTCTCAGACGTCTCACTGGGTACGCAGGTAACGTAATTTCGTAACACAAAGGCGGGACACAAAATACACTGAATTAAGGGGGCGCGTACAGGTTACGTGGCACTCGTTACTCGGGTAACGTAAGTTAGCAATACAAAATACGGGATACAAAAATACACTGAATTAAGGGGGTGCGCACAAGTTACGTGGCACTCGTTACTCGGGTAACGTAAGTTAGCAATACAAAACACAGGATACAAAAATACACTGGATTAAGGGGGCGCGCACACGTTACGTGGCACTCGTTACTCGGGTAACGTAAGTTAGCAGTACAAAATACGGGATACAAAATACACTGAATTAAGGGGGCGGGCGATTGGAGACGGCCAATCCCGTATGCAAATGTCTCGGCGCGGGTGTTGTGCCCACTGTGGTGAAACACGCACCGCAATTAAGTTTGTCCAAGTTCCCTTGCGGGTTTGTGGTCAGCGCCGTGCGTGTGACCCTAAATAAAGTTCTGTACGTTGCGGGAGACGGCCCGTGCCGTATGCTGAAGAGCAGCCCCGCTGACCAAGTGTGGTGCGGGGTGTCCTTAAGTTGATGCGGCCGGATTAGGTCCTGGACCGAAAAAAGGGACCGGGTACTCACGGAGAGGTTAAGTAATAAAAGGGGTTTTGTTAAATAGTGACTATATTTACCGGACGTTACTTTCAATGTAGACAAAGGATGTTGCCTCTCCGTGGGACGTAGGTCCGCCCCGGTCCATGAGCTGCGCTGAACTGCCGAACTGGCATGGCGTCCGAGGGAGGCTCGGCTTCTCTCGCGCCAGGCGTGACCTCATTACGCTAGACTCCAAACGGATGTGTCTGGAAGAGATTTTATTGTCGCTAAAATCCTAATTTAATGTTTCAGGAGGAATGGGTACGGTTCTTCTCTTGTCTACTCAGGTTTCCGCGGTTTTGCCTTTAATTGCTGTTCGGCTCGCCTGACTCGGGTGGGCCATGGCCAGGGGTGTGTTCCGTTAGCGGGAGCGTATACTGGCGGGTGCAGGTCGGGCTCTAGGGTGGTCGTCGGCCAGACGACGTCAAACGCCCCCCCCCCCCCTGTGAAGCCCGACCTTGCGCCGCTTATGGTCCCGCTAACATGGGGCCACCCCTAGCTCCGGCCGCTCCATCCCGGCGTGGTTCGCGGCTCAGCAGCTGGTTGGCTCCGCGTACTGGACCTGGTGATCGTAGCCGACTGGGCTAGCGTGCGCGCCGCCCCGGTTGCCGTCGTGGCAGGCGTGCCGGGGGCGGCGTCGCGGCGCCTGTGCAGGGTCCGCGGCTGATAGGGTCAGCGCACTGGACCTGGTGAACGTGGCCGACTGGGCCAACGTGCGCGCCGCCCCGGTTGCCGTCGTGGCAGGCGTGCCGGGGGCGGCGTCGTGGCGCCTGGGCGGGGCCAGCGGCTGATAGGGTCAGCGCACTGGACCTGGTGATCGTGGCAGACTGGGCCAACGTGCGCGCCGCCCCGGTTGCCGTCGTGGCAGGCGTGCCGGGGGCGGCGTCGTGGCGCCTGGGCGGGGTCAGCGGCTGATAGGGTCAGCGCACTGGACCTGGTGATTGTGGCGGACTGGGCTAGCGTGCGCGCCGCCCTGGTTGCCGTCGTGGCAGGCGTGCCGGGGGCGGCGTCGCGGCGCCTGTGCGGGGTCAGCGGCTGATAGGGTCAGCGCACTGGACCTGGTGAACGTGGCCGACTGGGCCAACGTGCGCGCCGCCCCGGTTGCCGTCGTGGCAGGCGTGCCGGGGGCGGTGTCGTGGCGCCTGGGCGGGGTCAGCGGCTGATAGGGTCAGCGCACTGGACCTGGTGATCGTGGCCGACTGGGCCAGCGTGCGCGCCGCCCCGGTTGCCGTCGTGGTAGGCGTGCCGGGGGCGGCGTCGTGGCGCTGGTGTGGGGTCAGCGGCTGATAGGGTCAGCGCACTGGACCTGGTGAACGTGGCCGACTGGGCCAGCATGCGCGCCGCCCCGGTTGCCGTCGTGGCAGGTGTGCCGGGGGCGGCGTCGTGGCGCCTGGGCGGGGTCAGCGGCTGATAGGGTCAGCGCACTGGACCTGTTGATGGTGGCCGACTGGGCTAGCGTGCGCGCCGCCCCGGTTGCCGTCGTGGCAGGCGTGCCGGGGGCGGCGTCGTGGCGCCTGGGCGGGGTCAGCGGCTGATAGGGTCAGCGCACTGGACCTGGTGATCGTGGCCGACTGGGCCAGCGTGCGCGCCGCCCCGGTTGCCGTCGTGGCAGGCGTGCCGGGGGCGGCGTCGTGGCGCCGGTGTGGGGTCAGCGGCTGATAGGGTCAGCGCACTGGACCTGGTGAACGTGGCCGACTGGGCCAGCGTGCGCGCCGCCCCGGTTGCCGTCGTGGCAGGTGTGCCGGGGGCGGCGTCGCGGCGCCTGTGCGGGGTCAGCGGATGATAGGGTCAGTGCACTGGACCTGGTGATCGTGGCGCATTGGGCCAATGTGCGCGCCGCCCCGGTTGCCGTCGTGGCAGGCGTGCCGGGGGCGGCGTCGTGGCGCCTCCTAGCTCCGGCAACAGCTCCACCCTGGTGGTGCTCGCGGTGGCCGCAGTTGGTAGGGCCCGAGCACCTGTCCCGGGTCGTCCCACGCCGAACATCCGGGGGTCGACTCGTCGAGGTGGCCTTGCGGCTGACAGGCTCTGCGCCCTGTTCCCAGGTCGTAGTCGGCCAGGCGAACTGGAGGTCTGTGGGCCCGTCGGGGTCGTTCCGCGGGCTCGCTGGCGGGTTCGCTTGTCCCCAGTCGATGTCCCGGTCGGCGGAGGTCCTCCTTCGGCGGCGGTTGACAGTTCGTGGACTGGTACGGGGTCCGTTCCCGTTCGGGTATGGCGGCTGATGCTGAGGCGGCGATCTCCGGGTCGGTCTCTCCGGGTTGCGTGACGATCGGCGTTGGCCTGTCGTCGTTGCATGCATCGGATTGACCTATCCTGTGCGACAGCTCGGCGATCTCCACGGCCTCTTCGTCCTCGCCCCATGGGTAGTATTGCGGTGGGGGGCTCTCGTACACCACGCTCCCCTCCCAGGGTACCACTGCCGTCTCCGGTGCGTCCTCGTGGACCTCTTCCGGCTCGTCTGGCACGTCGTGGGCGGGGTCGCCCCCGGTGTCCCCCGTGGCCGTGCTAAGTGCATAATCGTCAAGGTACGTGGGCGGGCGCCGCCACCGCCGTGGTTGTGGCCTCGCCTCGTCGTCTGACGCGGCCTCTGCGGGTGATGTCCCGGGCGTGTCCGCGGGTTCGTCGCGGGGCCTGTTGGACGTGGTGTTCCTGAACACCAGGGTGCGGTATGGGCGCGGTTCGGGTCGGCTCCTAGCGGGGGTCGCTTCTGGCGAGTCGTCCTCTTCCTGGACTACGTCGCTCTCCGGCGTACTGCGTCCGTTTTCGTCCGGAGTGGGGGGTCCTGCGTCTCCGTCTGGGTTCCTCTCCCCAGGTAGGGCGGTGAGCCGGATGTCGTCCCTGTGCACCTTCTTCAGGCGCCGTCCCTCCGTGCGGACTAAGAACGTCGTCCTGCCTAGTCGTCGCCGTACCGTGTATGGCCCGCCCCAGCGCGGGGCCAGTCCCGCGCAATAGTTGCGGGGTGCGGCTGAAAGTGGGTGTAGTCGCGCGAACACCTGATCGCCGACCTGCACGGCGGGTGGAGGATGATCTGTGGTTGGGGTGATCCGGTTGGCGTACCTCTCCTGCCTACGTCTTGCCTCGTCGTGCAGAGTCACCCATCGTTGGTCACGTTCCTCCGTTGTCTCGTCGGGGTGTGGAGTGCCGTGTGTGGCCCATTCTCCCGGCAAGGGCAGGTTGTGGCCCTGTATCATTTCGGCCGGTGTGCGGCCGGTTGCGGCGTTGGTGCGGCGTCGTACACAGAAGAGGGCGTCAGCCACGTGCAGGTCCCACTGCGTGTGGTCCGCCCCCAGCCGGATCCGGAGCTGTGCCTTCAATTCCTGGTTCCGGCGCTCTGTCGGGTTCGCTCTCGGGTGGTATGCGGGCGTCGTGTGGTGCTCGATCTGGTGTTCGTCGCACCAGCCCTTCCAATGTCGCCCCAGGAACTGACTGGCGTTGTCCGTCAACACCGACTGGGGGTATCCCCAACGTGACAGGAACTCCCTGGTCAGCAGGCTGATGATGGTAGGTGTGCGCACGTTCCCGAATGGATACGCCTCCGTCCACCGCGTGAAGAGGTCCGTCACGACGAGGAGGAAGCGTTTGCCGCGCTGCGTGCGGGGGTAGGGGCCCATTACGTCTAAGGCTATCATTTGGAAGGCGGTGGTGGGTTGCCTGGGTCGTTGTTGCTCCTCGCCGTCATGCCGCCTCGCTTTCCTCGCCTGACAGACCTCGCATTCGCGCACGTACGTACGTATGTCGTACGTGACGTGGGGCCAGTGGTAGTGCCGGGTGACTTCTCGTCGTGTCTGATCGGTCCCCGGGTGTCCAGCGAGGTCGTGGTCGTGGAAGAACCGAAGGACCGCTTCTCGGGCTTCCGTCGGGACGTAGGTCCTCCAGTCTTCCTGGTGTCCGGGTGTGTGAGTCTGAATCAGGCCGTCTTGCACGCGCCACGCCTCGTGTCCGGCGGTCGCTTGCTGGCGGCGTCTTGCCGCGTCTATTGACGTTTCCTGTGCTCGACGTACCCGGTCCTGGACGTCGGCCACGGTGTTGGGTGGGTCTTCGTCCCCGTCCGCGTCGGCCGTGATGCGCGCGCATGCCGAGTCGTGCGATGCGTGTCCGTGTGGTGTGTCCGGGGGTAGAATCTCCTCCCAGTCGTCCTCGTCCGTCAGCTCTGTTCGGTCGTCGGGTTCCCGCGACAGTAAGTCGGGGAGCTGGTTCTCCGTGCCGGGAACGTGCTCGACGTCGAAGTCGAACGACTGGAGGAATAGCGCCCATCGTATGAGTTTGCCTTTCCGCCCCTGCATCGTACGCAGCCAGGTGAGGCAGCTGTTGTCCGTCCTCAGTGTGAAGCACTTCCCCTCCAGGTGGGGCCGGTACTTTTTCATGGCCCAGACTACGGCTAGGCACTCTTGCTCGTTGCTGTGATACCGGCGTTCGGTCGGTCCGAGCTTCGCGCTAGCGTAGTCGATGACCTCACGGACCCCGTTCGGGTCCGTGTGGAAAAGCACCGCGCCCACACCAAGTGCGCTGGCGTCGGTCTGAAGGTAGAGGCGGCATCCGGGGTCTACTCGTGTGAGGGTGTGACAGCCGAGTGAAGGCGGCTTTTATTTCTTCAAAGGCGCGTTGCGCGGGTTCGCCCCAATGGTACCGTGCCCGTGGTGACAGGAGGTCGGTCAGTGGTGCGATGGTACGGGAGAAGTCGGGGATGTACCTCCTGAGCCAGTTCACCAGGCCGATAAACCGTTGGAGTTGCTTCCTCGTCCGCGGTGGTGCCGCTTCAGCGATCTTGCGCAAGTGAACGGGTTGGGGTCGGTTGCCAGCCGCGCTTACTAGGTGGCCCAGGAATTCGACCTCCTGGGACCCGATATGACACTTGTGGTGTGCGGCCATGAGATGGTGTGTGGCCAAGCGTTCTAGGACCAGCGCCAGGTGTCTGGCGTGGTCCTCCCACGTCTCGGAGAAGACGATCACGTCGTCGAGGTACGCGATCGCAAACCGGCCCAGGTACCCCTCCAACACTCGGGTCATCATTCCCTGGAACGTGGCCGGTGCGCACTTTAGCCCAAAAGGCATGGCTTGAAATTGAAACTTCCGCCCGTCTGGTATCGTGAACGCGGTTTTTCCCCTGTCTTCCGCCCGTATGGGCACTTGCCAATACCCAGCCTTCAGGTCGAGCGTACTAAAGACTTTCGCGCGGCCGAGTCCGGCTACGGCGGCGTCGACGCTGATTTGAGGTGGGGGTGAGCTAATCGTGATCGCGTTTAGCGGCCGAAAGTCGACGCAGAAGCGTAGCGAACCGTCTTTCTTTGGGGCTAATACGACGCAAGCATTGTAATGACTGTTGGTCGGTTCGACTACCCCATCGCGAAGCATGTCCGCCACTTGCTCCCGGATGGCCCTCTGCTCCCGGAACCCGTAGCCTCTCGGGGCCTCGTGTACTGGGTTGTCGTGGGTGGTCGGGATGTGGTGTTCGGTGATGGTGGTGCGCTTCAGTGGGTCGGCTACCACGAAGAAGTCCTGCCTTTCTGCCAACACGCGTTCCACTGCTGCTCGGTACTCGTGGGGGACGTTGTGGCGGAACTGGTCTAAGGTTACTTTCTCCCCCTGACTCTCGGGGGTAGTGCCTATGGCGTACACCGTGAGCCGCTCGCGGGTGCCAATGTAAACTCGTCTGGGTTTCATTTCGATCACCGCATCTTGTCTCGCTAACCATGGTTGGCCTAGTACTATCCCTTCGTGTAAGTCCTCTACCACTAGAGCGGTTACCGTGGTGACGTCGTCCCGAATGCGTACCTCGAGTTCGGCTTGCCCCACTGTCCTTCCCGGTTGCGTGCTGGTTGCTAACCGTAACTCGGCTTGGTGGGGCTGCAGCGCGCCGGGGGGTACCAGGTGGGGGGCCACGAACACGTGGCTCGCGCCCGTGTCTACCAGGGCCGCCGTGGGTCGCCCGTTGACTTCCACGGGGATGCGGATTAGGCCGTCGCGGGGACGGACTAGCTGGTTTAGCTGCGGTGTGGCTATTTCCGCGGCGGGTGTGGGTTGGCTTGGTTTGCTCGGAGGCGCGGGTTTAACCGCCGTGCCCCCGGGTGGGCATTTCCCGACGTGTTGGTGACGGGTGGTGTTTGCCGGCGTGGGCAGTCGACATGCCAGTGGCGGGTACCTGCGGGGCAGCCCAACTGGCATCGTGGTAGTGGGGGTTCCTGCTGTGTCGATGACCCATCGGGCCTACCAGGTGGTGGTGCGTCCTCGATGGCTCGTCGCAGGGGGTCGGGTGGGTAGCCCCCTGCTTCCCAGTTCTGGACGCTGGCTATTCTCTGACACATTGGGCGTCTGGCCAGGTCCCGGTCGGTGTTCGGGGGGTCGTAGTGTCGCTGTCCCCGGATGTTCCGTTCCGTGTCTATGGCTTGTCGGACGTAATCCTCGACTTCCTCTGCGCGGTAACACCGCATGAACGGTTGCAGTTCATTGTGTAGGAGGGTGGTAATGGTTGCGAGCGCGGTGGCTGGCGCGGCGCCGGGTGCTACTCGATTGAACAGTTGCATTTTCTTGGCCAGAAACTGCTCGACGGGTTCGCCGTCGCGTTGGCGTTCGCCATAGAACTGTGTCGTGCATTGGACCAGTGTGTGTTCCGTGTCAAATCGGCGGTTGAACGACATGGCAAACTCCTCCCAGGGCATGCCGAAGCATCCCCAGATGTTCCACCATTGGCGGGCGGTCCCCTTCAGCTGTTCGCTCGCTCGCCCCGACCACTCATCGGTCGGTATTCCGGACCGTGCCAGTCTGACCTCGCAGTGTGTTAGGAAGTCTCTGGGTACTTCGTGCCCTATTCCGCTGAACTCGGGTAGTGCTAACTTCCCTGTGTAGCACGGGTTGCGTGTATGCATCCCCGTGTTTGGTCCGGTGATTGCGCTTGGTGGTGGGATGTATTTGGGTGCCGGATTGGTCCGCGCACTCGTGAGGCCCATAGTCGGTAGTATGCCTCCCAGTGTGACGTTAGCTTGTGCCTCAGTCTTAAGCGGTACCCATGACCACGGTAATTGGGTGTGCGGCTCGCCGAGTAACGTCTCGCTCCAGGGCTTGCCCCAGGTCTGCTCGGTGACATTGTCCCGGGTGTTCGCGCATTGGCATGTCCTGTACCACGGCAGTGATCCCGTCAATAGGTCTATTTCCAGTGGTAATAGGCAACGCGTGCACACGAGGTCTGTAGGTGGTGCCTGCATGTTGAGCTGTATGTTGTACGTTCAAGTTCGCCGTCTGTGACGGGCTGTTTGTAGTCTGGGCGCGTGTTGTAGCGCGCGGGTTTGAGATCGGCGGCGGGCAGGTGCCCAGACAGCCGCACAAAGAGGAGGCGAAAACGGTCCGCGCGGAGTGGGGGTATCAGGATGGTTGCCCAAAGCGGAGAGCGTGAAGCGGGGTGACGAGGTGGGGGTAGGTGCCCGGACAGCCACACAAAGAGGAGGCGAAAACGGTCCGCGCGGAGTGGGGGTGGTGACGTCGCTCCGTTGCTCGCCTCGCCGTGATGATGTGCGGGGGTGGGGGTGGTTGGAGTGTCCTTTGTCCGCTCGCCTCGTCGCGCCGGTCTGTCTGGTCTTCGACCCTTCCTGTGTCCAAAATGGCCGTTTCGTGTCTCCGCTGTCGCCTGTTGGTGAATTTATTTCGAAAATGTCCAGAAGGGGAAAAAAAAATTTTTTTCACGTTATTTTCTGCCCCACGCAGCGGGCGCCAAATGCCGTCGTCCGGGGTCTCGGGCTCGAGTCCCGGTGTGGCTCCTAGTGGGAAAAGGCGGTTCTTGATCTGTGTTGTCCGGGTGGGCGCCAGACTAGCTCGTTTCTAGTCGTGAATTTGGGGTCGTGGATGTATGTGCCCCTGCGTGGCCCACTAGGGCCGGCGGCGGTGTTGCGTGAGATGATTTTAAATAAGAGACGTGGAGTTGAGGTGGCGGTGTCGTACCTTTTATTCAGAGGAGCGAGTCGTACACAATACAACACTCTACAGAGGTCCCCGGGGGGGGGGGTTTTTTACTTGTTATTCCGTGGCGCCGTATTGTTTGTGTTCCGCGTTACGTGGCCTCGGATGCTGTTATGTCTCAGACGTCTCACTGGGTACGCAGGTAACGTAATTTCGTAACACAAAGGCGGGACACAAAATACACTGAATTAAGGGGGCGCGTACAGATTACGTGGCACTCGTTACTCGGGTAACGTAAGTTAGCAATACAAAATACGGGATACAAAAATACACTGAATTAAGGGGGTGCGCACAAGTTACGTGGCACTCGTTACTCGGGTAACGTAAGTTAGCAATACAAAACACAGGATACAAAAATACACTGGATTAAGGGGGCGCGCACACGTTACGTGGCACTCGTTACTCGGGTAACGTAAGTTAGCAGTACAAAATACGGGATACAAAATACACTGAATTAAGGGGGCGGGCGATTGGAGACGGCCAATCCCGTATGCAAATGTCTCGGCGCGGGTGTTGTGCCCACTGTGGTGAAACACGCACCGCAATTAAGTTTGTCCAAGTTCCCTTGCGGGTTTGTGGTCAGCGCCGTGCGCGTGACCCTAAATAAAGTTCTGTACGTTGCGGGAGACTGCCCGTGCCGTATGCTGAAGAGCAGCCCCGCTGACCAAGTGTGGTGCGGGGTGTCCTTAAGTTGATGCGGCCGGATTAGGTCCTGGACCGAAAAAAGGGACCGGGTACTCACGGAGAGGTTAAGTAATAAAAGGGGTTTTGTTAATTAGTGACTATATTTACCGGACGTTACTTTCAATGTAGACAAAGGATGTTGCCTCTCCGTGGGACGTAGGTCCGCCCCGGTCCATGAGCTGCGCTGAACTGCCGAACTGGCATGGCGTCCGAGGGAGGCTCGGCTTCTCTCGCGCCAGGCGTGACCTCATTACGAAAGACTCCAAACGGATGTGTCTGGAAGAGATTTTATTGTCGCTAAAATCCTAATTTAATGTTTCAGGAGGAATGGGTACGGTTCTTCTCTTGTCTACTCAGGTTTCCGCGGTTTTGCCTTTAATTGCTGTTCGGCTCGCCTGACTCGGGTGGGCCATGGCCAGGGGTGTGTTCCGTTAGCGGGAGCGTATACTGGCGGGTGCAGGTCGGGCTCTGGGGTGGTCGTCGGCCAGACGACGTCAACGTGCAAGGATTAAACTCACAAAATTGGTTCGTTGTTAAAGAACTTGCTTTTACTGGTCAATATGGAGTAACAATAGTAAAAACATTCAAACCGCTATTCGACTGGAATTACCTACAGCAAAGATACAAGAAAACCAACATTCGACTAGCCTGTACTCAACATGGGCTTCGATGGCATCAAGGTGAACTTCCATTCCACAAAATCGGTAGTACCATTAAAGAGCTACTAACTGGAGCAATCTATGACGCCGACTGTCAGCAGAAGTTGTGGTTGCAGAAAATTTGCAGAGGTACTGTAAATAGTGGTAATATTATCAACCTACAAAGCGAGTTTTGCTGCCCGCCGCTTGCATATCTTGTTGTGAAGTGTGCGTATAAATTACATGAATGCCACCGACGTAAAAGGAGGTTGTAGTGTGTAGAGTGTAACTCGAAAGCTTTGGACGAATGGTTGGCCGATAAGCCGAGCTGGGCTGTTTGCAGTGATTAGGACGACGAGGACGACACCAGTTCCTGCAGTTCCATGGATGTGTCGGACTAATCTGATGCAAAAAATGAGTCGTGAAAAACAATGTCTGCCATTTTAGCATTTGGAAGGTGTGGCATGCTTACTGAACTTGATAAGACAGAATAACTACCCTACTTACCTAAAGAATTTTTGCTGGTGTATGCAGCCAATCAAATAAAGTGGGTATACAACTACTTACCTGCCAACTTGAAAAATGATCCGGACATAGTGGATTGTCTGCCGTGCACCGAGTGTTTCATCAATGTCGGACCTGATCAAGACATGCCTTCAACACCACGCAGTCGTGGCTGGTGCAAGAAACTTCACGGACATGATTAAATAATGTGTGTTAACGAATAATGTCTCAGTCTGTAAAATGTCACGCTACAGTGAGGATGCAAACTATGTTATTTTATTAAAGGGTCATAAAAACATTACTTATAGTTCGGACGGATATGTTGTGTTCTCCGAACAGTGTAATGATGGCTGTCATGTTGGTTATTTACATGGAGAGAAATCAGCAACAAAAATATTTGAAACTACAACGTGTGATTCTTCAAAATTTCCTGTTTTTTAATATTAATACTTCAGATAATGTACCTAAAACAGAAACAAGTTCTAAAAATTGTGATTGTAACTGTCATCACCACTACCATGGTTTCTGTGAATGCATTCGCCGACTGTTTGCATATATTTTTAAACGATGAGTCATACAGACAGGTTTTAACCAGTTATATGTTAAAACTGATCAGTAGTACGGTATATGTAAAAAAACTGATCAGCACGAGTTTGGAAGCCTCAGCATGCAGACGTTTCATCGTGCTAATCCGTACGTAAGTGTGAAACAAGCTTTGTCCCAGGTAAGCTAGTCTTATTGGAGTGGCGGTGATTTAAAAATCTATACGGAAACATGTGATGGACTATTTCATACTATAGTTTCCGATGACTTGAATTCATATGAACATTCTCAAAATATTGTTAGCTGTCAAATTTACGGACAATGTCCTGTTTATTACATGAGGGAAAAAAACTGTACTACCGAGTTCTATCGATCAAGTAATTGAATTCGCTAAGAATCAAGAAAGACTACCTCTTCATTCGCCCGAGTGTGCAACCATACAGTTCTACAATCCTGCAACAAACTCCATTACTACGAGTGAAATTGGTATTCAAACCATGAAAGAACAAATTTCCAACGTGCGAAAAGTGTACCAGAAAGAAAATAAACCTCGCAAGCCTGCTAAAAACAATTTGAAAACTACAAGTACTTTCTTCCAACCTACGAGCCTGCACACTGTGTATGTTCAACGGATTGTACGCAATGAAATGCAAAAGATAATAGATAAAAAGATAAAAGATAATAAATGTAGAATAAATTGTTAATGTTATAGTTTTGTAATGTGTTCTTACTTTTAATAAATGTATTCAACTTACTCGATTTATTTTTTATTTATTTCCTTACATATCTATAATGATTATTTAGCTGTATGTTCCTCGAACGCAGCTTGGGGCCACGAAGTCGCGGACTAATGGACCTGCTGTAACAAGCGCATCATGACTGCAGCTTGAGTGCTTGGACTGTTGACGATTAACGAGTCTTTTGCCGCAGGCCATGACTGCTACCTGAGCGCCTCATGGCACTACAAAGTCGGGCGACTAATGAACCTGTTGTGACATGCACGGTCAAGTCTATTGTTCGGGTCCCCTCGCCTCTGCGTGACGACATTCCTGAGTGATGAGTCACGATGCAGGCAGTGTCTCACGACATAATCTCTAATCACCTAGGCCATTAGTATACGTACTTAGGGCCGGACCCGAGAGTGGTTTCCCATGTTTGGCTGTCAGGTTACATTTCTACCCCCCACCTCTCACAGACCTGCTACGACCTGCGCATGAGTCATGCTACTTTTCCGAAGACAATAGTACTCCCCCACATTCCTACCCCTCCACGTACTACGTTCCTATTGGTGGATACAACAGAAATACTCTGTTCCTATTGGCTACACTAAAAAAAGGAGTTCCGAGGCTATAAAAGGCCGGGATTAGATGTCGGAGCTTCAGTCGGCGGTCGTCTCTCGGGGCGCGCGCATCTCTCTCGCGGGCTGTTGGCTGGGAGTTCCCTGCGCCCTATTGGGAAACCAAAGGCTGGCAGTGCGTGGGGGATTTGTGGATATGTGAGGCGGCCTAGCAGTGCCAACTGTTACCAACCGCGTCCCGCGGGTGGTGGATACGGGATCCCAGCTCGAGAGTTGCAATCTCGCTGGGGTGACTGTGAATAACCAATAGCAGTCCGCGGACCAATGGCCGGCCTGTGGAGTCGTTATCACGGCTATCGGTGTAAAAGGTAGCCTGAATGTAGCTCGGCGCATGGCAGGAAGCAGTTCCGTCGGCGAAGGCACCGCAGGGGAGCTCGATGTGCCCTGGATGCGAAGTGTAAACGAACTGCGGGCTAGAACTTGCGGAGCTGTGGACTACCACGCGCGCAACGGAACTGAACAGCATCGGAACTCTGAGCAGAAGTCGGGAGGGGGGATGTGCAAGGCGCAGTGCCCACGTAGCATATATAGGTACAGTAGTTCATTGTTGTGACGCGTGCTCATATTTTTTGGCACAGATTATATTATCCATTATCAATATTCTGCTAATTTTAAGTATGTTGTATCCTAGGGGGGGGGGAGGTTCTGGACCCCCATAACCCCCTCCCCTTTTATATACGCCCATGTTAGTAACATTTACCTTAGATGTCCACAGACGATGTTATAAGACTGCGAATATATTTACCTACCTTATGTGGGTGGGAGGTGATACTATCTCTCCCATAGATAAAATGAGGTAGGTGCGGCGCACTCGGTGTTAGTGATGTCATGTCTGCCGAGGCCAAAATGGTGTACATGACATACCTTAATGTGATTATGGTAGAATTTAAAGAATTGTTTTAGGAACTTTACATATTTTTTTCTCTTTCACATATAGTTGCTTTAAAATTTTACCCATGTAATACTGACGACAGTCATCGTACCCTCCCAGATGGAGAGGCCGTACCTGGCCACCGACGTGGGCCTGAGGGAGTCTGTCCCCCCAGTGCACCATCTGTGTAGTGCGACGGCCAGGGACGCACCCGCGTGCGCCCTAGCATACCAGTGAGCTTCTTTAGTGTTACAAATAATTCTGCTTTATGTATTTTTCAAATGGTCGCGAACATCAATAAGTGTGTAAATAATGTAATCGTAATTTATTAATTCTTGTGTAAATTTACTTTTGATTAACGTCTCGCTAAGTTGTGTAAATAATCTTGTAATTTTCTCAAATGTTTCGCAGGGCTAGTATGTAATCGCAGCTTGGCGCATCGCGAGGGGGGGCCTCTCCCACGCCGGCAGATTTCTCCTCCCCTCCTCCGCGGCCCGCGGGCCTCGGCCCGCTGGCGGGCGGGGAAGGGCAGTGTTGCTCAGGGCTCGATCAGGGACAGACGTACACGCCGCTCCGCGCTGCTCGCGAGGCGCGTCTTCTGCGCTCGTAGTCCGACGACAGTGTAACTGCACGGTTTGTCGCGGCAGCTGAGCTGCATCCGCCGAGTCGCTCACCCTGTTGAGTTTACGAGTTACGAGTTACGTCACCAGTCGAACGTACTAGAACGTGGAAGCGTAGTCACGAACCGCTGAACCTTCGCCGTCATTACGAGACTTTTTACGTAACGGACCGCGCACGTGTCGCGCATCTTTGTGGAGCAACTTTAATCGGGGACATTGTTACGTGGGGAAATTTGCAGTTTGTGTCGGGACGTGTTAACGGACGGGACTGTCTTCCGGGAGTCCGGGTTGTCGTGGGAAGGGCGCTCGTTCCGCGACGGACCCGCCAGGCTCTCAAAACTACAATAAAAGGGGCTCGTGGAACTGTTAACATCGAGTTACCCTATTGGTACCGCCTACCATTCTTCCTCCTCACCTCACTCTCCCTCCAGGTCCCGTATTTCCCGGTCCCGGCCACGTCGGCCTGGACCCACACCTCACCGACGAGAGCAGAATGGGCACAACAGGACTATTAAGTAAACGGGGAAACAGGGACCAGAAGCCGAGGGATGTCAATACTTGTAAGAAAAGCTAACACATGTGGTGGATTATTTTTCAAATCGTAATATAGATTTATTAATAACAATAATGAACCCAAAAAAATATTCACATTTATTACTAAATATATGATTTAAAAT
This sequence comes from Bacillus rossius redtenbacheri, assembly GCF_032445375.1. Taxonomy (NCBI): domain Eukaryota; kingdom Metazoa; phylum Arthropoda; class Insecta; order Phasmatodea; family Bacillidae; genus Bacillus; species Bacillus rossius. The sequence continues at coordinate 258,823,589 of NC_086330.1, read as the reverse complement.
TTAAGGTTTAACAGTAACATGACTGTTTTGGCCCATAGCCTTCATTACAACCAGGTGCAATACAAAAGCTTGGCATTCTCTATCACCACTTCAGCTTGAATGACACAGATATTTGTAAGGCATTGGTACGTATTAGGTACTCAACAAGCACCCAAACGAATAAAAATATACTAGTTGGAAAAAACAACAGATATTGAGACTTAATTTTTAATTAAATGATATTATACACAAAAGTTCATTTTACGAGTACTAGCGCTATTAGTTTGTAGGCCGCCGTGAGAGGATGAAACATTTCTGAAGCAAAAGCTAGGATGTTGTGAGACCTATCTATATGACCGTGTTTGGTATTGTGCAGTATTTTCTGCGCTTTACTATTATCATATATCTGAGACCAAATATTTGTTATGATATCCGTTTGGGATTTCATTTTGGAATTTTGAATGTTAAACTTTTTTCTATGTTGTAGTTGTAGCAGAAAACCTTTTTTGTCGATCGTAAATAAAAAACAATTTTCAAAGAAGATTTGGTGCTTAAATGTAGGTTTATTTTTTCAGCGAAGAAAAATGCTTCGTTATTAACTTTCAAGGTGAGAATATCAATATAGGTCCTACGAATCAGTTGTAGGTTTCCATTGTAATAATTTTAGAATTTAATATATCTCTGATGTTGCATTTTATTTTAACTGTGATCATAGTTTTTAGTGACTTCTGGACCATGATATGTACAGCGGTTAATGGGTTCTGCGAAGATGCGGAAACGTAAACACCGATTTACCTGTCAGGTTTCACACAACACTAAATAAAATCAACGGTGACTATGATAATTTTTGGTTAAAGCCCCGCCACAATCAACAAGCTTTTCACAAGTAAAACATAGAATACGTAACAGATGAATTTCATGTAATTCAGTTGAACTTGCAACAATCGTACATTACGATAAGCATTTACACAAGCCTGGTTTACTAATAAGTAGAGTTTACTGTAGATATCACGTAATACAGTTATTGCTAAAATTTTAATATGTTTTTGACCAATCAGAAGCGTTCAACCTTTTTTTGTGGTGCAAAGTGCTATAATTACCAAAATATATTTGGGTAATTTTCTTATGTTTCAACATTTCCGTAATATAAAATAAGAAAAAAATAAGAAAATTGTTTTTTTCAGTACTGCAGACATTTCTTGTGTGATGCTAAAAACAGTGTTGGTAAATTCCCCCGGATTTCTTAGATGTTACCTATTTTAGGTTACATTACAATACTTGTGCAATGACATGGCCATGGCCATCTTTCGTTTTAATTGCATTGCCGATCGTGTGATTATACATAACAATGTGCATATTTTGTATTTGAATTTGGTGATGCAGTGAAAGATAAATAAAAATTTAAAAAAAAAAAGTTTCTCCTGTGCATTAAAAACCCACAACCCTTGAAAGGGATGTTATTTAGCAGTATGGAGGTGTGGAATGCTTAATCATGATGTGCGATAGCACATAATATTTTGGGTTTTTTTCTCCTTGATTTTTTCTTTCAATTGCACATCAAATCAACACGTGTAGGATTTAATTTTTAAATTTCATTTAGCAGCAAAAATGACTGGAAAATTATTTTCCATAATTCAAATTAAAAATTGTGCCAAAAATTGCTAATTGGCAGCACAACACATGCGAGAATGTTCTATAAGAATCATCAACATTTTTATTTTATTATTACATAAAGAAAATAGGTTTATATACTTGACACTTTTGCAGAAAAAAATTATGAAAAATGTGAAATTTTTATTGTAAGATGTAGTTGAAAACATTACTTACCGTATATGAATTCCAAAACATTTAAAATCAGAATTGTGCATGAACATTGCTAACAATTAATCCATCATGTGCAAAATATGTGTAACTGTTTGTGATTGTAAGCATGATTAAAGATTTGTTGTAAAACTCTTTATCATTCCCCTGAACATTTACTAGTAAAGCAAGGTGTTTACTTGGTGTCGTTTTACAAGATTTTTTTTTTTTAATTTGTTTCATTTAAAATTTGGTTATTGAAACCATAACCATCATGCAATTTGAATAAAAATATTCTCGTAAAAATATGTTAACCTATAAATGTTTATTGGTAAATATGTAGTTGAGCGGTATTTGCGAAAAAAAATGTTGAAAATCCGAAAACACCTTTATTAGACGCTCTTCAACTTCCTCTTTTCATTAAAAGCGGCGGAGGTAAGAAATTCCAAATACTTTAGGAGATATTGAATTTTTAAATTTCATCATATGTAGTTGAGCGGTATTTGCGAAAAAAAATGTTAAAAGTCCGAAAATACCTTTATTAGATGCTCTTCAACTTCCTCTTTTCATTAAAAGCGGCAGAGATAAGAAATTCCAAATACTTTAGGAGATATCGCCGTTCTTATATTGCATACAAGACCTGTGTTTATCATTCGACCGTCGCCATTTTTTTATTTTGCCGTGTGTTTGTGAATGCCTAATCAATGAAAATGGTCGATTAGGTCAGGTCAGTTACATTATAAATACTTTGAAACTAAGCGTACATTAGAAATAATATGAAATTATTTCAATGGTTCTTTAGTTTTAAAGTATTTATAATGTAACTGACCTGACCTAACAAACCGGGACAAAGGATGAACATAAACAACTCACGTAAATTTTTTTTGTTACTTATTACTTGCGCAACAATAAAAAAATAAGACTTTAAAATTAGAAATGTTAAAAACTCGCCTAAGTTGGAGGTGGTAATTAAATACAGTTTTAAACAATAAATGAAGTAAATAATCACGTATTGGTTAATTTGAATTCTGGCCTATCACAAACAATCACGTGACATCATTATCCAATAAAAAAATAGATGCTCGTAAACAAGAAAAAATGCTGAAAGCCACATGAACGCACTGCTATAATTGTGATGAAATTTAAAAATTCGATATCTCCTAAAGTATTTGTAATTTATTACCTCCGCCACTTTTATTGAAAAGAGGAAGTTAAAGAGCATATAATAAAAGTATTTTCGGATTTTTAACATTTTTTTTTCCCAAAAACCGCCCAACTACATATTTACCTGTTTGTTTATTGATTGCAGCTTTTAAATTTTTTTGTAAAGTGTATAAATAATTATAGTGAGTCGCATCCTAAGTTTGCTGTGTACTTTAAAATGGGTATTTACTCACTCTTCCCAATGCATGATTTCTGCCATTAGCACTACACCAATCCTTCACTTAACACGACTAATGTATTCTTACATATGTTCGTTTTATCCGAAATCGCTTATTCTGAAGCATTGATTTTCATAAATAGCAAGGCTAATTTACTTGATGTTGTTAAAACGACAAATATGACACTGCATAACGGGAGGTAGTTATCGTCAGTTGGCTGGTTGACTTGCCTGCCTGGGCATGACCTTCAACCCACCTCGCATACCTTTCCAAACCATCTTTTACTGGCAGTGAAACTGATATTACTGTCCTGATATTTACATTTTAATTTTTGAAAAATTAAAATGCCTATTAGTGTATAACCGCTTGGTTCACACTAATCCTGTCAGACCCTTGATATTTTTTTTTTTCATTGCACCATTCATTTAACAATTTTTTCCATGTGAATCATATGTTTATTTCTGTTCCATTATCTAATGACAAATCTATTCCTGCAAGTACAACAGACAGCATCAGACTTATACAAATGGTTGATAGTCCTTATTGTGTACGATTGTGCGCACAGTTGACTTGCAAAAAACTAAAGTGTGACCAACATATGTGTGGCATTCTTGACATTCTGCACATTCTAGTTTTGTCTCAAATTTTTGAACATCTCTCACTTGGAAGCCATGATTCCACTTTAATCCCAACTCCAGGTGCTTGCACATGTAAGTTACCAGCAGGCGAATGGGTAGACGTTGCTTTTGTTTCTGCATACGAGTTCACTGGCTAGACTGAAATTCATCACAGCCAGGTCTGTGGCCGAGTGACAACGGTAAGGCACGACGGCGTACGCGTGGACGTAAAAACATTTGGTCCTTCACACTCCACAGCTGCAACTGAACATTCCATGGCTGATGTTTGTACAATAGCTGATAGCATATTCAGACCTGCACGTGTATCTCTTCCTCCTCGTATGGCTAACTGTATGCCATGGTAGGGTCAGATGGGGTAATTCCGACCATTTTACTAAAATTCAAATTTAAAAAAATTGTCTTTACTAACAAAATAAATCTTTTGTGACATTATACATACTGAGGTGGTTCTTTGGTCCTTAAAGGATGTGTTTATGTGATTGTATGATAATAGGTGTAATGTTAGTGGTGGAAAATTGGTGGTCGGAACTACCCCAGTAGAAAATACATAATCTGAAAATTTGGGGTAATTCTGACCAACAACTGGGGTATTTCCGACCACTTGGTTTAGTTAGTCTCCATACAGTAACATGTAGTAGTGGCAGGGGTAGAAATGACCATTACTGTTTATGCTTAAAACATAACAGCTTTCAATTGATGAAATTGAGGTGGTCGGTTTTACCCCAGAATGAGAAAATTTTGTTATAGTGAAATAATCACGTGTCAATTTTTATATTCTTAGCCTACTTTTATTAACGTAATAAGCCTACCTTAACAGCAATGTAGGTACTTTTAAACAGATGAATACATGCACACTTGTTATTTCTCTACTTTTGAGACAATTTAAAACAAAACTTGGCCATATTACATATTTACAGGCTCTATTCAAATGGAATTGCAATTTCACAAATTAAATTCAAAATACTAGACTATAGCTTTTGAATGAAGAATAAATTAATGTAAATAAAACTGAACACCTTCCTTTGTGAGAAGTAATGCTTAGACCTATGGTTTTTCAAAAACAGAAACTGTTCCAGAAAATACGTAAATAATTTTTCTGTCCTTTTCAATAAGTTTCGGTTCTGGTAAAATGCCAACAATTTGGTCTCTGCTTACAGTAAATACATCATTCTCAACAACTGAAAATTCTGATGATAATCCTTCACGTCTTAAAGACACAACCACAATTTCATCTCCAAATTCATCACTTGAGATTACTTTTTGAACACAACATGCATATGTATAACGAGTTGATTTCTGGGCACCTCCTACAAGTGTGACGAGCACATACTTCCCTAAAGTAAAATTTTCATTTGTAGGTGCTAAATAGTCAACTTCTGGTAAGTCAACATCCAGATCACTTAAGGAATCTGCTGGTAAGCAGAGGGTTCATCTTCTGAAGAGGAATTTGAAGCTGTGTGTTGAAGCCTCGATTTGGACGACTTTCGGTTCTTCGCTGTGTGTGTCATTTGCACTGACTTATCCTCTGCTTCTTTTTCATTACTGTGTGCATCTGCTGCTATCTTCCGTTTCTTAGTTCTTTCTTTCGTAGGCCTAGACTTTTTCTTGACCTTAGCAGCTTCAGCTTGTTCGATTCTCTCCATCACAGCTTTTATTGTCAGAACTTCTACATACGTCATCAATTTTAGTCTGGGTGTGACCTTCCTTTCAAGTTGAGCTTTTTGTCCATCGTCTAGTTCATTAATAGGCTTATGAGGTCTTCTCAGTGTTTCAGCAAATACCTCGATGACTGAATGCAGTGTGGGACTGGTACATATTGTTTGTTTTTGGAATGTACAGAAGTAGGCCTGTACGTAGAGACAAGTTGTTTGCATTAATATTTGGTGGATTTGTTGATGTTGAAGGCATTAGCATAGGTTCTTGTAAGCCTACAGGTATTGTTGAGGAATGTAAAGCCTGTATTGAATTAGGGGAGGTTGGACCTATGTGACCTGGTGGTTTTACAAATGTAGGAGTTGGATGGATGCCATTTTGTTCAATTGATATGGCTCTTTGGCATGGATCTTTTATAGAACTATGAGATGGAACAGAACATGCTTCTGACAGCTGTCGCTCCTTGTATTTTCTTAGGTCAAGTGGATCAAATTCATGTTCTGAGAATTTCTTGCAGTCAACAGGATGAACTCCAGTACTTCGGAACCCTAATATGATGTTACCTGATGACATTGTAGTTTGCCAAACTTCTCCCAGCAGCTGTACAAACATACACTTTGTCAAGCGACCTATTTTCTGGCCCATGTTGCTTTTCCCATGCTGCACAAGTCTGATGTCCCAACTGGTTTTCACAGGGCCAAATACACATTTGTCTAATGGTTGTAATTTATCAGTCAAGTGACTTGGCAGACAAATAAGAGTCACATTATTTTTTAAAGTCTCAGAACATATCTGCAAACTCATGTGGCTGGCATGTCCATCAAAAATTAGAACAGCTGCTTGTTCAGGCAAACTTTTCAGTTCACGAAGTTTTATAACATGTGGTATGAAGCATGCACAGAACCAATTAAAAACTGTGGCTCTTCCATCCATCCATTTGTGGAAGTTGAGTACAGTGTGCCTGGATAGGCATTTTCAGATGTACACCTTGCTTGTACAGCAGCTCCCTTGAAAACAATCATAAGGGTCAATCCATGTGAAATCAACCAGTGCTCTGAACCTTACCATTTCAGATTTTGTTAATTTTTTGTACACTTGTATCCATGGAACAGTTGAAAAATACTAAATTTTAAATTTTTTGGGCTAGTAGTTTTTGAGTAATAGCCATTCAAAAAAGTAAAAAATCATATTTTTTGCAATATTTGGAAACAGTAAAAATTGTATTACTTCAAAACTATTAGCTCTAGAGAGCTCAAACTTGTTTTATTCTCTTCAGTATTTAATGGGCTTTAACCTGATATATTACAAGGTTGTCATCCTTCAACTTCCATTTTTTTTTTCAAAACAATTAAAAAAATATTTTAGAAAATCTCAAAAACACCCCTTTTAAATTTTTTTTCGAAAAATAATTTTTTTTTTGTATACTACTAATAGGCTACCTCTATACCAAGTTTAATAATGGACCAACAATGGACTCATCTAAAAAAAAAAATATTGTCTTAAGTAATAGTGCTTTTCCAAATTTGCTGATAAATGTCACCAAAGAGTGAGCATTTAATATTAGGTTTTTTAAATGCAAATAGAATCTAAGTTTTGTTATTGAATAATCAGAATGTATACATACATAATGTTTTTTTAATATACAAATTGTAAGTTTTAATGTGTTTGTAAGAATAGCTATATAATTTTTTTTTTTGCAAATGTTGCTTTCTCTGTGAAAAAGATTCCCAACATAACCTGTACATTTCTGTGTCTCTCTTGTTTATCCCAGTCAGTTGTTGTAGGACTGTGAACTTTATGGTTGTCTACATATTTGTAATGTGTTGAATGTAAATTATTTGAGTGCATACTTCTTTCAAAGTGTCAAGACTGTTATTTATTTAGAGTGAACTATTATTAGCATTTGTTATAAAGCTAAATATTTCTTTTTAATTCCTAAAAGTGGCAAACAAACATCAAAAAAATAACTGGTGTATTTATAATGTTAAATGTTGTAACCCATATAAGGAACAAAACCATCTGTAATTGGAGAAAAAATATCTCAGAAATGTGACAGATAGTATGTGTTCTTTAAATACAGATATTAAAATGGGTATGAAAATATGTAACAAATGTAGGAAAAAGGTGTATAGTGAACTTAAAATATCAGAACAGATGGATGGTAATGTAGCTGGTAAGAGTCAAAAGGATGACATTGATAATAATTAATCATTTACTGACTCAGGAGCATTGATACATTACTTAAATAAATCACTGGAACTTATTGGTGAATCTCCCATAAAATAGAAAAAAAACTTGCTGCATAAAATTACTCCACAAAAAAAAAAATAGAAAAAATAGTGGCAAGCTTGGAAAACAAATTCATTTGTTCTAAGAAAGAAAGTAAAGAAGGAAACAAAGAAGAAAATGTGAGTCTGAAATTATTGAACAATTGTAAAAAAAAAATTGCCCAAACAACTAAGCGAAGTGAAATAATGACTATTTTATCCATGTTACCCTAAAGTTGGACATGTAAAAAAAATTGAAGAAGAGTTTGGTGTCACTAATTATATGGCTCACGCTGTAAAAAAATTAGTATGTTAAAAGGGAGTTCTTTCAACTCCAAACCCAAAGCCTGGCAAAACATTAAGTGACGATACTGCACAACTTGTTAAATATTTTTATCAAAAGGATGATGACATAAGTAGAGATTATGCCTGGTAAAAAAGATTGTGTTACAATCAGGAACAAAGGATTCAAAATTCAAGTGCAAAAGCATTTAGTATTAGCTAACTTAAATGAAATTTATCAAGCTATTAAAGAAAAACATCAAACTCAACAAATTGGATTCTCAAAATTTTGTGAGTTAAGACCTAAAAATTGTATTTTAGCTGGTAAAAGTGGAACTCAGACAGTATGTGCGTGTACTGTGTATCAAAATGTCAAATTGATGATAGCTGGTTCAGGGATAAACAATTTTTATTTAGATGGATCACCTCTTAAAACATATCACACTTTTCTAGCAAAAAATATGTGTAACCCTCCAGCCCCTCATTGTTACATGAATAAATGTCAAGTGTCCAGGGACAGCATACCTGAAAGAAGCATTGGCTGAGATATTTAAAAACGAGGTAATTGATGAGGATACAAGCAATGGGTGACAGTAGACAGATGTATGATGGAAACAGTTGTGAAAGAAATTGATGATTTCATAGAAGATTTTATAGAAAGTCTCTTAAAACTGAAAACCCATTCATTTATTGCATTACAACAGAAAGATTGCTACTTAGAATGTAAGGAAAATCTGGCGGAAGGTGAGGTTATCTTTAACTGCGACTTTGCAGAAAATTATTCATTTGTATTGCAGGATGAAGTACAATCATACACTGGACGAGCAGCCAAGCCATACTGCACCCATTTATTGTATATTATAAGTGGCAAGAAAAACTACTACATGCGGAGTATGTGTTCATTTCAGAGTGTTTGCAACACAATACAATAGCATTCTATGCTTTTCAAAGAAAAATTATACAAATACTGAAAGATACACTACCATTTGAACTATGAAAAATCACTTACTTTTCTGATGGCAGTGCTGCGCAGTATAAAAATAGAAAGAATTTTTTAAACTTGTGCCTACACAAGAATGATTTTCCAGTAGAAGCAGAATGGCAGTTCTTCGCTACATCACACGGCAAGAGTGCCTGCGATGGATTAGGTGGCACAGTTAAAAGACTAGCTTCCAAAGCTAGTTTACAAAGACCATACAATGGCCAAATACTTACACCAAAGAAGCTTTTTGAGTTTTCCAGTCATAATATTCCGGATATAGACTTTGAATACTGCACAGCTGATGATTACGATGCAGCTGAAAAGAAACTTTTTCTGAGATTAAACAATTCAAAAGCAATTGAAGGTACTCACAAACTGCATACATTTATACCGATTTCTGAAAATCGTCTTCTCACAAAGTCATTCTCATCAAGTGCACATAGTGTGACAGATATTGTAACAAAAGTTAATTACTTAACACCTACAGATTTACAGAAAATTGACTCTGGATATGATACAGTAGTCTACGACAAATCATTGTGGCTTGCTTGTATTCTTAAAAAAAAATGGTGAAAATGAATTTACAGTTAGCTTTTTACATCCTAAGGGGCCATCTCCTTCATTTTTTTTACCCCAAACCAAATGACATACTAACAGTACCCAGTAATTCTATTCTATGAGTAGTGAATCCTGTGACAGCAACCGGAAGAGTGTACACGTTAAGTAAAACTGAAATTAGTGTGTCATCACATTCTTTAGAAAAATTTTTAGAAATCAAGATTGAGTAAAAGTGTAAAACAAAATTAAATAAACTTGCTTTATTACTTTACTAATACAATTTGCGACATTTACTTTCTAGTAATTATGACAACTTAACAATTATTTGCAAAATAATTCAAATACTCTTTCATCCTGAAAATTGGTAAGTAAACAGCATACGAGTGTATGTATATTTTAGATATGTATTTTGGCTTAAGCACTATTAAGACAATATTTTTTTTAGATGAGTCCATTGTTGGTCCATTATGAAACTTGGTATAGAGGTAGCCTATTAGTATACAAAAAACATATATTTTTCAAAAAAAAAATTGACGTCGTCCCAAGTGCCCTTCGCTCGCACAGGTCGTTATTTCCCCTCGTCGCCTCACCAGGGTGGGGGTGTAGCTCGCGGCTGGAGGAGTCCTGCCGCACTTGGGACGTTTTTGCGGGAATCCGGCTCCGGGTGACGCGCAGCGATGCGGAGCGAGGCAGTCGAGCTTCAGACCTGGACCAGGCAAGTTGTGTGTCGCGCCTCGCAAGTGAACAGTTCCGCCGGGAACTGAGCAGCTCTACCCTCACCGGGCCACCACCTCTACCGATCCAGCTCCCTGCCAGCCACATGGCGACGTCACGACCCCGAGGATCTCCGCTCTACCTTTGAACTGGCCCACGGGGTCTAAACTTAGGCTAGTTTGCGCCCTCAACGACGGCAACATCGTAGCAGGGACCGGTAGGGCGACAAATTAAAAGGGGTGTTTTTGAGATTTTCAAAAATATTTTTTTAATTGTTTTGAAAAAAAATGGAAGTTGAAGGATGACAGCCTTGTTATATATCAGGTTAAAGCCCATTAAATACTGAAGAGAATATAACAAGTTTGAGCTCTCTAGACCTAATAGTTTTGAAGTTATATATTTTTTACTGTATCCAAATATTGCAAAAAAATAGGTTTTTTTTATTTTTTGAATGGCTATTACTCAAAACCTATTAGTCCAAAAAATTTAAAATTTTGTATTTATCAACTGTCCCATGGCTACAACATGTGTACCAAAAATCATTCAAATCTAAAGGGGTAAGGTCCAAATTAATTTTTTTATTGGTTGATTTCACATGGGATGACCCATAGGTGGCAGTACAGCCCCATCAGCTGACACACAGGCCAATACTGTTGTTGACTCTTTGCCTGATCCACCAGAAACTCTGGACAGAGTTGTGCCTTTCTGACCAATGCCACGAACACGAGATGGATCGCTGCTGAAACCACTTTCGCCTGCATTAAAAACAAAACAAGCTTTGTCCGTTCCTGTTAATTCCTTCTCCCTATGGACAGCCTCCAATTTGTCATAAAAGTCGTACACAACATCAGGGTTTGTAGCATTCTTCTGCAGTTTTTGTAAAAGTTCTGGTTTTTTCAAGCTTAAGCAAGGGTGCCTTTTCATGAACCCGAGGTACCAGTCTTCACTAGGGGTACCATCAGCAAATTGAGTTTTGTCGCCAGGTCTAGGCCTATTTGTTTTCACATATTCACCAACTAAGTTCAGTAATTCGCGGCGGTCGCAAGGATATCCAAAATGAGTCCTCGCAATAATGCAATCTTCAATATCTTGTTCTTCCTTCACACTCAGAGTCCTAGGTCGCCCACTTCCAAAGGTGTCAACCTAACTTTGCCGCATACCCACTCCTGAATAACAGTTTTTGGGACTTCGTACTTGACTGCAGCTCCTCTCTGTGATAGCTTGCCATCCTTAACATCCTGGACTGCTTGGGTTACATCCTCGACAGAGTATCTGCGACAAGGATTTTTACGCGTGTATGTTTGAGGCATTTTCCTGTAACACAGAGATATAAGTATTTAGTAATTTGGTAAGGATGTGGTCGGAATTACCCCACAAATTGTTGAATGATGGGGTATTTACGACCACAGTGTACAGCCTCATCAAAAGTTAAAAAAAGTAAAATACATTTTAACAAACTCGTTTGTCATAAGTATGCTTACTATAAGCAAATGTCAAGGCACTGATTCCACTAATTTGGAATGAATGTCGGAATGGATTTACAGTTCTTTTTGCACTGTAGCAAATGAGAGGGTATAATTTGACAAGTACTTGAGACTTTTCGAGGTCAATACCATGTACACATAACTTACATAATAGACAATAGTAATCATATTCTATTGATTTTTCAATCATTACAGTATGGTTGAAAAGCTTGCTGGTCGTATTTACCCCATGGTCGGAATTACTCCACTCGACCCTATATCTGTTGTTTACCGAGTTGAAACAGACTTTGTGGCTTTATGTTCGACCTTTTTTTTTTTTGCCTGTAGCGATTTCGTGCTAATTGAAATTTACATATGTGCTATTAAAGACTGGGACAGTAAAATTAAGGTCACACTAAATGAATTTGTACACTCTGAAGACGTGCTAAGTGAGGGATTGGTGTATCCTTTTTCTGGTGTGCTCTGTTACCAGATAAATGCCATAGAGTACAAAAGTTTGACACAATTTTAAAATGTAATGAAATTTATTTCAAATGTGTCTGAAACTTTTTTTTGTTATAAAATTTGGAATGAGGATTTTAGAAATATATTTTCCTTTTGTATTTCATCAAGAACATCATCTGATATTAATTTTTTTATTTCTAAGGAGATGTAATAGAAAGTTTCCATCTTGATTTTATTTCTCTTTGTTAGCAATTTATTTTATATCATTTAATGTTAAATGTTTGGCTCTTTTTAACACATAATTCTATGAAATAACTTGTTATTAATAGTGGCTGACTTCTCCAAATAGTTCCTCCTGTGAACTAATAATTGGTGTTAGCATTGAATTATTTTTTCCACTTTCAGAATGACTAAAACTGTAATAGTATACTGTCAATAGATAACTATTTTGCAGCCGTAGAAAAATCAGCAAATAGTAAAATTTAAAATGTGTTAAAACTTTTATGATAAACGATGGTATACTAAAAATACCCTTAATGGTAACAAGCAATGTAGTATCAATCTGGCAACAGTTGTAAGCGTGAGATAGACTTAATAAAGAATGACATTAGTTTCCTCCCCTATGTTCACATATGACCCAGTTGTTACAAGGCATGTCACATGTCTGTTGTGAGCTATTTTGGCAAGCGGAATGTGGCTGCACAGGGATATGAACCACGTGGTTGGCAGCACTGCAGCAGCTGTGAGTGACCCTTCAACAGGCGTGTTTGCGACGCAGGCAGCCGAGGTCATCCCAAGCTGGAACCAGTCGAGTCAGACGGAGCTGCCGGTCACCAAGGTGAGACCAGTGGTTCGGTGTGAGCGCTTCCTTTCATCACAGTAGTTCTCCTACTTCACAAGCACAGTGAAACCTTAATTAGAATTCATTTTTCAATGTTATCATAAATGTTTTCCAAACTATTACAATTTCTTGGTATGATGATTAGAAAATTTGTGTGTACGTACCATATTAAAAAAATTAAACTAGTTGACTGAAAAATTACAAGTATTTTTACATACAATGTTGGGAAACAGGAAAATGAAAATAAGAATTAGAAGTAGAAATTATAATTACTTGGTGTAATAAATAAACTAACTTTGATTTTGCATGCTAATAATTAATATAAATAAAATAATAGAAGAATGGGAGTGATATTTAAAATACAGTTGGTAAAGTATAAAGTTGATTGAATTAAAAATTCCGTAAGCGGGCATACCATAGTCAATGGACTCGCGAATTTTCTCCTAATGTATGGCAGTTAATTTTAACTGTGATCCCGACAGTTGTATTGCAATTTGTTATGCTTGTTGCCAGCTAAACCCAGTGTGTAACATGATAGCTATCTGGACTTAGTAGGTGTGTTTACCAAGGGATGTACTGTTCCTCTAATGATTATTTACAGTTCACCTTATGTGTGTTTACCAAGTAAATGTGAAGTACTTTGGTATATATAATCATGGAAATATACTAATTTGAGAAGATTGCCTTCCTCGTTTTAAATTATAAAAACATTTTGGTGCGTGGCCGCCACACGCTTCAGAAGTGCAACTTCACACACATAAGAAGAATAGGAAATTTTTAGGGTACTCTAATATTTGAGACACTCGTAATCATGCATTGAAAATAGACTTATCCAGTGTCTTTCCATGTTTTCAGTGGAATCTAAAAATGAATCAATGGGTTTATGACAGGTAAAAATATAATTTATAACCCTATTGTAAATGTTTATACATATTGCCACAATTTTAATGCTAACACTGAATCCGACCTCAGAGTTGAGAGTTTAAAGTTGCGAATTACGGGTTGTGAAAATATGTGAATGTAGACAAAAGTATGAGAAAGTATGTAAATTTTTACAAAAGTATTCGAAAGTTTTCGTTTAATGAGACACATTCATTCAAATATTTTCAAAGCTCATTGTGTCTGAAGATGTAGGCTTTTCCTAGTTTATTTAATACTGACAAATTGTTTCTAGCAAAATGTATTTTCATTTGTCTTCAGTAAATTTGCCTTTCATTTTCTCAAGTCTAGCTAGATTGTCAGAGTAAATTTGCAGCTATTAGTTGCCAATTTTTTTGACGTGACGTCTAATAAATCGATGTACGCCGGCTGCACGCATGAAAGTGTCCCGTTTTGCACATTGTCCCATTACGCTGTGTCCCGTTACGCTCATTGAAGGCTTGCACCGCATCTATCTCTCTTCCACTCGATTGGAACAACCATCGATTTGACTTTTTCGAGGCACATTAAACTTGAAACACTCCCATTCATTTCCTACTTTTCCTAACATCGTCCTATCCTTAACAGAATAACACAGATTGGAAGAAGTTAAATAGCAAACATGTATAAAAGTTATAGTTATAATAATCTCTTTGTTAAAGTAATAAAAATATTTGAATTAATGCGTGCAAATAAAAGTAAATTTATTAATTAAATTGTAGATTTCATTTCACTCCTTCTTTGTATCCATACAAAATAGTGATAATTCAATAAAAATTATTCAATTTTATTCATAAAAGTATGTAATCATTTCATCAAGGTTTTGTTATGACGTCACGTTAAACTATCGTCTGTAAACCGACTTTACAGACAACCAATATTTTTTTTAATATTTGAAATTGCTCAACACTGGCGACTCAAATACAAAAGGAGTAGACTGTAATAAAAGATATTCAACATTAGCAATAATTCCTGGCATTAGAGAACAGGCACAGAGTATCCATCCCTCTCTCCTATCCAAGTTATGATGCCAAAAGAGGTAGGCCTGGCTTTTCAAAGTACTAACAACTTTTACACTTTTCTTATGGGGCCACAGACATATTTGTACATCTTTATGTTGCTGGTGGTTTAAATTTAACTTAGAATTTAACTTAAGTTTTCCTCATGTAATGACAATTTAAAATGTTTGTGGGCATGCAGTAAATTAAACAGTTGTTTGTACATCATACTAGATTCTGCTGCCCCAAAGGATGTAGGCATTGTGCTGCTCTAGCCATCAAATTAGACTAAAAGCAACTATGCCTTGCAGGTGCGTGTTTGTGGCCAGATTGCGGTAAACCACAACGTACGGTATCTTCATTGCAACACTTTTAGTCGTAAATGTTGTAGAAGCTAAACAAGAACCAATTTTGAAAAACCGAAATAGAATCATGGACAGGGGGAAGTGTGAAGGGGGGGGGGGGAAGGAAACTAACACATTAATCCATTTTCTAGTGTCCAAACTCTCAACTCACTGATATTGTAATGTGGATTTTGCAACATTTTGAACTATAAATCTTTTGACCATGGTCAAACCAAAGGCAAGCACTGATTTTTTCATGTAGCAATTGCCTCCAGGCACTTATCACTTTGCTTTTACCCAGTTTAATCATTTTACTGTGGGACATAGTTTCAACCATTATTATTAAAAATATATATATATATATATATATGTTTTTATTTTGAGATAAATGGTTGTTGTTTTTGATAAAATAATATATTTATAAATTCAATTTGCTCTGATACTGGTTTAATACAATTTTTATATTTATGTATTTTAAACTGTTAGTAGGGATGTATATATATTTTAAACTATAATACAGTTTGAGGTATTACTGAGATTGTCCTAATAAACTACCTTATCATAAAATTCTGAATTAAGTAATTCAGGTATTTTGTGTAGCTTAGAAAATAAAGCTAATATCATTGTGACAACTCCATTTTAGCCTAGAAGGTAATTGTAGTGATTATATGGTACATTTCATTTGGTGTAATTTTTAGTAGATTAAATATCACCTTTTTTAATTTCGTATGCTAATTTTGTACGTAGTGTTACAAAAGTATTAACTCATCACTACTACTGTCTTATTGCCTCACTCTTCTTCTGGTGTCAAGAGAGACTTAAGCTGTAACCTACCACCACCAATAATATTTTTTCTTTGTATTTTTACCATGGAATGTCACAAAAAGTTCAAGAAAAAGTAACTTATTTTTTTTTCTACAATCAGTACCACCCTGTGGCTCAATGGGATGAAAGAGCCCGGCAGACTGTGTAATTAATTTTACTTAATGGTAACATACTGATTCAGAGATGTTTCAAGTCAAGAAAACATGGAAA
Organism: Bacillus rossius redtenbacheri; assembly: GCF_032445375.1. NCBI lineage: Eukaryota > Metazoa > Arthropoda > Insecta > Phasmatodea > Bacillidae > Bacillus > Bacillus rossius. The sequence goes on along the minus strand of NC_086330.1, from coordinate 258,807,270 downwards.
ATACAAGAACATTAAATCATTTAGGAGTATCAGTATACTTTCAGTATACTATAAAAAATATTTTTTAAATTTCTTCTGTAAATTTTTGTTTGGATACTACATGCAGTTTCCGTTTCCAATAGCTACTTCCAGAAAAATCAAAGTTATATTACTGAAATAATAATTTATTTGAGTAGCAAACATTTTCCAGATAAACAAATTTGTGTTCATTCTGTTAAAAAAAAAAAATTATGAAAAAAAAAAGTGTCTATTCTTAAAGATGTGTGGGCAGTGTCTATTTTCAGTTGTGTATTGAGGAAATTTTGATAGTTTTACTTTGGAAAATTATGTTCTTACAATAAGCTGACATTACTTGGATATGTATGTCTAACACTTGATGGTGCTCAACTACTTAAGTATAAAAGGCCCAGGAAAATTTACTCTTGAATTGTTAAACACCTTATAAAGTCTGATAATCAGAGGACTTTAAAAGTTTTTGTAACCGTGTAACTGAACTTCAACACATTTAATTCTTTTACATAAGCTTGAAATCACTGATATACATACTATCCAGCCAATATGAAGTGTTTATCTTAGCTATCCATCATTGGGATCATTTTGTCACAGTTGAGTTGAGAAAGCCTTTATCATTAGTTTATTCAACTGATAACAGTATTTGAGTAAAATTTATACTATATTATCCACAAACCTTCTATAACAGTAAGTACTATAGTGTAACTTAATTACAAGATTGTATTTAATTCTCGGCAGTGTCCATTTGCAATTATATATCTCTTTTCCACCTACTCAATGGTTTGAAATGAATGTTACGAGCTATGTTTTTGTATGTCATTAATCATTAATAAATAGATTACCTTTAAAAGCTGTCAAACATTGAAAATAACATTCTCACTTGTATTTGTGCACTAGTGATTAAATTTGGTGATGCTTTTGGTAACATATTCAATTGTTTGGCTACAAGATATTCCAATTTTCCTTTTCATTGTAGAGATCTTCAGTTCCTTGTAAAGTTTCTCTGTCAACTTTATCAGCCACATAATTAGGTAAGCCAAATGCAATAAGGTCTATAAGTGTCCCAGTATCAATTGTTTTTCTTACTTCCAGTAACAACCTTTCTTTTTTTAAAGCATTCTCAAGTAATGAACCTGCTTGATATTTAAGGGGATTGGTGCAGGACAAAAAACAGTCATTCGTCAGAATTTGTTGGAAATGAGCTTAAGTGTTTTATAAATGCTTGTTTATTACTACTGTACGGCCAGCCAGCACGTATATAAGCTAGTGGGTGAGATTTGGCAAGTTAGTGGCGAGAGAGCTTCTGTGAGGGGAGGTTGTCGAATGTTGCAGCTCTGAGGCCTGCCATCTAGTGGGAATCTTTCGAAGGTCTTCCACAATATCGCCTTTCTCTCTTTCTCTCTCTCTCTCCAACACGGACACCCAACGAGCTCTTATCTTCGCTTCCCATCTCGTCCTATCCTTCATTCTCGGATCAGGTAGCCGCTCTTCCCCGCGTAGACTTTCATGTTACTCCAGGAAACCAAGAGAACCTGTGAAAAATTTGTCCAAAGCTGAATTTTTGTACTGTGGTAGAGTTGACAATGCTTGATAACATACCGAAAGTTTACCGCTGAAGACCTTGTGCGTTATCACCGAAAATTTGCATTTAAGTCCTAGGTGACAGCATCAGTCCATTAAAATGCTACCCATTGATACAGTTTTTAATTTTGACTGTCCGTAAACCTACCAAAATAATCTAGAAACTGTAATATGCCAATTAATGTTAGAAAAAATTTAAATTTTTAATATTTAAGATATGATATAAAGCGATTAATTCACGACATATATTTATTTTATCTTTGCCACCCAGATAAAAATACGATTTACACCGATTTGAAGAGCCCAATAAGAAAAAATGTCTAAATAAATGTTTTTAATTATACTTTTAGCTTTAAGATAGTATATTTATAAAGAGTTTAGCATAATTAGTTGCCTCATTAAAGCTGCCCGAGCGTTGCAGTGTACTGCGGCCGTACTGATCTTTCACGGCCGGCGGGCTTTGAAACACGCTGCGTACTGCGACACTCAATAAACTTGGTCTTATTTAGGAATTACTTAAAATATATTTAATGCATATGATAGGGTGTATTCATGTTACATCTATTGAGATATACATATTCTTTTTTCTTATATGAATGATTTTTGATACAATAAAATTAACAATAAACAATTTCTGCTTGGAACTTGTAAATCAAAATTCTAGAGGACCTCTGGTTTTATATAAGTGTGTTCGTATTTTGTTACAAAAATTTTATTATTAAAAAATATTTTAATACCAAAAAATATAATTATTTTTTATTTCTAATACATTATATTATTTTAGATCAGAACTGTGCAAAATTTTAATGTAGCCTATATTATAAAATATATATATTTAATTATATGAAATTGGTTTACTACATAACAATTGAAGAAAACGATACACCGTAAATGTGCTTATTGAGTTTTGTCACTTTTATAACATAATTCGTATGATAATATTATTTTTTCCCAGAAAATAAATAAAACATAAGTTGTGTTGTAAAATGTATTGATAGAATTACATATTTAGTATTTTTTTTCTAAGTTAATTCATTGGAGTGCTGCACCTAGCTTACTTCGTTGAATTGCTAGTGGCAAAGAGCGGTGGTGGATGTTTTTGCAAGAGTTTGACCGTATTTTATGACCCCAGCTGTGAGAGGGTGTTCGTCCCAGAAATCTTAACGGTCAAGGAAAATAGCCTTTCTCTGTAGTCACGTACGGGTCTGCTACTCGCGTAATATCGTCAGTTTATCACAACTTTCCGGGAAGTTCTATTGTTATTTATTTATAATTTAGAAATTAAAGAGTCGATCATACTAACATTTTTAACTAAGCAAATCGCATCCTGGAAGATTTTTATCTACGTAAGCAGCAAAAATCACTTGCAGTTAGGAAACTTTTATTCTTTCAGAGTAAAATTCAGTCTGGAATTACCATACATTAAAAACCTTAGTTTTCTGGAGCAAAAAACGTCCCAGCACGAGCGACTAACACTGCTGCACACACACTACGCATCTTGAAATACATCAGTGGTCAGACTATTGTACCAGACACTCAAAATATACACATTTAAACCTTTAAAAAAAAACACACAGACAATATTTATGAAGTGATTTTGACGCTACACTCAACATATTTATGTAACATGTAGTCAAATTTCTATAAAAAAATATATTTTTCTTACCTTTTATGATTAAAATTACCAATTTAATAATAGGACGTTTAAACATTGAGGTGTTTATCACAGTTTCCATGTAGGACATTCTTTTATATTACTTTGGTGCCATAATAAGAACCGGCTTAAAAAAGTATTAAAGTTATTAAAAGTTACGAAACATTTTTGTGGATCATTGTAGAAATTATCATTAAGGACTCAACTGCTCATTATTGGTGTGATCACAAGGTTTCATCAGTAAACTTTTGACGTGTTACTAAGAAATGTTCATTCTACTACTGTACAAAATTTTTGCTTTGGGATAATTTTCCATGTATTAAAAAGGTTTGTTTCTTAACAGCGAAATTCGTCCCGACCCGAGCCTACTTCGACAACCTCGCAGTAGTATACACTACGCGGCTCGGATCGCTTTAGTGGTCAGACTAATTGTATGAGACACTTAAAAAATATACCAATTTAAAGATGAATAAATATGCAACAACGTTTACTTTAAGCGATTTCCACGTTGGGCTCTTTAAGTTTATGTAAGATGTATTTATATTTCCTTAAAATTGAATGAAAGTGAATTCGTTAACTTTAATGATTTAAAAGGTATATTTTATAGAAACATGTTAAAACTTTGTGCTTTTTATCACTATCCTCAGATAGGGCAATGTTTCTAGATTATTTTGGGTTCCATACTGACGGTCTAATCCATAAAGTGCATTTGCAATATCCATTATTGTGGATCGTTGCATAAAATTGTCATTTTGGACTTAACTGCCCGTTTTTGGTGTGACGCACAAGGTTTGCGGCAGTACTTAAACTTTTGACGTGTTACTAAGAATTTTCATTCTACTACTGTACAAATTTTCGGCTTTGGGATAATTTTCCATGTATTAAAAACCTTTGTTTCTTCACAGCGAAATTCGTCCCGACCCGAGCCTACTTCGGCAACCTCGCAGTAGTATACACTACGCGGCTCGGATCGCTTTAGTGGTCAGACACATTGTACCAGGCTCTCAACAAATAAACTAATTTAAAATTTAAGAATTAAATCATGATCGTAAAATGGCTGCCATGGTGATTTGCGAATTTATGGAGAAATAAAAGCAGTTAAAATCTTATGTAGTTTCCAAGAGACATTATTACATCACCAATCATCTAAAGTAACAGGTTTACAAAATTTCAACATATTCAGTAACTAGTCAGTTTTTTTTCAAATGTGTTAGTATTAACAATCTGGACCATATCTAGTCTGTGAGGTCTGTATTGTTACAGACTATCTGTATTCCGGTATTTGGATTTTGAAGCTACTTAATGATTCACTTTCAATGTCTATTAAAATATACCTAATGCTGATTGCAGGAATATTTCTACTCGATTTCAAAGTTATAATTCCTGAACATTTGTAGCAGACACATTTCAATGTAACACTTACTGATTTTCGAGTTGTGTTGAGGTTTCACATGCGTGGCCCCTGCTCTGGTAACAATGAGTCATCACAACCGGTGCCGTCTGTACGAGCGTCTTCACAAGTTATCCTGAAATATGTTCTTAAATATTAATTCAAGTGAATTCTTAAAATCCTACACACCTTATCTTAAGTGTCGTAAATGAATCGTTATATTTTATAAATCCATATAATATAGGAGCCATAATGGCGCGAAGCAATGGACGCGATACGAATAATATTTTTTTTTACCAACCACTACATCAGTAAATATTTGTGGTTTCCATTCGCTATGAATTCAAGTACTGCTTCTTCAATTCGGCCACAGTTAAATGGGAGGCTCTGAATCACTGAAAACTCCTCAACGAAATCAACGATGAATCACAGGCATTACAACAAGCAGTTGTCACAAGTCAAGTAGGCAATGAGCAGGTGACATTTTTCGAGTTCGTAGAGGATTGTTGAGACTATCCTACAGGTCAATGGCAACGCGCCCTTACGCGCATGGTTAATACCCCGCATGAGTAGAGTGTAAAGGCGTAAGCCTGAGACACATCTAGGTCCTCATCTAACCGCGCACACTTAGATTTAACTCAGGATAGGGTGAAAAATATTTACTAATTTTGCAGTCCTAACAGTCACCAACGAATAGCCAGCATAATAAATAATTAAGCTCACGAATATTGTTCGTGAATGAAGGCGAAGCTGATACTTTGGAAACGTTACCAGCAGATATTAAATAATGTTTAACTATTATTTACGTAGTTTACTTCTTAAAACTGCATTCATGTAAACTGATTTTGTGTGAGACTATGTTGAGTGTTTTCTGCTACACTTAGTTTTCTGAAAAAAGTCTATTGTGGCTTAATAAACTTGTTAACATTGGTGCCTGTCATAAAAAAAAACTCAAACGTAATTATACGGATACATGTTGAGTATAGTTAATGAATGGTTCACGCATTGCTGAAAAAACAAAAAAAAAAAACATGTTTAAAATTTTACACATCTTTTTGTTGTCGCATCGCGTCCATCGCGTTGTACATACGCAACTCTGAAAAATAAATATAAATGGTAAAAAAAGCTATAATAAAATAATCTTGTATCTTTCTTTATTCTTTTTTCTAAGCGCTCTAATGGTTTTCGATAGTTTTGTTCTTTTGTGTACGCTGCTTGGTGGAGGTTTCTTCTGCATTTTATTCCTGAATAAATCTCACGCTTACAACAAAAAACATCTAGCTAAATCACTGTGCTAAATAATAACAGAGAATAACCATTCAATTATACGCCGAGCTATACCAAACACATTCTCTTATCTACTGAAAATGAGTACGTTGACCTTCATATCAGTTTCCCGCGAAATCCCGTCTCCCTTTCGTAAACAGCAGACAGCTGTGGCTGGGTGGGAACGAGCTGCAAAAAGTTTGGAAAACTGTCGCAAGGTGTCACTACTGTCCAGCGCGCTCCATAATTCCTCGTATCCGAGCTTGCACGCTGCTCAAATTTCTACAGCTACATGTTTACTTTAGGTCCGACTGCAATAAGCTAAAGACTAAAATAAAGTCAATCATTCAGCCGACATATATGTAGGCGTTTGAATTACAAATGAAAACACGAATGTTATTAAATTCGCAAATGAATATCACGTAATTTCGTAGCAGCTTATTTATTAAAATTCAAATTGTAAATACGTTAAATTAATAATGATTACAGATAAAATAATGGTCACAGTCATATCTCCCGTGTCTGAAAATTTATCTGCGAAAGTTTTACCACTGAATTCTTTATAGTTTTTTAATAAAGCTTGAATTTAAAAAATTCCCGAAAATCAGCAATAACTTAATTAAAATAAAAAAATAAAAAAATAAATTTTACACCAGAATGGTTCAAATCTTCTCTAGCAGCTGAATCATTAACAAATATATTGTTTTTTTAATACGATGCTGGTGCACCAATCCCCTTAAAGGCAAGCGCTTATCTGATGGGTGACCATCCTTTGTTTGCAACTGTAAGTTTCATTTGCATGCAGTTGTACCAATCTACACTGGAGTATTCTAAGAAATGTTTTAAAATTTCTATTTCCTTTTTGTCTTTTTTGATTAGGAAACATTCACATTCTTTGTTGAAACCTTTAATCCACTGGTAAGCATTTGAGTTTTTGCCCGTGAATTTTTCAATCATGAAATCTTTTTTGCTATTTTCCCTCAATTTTGAGTTTCAGATATAGTTTTTTTTCCTTCAAAAAATTTTTCTAACAGTTTTTACAATTTTTTATTTGATCCACTAGGTATAGATTCAGCACTTTTTGTTTTTTCCTCAATTTCTTCCAAGTAAAAATTCTTAAACTGTAAGTTTTGCTCTCTATCCAAATATGTTTTTGATATATCATCTGTCAAACTTATCCACATTTTCCGTGTTTGATGTAATTTATTTAATGATTTACTGACCTTGGCATAGTTCGGAGTATTTGTAACTGCTTCATGTAGACTTGCAGGTTGGTGTTCGAGTGGAATTTAAAAAATCTGCTCATCAGGTGTAGCTATTGAGGTTATGCATGGTGTTTGATTTCCCATCTGCTGTTGGTTTCACAGCAAAATCAAACCTCAATTTTTCCATGTTTCGTGAAATATTTGCAGAAAATGTTGTTTTATAATAATGTTTCACTCTTGGTTAATTGGTAAAATAAAACAAAGACGTAATTGTGTTTCTCTATTTAACATAACGAAAGAAACAACATTTAAAGCCCTTATTTCAGGTATTTTTTTTCATATTTATACAAATATAGATAATATTCTCTTCAAGAAAGTATATTGTTCAAAATAATCATAACCCATTCTCACTTTTCATTTAATTAAATGTCACAATATTTAGTAGGCTTTGTTTATATCGTGCCAAAGACAAACTGAAAGAAAAGAGTTCGCACATGACCGAAATGGTTTTCTTTACAATGTGCAAACTCTTTTCTTTCAGTTTGTCTTTGGCGCGATATAAACAAAGCCTACTAAATATTGTGAAATTATATAAATTGACAAAAATCTTATTTTTCAAATTGAATAATGGAATAATCTTAGAAATTAGTGTATTGTCATCGGTCGTCGATAAATCTACAAAGTTTGAATGAAATCTGGCCATTTAAAGTGGGTCAAAATCGCACCCATAGGAGTCGGTTACAAACATACAAACAAATATACAGGTGAAGCTAATATAAAGCGTGTAAAAATTATTATGTAATCAGTTATTGACATGAAACTATTAGACACTGCAGGCTGTAACAAAATGCAGACCAACTTTCGGGGGTGGTAAATTGAGCAGTTTCTGTTGGAAATGTGAGGTAACAACACAACAGAAAATGTTGGAAGACGGGGTCCGGCTGTGACTGGTACTGTGCCGAGTAGGCAGGCCACACTTCATGCCTAAACACAATCAGAACCAGGGTTGGGAAAAGAACAGTTTTTTTAAAAAAAAATCAAAAACATGTTTTTTATTGTTTTAAACTGTTTTTTTTTGTTTTAAACAGTTTGTCGTGTTTTAAAGAGTTTTTTTAAGTTTAAACTTTTTTTGTTTTTAATATTAATTTTAACCAAAACCACCACAATATATTTTGCACATATGGTTTCAGCAGAAGTCCCATCAGGTGTAAGGTATATTGCTACACATTTTTCAATATGGAATTCCCTGGCATTTCCCGGTTTTCCCTGACTGTAGCCATTCCGGATATTATTAAGTACAAGGCAAAAAGTTCACTTTTCAAGGAGTACTTATTCAGTCCCGACTTTATGTAAGCTTTTGGACATACACCATTGCTAAGCACAAGTATGTCTGTAGAAGAAAACTACAAAAAACACAAATGACAAAAAAACAAATGGAGCCTAAAATTGCTGTTGTCAGGATATAAACACCACACAATACTCCACGACAGGAATATGTTCAGCGAAACAAAGAAAAATGGACTAACAGAACGAAAAAAACCCCACAAATGATGACAGCACAAAAATACTGAAATCAAAACATTCAGCACAACAGTTGAAACGAGACAAAAACACAGCAAAACGAAAATACGAAACAAATACAATAGTTTTTCAAAAAAGAACGGAAAAAAAACCCCACAAATGATGACAGCACAAAAATATTGAACCCAAAATAATTCAGCACAACAGTCAAAATGAGACAAAAACACGAAAAAACGAAAAGACGAAACAAACATGACAGTTTTCTAAAACAGAAACAAGCGACGTTTCGGGAACTGCAATCTGCTCCCATCCTAAAGCAGAGACGCACATGGTACGAAAACACAGGTGTGACCAAATTCCTGTTGTGGAGTATTCTGTGGTGTTTATATCCTGACAACAGCAATTTTTTGCTTTATTTGTGTTTTTGTCATTTGTGTTTTTTGTAGTTTTCTTCTACAGACATACTTGTGCTTAGCAATGGCGTAAGTTATGTCCAAAAGCTTACATCAAGTCATGCACTCCCATTGCACAAATCTTTCAAAGATAATACTTATTCAGCCATGTAACACTAAAAGAGATTAAACCTCTAGTATGGTGGATGGCTTTGGAGAAAAGTACTCATCATGATACTCTGAACCTGGCACATCAGTTACACAGTGCAGTGGCTTTGTCAGCTGGTATTGAACGTCTTTTCTCCACATTCGGGTTTGTGCATAGTACTGTAAGGAACCGGCTAGGAACAGAGAAGGCTGCCAAACTTGTAACTGTTTTCCGTGCACTTAACTAACAAAAACAAATTTTAATTAGGTTAGATGAACTTAGTGGAACTGGCACCCTAAAAGGTATGACTGGTTTGACCCCAAGCAGTGCTGGTATTTTATGTTTAAGTGAGGAAAGTGTTTCACTTCAAAACTTCTCATCCTAGTCTGGATATTTATCACAATTGGTGACTTACAATGAGACAGTGATGCTTGCGATGAAAATGTCAATAAGCAGTTTTCGTAAGAAATAAAACTTTTTTTAAAATACATATAAAAAAACATGTTTAGAACAGAATGTTTTAAACATTGTGTTTTAAACTTGTTTTATTCAGAGTGTATTGTTTTAAACAATTTTGAACATATTGTTTTAAACATTTTGTTTTAAACGTGCCAACCCTGATCAGAACAGCACCGTAAGTGGTTCAGGGGTAATCGCACTGCAACAATGATTCGCGGCCTGTTCAAGGCTTGTAAAAACTTATTTTTCATCCAGTCTGCCAGGCACCACAAGTGGACCAAGTGACGTGAAAAAATTAAATTTCGTAATTTAAGATTCAAGATTTTATGCAGTCCATACATCTTTTGCTGCAGGTCTTTAGAATTGTCGTAGCTTAACTTAGTTTATAGAGAGATTCCTTTTTATTGGTTCAAGAAATGAGGAACGCTGTGCCCGTGGACCCGGCCATAGACTCCTGGCTCGGGGCCGTGACATAACCCGTGTGGGGACTAGGCTCGACTCCCCCTTTGCGCAGTAGCACTAGTGGGCTCTTAAGGCGTCCCACACGCCTCGGGACTCAGAAGATTACACACACGGCTGCTCAGTGAAACTCACATAAGTCTAGGGAAAGCTCTTTATTGATGTCGAGCGGCACAAGGAAATGAAATGTTACATAAGTAATTACGTGAAAAGAGAGTTATTAACTGATACACTGAAATAACATGCCAACAGGAATATTACACCGGCTTAAAGGCTGACCAGGTCACCTCGTGGCCTGGCCTCGAAAGTTCGTTACGTATTAAGACTAAATAAATCCAACTGGATTTAAATAATTATGTTAAAGAGCCAACCTCCCGGGGTAGACCTCGAGGAAAAGAAAAAGGTTTAAAAAATAATTACGGAGCGACGGATGTTACCAGATCAGTGAAACTAAAATTGAAGTCGACGAGGCACGCGTAGGCCTTCTACCCCGGGCAGTGGACGGAAGCTGACTCACAAGGCCAGGGCATCATGGCCGCCGGTAAGCGTTAGTTCCCATTATGTTACCAGGTATCCACCTGGTAACATATTAACATGACAAACCCTCTTAAACACTAAGCAAAAACTGACCACAATGATTTATCATTACCAAACTTAACTTATTTTTAATTTATTTGTAAAGTTCAAAAAAGTAGTTGCTGGTATTTCGGGGGTTGCCTGCCTGGGGCACTGCGCCGTCCTTACTAACTAAAAACTTAAAACATAAACACTTAGGAATTTAAAAAAATTAAAATAAAAGGTTTACATTACAATTACTTATTATTTTAATTAAGTTTTTACGGGAACGTGGCACTGAAGCTACTGCCTCTCGCAGGGCTCACACACACACACGCACGCACTCAGCGGCGGGAGGTTTTAAACAGAGGGTGGTGGTGTGAGGAGAGGGGGGGGCGGCGATGGCGTGAGGCACATCTGGCTTAGGGAGGGCGTAGCCTCAGACGACATCACTTTAAACAATAATTTTTAGTACATTGTAAGTATCTTATATTCTTTTTGCATAATTATAACAACTTATATTATAACAAGTATTAAATTCGCTGAGATGGCTTACAGCATAGGCAATGTCTGGTCTTGTTAATACTGCTAAATACATTAAACTGCCAATGAGTTTTTGATAAGAAAGATTAGGTAAACATTCTGTAGATTTTTCTACATTCAATTTTGGTTCAATGTACTGTGTTTGATCAATAGTTATAACATTTTTATCTTTGCTTACATTTATTCTCATTCCTAGATACTGTCTAACATGACCCAAATTCTTTAACTTGAACTCTGAAGCTAATAATTTTTTTTTAAATTTTCAGTTTCTCTGTCATTGTTTGAAAAAAATCAAGAAATCATCTACATACAACCCAATGATTATTTTTACATCACCCTTAGTTTTTGCAAACAAACATGGTTCATATTGACTGTTATTGAAACCTAATTTACAAAGATAATCTTTAACTTTCTCATACCATACTAGAGATGACTGCTTTAAACTGTAAATTGCACGTTTAATCCTAACACATTTCCCCCACGTTTGTTTGCAAACCCTTCCGGTATTGACATGTAAATTTTTTCTTTTAAAACACCATTTAGAAAAGCAGTAGTTACATCTAAATGTGTTATGCTCATTCCCATTTTAACACAAACAGCAAACAATAATCTAAGAGTGGAATGACGAATTACAGGTGCAAACGTATGAGTATAATCTACACCTGGCTTCTGCGTAAAGCTTTGGCCACAAGCCTAGCCTGGTACCGCACATTATTGTCCACATCAAACTTTTTTACTAACACCCAACGACACTTCACTATAGATACATCACCAGGGTTTTTGACAAGCTCCCACGCATCATTGCCCTCATATGACTGTAACTCATCAGCCACGGCACGCCTCCACTGCTCCTTCTCAGGCCCTTCCAGAGCCTCTGAGATTGAGATCTCTTCAGATGCTGGAACAGTACTGGATACGCACATGTTGCTAAAGCCGTACCGCTCTGGCTGTTTCCTTTGCCACTTTGTCTCCGGATCGGGAACCAATGTTGTCTGAACCTCCTGCACTTCACTTGGTGGAAATTCATAAAATGTTTCTTCACCATCAGTGTATACTGAAGAATCTGAAAAGCTGTCACTTTGATCCTCTACTTCTGGAACACATAATGCCCCCACTGAATCGCTGCTCTCCTTCTCCACACTGATCTCTGGTGTTCCCACACTATGCCTCATGATCTGGTATCCATATAGCATCTTCACTGGTTGCTATATCACCTGTCTCGCCTTCTAATACAATGGCATCCCTGCTGGTGATGATAGTGTTTTTGGTAGGATTAAACAACTATATCCTTTCACATCCTCTCCATATCCAACTAAGATGTGCTGTGTGGCTTTCTTATCCCATTTGAGTCGTTTCTCCTTGGGAACATGTACCATCACCTTACTTCTGACAATCTGATGTTACCTAGGTTGGGTTTTGTCCCATGCCATAGTTCATAAGGGGTCTTCGGTACTCCTGACACAATGGACCTGTTTTTAAGGTAAACAGCAGTACTGGCCGCTTCCTCCCAAAATCTCTTGCCCAACTTTGCATCATACAAAAGACATTTGCCCTTTTCAACCACTGAGCGATTAGCTCTTTCGCAGACACCATTTTGTTTGGGTGTATAAGTATTATTTTTCTGGTGAATAATACCATATTGTTTTAATTAATAATTTTCAAATTCTTTACTGCAGTATTCAAGTCGATTATCTGTGAGAGATCTTTATTTTCTCTCCTTGCTGATTTTCTACCATTGATTTAAACTCTTTAAATCTAGTTAAAGCTTCACTTTTCTGTTTGAGAAAATAGATGAAAGTCATCCTTCTATAATCTACAAATAGCATTAAATATCTGCTGCCTTTAAAGAATTCACCTCCATTGGTCCACACAAATCACTGTGTATCCGATGACATGATTTTGTACTTCGTTCACCAACATGAGAGAATGGCAATCTCATTTGCTTTCCCTCACAACAAGTGGTACATTCTGCTTTTGTTATGTCAAACGATCCATCATATGACAAGCCATCTACAATGCCATTTTTCATTTTGTTCATATCTTGACTGTTGATATGAGCCAGCCTCCTGTGCCATAATCTTCCGGTTACTACAGGAGCTGCCAATATGTAACTCGGCGACTGCAACCTCAATTTATAAACACCATCAGTTAAATCAGATATCGCAACTAAAGCATCACTTCTGTCATAAATATAATAATGCTTTTCTTCAAATACTACATGGTTGCCATTCCTGATAAGTTCGCTAACTGATGACAAATTTGTTGCCAAAGTAGGCACGCATAGCACATTTTTAACAGAGTTGTGACATTCCAAATCCGAAACGATGTTCATATTTCCGGAACAATAAACTGACACCTTTGATTCGTTAGCAACGATGATCTCTGGTAAACCACATTGATAAGTTCATGTTTTTCAACCAATCCTTGTTTACGGTCATTTGCGCACTCGCACCACTGTCGACATACCATTCCGTCTTGTTAAACTTTCCGTTTATAAAAACAACGTTAAAAACACATTTATTACCTAGCGGTTTTCTTCAATAACAGGCACTGGTTTCGATAATGTCCGCTGCTTTTACAATTATATCAAACAACTTCTTTTGTTATTGAATCTGTCTCTGTCTTCTTGTTTGACGTATTTGCAACGCCATTTTTCTTCGGCTTAGTATTGCCAGAAAATATTGATTTTTTGCTACGAATGCAGTGCCACTAACGCCAGACTCTTTGGTAACCTCCATGTCAAGCAACTTTGACTTAATGACATCAGCAGTTATCAAAATATCTGAATGTTCTATGGCCATAATCATTGGAGAGTAATGATCAGACAAACCTGCTAATAATAATGATCCCACCAATTCATCGGTTATTGTAAATCCTGTGCCATTTAACCTTTGAGCTGTTTCGATGATTTGTGTGATGTAGGTATCCATCGAGTCACAATTATCCAATCTTATTGAAATCAAATGTCGAAGTAGGGTTATCTTCCTCGAGAAACCGGAGTCATCAAACATGGTCTTCAACTTAGTCAATAATGCCGCTGAACTTTCCGTATTTCTGATATGCACGTACAAACTGGGATCAATAAATTGTCAATATAGTTTTGCCTTTGTTTTTGCATCTTCCGCTGGCTTTATTTCGAAGCCGGCCGTTGGTTTGATGTAATTGTCCATGCTATCCAAGACCAGTAAGTTTTCAGCCGCAAAACACCACTCATCGTAATTTTCCCTGCCTTTTAACTTTGGCACACTAGCGATGTAGTTCGAGTTCATGTTTCCATGAATCAACAAGCACAATTTATCTATTTCAACTTAAAATAACTGATAAATTCGGGAGTAGCCCATAACCTATTAAGAATCATTGGATATTCACAACAGACTGCTTTATTGAAAAGAACGATTGTCATACATAGTTACAAATTTACTACTTAGATGACATAAACAGGTTACTATTATTTTATTTTGATATAATTACTAACATTGTTCAAACTATTTTCTTAAAGAAATTGCCCAAAGTGAGTTTTTTTATTGTTTTTAAAGAGCCATATAATCTTTAACTGTGAAATCTGAAACAACAAAAACATAACCCTTCAACACTCTTGTAACGAAATAAGTGTTTAAAATATTTTTGTCACGTATCAATTTCCAAAGTTATTTTGTATAAGTAAGTCTGCACATGCCACCTACATAGAGTAAGGTGCTTTCAATGAAAGTGTGCAGGTAAATTTTGTAGCTATCCTCCTCGTACAAGGTCGCAGTGACATCTGCCAACTCCTAACTTTCTGTGATAGCTAAGTCATTGAGATGGAGACACACAACAAAATTCAAGGAAATTGGAGAAAGAATTCTGCAGTGCCTGTGATTAGAACCATCTGAGAAAAAAAATTTGGATTGGTTGTAGGAAAAACCGAATAATTGAAATCATGATGCCTTCAGAATGTGAGCAGTGTTGCACCTCTGCGAGGGTTCCCGCAGGCAGGGAGAATTTGGAAAACAGGGAAAGCTCAGGGAAATGAGCTGAAGTAAGAGTGTGGGAACCCTTTACTGCACAATTTCATAGCACAGGAATAAGTTAATCAAAATGCTTTCACCTTTTGGAAAGAGGGTGAGAGGCCTTATGTAGTACGTCAGTCCAAATATTTTCTGAGTCACCATGCATTCTATCATTAAATGTTTAGGTTAATTGTTAGGCAACTGAGTGAGGCAGATCATAAGTTATAATCTTAATACCTCCAGTAGTGCAGCAGATGAAGTTTCTCATGGAATTGTGCATCTCACATGACTAACACTTTAAACCACTTGCACATCCTCATGGTGCTGTACAACATGAAACCATAATAATTTTTTTTTGGGAGCATCAGCACAAAGTGGACTCTATAGAGACACCTCTATAGAGGTGTAACACAAAGAGTTGCTAATTGCGAGGTATTTTTAACATCTAATAAAACTCTTACATTACTTCTCTACAATCTCGACCTTGCGTATGTTAATGAATATTGATCACCTCTATTCCTTACTATGTACTCAGGATTGTCCAGAAAATTTTAAATTTCATCTTTTATATATTTATTTACTACAAATTTGACTAGGTATCTAGTAGGCCTGTAAAAATCTTGAACAATATGATCGCGTAAGATCTGACCACTGATTTTCATTACCATTAATAAAATTCCCCACAGCACAAGATGGTGGCGCACAATAAAAAGACATCACAAAGTATTAGTAACGTTAAATTGCATATCTCTAAACAGCTAGTAATTGTAATCATTTAGTGTGAAGGAACTGTGGTGCTGTCTTTCATTGCCTTACAGACAAATTTTTAAGGAAATAATGGAAATTCTGTTTGAACAAGAAAGTTCTAAAAACACCCATATCTGACGTCTGTATATCTATAAACATATAAACTATATTTACAGTGTGTTACTAACAGTCTCGGCCTACAGGGTTTTATAATATATGATATGTGTTGACTGATTGTGTGAGTTACAACTGTAACACTGCAATTATATATCTAATTTAAGCTTGGTAAGTGTAGAATCATGGTAATGATCCATCATCTCTTGTGTTTTCTGATGATAAGAATATTAAAAACACAGTCGAGAAGTCCAAGTCTGTTTTAGCAAAGGTAGCCCTGCACTTCCACAAAAGCACTCCTTTTTCCCATTCAAATTGCCTTTAGAAATTAGGCTACAAGCATAAGCTTTCAGTCACTTCACGTTTATTAATAGCTAATTAATATTAATAACCCACGGCTTTGCTTGTGCAATGTGTGGATGTTGCTGATATTTTACCATTGTGAGAGAAGTAAGTGCTTAATTCAAAACATTTTTACTAAAGAATTGCAAACAATAAATTGTCAGGTGTATAAAAGATTTAATTCCTAACAAAACCATTTAAGAATGATATTCCCTAAAAAAAATTATGTATGCCTTTCTTAAATTGTTAGTATAGATTAAGTATCTGATTATGTAACTCTCGTTCAGTTTGTTCGAGGATATTTATCTTGATGAAATTGCACTTACCTCCTTTTCATTTCAAGAGATAGCAAATTTAAAAACAATTATGAAATATGCACCTATTTAATTTTAATTATGATTATTCATTGTTTACACTTACAATTTTATTTATTTTGGCTATAGCTATGCTTAGAATAATGAAATAATTTTACCTATTACAGATACCTACATTATTTTATGATTTTGAAACAATAGCATCTTTAGTTGAAATGTAGAGTACAAGTATCAAATTTATTATTTATTTATTGTTAGTTATGTTTAGTATAACTTAAATTATTATTTCACCCTCTCCTCTTTTCCTACAGGTATGCCTATGTAAAAATTTAAAACTATAGATTTAGTATATATGACAATATCCCTTAACCAAATCAAACCAAACTCATTTCATTTTTTTTATGTAGATGTGAAATACAAAATATATATGTATATCTATTGAATTTTAATTTATTTTACGGATACTAATTTGTTGATTCCGTAACTTCTTTATTTTTTTAAAATAATATTTACCCTTGTTACAACTTAAGAGGTGATATTTTGGAGAACTTTGAATAGGAGAAGGTAGTTTAAGGTATTTTTTTATTGTCAGTATCTTAAATTAAGTTTGTTTTGATCAGAAGATTTTTTTTAATATTAAAAATTTACAATCTTTCACCTTTAAAAAGAAAAATTTCAGCAAGTACTTAAAAAAGAGTTGTTAAATTTTGCGTGTTTATAAATAATACCGCATAAGTTGCATCATGCTTTATTAGCTTCAGCAATGTGACGTTTATAAAACCTAACTCTCTGCCTTTTCATCCCATTTGCAGTTGAACATAGAAAAATGGTAAAGATTGAAAACATACTATGATATCATATAATGTACATTAATCTTGCTCAGTTTCTTACCCCCAGCCTAATTTGCTTGAATATATGATTTTTTACTACAGGGTGGAGTAGAGGAAATACATGTTTTTTAAACTGCTGGTACTCAATGGGAAGTTGACCTTCAGCAACATGTGGCAGACAGCTCAGACTACGCAGTTTCATTCACTATGGAGCGTATAACATTGCATGTTTGCTTTCTAGCAGTTTTAGAAACAATGATTCTGTAATCACAGTTTGTCTTTTCTGAACATCAAAATACAGTTCCAGATCGGAACACCGTACTCCGATGTGTTATAAGTACGGGATGTGTGATAAAGAAAAAGCACCTGGTCTTCCTCGTTCAGTCTGAACTCCGGAAAACGTTGAAAAAGTGAGAAGGGTAGTTCATACTAGTCAGAAACGATCCGCATTAGTTCTGTAATGGTGGTTGTGTCACATTGTTCGCATCATACACCCTGCGCTCATATTTCACCAGTACAAAATAGTGATCGTCCAGCAGCTAAGTGAAATAGGTTTTATGAAAGGCATAATAAATGTCATTTTTATGGAAGGCTGACGTCCTAATCTGGATGGCTATGTTAACGTAAGTATCTGCCGGTACTGGGCATCGGAGACTTACATAATCTACGCCAAAAAATTCTCCACAGCTTAAAAGTAACAGTCTTGTGCAATGTCTTCAAGATAGGGGTTACTTTTTTGAAGAGGGATCTGCAGTTACTGTGACATCAGCATGCTACATCGAAATGTGATACAAGTTCCTGCAACCAGAACTGGAAAGGCATAGGGTGAACATGAAAGAATTATGGTTCCAACATGAGGGTGCCACAGCTCGCATGGCGAGAGCATCGATGGAAGTTGTTCAATAAATGAATCTTGGACATTCGGCTGTGTTCCTTGACTCGCACACTCTCGGATCTATCTGTTTGTGACTTCTTCTTGTGGGGCTTCTTGAAATTGAGTGTATATAAGCAAACCATGCAGAATCGAAGACCTAAAAATTTCTATTCGTCAAGAAATTGAAGCTGTGTCAAATGAAATGTTGGGCGAAAACTGTTTAGGGCTTTCAGGAGAGGCTCCAGATTTGCATCCAATGACATTATCTTACTGACAGTATTTTCTGAACCTAATTATAATATGCAGATTTCAAAAATGCAATAAAAATATTATTTATTGTAAAACGTTTTTCTATCATTAAAAGAACCAAAGTTCTTCAGTAGTTAAAGATATGCGTTTTCTTTGCTCCACCTTGTATTGAAACTGACGTACCCCATTTTAACTGCCTGTGGGGTCGGATTTTAAAAAAGGGTAACAGAACCTTACATCCAGCTTTATTTGTTATGGAGATATAAATTTATTATGATAAAGCAAAACCTACCGACTATTCACCGCCTCAAAAGTTGAATACAATTTGTAACTCAATATGCTTACGGTTCATTCTTGAATTCTTACCCTTAGATCTAGTAGATTCGGAAATATGCATTTTTTTTCTTAACAAAATTACCCATTTTACATCCCTCAAAGATGGAATCTCGCAAAGTGGTAAAGTGGTAAAATAATGTGTGTGGTTTATTTTTTATTATATAATTAACTTACTTAATTAGTTGCAGAGATATTATTTTAATTAAATCAAATACATGAATCAAATGATGAATATTGATAAGTGAAAAAAATACAATTAAAAATCCACATGTAAGTTGTTTTTTCTTAATTTCTTACCCCTAATTTTAATTGAATCAGAAGTGTTAATTTCTTGTTTTAAAACCATATCTACCCCTTTTACACCCCCTTTCCCCTTATGGGTTGAATTTCGCCAAATGGTACAATATTGTAGTTGGTAGTTTTTGTATATTTATTATTGGTACGCAATAACTTTGCTTAAGTTTGATTATATTTAGATATATAATTATATATCTGCAAACAATATTTACCGCTTTTTACCCCTTAGGACTTGATTTTCACAAAATGGTAGTTTTTGAATGTTTATTATTGCTACCCAATATATTTTCTTTTGCTTGATTATATTCTGAGATATAATTATTTATCTTTAAACCATATTTACCTCTTTTTCACCCCATAGAGGTTGAATTTCACAGAATGGTTAAATTGTGGTTGGTAGTTTTTGTATGTTTTTTGTTGGTACCCAATATATTTTCTAATGTTTTATTATATTCGGAGATAGAATTGTTTATCTTAAACCATATTTACTCCTTAGGGATGGAATGCTGTAATTATGTACAGCCTAGTTTTTAAGTTAGCCAAATACCATACTAATAATTCATTGAGTTATTTCAATTGATGTTGGCGCAAACAAACACAGACAAATACTGACAAATGACAATTTGGAGTTCTAAATAATATAAATTGCCATTTCCAATAGTTTTTTCATTATATCATCCAATGTGCAGGATTTTACCTTGAACAGTTTTATTATTAGCATAGATATGAAGCCACCAGAAATGGTAAAGATATTAAATAAATCCACATATATCCAACAATGCACGTGCTCCATCAATGTTTACATTACACTGGTCCACAAATACGCTCCCTCTCTGGTTGAAGAACCTGGGAACTTTAAGATTACTCGTCTCCTGCCAATGTAACATGGCTAAGATTTCCAGAGGGGGTCAAACCAGATTTTTCTGTAGTGTAAAACGTGGCTGACCCTGTATTGCCCCATTCTCATACCACTACCACTCATCATTTCTAATGACCTCCATGTCTACGAGATGTTATATCCTAGTTAGATCCTAATTATTAAAATTTAATATTTTGGAGTTCCTGCTTTTAGTATCTTCGTCCTAGACTATTTTTAAGAATCTCAATTATTAATTTTTTTCTGTATGAAACACTGGCAGTTATTTTTAATAGTAGTAAATAAGTATTGTATTTATAGTTTATAAGAAGTGATTTTCCTTTTTAAGGTTCGTAGCACAGTTGATGTGTTCCTGTCAGAATTTGACATAAATGATGCCCCATTTGCTGCGCGCGAGCTGCTCACAAAGGGATTTATCCAAGACGTCATAAATACTCTTTCAGGTGAATACGACAACTCTAATTGCTGAGCTAAGTATTCTTTAAATTGTTTCGGATGTTTGTTTTAATGTGGTACTCTGCAGTGTTTTTTTATAATTAAAAGTTTTTTGTGATTCAAATAAGAGTTGTGATTGCATTCTACGTTTTGAGGCTTGGTCTCATACGCTACATCAGTTTTTTATTTTCTCATCATTACTATCATTTCAGCACTATTTCTGAAATACTATCGTGATACTTACCTTGCATTTGTTCCGTCTTAAATATTTTAACAGAAATTCACTAAGTGCAGCCTAATGATGTAAAACATTTTGCAAGTGTTTGTAATTTTTATCACTTGTTTGACTTTTTACACTCTTTATATGTTTTTGACAAAAGAACAAAGGTATCACGTTGAAATTTCATAAATAGCCCTTTAATTTAAGAAATGATGAAATAATGAAAAGAAATCATCATAGCGCTTGAGACAGAGTCTTATGAATACTGCACATTCCACATACCTTCTTCACTCTTTATCAGTTAATTGACACTTGTGTATTTACGTGACTAAAATGCTGACACCTATATAGCACAGATAAGTTGCCTGCATGACATTAAGATCATACTGTACTACAATTGTGAGAAATTATTATTCGGAAGTGACTGTTTGACACAAACATATACCACAACTTCAAATTGTACTGACAATTTATGCTTCTGTATTAAAATTTATGAATTTCTGGATGAATTTTTACCATTTGATTATTTTCATAATGCATAGCGAGATTGTGCAACATTAAGATGTTGAACTTGCGTTCGTGAGACTTGAGTTAGAAACCTTGTCCACCCATCCAGATTTAGGTTTCCCAAGGTATTCTGAAGTCGTTCCAGACAAGTGCTGTAGGCCACAGCCGTTACCTTCCCCTATCCTCGTGACTGGTAATATCTGTGTCCGTCTGTAGTGCCCTTGCTGCCAAGAGCATTGTGTATCCGTTTGTAATGGCCTTATCATCAAGATGGCAAACAAAAAAACAACCTTAGAATGAGGTGTCCTAAGCCATGTTAAAGAAAAGTATCTGAAGGACTGGTCAGGAAAGTCACAAAAAAGCCCCTAAACATGCAGTAATGGTGCTGCAAGTTACAGCACTTTAATTTCCAGAAACCTTTTGCTAACTAGTGTATTGATTTTTGATACCTCTCTCTATGTCTGAAAAATATTTCAGCTTTCCAACTTAAAAATTTCCTGCAAATTGTAGACAATTTTGTAGTACATATGCTCTTTTGTAATTTTGGTTTTATGTTTGGATTTAAAAATAACCTTTGATAAAATACTTACACAATAATTTTGTTAAAAGTATCTAAAAAAGTTATGAAATTGGTTCACTAGATATTTGTAGACATCCTGTGTAAAACTAATTTTTTTTAAACATATTTCAAGGGTTTAGAACAAAAATAGTGGGAATGGTGAGAGAGATTTTTTTTTTTTTTTTTCATTTTATGAAAACAACAAAGCCGTTAGGTGTGGGGAAATTTTTGATACTTAACCTGTCTGCTATTTGCCTTGGCTTTTTGCGAAGAACTATTCCATTAATGGAGATGTGTGCCAAATGTGCTTTTATGAAACCTTTCCATTTTATTAAAAGCTCTTCAGCTGCTTTTAATTTAATGTCTTTGTGTGTTTTTGCTTTTTTGCCATTGTTGCCCCTACAATTAACAGAATTACTCAATGTTACCATTCTAGATTGTGCTCAATGTTGTACATTAAATGTTCAGTTTTTGAGCAAGATACACTGGGTGCCCACATGCGTATCGTAGCATATCAAAATATCCAGTTTTTCTTTGATGGTGATAGAATGTTTTTAATTTTCTTGAACATTGAGTAATCACATGTTAACATTTAATAATGTTCAGTTTTTTCGTGGAAACAACTTTTTAAACAATCAAATTTACTTTCCAAAAATTATTTTATCTTTAGGAATAATAAAGGTTAGAACCATCTTGGATGTAATTTTTGTAAATTCAATGCTGTCAACTGCTTTGGAAAAATATATTTTTTAATGTGGTATTATTAAATAATTTTTTTAATTGCAACACATTTTCTTTTTCGATAAGTTATTATCAAATGTTCAAATAAATTGCCAAAATAAAAATATATTATGAATTTTTAAAACTGTTAGTGTTAAGTAGCATTTAACATTTGGTTTTGAACCAACATTGTAATAAAGCTAGTGTCACGAAACATCCACAAAGACAACATATTTAGAATAATATATGCTATGTATTTTTTATGAACTTATTTTAATGTAGGCTTAGTAATTGTGAGTTTAAACTGTGGGAAATTATTTTGTATAAAACATGAAAGTTATGCATTAATGTAGAGGAAATTACAGTGCAATTAAAAAATATACGTTAATTATACAAATTCATAAATCCTAGATAAAAAGGAGAATCTACTGATAGAAAGTGGTTGTTTGAATATCCATGGGAGTGTATAGCAAGTGCAGCTGTGCCACCAGTCACTAATGCGATGATTTGTGTTCAGGGGCGCAGGTGTCGACGCGTGGACGCTACCTCAGTCGTCAGGACAAGGCAGGCAGCTCGACAGAGCGAGCTCTCTACCTCCACATCCAAGCTCCCACCAAGCAGGCAGTTTGTCGTGAGTGACTGCTCGTAGCTGTAGGTCTCCGCTCTATGATGTGCCTCTGCTCAGTGGAGTTTAGGGATGTCCCCAATTTTGTATTCATAAGGTTGCTGTTGTTCAGAAATCAGATAACTCGCTCCCTACCAATGTGATTTGGGTTCCATGCCCTGCGTGGTCAAACCTGAATTTTCCCATAAGTGGGAAACGTGGTTGGCATTGCTGCGAGCTGATGGGATTTTCCTAATGATCTATTTCCTCTCGCTCCAATGCACTCCGGTTAATATTATAAAAGGAGTGTGGGCTTGTGCACATCATGCCTACATATACTTCCCTGTGTAGGTGAAACATAAGTTTTTCCCATACTTGCAGTGTTGGTCATGAAATCCAAGTCAGAGTATGGGGAAAAAAGGTATTATTAGGGTTATTGATGCTGTTTTCTTTATGGTGCATGTTTATAGCCATCTTTTTTCACAATGAGCTTTTTTTCTCTTGTTTATAATTATCCTTGTTCCTGACTGTTCAGACCAAATAGTTACATCTTTGTTAGTCACAAAAGTTATTTTCTGCCCAGCCAGCATTCTAACTCAATATCCACTGTTTAGATATTGGCACTTGTTATTTTGTGGCAGCATACATTAAGTGTAGCATGGCATGTGGCATGTGACAGTGGCGGTGCAGCAGGTGAGCAGAATAATCGAGCAGTGCAAGATGGACTCTCTCCCGAACCTGAGTCGCCCCAGCAAGTTCAAGATGGGGCCCCCCCAGCCGCAGCAGGCGCCCCAGCCACAGCCACTCATGAGCATCCAGACCAATGTGCCATCTGTGGTGAGTCTTGCCTGGTCACCGACATCTGGATTCTGAATCCATCCATACCATTGCAAGCGACAGGTTTCAGGAAATCGATTGACCCAACATTAACCAGAATCATTGCCACTAGTTTAGTCTGATTTCTTGAATTTGTGTCCACAAGCTGTGGATGAGACTGGGATGAGACTTAATTAAACCTTAAACACTTAATTGTAAACAAGTTACATTTGTGTTATTCTTTATCTAAAACATAACACAACATAAATTACCATTACTTAACAGAGTATTTTTTCGCTTTTATCAAAATAGTAGAGTGGACAAATTAAAATTTTCAATGGTTGCAAATCACATACATCAAGTTCAGTTGAACCCTTGTGATCAGCGTTGTGTATATCTTGTGGTTGGTAGTGCCTCAGGATGCTGTGCAGTTTCGGCAACCTTTGGAACGGAATTACTTAACGCAATGGATTTTATGAGTAGTGATGTTATGGCAGCTCTTGAATGTTTCCAGCCACCCTTTGGAGGCCTTGTAGTTTAAACCCATTCACAAGACGAAAAAGTCAGCTTTCTGTAGCTTCGATTCATGTTGCAGCAGAGAAAGATAGAGGATATAGGGGCGACTCTGCTGCGAGTAAACACAGTATTTTTTGTGGGAGTCGTATTTGAGTTTCATATGGTATGTTAGTATACTTGAAAAGAAGCAGATTACAACAACCAATATATTTTGCAATTCACTGTTTTGGTTTGGCTGGTTGCCAATTATTTGCAAATTAAGTACTCATTTATAATAATCATATTTAAATTTAGAGCTAATATTTTATAAGTTATTTCTTATTTGTATGATAACCAGCTAGAAGTCATCCTTTAATCAGTACAAGCATACTATGAAATTTATAAGCATTTGTAAAATTTTATTTATGGTAGTTTGTGTAGTAATAATTATTATTTGTAGTTTACAATAGCGTAAGCAAGCTTGTATTTTCTGTTGACAGACCTTTGGGGATATTGATTTTGTAAATTTTGTATTTTTGTTTGTTTTTATTTTATTTTTTTATTTCAGTTTAGAGATTTTATACATCATCACCTTACTTATTACTACTTATTAATACCATTTACATAAAAGTTAGCTACCTTAAAGGGAAGGTACACTACTAAGCTACATACTATGCTTAAAACAAAACCAATTTTTGTAAATTAAACAACAAATCACTATCGGACAAAAAAAATGTTGTAACCCAGCTGGCATTTATTTTTAAAACATTACTTTATACCGTTTCAAATGTAATGCGGTTGTTCAGGTGAAGTTATTTTTTAAACACCACTTACAGATAGATAACTGCCATAATGTTAATGTTTGGAAAATGTGAAAATAAAATTCAAAGTAGTTTGATCACTTTGAATTTTCATACAGCCTTAGTTTACATTGCTCACAGTGATAATGTATGAGTGTTGAATTTACATTCCACTTATAGGGCTTATGTGTGTTTTTAAAAGACATCTATGTCTGTTTGATACATTTGCAATGGTTTTTACGCATTGCGTATTATGACGAAAACTTACGCATGCCAGGTATTCCCCTACAGTAAACTGAACTTGGTACATACAATTCAAGTTTGAAGAATTAAAAATTTGGCTATCCCAGAGTTGTTAAAAAAAATCAATTTGATGAAATTCAGGCATCTCTCTTCTCTTGACTCTTTATCTGGTGCCCATCCACCTCATAACTATGTTATGAACCTGGTAGGATCTTCATTGACATATTTTGGTTATCAATATATTTAATCAGCTGAACGTGCTTACCATGTGCCTAACTCTCAACTTTTTACATGCATTATGTACACCATAGAAAGCTCAGTCTACATACTTCTGAATGGTAACTTCTTATATTTTACAGCGGGGTCAATCCCTATGAAGTGCTCCAAAAAAATTATTGGTAGCTTCATCAATTTAAAAAAAAGTTGATATTTTGTGCCTTGTTAACATTATGTATTAACAGTTTAAAACTGGCACAATAAATTTTTATTCTCTCTGGATTGATTATTGCAGCCATTTTTTTGCCATGGCACACAACAATTTTTACATTTACAAGGGTTTTACCTACATTACCATATTTTAGCTTTGGTAGGTCATAGCACGATGGAACAAAATCTGAGGTGTTAAGCACATTATATACTACAATTCTGATCCTAAACCATCTTTCTAAAATTACTCAATTTTACCAACTTTGAAGGTGAACTTCTGCCTCACAATTGCAAAAATTTGCATTTTCATAATTTTTTTTCAGAATGAAGGCAGTATGTCTTGGGCTTCAAAATATTTTAGGAAGTACTTATGAAATAGTAATGTAAACACAAATTTTTTGGAGTGTGAGACTTTACTACTTTTTTTTACAAATTTGTAAAAATGAGTTTTTTCATATTTTTGCTTACTTTATGGCTTAATATCTCTGGTGGGCAGTTATCTAAAAATCTTAAATTTGCACACAATTAAGTACTCCATGGTACATAACTCCTGTTATAATTTTGACTTTGAGATTCAAATGGTTCATAAGTTACAGCCTGTTGTGAACTTGTAAAAAATTTATTTATTTGCATAAGTAAAAGCAATTCTAATAACTGTATATATTTGCTTAATTAAATTTAATATTTACTAATAGTAACAGAATGCTAAAAATAATTTCTCCCTTGAAATAATAACACAGGCCAACAATAGTTTTGGTGCCGGGTTATTTGGAGTTGACTTTATATGAATTTGGTGCCCTGAATTCAAATATACTTTTTTTTTTCCTAGGTGGTGAAATTTCTAAGGTATTATTACGTTTTAGTGAAATGTACATTTTAAGTTATTTTAGGTCAAATCCATGAATCAAATCTAAAAATTAAACATGAAATGCTTATTATTAAACTACACAAATATTATTATTTATGCAAAGTAGTGATGGGTCAGTTCCTGTTTTTTCCCGGTTCTCGGTTTGGTACCGGTTCTTAAAAATCGGTTCTCGGTTCTCGGTTCTGACTTAAACAATAAAATAAATATTATTCACTCATTTATGAGGTGTTTTAAGTAATAAACTATTTATTATTTTGGCTACAAAAAGCACTGTATCAAGCTACAGTAAACACACCAACCTATTAAAAATGTAATGTGTATTAATAAAAAAATTAATTCGAAATAATATAGAGAACAATTAATAAAACTAAAATTTACTATACCTATCAATCTAGTAATTACCTCTAGAAATCTGCATACACCCTCCTTTAAAACATAGGAATAAAAAAAATGTTACAATAATGGAAATAAATACAATGATGGTGAACTTTCAAAGAATTAAAATATTAAATTGCCTACATTGAATTCAGTTTGTTTGCACAGTCAACAGTAAATTACTGCCACATTTCTGATGCCATTTCTTACACAATTACTCTATTTGGCCAGAATAATTAATATATAATAATATATAATAATAGAGTAAATAATATAATTAATATAATAAATATTTATAATATATAAAATAATAAATAATATAATAAATAATATAATAGTTATTAATAAATAAGTGTCAACAAGCATTTAGTTTGACCAGCCAATAGTAAAATACATCTACACATCCATACACCACTTTAAAAAAAAAAAAATTAAAAAAAAATTCCCCCTTCAAAGCAATCCCGTTTACCTAAAAGAGAAAGTTACTAGCCATTACGCTAGATGGCTGCAGATGCAGTGAACATACAGTCCAAAGCACTGCACAAAAAGCTTAAAACTTTAGAATGCGGAAAATTATTACGGAAAATTTTAAATCCATCAATAATTCTATTAAACAAATATTCTGTGGAATATAATTGTTCTTTATACACCAGTCACCCTTACTTACGTGTCAACGACTCAATTAACTACCTATTTTTAAAAACAACATGAAACAAACATGGCGTCTTTCTGTTCTCACATCTCTGCTGAGGCACGTTATAGAGTTGCACATATCTATGAACTACATACATCTATGGCACCTTCAACTGTTATGTTTTGATTGTATAACGTACTTTGTTTACAGATGTGACGAGAACATTAAATATTTTCAGGTGTAATTTATTTTATAGTTAGAGATGAATATTATTCCACAGAAGTCCAAAAAAATAATTCATAAGTGAATTGAACGTGAGTTGAGCCATTTCATGCTGCAGTTAAGTTACAGTGGACTATTTTCGTAAAGGGTTTTGCTATACTGCCGGCACCGGTACCGACACCGACATTTTAGCTGCGGTTCTCGGTGCCGGTTAAAATGCTGAGAACCGTAGGAACCGGGAACCGAGAACCAGTACCGACCCATCCCTAATGCAAAGTCATAGATGGAACCATCTATAGAGGCACGTTTATATGGTAATGCGCGATAAAACGAAATAACACCGAAAACCGCTTGGAAACACGAAATAAAACGAAATTGTGCGAAATCCGCAATATGTCACGAAATTTCATTTACCAGGCATTCCGTAGTAACGGGTGTTACGTCCGGACAACCAAAAATGTCAATATTAAATAAACTAAAAATGTTAAGAAATCATTTAACATACCTACCTGTTAATAGCACTTTGCTAAATGAATATAAGTATTGCTGTAGAAACAGTTTATTAGCATATCAAATGCAAAATAAAGTATGGAAAAAATGGTAACGGGTGTTACAGCAAATGGACATCTTACTTTAGTTCAGAGTGATTAATCTCAAAACTCTGTGAACTAAAATTAAAAAAAAAAATTGGAAAACAATTATGAATCCAAGCCAAGCTTATAGGCTTCACACTGATGTCAAGAAGTTTTTTGTAGACAAACTATTAACCAATCCATTAGTAAAATAGTAAAGTAACGGGTGTTACAAGGTTAGTAACTGGTGATACACATCCTAAGTACCCATGGATATTGTCAAAGTTATAGGTCCAAGATGACAAAATAATGAAATAAAAGTAAGGTGGAACTTGTCTATTCGCTAAAAAATATGTTTAATCTCAAAATAAGCATATATATTTCCTTTTAGCTCTCACAGCTTAAACTAAATACAGTAGAACCCTGTTATAACGAATCTGAAGGGAGTAGTTTATATGTTCACTATAGAGGGGAAACTTTATATCTGGGAAAACTTTTATATTGGCAATTAATACTCAAAAACAAAATCTTAACTACACATAGGCCTAAGCCAAGAAAAGAATGAATGTAAATACTCAAAGCAACAGTTTTATGAGCAAATGCAGATACTATTTTTAATGAACTACACATGTACAAACTTTCTATTACCTAATGGTTCTTGGACATTGGCGTATTATCCTTTTTTCAGGCATTTAATACTCTGTGACGTTTTCGCAGCTTGTGAAAGAAGATTGTTCATCTTGTTTAATATTGTACTTAATGTGGATGTTGCAATTCCCAGTTCCTTTGCTGTTAACACGTGCGGGACAGTAATGTCCAGTTTATCTCGCACAGATAATGCCTTATGTTTTTTACAGTGTTTTTCACCCTATTTTTTTGTACATATTTCTTATTGAAGCACATTTGTAGCTTAATAACAGAAAAATTTTTTACCGTCAAAAGTAAATAAACGAAAAATAAAAAGTCTGACGCATCAAAGATCACTACGCATCATTTAGTATCGCAGTTGCTAAAGCTGGAACGAAATTTTCTTACATTCTATGGAAAAATTTAGTCCACAGAGTTCTATCTAGTGGTAGTCTTACGAACCTTACTCGATAAAAATGTCCGTAACGTGAATGATAAAAATGAGACGTAAAAATATTCAATTTGCTGCTATAATGTACATACGTATTTGTGTGGCTGTAATTTATGTTTAATTTTGATAACATATTAAATGTTAACGCGTTCGCCCATTCTTTAACTATGCAGGGAAAACTATTTTTTATTTTCACCAAACTGATCACCATTTTTGGCTACACGTAGCCTACCGAGGCCACTCAAATACGACTTGTTTATAATATGAACAGTGGACAATCGAGTAGCGTATTGCTGAGAAAAACTTCAATGTGATCCAGAATAGACGTTTTGTGAAAAAACTTATAATTATATGAAAATATTTGAGATAAATGTGCATTATGCCGGCAAAATTTGTTCGTGGTACAAGGGAAAACGTATCAACATTGACAAAAGTTGTGCGCTATATCCAATAAGTTAATACATAACCTCACATCATTTTGCCGGGACTGAGACGGAAATTCACAATAAACGGGAATTCATTATAGGCGGGTTCACTATAAACGGGTTCTACTGTATATTTATATACATCTACTCATTCTTTTAAACATAACTTATCTAAAATTTCCAAATTTCTACATCTTTGTGTATATGTATACTATTTGGTTGGTTTGGTTATTTGCTAATTAAGTACTTAAATTAAATGAACACATATAATATCCTCCTAATGACAATTTTCATTAGCCTAGTTCACAAGATTTCTGAAATATCACTGATGACATGCTCAAGTTTCCATTAATAATTACACAATAGCAAAACAGAATTATAAACTGACTTATTAGTACAAGTAAATGTCTACCTAAACTCTTTCAAACACATCTACTTTTTTTTTCAAATTTGTACAGAATTGTGAAAATACCCTTTGGCTGTACGTTCGGGTTTGGTAATTTACTAATTACTTGATCGAAATGTACATATGTAATGTCTCCATCATCGGTATGGACACCTGTATTTCACGATTTAATTTCATGTCAAGGTATTTCACAAAACACTGTAGCTTTTTCTAAGAGTCATGGCAAATTGTGAGCGTGCAGCAGTACGGTGACCACATTCTCATTGGCCCCGTCAAGAGTGGGACGACACCTCTCACCGACCGCAGCCAATAACCACAGGAGAAAAGCTACAGTATTTTGTGAAATACCTTGACATGAAATGTATTCGCGAAATACAGGTGTCCCTAATCATCGGCAATAAAGACAGTTTTGTCTGGTCCACGAGATTTCAAAAACATCACTGACAAACACTTTTCATCATCTACGCTTCCTATATACAGTTCCTTCTGAATTATTGCGACCTCGCAAGCTTGGAACATTTATTAGAAAAAACATACCAGACTGTATATCTCCTGGGCTAGCAATAGGAAAAGTTTCTATAAACTGGCAACTTTCAGGATTGTCCTCAATGCCTGAATCTGAGTACACATCATTGTAATGGAGATGACACCCAACCTCTGTCAACACAGATACAGATGGTTCAAAATCAGATTCATCAATTTCAGCCCTAATCGTAACTTTTGATATCAAACTTGATGATGTCATCCCAACTAGAATGTTATTAAAATCCTACACCCTGAAGTGATGACTTGCTTGTATTTGTGGAATTGGAAAACACTTTTCCAGTAGTTATTTAGTACAGTTTCATTCTGTAACTCCTCTGTCTTGTCAACATAAAAACTTTCTATTCCAGTAACTTTCCTGTTTACGTGATCATGGAAATCTCTAGCAGTTTCAATGTGAATTCTTCTGTTTCCTTTTACTGTCATCCACACGTCATTTGACTGTTGCACCTACTCCATCAACAGCTCCCTTTCCGTGACTGCTGGCAAAGAAGTTCCATTCAAGTGTCATGTGTAACTCTTCTTCCATTTTGCACATAACAGACATTGTGTACCTACTTTTAAATTGACCAGTGCAGTTGTCACTAAATATTTTTAATTTATCAACAAAAGGAACATTTTTTTTTTTTTTTTTGCAAATTTACAACTATTATATTAGCACTGCTATTTAAATTTTTACACATGTTGAGTATATTTGTTTTAAGGACAAACTGAATTGTGTATGTTGAAGAAGTTAAGGTGAAGAATGGTTGATACACAAGTGTCATAGATATTATATTAAAGTGTTCCCAGCAAAATCAACTAAGAGGTATTAAGGACTAAAGACAAGACATGAAAAAGAAGTTTCATGTTACTACCTAGTTTTAGTTGAAACACACAACTTTGGCATACACAGCCAGGAGAGTGTTACACTTTCTTTTACACATATTACTTATAATAATCCAAGGTAAGCTACTTTACTATTTATAAATACATTTATAATTTAAATAGCTTGTGAAAGTTTATGAGGCAGTTATTGTGGCACAGTTTGGCAGATAAAATTCCAACTAACCATTTAAAACAAGAATTGATTTCATAACACATCTACAAAAATTTTTTTGGTTAAGTTTTTGTTTTCCAGTACAATAATATGGTACCTGAACAATTTCTGTACACAAAATCAACATGTTAATAACGCTTGTAACACCCGTTACCAATGCTACGTAACACCCGTTACCATATTTTTACTCCTTAAAAATCAATATTAATATTTTATTTGGTAATCAACATGCTACTGAGAGACATAACCTCACTTTTGTTAGACATTAATTTTATAAGTGTTATGGTTTACTTATTATGTAAACTTTTATACGTTTTTGGTAATGGGTGTTACACAGATGATATCAAAATAAACTTGAGCTATATTGAAGCAATTTTAATTATCTTACTATTATTGAGAATGCTGCAGTAAAGTATAAAATTTCAACAAGGTCACTGCACTAAAATCAAAGGCATCAGCTGATTATCAATATTAAAAACAATATTGCCAACTTAATGAACAATTTTACTCTTGATTCCCCACACAGATAGACAAAGTTAAACTGTAGAAAACAAAGAAATAATTAATGAATCATAATAATTTTTTGGACAATGAACTGTGATACTTTTTTCTACAGTATTATGTGAATAAACATTGTTTATAATATTTTTAAATTTTTTGCACTTAGGCTCATTTTGGTATAACTTGATGTAAGTTTTTGGACATACACATCTTAGCAATGGCGTATGTCCAAAAACTTACATCAAGTCATGCACTCCCATTGCACAAATCTTTTAAAGATAACATCATTTTGGTATGGAATGGCCCTTATCCTGATTATTTACTTTTTTTTTTTTTTCCATTCTGTAAGGACAATTCACTATCTTCAGCACAATCAAATATTTCTGACAGTAACTAGCAGCCATATATATTATATGCGACGGTGATTCATTATAGATTTTAAAATGAAGTCTCGGAATTAACCTAATATTTTCTTTAAGCTGTAATCTTGTGTACCATAATAAAATAATATAAGTTGTTGATAACTATGATACAATGGCCGCTGTTCACTTTCTGTAAATACAAAAATAACAAACGACCAAAATATGTTTTTCTAAGATTACGTTTTTAATCATTAAAATATTACACACTAAAGCGCATTGCTTTTACTGTTTATTTAAAATAAAGTACGTAGGGTATGAAAGTAAAATTAACCCTGCTTAACGTAACGATTGTAATTGTAAATAATAAATAGTACATGTTTATGTTGGTATTAATTTTCACGTACGTATGTTGGTATTCGGTATGCGTTTGTATTCGCATCTATTCTCCATTGTTTTGATCTTTCCAGCATGGCAAGTTTTTGCGTATTAAGAGGTTAATTCTTCCTATGTGGTTAAAAATTTTTGATAATGCCTAAAAAGAAGGTTTCTGCCAGTGACCGATCGAAAGAATTTTCCAGCAAAGAATTTTATTTCAGTGATAAAATTTTAATGTGCAAATTCTGTAACTGCAGGCTGGACTACGAGAGACGTGATACGCTTGTGAAACATGTCGCGAGTGAGAAACATAAGCGTTTGAGTTGTTAAACGACATCCTTGTCTAAGAGTCTTTAATGCCATTAATTTGCTGTTCAACTCAAGAAATGTGAGTAGGGTTAGCATAGAAGATGCAAACCTACAGAAGTCTCTCCATAACTTGCCTTCTGTTTCCAATCTTCCCATTGATACATTCATACATGGCTATGTTGCTTTCAAAAAAAATTGAGGATGATCTTTCATTGCCAGAAACAAGCCAAATTGATGTTGCAAAGGTACTTTGCTCCCTTAAAGGGGACTACAGTGAATATGCTCAAGCCAGTTTAAGGGCAATCTGGTTCCCAACATCAAATGTTGATGCAGAAAGTTCATTTTCCAGGTACTCATTGGTAGTTAGTGACAGAAGACAACGTCTCACTCCAGAAAATGCGGAAAATTTAACTATGATAGCATTTCAATAAAAAGGTCTTAATAGTAACTTTGGAAATGCTTAATTGTGTAATTTTGTAGTGTATGTGATTGTAATTAAGTCGTGAAATTTTTAGTAGTTATTTAAAAGTTTGAATTTATGAATTTGCAAATGAACTTAATTATCTATGAATTTGCAAATGAACTTAATTATCTATGCATTTGCAAATGAACTTAATTGTAATTAGATTGTGAGGTTTTAGTGTTTATTAATATTTGTTTTAATAAATTTGCATGTCGTACAGAAAAGCAAGAAAATTTTGCTGTGGGTATTTTGAGCAAAAAAATAAAACCATATAACAGCGAAATCTTTATTTCTTTACACCGAAATTTGTCTTAAAATAACACCACAAAATCATGACTCTAACCATCTAGTTAACTCAACACTTCGGAACCTTCTTTTTTGTGAACTTTTTGAATATATCTTGGAACAGTCTCTTTAAATTCCAGCAATAATCTGCCATCATGTGCATATCCCATTTAGCTTTATAGTGGTCCTCCATAATTTTAATATCTTTATGAAATATTTCACCTTGCTCCTGACTGGTGTCCCCTAAATTTTCAGGAAAATGGTCCAGGTGGCTGTGTAAATAGTGCACCTTAATATTCATGTTGTACCCAAGGGATTTGGAAATTTTTAAGCATATCGTTTACCAGTTCAACATGGTTTACTGCTTTTTGTTGGCCCAGAAAATTTCCAACTGCAACAAATGAAGTCCAGGATTTTCGCTCAGCCTCATTTATTGAATTTATTAAGGCTTGGTCCTTAATGAATTTTCTTATTTATGGGCCGTTAAATATTCCTGCTTTAATTTATTTCTTACTCAAGTGAGACATTTTTTCCCCTATAAATTTAAAGTATGATCCTTCCTTATCAAGAGATTTTAGAAACTGCTTCATAATGCCCAGCTTGATATGAAGTGGAGGACAGATGATTTTTTCTAGTTCAACTAAGGGTTCGTTAATAACGTTTTTTTCTCCAACGTCCAGGTCTTCTCTCTTAGGCCACTCTTGTTTAACCCAGTGGTGTGTGTGGTCTCTGCTACCCAAGAGGCACAAGAAACAAGGATATTTGTTGTGGCCACTTTGCTGTCCGAGTCGAAAGTTTACCATTTTTGAGTCCACACAAATCATCCTTTGATGTTCACTATACCTTATCGTCTCCAAGACCAAAGCTATGGTGCTATATGTTTCTTTCATTGTTATTGAATGAGCAATTGGTTTTGAACAATATTTGTTTCCATTTTTTTTTGTAAAATAACATATTTCAAGCTTCGCTTATTTTAAAAGGTAGAGCTGATAAAAAAAAACTAATTTCATATGTATTTAGATTCAACGCCCCAACAAAATCCTTTGAAACCATTTTTTTTTTTTTGTTGGCCTGTGTTATCATGAAAATATAAATTTTATCTATTAATGAAGTCCAAGAATAATGTGTTACCCAAAGTTTTGTAAAGCAATTTCAATTACTAGTGAAGAAACTTGATAATGGAATCACTTAGTTGGCACAAATTTAAAACTTTATCTTCTTATAAGTTACCAGTCTGTGTTATTTGTGTTAAGGATTGATTTTCCCATTCAGAATGCTTAAAGATGTAATAATACTATCAAAAAACTATTTATAGTCTTATAAAAACCTATAAATAGTAAAATAAAAACAATACTAAAACTTAAAAATCATTTATAGTATGAAAAATATGAATTTTAATAGCAAGAAGCCTGTATCAATTTGGCAACAGTGGGTGCCATTTGCTCTGTAACACACGGCTGTGGAGACTAATGTGTTTGAATGGTCACATCACTCACCTTCCATCGTGGTGATCTGTTTTAGATTATCTGTGGGTTCAAATCCAAATTCTTTGCAAGTGGAATGTTCATTGAGTTTGTGAGATTACTTAAAGTACTCCCAATTCGCACATGAGGGCATTCCATCACTGTTTCATCTAATTGTTTTGCCCTCACCTTCTCTAACATGGACGATATGTAACACTAATGCGTTCATTTATGCACAGCCGTGTGCTGTGGGGTTGCAGGAGAAGGTGATAGTTGGCCTGGACCACGCACCGCCAATGTTCGACCTGCGCAATAAGTTGATCGGACAAGGAGGGGCTAACCTACACTACATCCGCAATGAGACGGGTGCCTTGGTGACGCTCCGTGGCAAGGGCTCTGGCTTTGCTGACCCCATGACGGGGCAGGAGTCCAATGAACCCCTGCACCTGCACTGCGAGTGAGTGTGCAATTGGTGTTGTGTGACTGTGTAGCTTTATGCTGAGCATCAGAGCTTGTAACATTGCAGAATTACTGCCCCCTACTATCAATAACACTTTGAGAATGTTTTATGTTGATGTTACTGAATGTTTTGTAACAACCCAGATTACAGCCTTTCTCATGCAATCCATTAATAATAATTTGTTATAAATTTTTTGTCAAATATCGGGTTGAATGTAAAGTTTTCCTTTTAAAAGTTATTGTAAACGTAATTCTCCGGGTTTATTGTTTTAATTTTTTAAAATTCATAAATTTATATTTCAAGTGTTTTTTTGCTGGCTTCTTTGTGTGGGAAGGCATGCTGACGTGATTCTCCTTCGTTTTTTCCACGACCGATGCTTTGTTTCACACGCTAGGCGTGTGAGTCACGGTCACGGGAGTGTGAGAAAGATACAAAATCGCTGCGTCGTGGGAACAGAAGTAAGCATTTCATGGAAGCTTCTGTTACCATGCGCCGTGATTGGCTGAAAATTACGTCAGCGAGCCCAGGACAATGCCCACACGAAGGAAAGGAAGGCTGTAAGATCAGTCATTGTCTGAGCACCGTGCCGAGAGGTCGTGGTCGGGCGATGGCTCACATTTAGCAATGTTATATTGAACTACAACTTAGCGGCTACGGTCCAGGCGATGCCTAACAACCTCTTTTTTCTCTTTGGACATTTAAATAAATTAGAAATTTTTGACCGTAGTCATAGGCAAAGCTCACAGCGAGGCGACAAAGTGTTTTGTCCAGCCGTCGCTGCCCAGAACTTATCCAGGCAATATAATGTAATTTGTAATAAGTCTACATGTTTTTTTCCCTTTATGGAGGTACCAGTTAAATTTTTGTTGTGTGCTCTGTTGTGCTAAATATTTTGTGATTTTTAAGTGAATAATTAAAACTAGGTAATACATCGAACTTTGTGTATAAATTTCTAATTTCTTCGTGACCTTCAACCTGTATGTTCCACTCATCACCTAATTTGAGCTAGCCGGAGGTGGTGAGTGGTGACAGTTTCATAACTATTTTTTACTCATGTTTTTTTTCCTGTTATTTTTATTAATTTGTCATTTTGTGCTTTAATAGTGATTATTATTAATTTGGGTTAGGTTTTATATAAAACTGAATTTAGAGTGTTTTATTATTATTTGTTTCATTGTAATTAACTTTATCACTTAAAATTATTATGTGTATTAATTACGTTTTGTCAAATTTTAAAATATTCTGATTAGCCGGACTGTAAGATTCTAGAAGGTTTCAAAAGAAAGGAAGAGGTGCAACACTCGTCACCAGCAAGTTATTTTTCACACCTCAAGTTAGTGCATTGTTGGAAAAACCCAGCACTTGTGCACATGAGTGCACAACAGTAGACTGGGCGCTGCCTTGCCAGCCAATCAGAACGAGTCTTGAGGTGGTGTGATGTGTCTTCCCAGAATTTTAAGAGAAGCTTTGCTTTTTTTTTTTTTTTTTTTCTCCCCTTCTCCCCTTTTTCCCTTTATGGTCAGGTACTGGGTTCTGTGTTGTGATTAGTCAGTTGGCCCACAGGGTGGCCTCCCTTTGTTTCTAGATTTGTAAATAAGGTAACTGCGTGGAGCAAGTTAGTTGTCGCTTGATCGTCACCACATGTGGCCACGTCATCTGCAGCTCGTCAGAAACAATGAAGTAAAGTAACAAATAGCTCACTTCACACATGCTGATCGGAGCCAGGCTAAACTTAAAATGAAAAAAAAAAAAAAAGACTGGAATATTTTTTTGGTTAATCGAGCGACACGCTATATGCTATATTGAATATATGATTAATCGTCTGGAGCTGTAAGTTATGATCTACATTTTATTTTTTTAGGAATAATAATAAAAGACCTCCTTGGACTCTTTCATTTTAATGCAAAGTGTACAATTTATCTTCAATGTTTGCAACTATACAAACTTAAAAAAACTTATAAATCATATATAAACAAACTTTTCAAGTATTTGAAATGTCTGTTATTTTTCTGGGGTGTATTGCTGGGCCAACCTGGAATGTAACAAGCTGACATGGACAGAATTCTGCCAACTCTTACCTATTAGTGATTGTACACAGCTTTCAGACTGCCACAAATACAGGTTTGCTGTAGGAATAGAAAACAATGAACTTGATGGAAATTAAAATGCTCAAAGAATACAGGTCTACATGAGGAAAATGACAGAATATTACTCAAATTTGTTCTGTGTTTACAACATTGAAATAGAATACACAGACATTACATAAGATTAGGCCCCTCAGCAATGGCTAAAACACAAAAAAAAAGTTTTTTTTTTTGTATAATTCCAGGCGTTTTATTGTAAACAACTAATTTAACCAAAAATGCATTTCTTCTTGTTTTAATAAAAGTTTGGTACCCTAAATTCAATAGTTTTAAGCAAATAAAAAAGCAATAGTTTATCGTCATATATAAATCTATTTATATAAAATAGAATTTTTGTATGTATAACTTTAATAAACTCCAACACCATTCGCCATGAAGTTTGCACGTCAAAGTGTTTTTTCTTAAAGTTTTTTATGTGATCCATTTTTTTTTTGTAACTCATCGCTAAATGGTGCTTCAGCGCATCAACTTCTAAACCATTTAACTTAACGCCATGGGTAGAGGTACTCGAATTTCGTTAATGACGAAATCGCGAAATTTTACTAACGATTTTGGAACTTCATTCTAAGCACTTACAAATGTGTTTCCAAACGCCTATTTTGATTTTACAGCATTTCGTTTTCACGAAATAACCTTCTATGCCGCGAAATTCATTACTATTCGCGATATTCTTGTTGTTTCACGAAATATCCGCGAAATGTCAGAATTTTAGCGATATGAATATTAAGTTTCACAATAATACTTATGCCGCAAAAGTATTTGTTTAGTAAACAAAAACATCGTAAGCCATCTTTATTATGAGATGCGCCATAGATAAGTTGAAGCAAAATAAATACCAAACACTCGGCCTGAAAGCGGCAACCATTTATCAGCGATCCTAGCGGGATGTGGATGAAGTTAGACGTTTAGCCATATTCGTTTCCGTTGCAGAGATACTTATCTCTGTTCCGTTGTTGTATTGTTTGTAAATAATAACAGAGGTTATGGGATTTTAACATCGCAATACGCCGGTCATATGAAATGAGACCAAATGAGGTTTGAAAAGATCAGACGTTCCATGTAAATAGGTAAATGTGAACGAAAATAGGTAGTTGCGGTTTGTTTTGTTTGAAGTTTACTTGATACTTCACAATGCCTAAGGTCGTATCAGTGTTTGAACGAGCTAAAGAATACAAGCATGAAGGATTCATTGTTTTTAATAAAGAAAAGCGGATAATGATGTGTAAATTTTGCAATACGGTAGTAGATTGGAAAAAGAAAGATACTTGAGAAAAACACTGCAAACAGCGAGCATCTCATTTAGAGAAGAAAAAAAGTCAAACATCACCATCAGATTGTGGAGTTAAAAGGCAAGTGACACTCGAGGATAATATTGTTCTACATAAACGAGCAAAGGAAATTAAAGTCAAATTTGCAAGCTATACAGTGCATGCATTTGTTTCTGCAAATATTCCCCTAGAGAAGCTAGATCACCCAGCTATGAGGGAATGGTTAAATGAATACATGAAAGGTTAGTCAATGAAATGTGTTAAGGTTCTAACATCCTAATAAACACAATTTGATGGGAAAGAGGCCGGAAAATGTGTAGTACAACAAAATTATAGTAAATTAAAAAAAAACCTTTGAGCCTGAAATTTTACATGTACTATAAACATTGTAACTAAATAATTTTTTAGGGAACCCTTTCTTACATGTTTACCAAACTATTGGGCCAAAGTGGCCAATTCTCCTGACAGGAAAAAAATTACTTCTATAAAGTTTTGTGCAGGAACATAGCATAGGCCTATTTAATACTTAAAACGTTTAAATACATAAACACAGACTGTAAAATTATAGACACTATTTGTGATGTAATATTTAAGTAATGTGTATATAATCTACTAGATAAAATTTCCACTTCTGTAAGGCTTACGCAGGAATCTAGTGATTGCTGTATCAAGTATCATGTACAGCTTTGTGTATCATGAAATTAAATAATTAGTAGAACAAATACTACACTCATTTAACAAAAAAAAAAAATTTTTACCGAAATATACAACTGAAATACTTTTTTTTTTTTTTTACTGAAATATAGCACCGAAATCCTATAATTTATTTACCGAAATCAGGCAGTTTTATTTACCATTTTTCATGGGCTCTAGCCATGGGTAAACTGAAAATCATGTCATAGACATACAAACAGTAATTGTGTGTCATTTTTCTAATGTCCACCACACTGTCATATAGCGCTATCACCCTGTGTACTGCAGCTATGAATACAGTGTTTTATCGCATAATCGTCTCATGCACATAATCATTGTACCATTATTTTAGGGCATCAAAATTTGGAGAGAAAAAATGCTTGCATAAAAATTACATGATGTTTTTGGTTCCGCTGTTAGATTCCGAGCGTTTGGTGTAGGTACCGTATTTACTCGCGTAAAGGCCCCGCCCGCGTATTAGCCCCCCTCCTTGTTTTGTAAACATTTTTGAGAAAAAATTTAAAAACATGTTTTTCTGGGTTTATCTGAGAGCAGGGCAGCTTGGCATGCATCAAACAACAAGCCATGTATTGTGAGCGGCGGGAGGTGATTTTGTAAGCGGCAGTGATACAGAGACTGGCATTATAGTTTGTCCGTTCTCAGTAGGACCGTCGTGAGGCATGCCATACGTAAGCAGTTAGTCGTATCTCAAACGACATAAAGATAAAGAAAGCTGGACTCGCGCGCTGCCGCTGTGTTGATATGGAGTGTTGTCGGAGAAGTAGAGGGGAAGTGAAGGAGGAAGGGAAGTGGGTCAAGGATTCTAACACTCCTTTGTCTGGTTGGCTGGCTAGCTGGCAGGAGGGAGGTTAAGCCACGCCTCTGCCTCTATCCCCTCCTGACACAGCGCTGCCTCTGCCTCTCTCCCCCCTTGTCATAGCGCTGCCTCTCCCCCCCCTTGTCATAGCGCTGCCTCTCCCCCCCTGCGGAGTCGTTGCCTCTCTCACCCTCCTGCCGCGTCGCTGCCTCCCCCGCCTTCCTCATTCGAACAAAGACGCACAACTTGAAAAGAAAATCTATTTTTTCCTCCAAATTCGCGTATAGGCCCCCTCCCCTTTTTTGGAGTCAAAATTTGGGGGGAAAAGGGGGGGCCTTTACGCGAGTAAAACGGTAGTTTTTCAGTACAAACCATATTTTTAAAATTAAATCTAATATTTATTTGGGTATTACTGCTTGCTTATTCAATTAACAGAAATACGAAGTTGTCTGATGTGTAAATTTTCTTGTAAAGACATTTTCAAATGTTATAACCGTTATAGGTTCATCTTTGTCACTGCTGTGTACCACTTATAAAAGCGTAGCAAGCTATAGTTTGCATCATTTATGGATAATTATTTTGATTCCTGTATAGAGCACGTGCACATAGTCGAATATTGATATTGATACCCCACCAATTGCGTGCAGCGCTCTGTGTAGTGCCGATACATTCGATAGCCCTTTTTCTCTCGTGGTAAGTGCATACCTGCCAACTTGTACGATTTTTTCATTAAAATGTACGAAAAATAGTTTTGTTGTACGATTTCACGGACAATTGTTATTTCGTACGAATTTTCCTCAACTTTGGATAAGTTCTGCGTACCAGAACGATTTATCTCGAGTATTGTAATCAATATATCGATGTTATCATTGGGAAACGATATATCTCGATTAGTATATGTGTCGATACTTTTGTATCGTTTGTTTTATCCCGTTTCTTGATGCTGATGGTTTTCTTTTCATTAGTTGCAGTCAAGATAGCGGTGTTTTAGCAGATTTAATATATGCGTGATGTAATTTGATTTAAAGAATGTTTTTTTAATGTAGCAGTATACCATTTGTTCAGCATGATTTGGTATGTTAATGTATATTTTCTTTATTCATTATGGTTTCGACCTTTGAGGCACAAAGTTTTTGTTAGGTAAGCCGTTAATCTTTTTCTCAGGTTATTGTTTGATTTAAAAAGTGTGTGGTAAAAATGAGTACGAAGAAAAAACAGAAAGTGTATAATCGAGTATTTAGAGAATAGTACAGTTTTGAATTCCCTTTTACTAAGAAGTCTGTAAAGGGTAACATTTTTTCTTATTGTACAGTTTGTCATTCTGGCATAAATATAGCACATGGTGGGAAAACGGACATAATGGTCCATGTTCGAAGCGTCAAACATGTCACAAATGTGAAATGCCAGGAAGAAAGCCAGAAAATATCAACATTTTTTTTTTGTCAAATCGGGAAATGCCAACTTTGACGTGATAAAAGCAGAGTGCCTGTTTATGGCCTTTTTGGTAGAGCATAATATACCTTTGACCTTTGCAGATCATGCAGGTGTATTGCTACGGAAAATGTTTCCAAACTTGGAGATAGCCAAAAATACAGGTGTGCCAGAACTAAAACTGCAGCTATTGTAAGCGAAATGGCTTCTGATAAAACAGAAGACCTGGTTCATTGTTTACAAAATGTACCATTTGCTGTTGCTACTGATGGTAGTAACGACTCAAATGCGAAACTTTACCCGATTGTTGTCACATTCTATGATGAAAAGCAGCAGAAAATTGTTAACACAGTTTTGTCCATCTCTGCATTGGAGGGGATTCCACTGGACGTAATATAGGGAACTTAGTGCTTTCACAGTTTCAACTCAAGAAAGTACCTGTTTAAAATTGCATAGCATTGTGTTGTGATAATGCAGCTGTAATGGTATGTCGCAAGAATGGTGTTGCAGCTGTATTAAAAGAAAAGCAAAATGATTTCATAGTTGTAGGATGCGTTTGCCATCTACTAATTAATCTGGCTGCCGAAAAAGCTGTAAGTGGTTTACCCATAAAAATAGATTAAATACTTCTGGATATATTCTATTACTTAGAAAAGAGTGCGAAGAGAAAATATAGATTCCACAAATTCCAAGAGTTTCATAATAAGGAAGCAAAAAATATTTTGAAACACGTTAGTACAAGGTGGCTCTCTCTTGGGCGTAGTTTGTGTAGGCTAGTTGAACAATGGGACCCATTGGTTAGGTTCTTCAGTGAAGAAGTTGTAAGTCAGAAATCGTCATCATGTGGTAGCCTTAGCTCATACAGAATTCCTAAGATAAGCCCCGCACAGAAAAAACAACCCAGTCCATACCCTGTTGGAGTAGGTATAAATGCCAAAAATGAAAA
Organism: Bacillus rossius redtenbacheri; assembly: GCF_032445375.1. Taxonomy (NCBI): domain Eukaryota; kingdom Metazoa; phylum Arthropoda; class Insecta; order Phasmatodea; family Bacillidae; genus Bacillus; species Bacillus rossius. The sequence continues at coordinate 258,763,612 of NC_086330.1, read as the reverse complement.
TGAACGCAAAAGGAAATCAGAATCCATTAGTGTCCCTAGTTCCAGTAGTAAGACAGTTTCTTTAGCAATCTGTCGTGACAAACCTTTTATGAAGAATCTAACTCCTGTCATTAATCGAGAAGAAAAATTGTTTATGTTCCTGTCATCTAAACTCAGCAAGGCTTTTTGTCTATTTCTTCTTAGTGTAATACCATCATTTGATAAGGTAAATACAACTCTCCAGTCGGCATCTCCACATATCCATGTCCTTAGGCAACTGTTTGATTTTTTGGGAGACCTGTTATCAAACTTTCTCCAGCCGAAAGTAATTAAAGGCAGTTCCTTACTTGAAACTCGACTACCACTCCATTGAGAATGAGAAAGAAGACATCAATTTAGTTGTAGGGAATCGGGCTGTAAACATTGTGAAAACACATAAGACAAAGAAATAATAGTTTTCTATTCTTCTGTTCGTAAGTACTTTGTCTTAGCCTGTGATTACATTGTCAACAAGTTTCCTTTAAAAGATGAGGTACTAAAACATGCAGAAGTTGCTAGACTCAGTAACATTGAGAATACCAGATTTTCTTCTGTCCATTATTTTGTGAAATTATTTCCTATTAGCTTGCTTTAAAGGAAGGGGAAACACAAGATGCTGCTATAGACAAAATACAAAGAGTTCACATCTCTTCAGGTCAACGACATTTCAGATATTTGTGCAACAGAAGTTTGTGAAGGCGTAAAATGGTCTCAGTTAGCCAGTATTCGAGGAGTAGATGGAGTGGCAAAGTATAATCGGATAGCTAGAGTCATGTTATCAATCTTATCCATCCCACACAGTAACGCTGAGTGTGAGCGTACTTTCAGCTTAATTAAGAAGAATCGAACACAGTTCAGGTCATCAATGTCAAATGAAACTCTGGAAGCAATTTCTATCCTCAAGTCCAGACAAACTGGTATGTATATGTTATGAACAGAATTATAGTGCAGAATTTTTGAAGAAAACAAAGAAGGCGGTGGCTTCCTGTTTGAAATCGCAATGCTCGACTTCAAATTAAGTTAAAAGGTAATGAAAAAGCTCTTTATATACTTTTCTGTTAATTTACATTATATTTATGTTGATTAATGGTTGTGTTAGGCTATTTGGCATTGCTTCTAGAATTATTTTTAATCACCGTAATTTTTGTGATATGAAGTAAAAATTGCTGCATGTCTTTTATGCGAAAAATTAACATCTGGAAATGTCTTCTTAATTTTAATCTTAAAAGTTGGCAGATATGTAAGTATGAACGTACAACAATAATTATGCATTAAGTGCAGCTCACATTTGAGTCTGAATTTTCGTTTTTCTATTTAAAGTTGAACAAAATGTTTTTAATCATGACTACCTAATTAATTTAAATTATTTGATGTGCTTTTGTATACTCTACTTTTTAAACAAACGTATATTCCATGAATAGTTTTTGTTTTTATGAATAACGTCACGTAACAAAAAATGTTTTTTTCGCATAAAAGTCGAACCCCTAATTTTCAAAATTGATTTTAGTATAAAATGTGTGATGATTATGTGATAAAATACTGTAACTATTATTCTTTTATTTGTCAGCTAATGACATTTGTATCACATGCAACTAAATGAATTTCTCAATTCATTGGAACTACAGTAGAATCTCGTTATAGCGAGCACGGTAATAGCGAGAACACGGCTATAACGAGGTATTTTTGAGGAATTTACGGCGTGAGAGCTTGAAGCGCGCTTTTGTTATTTGTCTGCTTTATCTCCACCCCTCTCGCTCGCCACTAGACACCTTGCCGTTGACGCCTGTCACATTCTTCAGCCGTGCAGTCGCCACCTAAGTGCGTGGCTTTAAAAATAGAATCCCGTCCTTTCTTTATTTTATCAAACTTCCGTTAGTTATCTGTACCGTGTGTAGACAAAGTTTGATATTGGAACAGAAACAACGTAATTTTTACAAATTAGAAATATGTATGCTTTTGTTTTTATAATCGCGTATATTTTCACGTTTTTTTTTGTTGTTATCTTAAAAGAGATAATATTAAAAAGCCGCTCTAATGAGATTTAATTGTTTCTTGGTTAACAAAAACTATTAATTGTTTATATTCTATTTATCATTATTTACGCGACGTCATACTGTACGCGTACGCAATACGACTGGATTCGTTGCTGCAACATAACATAGCAAATTATGCGGTATCAGAAGTAACGAGTAACGTAACGATAGTAGCGAGTACTAATTGTTATAGTAACGAATACATACGGGTACACATTTTTTCGTTACTTTTACACCTCTAGTAGGCACTACCGTATTTATTTCCGAATCGCTAGGACAGTTTTCTTGTAACTTTTGTTTCGGTCAGTTGTTGGGGTATTTGTCCGGGAAAGGGGTGGTGATGGTTTGAGTTTAATCCCAAATTTATTTTCTAAAAAAGTTGACAGGTTTCTTTAAATGAAAAAGTATAGTTTTCCAGCGACTATTTCGTTTGAGGCGTACGTGCGTTGCCGCAGCCGCACTCCTGCTATTTTGTAAGGAATTAAATCGTCGCGCTACACTAGCACCACCTGTTTGCAACATCCCGAACCAACATGGCCGCCAGCAGACAGCCCGCGTCGGCAATAGATAGCAGGACAATGCTGCGTCGGCCGCGGGCTGAGATGCTATACTTACGTGGCGTGGTAGGGTATTCTGGTTATTTTGACGCAATCGGTGATCGCATCCGTACTTATGGGGTATCGTTTTAAAGAGAATTCACACATCTGCTCACAGAAATTAAGATTTCGTTAATATAACCTGTTATTTTCCAGTTATACAGGTTTAAACACAATTTTTATGCTATTTTCGGTTAATTTTTATTTTTTGTGGGCCAAAATTTGTCCAATTCGGTTATAGCGAGGACACGGTTATAGCGAGGATCAAACCCGGAACCGTGACACATCGCTATAACGGGACTCTAGTGTATCTGGAATCCCACTGCACAATCTGACGTTGAAAATTGGCTCATTAATACTGCTTCAGAATCTAAATGCACCAAAGTTATACGATGGAACCAGGCTTTCTGTGAAAAATATGATGCTAAATATGATTGATGCAACAATAATTAACGGCAAATGCAAAGAATAAGATGTGCTCATTCTGTGCACTGTACTGATTCCCACCGATTTGGCCTTCACATTCAAACGTCTGCAATTTCCAATGCGCTTTGTGCTTGCGACAAAAAAAAAGCTCAAGGGCAGTCACTGCGAATTCTCGGATTAAATTTAACAAATACATGTTTTTCGCATGGTCAACTATATGTTGCTTGCTCCAGAGTAGGAACTCCAAAAACTTTAGACATCTACACACCAAATCAGAAAACCAAAAATATTGTTTATCAACTTGTGTTACACTAGATATTAGTATTAGTTTAAATAATTTTAATTAGTTTAATTACATAACAAATACAAAAGTCTAAAAATATTATTCATTCAACTGAATATTATTAAAAAAAGTTTATACGTTTATAGCTTATACCACTAAATGTAATGAAATCTTATCACTATAAGTTATCTTTAATTTTTACCATTTTTGCTGGGTTTTGCTAGTATGTATATTTATAAATCTAAATTTTGTCGTTATGCCGATACAACTGTTACTGATTCACAGATTCCAAATCGATACAGGAGAAATCACATTTTGGTTAAAATATTTTTATAAATTTACTAAATACTCAAAATAACTCATTCTATGAAAAGTATGCAATGCAAGTGCACATGTATTTTAGTATATAAATGGATCATAATTAATAACCTCTTTTCTTAACTTATTTTTAGCTTGTTTTCATTTATTTGTTGATGACCCATAGTTGCTTATTGAAACATGAATTTACTAATGGAGGTCAGAAAATGTAATTATTTAATACTTAATTATATAAACTATGATTAATTAATAATAGGTAACAATACTAACAATGAAATACAGTAGAATCTCGTTATAGCGAGCACGGTAATAGCGAGAACACGACTATAACGAGGTATTTTTGAGGAATTTACAGCGTGATCACTTGAAGCGCGCTTTTGTTATTTGTCTGCTTTATCTCCACCCCTCTCGCTCGCCACTAGACATCTTGCCGTTGACGCCTGTCACATTCTTCAGCCGTGCAGTCGCCACCTAAGTGTGTGGCTTTAAAAATAGAATCCCATCCTTTCTTTCTTTTATCAAACTTCCGTTAGTTATCTGTGCCGTGTGTGCGTGTGTAGACAAAGTTTGAGATTGGAACAGATACAACGTAAGAAAGTATTATTTACAAATTAGAAATATGTATGTTTTTGTTTTTATAATCGCGTATTTTCACTTTTTTTTTGGTTGTCATCTTAAAAGAGATTATATTAAAAAGCCGCTCTAATGAGATTTAATTGTTTCTTGGTTAACAATTACTATTAATTATCAAATATTGTTAATTGTTTATATTCTATTTATTATTATTTACGCGACGTCATACTGTACGCGTACGCAATACGACTGGATTCGTTGCTGCAACATAACATTGCATGTTATGCGGTATCAGAAGTTACGAGTATCGTAACGATAGTAACGAGTACTAATTGTTATAGTAACGAATACATACGGATACGCAATATTTAGTTACTTTTACACCTCTAGTAGGCACTACCGTATTTATTTCCGAATCGCTAGGGCAGTTTTCTTGTAACTTTTGTTTCGGTCAGTTGTTGGGGTATCTGTCCGGGAAAGGGGTGGTGATGGTTTGAGTTTAATCCCAAATTTATTTTCTAAAAAAGTTGACAGGTTTCTTTAAATGAAAAAAAAGTATACTTTTCCAGCGACTATTACGTTTGAGGCGTACATGCGTTGCCGCAGCCGCACTCCTGCTTTTTTGTAAGGAATTAAATTGTCGCGCTACACTAGCACCACCTGTTTTAAACATCCCGAACCAACATGGCCGCCAGCAGACAGCCCGCGTCATTGATAGATAGCAGGACAGTGCTGCGTCGGCCGCGGGCTGAGATGCTATACCTACGTGGCTTGGTAGGGTATTCTGGTTATTTTGACGCAATCGCTGATCGCATCCGTACTTATGGGATATCGTTTTAAAGAGAATTCACACATCTGCTCACAGAATTTAAGATTTCGTTAATATAACCTTTTTTTTTCCAATTATACAGGTTTAAACACAATTTTTATGCTATTTTCGGTTTATTTTTTTGGGGCCAAAATTTGTCCTATTCGGTTATAGCGAGGACACGGTTATAGCGAGGTTCAAACCCGGAACCGTGACACCTCGCTATAACGGGACTCTAGTGTATCTGGAATCCCACTGAAAATGTTTACAATTCAAGAACAGGAATTACAATACCATCTTGACGTGTTCAGCGATGCTAATTTACAGTGCCAAACATTTACACGGAAATGCATTTTGTGTGGTCACTTTGCACAGGAAATAGTAAAAGTAATTTGTGTTATAAAAAGTCCTATATTATTTGCTTATTATTTTTATTCAGTTTTAAAAACTTTACGTAAGTTTATTAAAAAATGTCTCTGTCACAATAATACAAACATTTTTTTGTAGTTCAAGCAGTTGCTATTTCCCGTTTGTAGTTATAACCATGCTCTAAATAAAGCAAGTTTTTGTTCTTGTCTAACTTTCTCGTGCTGGTGATATATTTATTTACGATGTATTAGATTCAGGAACGTTATTAAAACATAGGATTTGTAAGTTTCATATGTACGGCTGGCACACACAGATAAGAAATGATGTTCAAAATATGTAGTAGTATGAAAAGTGAAAAGGGTACTGGTGGATTTTTGTGTTATGATGGGCACTTTAATTTTTCAATAATATTGGCCAAATATTAACAATAGGGATGGGTGGGTACCGGATCTCGGTTCTCGGTTCCTACGGTTCTCAGCATTTTAACTGGCACCAAGAACTGCAGCTAAAATGTCGGTGCCGGTACCGGTACCAGCAGTATAGCAAAACCCTTTACGAAAATAGTCCTTCACTACAACTTAACTGCAGCATGAAATGACTGAACTCATGTCCAATTCACATATGAAATATTTTTTGGACTTCTGTGGAATAATATTCATCTCTAACTATAAAATAAATTACACGTGAAAATATTTGATATTCTTGTCACATCTGTAAACAAAGTACGCTTTTAAATCAAAACATATCAGTTGAAGGTGCCATAGATGTAGTTCATCGATGTGTGCAACTGTATAACGTGCCTCAGCAGGGAGATGAGAACAGAAAGACACCATTATTGTTTCACTGGTTTTTAAAATAGGCAGCTAATTGAATCGTTGACTTGTAAGTATGGGCGACTGGTGTATAAAGAACAATTAAAAGTGTGATTTTTATATGATATTTGTTTAATAGAATTGATGATTGATTTTAAATATTTCCGTAATAATTTTTGGCATTCTAAAATTTTATGCTTTTTGTGTGCAGTGCTGTGGAGTGTAAGTTCACTGCATCTGCAGCCATCTAGCAGAATGGCTACTAATTTCTCTTATTTAGGCAAATGGGATTGCTTTGAAAGTGGCACGTCTTTGTTTTTAGGGTTAATAGCGTTGACAAAGATCCCGTGGACACATGATAAAAAATAATGTTTATTATTGTAATATTTTATTTTTATTCCTATGTTTTAAAGGAGTGTGTAGGTAGATTTCTTGAGATAATTGCTAGATTAATATAGTCAATTTTAGTTTTATTAAGTGTTCTCTATATTATTTGGAATTATTTTTCACTAATTTATATTACATTTATAATAGATTAGTGTGTTTGCTGTATCTTGAAAACTATACTAAACCTTTTAATTTTCTTTGATAGCCTTTTTAAAGACTGAAACATTATGCCAATGCATTTCTTTGTAAGCATACAATAAAAACATTTAGGACAGAACAATACAAACAAATTAATATTTTCAGTGTTATAAACTGTAAATTGTTGAAAATGTAAGTCTGGATACATGCTTTTTAGTGCTTTTTTTTTTTTGTAGCTGAAACAATGAATAGATTATTTATTACTTGAAACACCTCATAAATAATGTATGAATAATGTTTATTTTATTTTTTAAGTCAGAACCGAAAACAGATTTTTAAGAACCGAGAACCGGGAAAAAACAGGAAATGACCCATGACTAATTAACAAGCATATTATGAATCGGCAGAAACACCAATTCAACTAAATATCTGCAAAATCGGCTTCTGCTGATACGTATTGCTACAGCTCTACTAAAAAGTAAGCCTGTGCGAATATTCAGATTTTCAAACAAGAATATGAATATGAATACGAATAATAATAAACTATTTGTTTGCTTGCAAATATTTGACTTAGTATACCTCGTGAGTTTGTCGTATACCAACATTTCTTGTTGAGGTAAAGTCATTTGTGTGATAGAAATATCCTTTTTTATGTTTTAAGTGGACTATATAATCAAAAACATGAACTTTTAGTGACGTTTAATACACGCAACACACATTGAAAGTTTTTTTTTGACACACACACACACACACACACAAACACAAACAAACCATCATCTTGCTAATCATTAATGGAAAAATTGCGTGTACAATTCAAAACGTGTCATATTAGTCATTTCAAACTTGAAAACAAAATGTTATTTATAATAATTTCGTTACACTCACCAGAAGTGGAAAAAAATTAATTCTAACAACCACGAACTACAACACCACAAAACACGGACACTCTGTTGCGATGGTCCTTAAAAGAGTAAACACCACAGTTTCAGTGGCATATCAATCCGTACTCACAATTGATCTAACACCATGCGACACAGTAGCAGCGCACCTTACTTGCTGTATGTATCTATGATAAAATAAACTATGTGATTTAAAAAATAAATTATAAAAGTAAATAAGGGTTTCCGATTACAGTGAAATTAGCATAAATTGAGTTTGTAATATTTCTGAATTAAAATACATTTTACCTGGCTGCCATGAAAATGCAATAATCCATTGACCTTCCTACAGCTTAACCGGCAACTGCCCGAAACTGGGAGTTTAATACTATTGTCACGGTCTGAAAATTTTGTTACTTTATTTATTTATTTATTTTTAAATTTGTTTTACTTTTGTGTCCCGTCTGGTTACCATGTTGGTGTACATGCACGTTTCCATGCTTGGCCAGTTGTTTGCGACACACGGGTAGCGGAATATAGATTGCTGCGATTGTAGTTTGCAGGCGCCGCGGGCTTTTTCGAGGCTGCGTGGTTTGCTGATTCTCGCAAGCCGTTGGCCAGGGCTCGCCGAGAGATTGCACCACGTCGTTCCAAAAAACCCGCTGCGCTGCGCTAGTTTCTTGTTTGTCGTTTTGCTAGTTCTGCCACGCGAGGCTTTTGTTTATCCGTTTCGAGGACTCTGTCCTGTATTAGTGTCGCAATCTGACGGTCCAGTTTGACAACGTTGCTTGAACAATCGAGCAACGCGAGGGGGAAGGGGGAGGCTCGCTCGCGCCTGCGCGGAGGGAACTAACTGTCTACTTCGCTTGTTTTGTTTTTCCTTGCGGGAAGAAGGGACAGCCATTTCCCCATGGCTAAGTTTTTCCCGGTGTTCGTGTTTTTCGGGGTGACCTCGTTCGTGAGGTAAAACTCTCGTCCAGGGAGGGACCGGGGCTTTTTTCGCCTGCGGGACCTCTCTGGACGGGTGATCCACGTCGGTACCGGGCCGTATCACAGCGACGAAGTGAGGGTAAGTGATTGGCAGTGATGGATCGTGAGCCGGAACTTTAGGCTGGGCGATCTCCGTCCAGCACTTAATAAGTTCATAGTAAAAGGTAATGTAGTTTCAATCAGTATTCAGGTCAATTATGTTTTTAAAAAAAGTAGTTTGGTGATCAGTGTCTTGTTGAAAGCTTACATGTAGTGGATGGGGAGTAGACAATTCCATAGCGGATTGGCGGCGACGGGAGAGCAGCCATGTTGTCTAGAAATAAATACTTAAAACTTGTGTGACGGCCGACATCACGTTAATGTTTGGTTATTTAGTCGTTTATTTATTTGTAACAATTATTTTTGGTAATTAATAAATCTGTGTCTAAATTATTTAATAATGTTTTCTTTCAGCTTTTGAAACTTTCCCTACACTACCTATATAGGTAGGAGACTAGGTCTCGGGTACCTCATGCTAGTGCTCTACCGTTTCGTGTTTTTCTACCCTCTTAGTCATAATCATGTTTTAGGTGGTAATTTGTCGGAGGACCGGCTGCGCCAGGTCACACTATGATGTGTGATGTGCACCAAACTACATATGGCTTACTTTCAATTTCTGTGCCTGGCTCATTCCCTGCTTCTTGTTGAACATTTGAATGTCACTGCACTGCATCAAGCATCCTTTCAGCCAATGGAGTTCTTCCTGAAGCCTGCCAAATTAAGTTTTTTTTACACTTCTGTTCACACCTGTAACTTTGCACTTTAGTTTCTGGTATTCCTTGCTACCCGTTAAATTAATTACATGCAATTAGTGAAAACTTTGTATACTACTAAGTGGGGCTTAATAATATGTAATGCTAATGTTTACAATGAAATCTCATTACCATATACCTATAAAAAAAACACCACCTTTTTAGTGATTAATAATGAAAGCACTTTGTACTGCACTGCTACTAAAAGTATAACAACATCGTGTTGAGACCTAAAAATGTATTCTTTAAAATGAGAAAACCTGTATAGTATGGTACTCTATGAGGTTTCACTAGGTTTGTTTTTGTTGGTTGCAGACACAACAAGTACGAAGCATTGCAAGCAGCTCGGCAGCTGGCCCACAACCTGGTCGAGACAATGCAACAGGAGTTCTCACAGTTTCAACACCAACAGCAGCAGCAACAACAACAGCAACAGCATCAACAGCAACAGCAGCAGCAGCAGCAGCATCAGCATCAATTGAGCAACATCACTTTGCATCATGGTTAGCTTTTGAATGGAACTCTTGACATAATGTATCTACCCAAATACTAAGGATATTGTGAAAAAATTTTTGTCCAGTTCTGAATCTCACTCTTACTATTCAAATTTTATATTCATATTCACAAATAATTTGGTATCAGTATTCAAAAGAAAAAAAACTGATATTTGCACAGGTCTACTAGGTAATGACATTATATGCTCGACTGAAACTTGGCTCTAGGATGAAAGCTAGAGATTATGAAAAATAGCATTTAAAAAGCTACTTTTATAGTATTTATTGTTTGTTCTGTGGCATTTATTAGTGTTTATAATTTTTTTTTAAGTCCTGTAGTATACAATGTTCAAAATATGCTTTTTAAAAATAAAGGAATATAATATAACAATACTGACTGATGCGACCCCTCACGGTTTACGGAAAAACGGAATAATAAACGGGATGGTCGCAATAGATAATTCGGTCCAATTCCCCCCCCCCATTATATCCAAATACATAAAAAATCGCCTTTGTTCGCATATATTTCATATTCAAATAGTCTGTGGTGTAAAAAAGACAACTTTTTAAATTCACATTTCAGTATTTAAATAGCATGATGTCTCCCGAAAAAAACGATACCCTAGAAAGCAATATTGGAGCTCCCGTTGCCGAGAAAAAAAAAATTTCAACACAGTGCAACGTGTCCATTTCATCTTTGTATAGAAAAATCAGACGATTTAGTGTTGAAATGATAACTTTGTATTAAAGGTTTATTATGTCTCTTGCGGGCTGTATTAGTGTGGCATTTGAAAGGTTGCATCCCGTGACACAATAGCAGTATGTACGTGACGGGTGGTCTGGCGGCGCTTATCGCTCTGGTCCGTCCGGCTGACGTGCAGGAATGCGAGAAGTAGGTAAGTATAGGAGGGGAGGGGTGCAGACGGGTTAGTGAGGGGAAGGAGAGCGAAGCTGCTGGCTGCGCACGCATCTACTCGCCAGTCGCCACTGTCTGGCGACACAGACACTTGTATTTTATTCACTGGCTGACGATGGAACGTAGCAAAGTAAATGTGTTTGCCGACTTGGGCAGGCAGTAAGTTGTTTAGGCACTAGGCCTGCGTGTCATTTAGGCATGGTCGGGCAGCAAAATTTGACTTCGGGCGGGCTCGGGTGGATAACTGTCCAAACTTTTCAGGCTCGGGCAATCTCGGTCGGCCTTGAACACTACTTTGTGACTGAGCAGTGAGCATGCGCCGTGCGTACGCGCGTGTGTGTGTGTGTGTGTGAGGCTGGCCACCAGCAGCATCGTTAGCTAGCGAGAGTGTGACGGTAAATGTCGACCTTGACCACTTCCGCTTGCTGCAGGGCTCACTCTCTTTTATCTCTGTCTCCCCCTCTCACAAATATATTGGCTAGCAGGTCTCCCCCTCTTCACCTTCTTTATCTTTTCTCTCACGCACACTTGAAGCACCTAATACGTCGTCTCCTTAAATACAATACATACATTACGAATACCTTAGAAGTGCCGATTTACGCAAATTACTCGTTAGCTAATTTAATTCTTAATACACTTTGAGTTCGGTTAACAATTATTATGCTACAGATTAGTGTAAGAAGTAGAGCAGTACATACATATAAACAATAAAAGACAAACAACAATTTAAAAAACAAAATATGAAAACTCACCAGACACAGCACTATCCAACAACATTATACATGCGGTGGTTGTTCATTCATTTTTAAACATACGGAAGCACTGTTATTTTTTCACCTTCGTATGTACCACAAACACAAAAACAAGGAGGTATTTTTTAGTACTATTTGTTTTTGAACATAATGCAGTACAAACAATTTAGGCATATAGTTTATATTTTGTGTATTAAACTATCAGGCTTTCACATCCCAAACATCATTAGAACCCATGCAGATAAATAAACACCGATCTTAGTAGCGCATTTGGTTGCATGCCGGCTGGGTTCGGGTCCCACTTGAGTCATAGGTGTTAGATTAATTTTTGTTTGTCAGTCACACATGTTAAGTCTCTGATGACGTTAACGTCGACGAGACACAAAACCAACAACATTAACGAACAGAAACACAAACAAAAAATTATTACATCTAACACCTACTGCCTTACTTTTTAAAAAAAGTCTGTTATTGTTGCCTGCTTTTTCTTCATGACAGCTTTTTTCACAAATAGTTTCAATTGCGTGAACTGGGACCACACAGCGTCACTCGCACCATGCCGCCTCAGAATATATTCATAGACGTCCCCAGCTTTGAGGATGTCTCTCGTCGTCGGCACAGCTTCGGACTCTTCTGCTTCCTCCTCCTCCTCCTCCTCCTCCTCCTCCTCCTCCTCCTCCTCCTCCTCCTCGTCGCTCGGCACCTGGCCTTGGGCGTCATCGGTACCATCTAGAGTACCCCAAACTGCAATGTTGTCATCCACTGTCACAAACTCTGCAAACGTGCAGTCTGGGGTCAATTGCTGCCACGTTTCGTCGTTGCATGGCCGAGTGAAGGTCTGATGCTGCGGCTGCATCGAGGGGCCCTGCTGGGACTCGGCATCCACTGTGGTCAGGGTCGTCAGGGTTTTCAGTGTTGGTGGCAGCAAGAGGCACATGGACTGCAGCCTCTTCATCGACTGGTGTCGGAAACAGTTGGCGATTACTGCTGGTTTTAATTCCCTCCAACTGCTGACACTCGCTTCCATTGCCCTAAACACGTCCCACTTCTTTAACTCTTTCCCGATGTTTAGCTTCAGCACAATGCTCCGCACAAGCATTTCTCGGAACTTAAGCTTCACCTGCTGGATTATCCCCTGGTCCAGAGGCTGAAGCATGCTGGTGGTCTTTGGCTGAACACCAGCTCAATATTCCTGAGGTTATCGAGCCCGGGATGTGCGGGGCTATTGTCGACGAAGAGGACGACTTTCCTGTTCATGACACCCATCTTGGCATCAAAACTGCGAAGCCACTTCGTGAAAACTGCAGCATTCATCCACACTTTTCTGTTGAAATCATAGTCACAAGGAAGAATGTTCCCCTTGAAACCTCTCAGTTTTTTTAACTTTCCTATTACAAGGGGCTTCATTTTGTCGCTGCCATCCATGTTGCAGCACAGAAGGACCATGCTCCTCTTTGCACCCATGCATATGTCCCCTTTCACCGCAAGAGTGTGATCTGGCAAGAGATTATAAAACATTCCCAGCTCGTCTGCGTTATAAACATCTCAAGGCTGGTAGCGGCTGAGGATGTTTTGCAGCAAGGGCAACCACTCACTCGCAGACTTCGGATCAACCAACGCACTTTCGCCGACAATCTTGTTACTGGATATTCCGTGCCAAGTCTTGAAACGATTCAGCCATCTGATTGAACGCTTGAAGTCTGTTATTCCAAACTTCAATGCAAGTTCGTCCGCCTTTGCCAACATCATTGGCCCGCTCACAGGCAAATTTTGAGCTTTCAGCTCACCAAACCACTCCAACATAGCTTCATCCAAGTTCTCGTACGTCGCGCCCCTCAAATTTTTCAATTGCAAATTGCGGCCTTCCTTCTGTACTGCATTTATAATTTCTTGTCTCTTTTTAAGAATCGTGAAGAGAGTAGATCTCGGAATGCCATATTGCTGTGCTATCTTCGTTTTGGAAATTGTTTTCTTATCCACTTGCTGGATAATCTCATATTTTTTCATTAGCGACAAACTGGCTCGCTTTACACTCATTTCAGGGCTCGGAGCGAGTCACTAAAAGTTACTAAAAGTTACTTTTTTTTTGCAAAGTCACTAAGGTTCGTTTTTTTATTAAAAGTCACTATTTTCTTCACTTTTACATTGACTACCTTTTCTCGCTCCGTTTTACAACATGTAAACTTAGTTTTTGGTACTACCAGAAATGCCGTAATAATCGGTACGCACTGTGCATTAAAAACGCCAACCATATTACCGTTCTGCATGCCAGCGTCACTTTGCTGTGCAGCAGCGCTGCCAGTCGCCAGTGTGACAGCGATTCGATTATCGTATTGTGATCGTATTGCTTCTATAATCGATAGCATATGTCACTTGTCTCGGCTTCGGCTTTCGGGTTTTCGGTTGTAAATAACAACACAATAAACGATAGTGAAGCGTATTTTTGCGATCAAATTCGTGTACTACGAAAGTGTTCGTGTTTATAGGCGAGCGCAAAACCACTTGTTAGGAACTACATTTAGATGAAAACGTGCGGGATCACGGTGACATATAACATATTAGTGCATAATGTGCTGTAACTTCGTTACAGTGTCGTGGTTATGTTCGGTGTGAAACAGAATTGAGGTACGTGTTTCGGTAACTTTTCTAGCAGTTTGTGGCATTTTTGCATTTTCACTATTGTTTATTGTAAATTTTCCGTTTGCAACGACCACATTAACAAAACTTACTAAAATATTTAATGGCAAAATCGCTATGGTGTTTGTTTTGGTTTTAATTAATTTTACATGGTGATAGTTTTGGTACAAATGGATTGAAAATGGGGAAGTGTCATTTTCGAGCAGAGTGGTTGGAAAAAACTGATACTATAGGGCACAAGATTTCCAAATGGGCACAAAAGGGGATTAAAGATTATGAACTTTATTGTATTGTATGCTGTGTTTCTGTTAATGTTGGCAAAGGGTTTCAGTCTGTCACACAACACTACACAGGAAAGAAGCATATTAACAACGTAAAATTAAAACTAAATGCCTCACAGTGTCGTCTTGTTTTTGATAGGAAAAATAGTTCTGTTTGTGAACAACTATGTGTTACTACTGGAGTTAAAGACGGTAAGTCAGAGGAAAACACCGGGGACCCATCACAAGCTTTAACACCCTTAGGTTTGCCATCATCTAGCAGTCATGCACCACTAAACAAATGTAATTCATCACAAGTGGAGCCAGCACAAGTCTCTTCATTGGAGTGTTCCACAGTTTGTCAAAATAACATTCTACGATTTTGTAACCTCATAGAAGCTGCCACTAAAGCAGAAATAATTTGGGCGATGACAGTAGTGGCTAAAAATTTGTCTGCCCAATCATGTCAAGATATTGGTGAGGTATTCTCTGCTATGTTTCCAGCATTTGTGCCACAAGGTTTCTCACTTTCCCCGAAAAAATTCTCATATTTAGTTACCGAAGCACTTGGCCCATACTTCAAAGATGGCATGCTACAAGAGGCAAAGAAAACTTATATTTCTATTCAATATGATGAAACTACCAACAGCAAAGGTAAGAAGGAACTGCAGATAAATATTAGATATTGGTCTGACATTCGTAATGAAGTAGTAATTCATCATCTAGAGACAATTTTTATAGGAAAGGCTTCTACTGATGTTTTAGCCACATCAATTCTTTCAGTGCTTAATAAAGGATCATTGAGTCTAATGTTGTGACTGTTGGCAGTGATGGTCCTAAAGTGAATCAGAAGGTTTTCACATTGCTAAATGAAGTTATTGCAGCAAGAGGAAAAAGTCTCCTTGATGTAGGAACGTGCAATCTTCATCATGTTCATAATGCGTTCTTGAAAGGATTAGAAGTTTTTGGAACAGATGTTTCTGAGTTGGTAATATCTGTGTATTATTTCTTTCATGGTTGGCCATCACGAAAAGAAGATTATGTGAAGTCTCAGAAAAAAGTTAAGGTTCCAGAGCATTCATTCATTAAACACTCTCAAACCAGATGGGTTACACTCAGAGAAGCAGCAAGTCGTCTCCTTGAACAGTGGCCAGCTTTGCTACACTACTTTACCAAGTTTCTTCCCTTGCAAAAAACCAATGCAACATTTAATTCAGCACAATGCAAGAAAATTTGTAGCTTTTTAAAGAAAAGCACAATGAAAGCTGAAATTCTGTTTGTTATATCTAGCTCAGAAATCTTTAGCACCTTCTGCACAATTTTCCAAAAAGAAGAACCCTTAATACATGCACTGCAAACTGAATTGGACACACTGGTAAGCAAGTTGATGGGTCGTGTGTGCAAGGGAGAACTTGCTAGTGGGAAAGATATTTCAAACAATGTGTGTGATAAAGAAAATCTCCAAAATGCCACTGACATTCAGTGTGGACACACTGTGGAGGAAGCACTTAGTAGCGTAAATGAAAGACACAGATTGGAGTTTAAATTCAGTGTACAGAAACACTATGCAACAGCTGGAAATTATTTGGTTGGTAAGTTCCACAAAATGTTGAAACACTTCAGCTGTTTCCAGCCTGAGCAGGTTTTAAAGCCAAAGAGTTTGCAGTCCATAGCAGAAATAGCAAGAGTTTTACCAGGGGAGATTAATGTTGACCTCCTTTTAGACGAATGGAGATTGTTGAAAAGTGAAAGAGAAATGACAAACTTCAGTCCTGGGCAGAGAATCGACCATTTTCGGAGAAGTATCTTTCAGTTGAATGCTGTCGGTGCTGAAAAGTATCCTACTGTGCAGAAAGTTGTGAAAATGAGTCTAAGCATTTCTCATGGCAGTTCTGATGTTGAAAGGGTGTTTTCCCTTTCTTCAAAACTTCTGACTGAAGATCGAGCATCAATGAGTGAAAGAATTCTCAATGCCAGGTTAAACACCATTGATGGTCTTAGAGTGTATGGAAATAATCCTGTTAATGTTCCCATCACCAAGCAACTTATTAATTCTGCTGTTAATGCCCATAAGAGCTACAAGCTTTACCTTGAGGAGAAGAAAAGAAAAGAAGACTCTGAGAGGATTAAGGTTGAAGATGAGAGGAAAAAAAGAGAAGCAGAAGAAGAATCCAGAAAAGAATGAAGCTAAATGTTGAAGAATAATCCAGAAAAGAATGAAGCTAAATGTTGAAGAATTGAAGAAAAACTGGATGAAGCCAACAAATTTCATAAACTGAAAAAAGATACTTGGGAAAAAATGCACGAAGAGGCCAATAATAGGCTAAAAAAAGCTTTGTCTAAGACTCCTGTTGATGTTCAGGAAGTAAGCCTGGCACAGGCGATGTACGAAGAAGCACAGTTAGTCAAAAATGAAGAACAACTGCTTTCAAAGAGAGTGTCTAGTTTACAAAATGAACTCTACAAGAAAACAAACAAGCTCCTTACAAATATTTAATTTAAGTGATGAACTTTCGCAGCCCTAATGTAAATATTTTACTGTGTAAACAAAGTGAAAGTGTAAAACTTAACAAAATTGTATTTCTCCATGAACTTAATACAGCCCTGTACATCACTTATTTGTTGTAAATGTTTCAAATGTTCAATATTTGGGTACATCTTATTTTATGCCAAAGTAAATTTGGTTTTATTTTGCTATTTGTAATTATTTTTAAAATTTAGGGCCAGTATATTCATAATTTGTACATACTTTGAAATAACATGTACTAGTAATTTTGTTTTTGTGTTGTAATATAAATGTCTGTGAGTACGAGTGAAAGTCACTAAATAAGTCTTTTTTTTTTTTTTTTTCATTTGTGGTCACTAAATCAACTATTTTGAGGAAAAATTGTGCTCTTGGCCCTGTCATTTTCACGAATCCACTAGTCCGTGTAAATTCAAAAACGAGTCACAATCGTCAACAATGCTTTGCAAAATCAGGCCAAAATTGTAAGAAAATCAAAATCTGTGTAAAACTGTGTGTGTGGTCAACGATCGTTCATAGAATAAAGCCAACAATGTTACCAAATCAATATTCAAAAACAAATGTGTGTGTCGTCAACAATTATTCACAAAACCAAACCAGTAGTGTAACTAAATCGGCGTCCAAGAAACAAAGCTTAATAAGTCGTCAACAATCACTAATAAAAACCAAGAGAAATCCGAATCAGCAAGCGAGAGTAGCATATCCACAAGTGAGCAAGATCACACTAACCAGTCGCATGACAAAGGCACGGGACCGGGACGGCAATAGACGCGCGCGTAGATGCTATCAGGTGATGCGCGCAGTGCGCAGATTACCGGTATTGGCTAGCGTGGACAGTCTAGAGGGTTGGTATCTATTTTTAGCCGTCTTTTGTATGCCTGCCTGCTTACAGTACAGCGCTCGCCAAGATAAACGTGAACACATAGCGCCCAACAAAGTGTAACAGACTTGTTTTTCAGCCGATTTTACTCAAATGTTTTACTTTCTCTGCTCAAATTTTTCATGGTTTCTCAAAAATCGGTTGTATAAACGGATTAGACGCATCAGAGGGGGGGTCGCATCGGCTGGATTCTATTGTAGTAATAAACTAATAAAGAATTAAATCAAAATACAAATAACAAATACAGCTAAATGGGACAATCAATCATACAAATTTTTGTTTCTGACCACTAGTAACGCAACATACTGTAGCAGAGAAATTTGACACACTAAAAAAATTACACATCATGTTCATGATAATTCATGATTAAATGAAAGCATTGAACATGTTTCAATGGTATTCTCGGCCATCCTTGTCCTCCTGTCAGTGACAATGAGGTTGTATTTACTGAAAAACATTTCAGCATCAACACTACTGACCGGAAGCCACGCACATCTCAGTGCCGCCTCAGAAAATTCTGGGTACTCTGAGCTTTACTGCCTACAAAATCTGGATTACATCACACTTGTCACCCTCTTTAACGTGGTTAAGCAGTTGCTGATGAAAGTACGAGTACCCTTCTGTGAAATCGTCTGCACTCAAATAATTGAGAAATGGAAGTCTCATTCTGCACTCATTTGCATGCTTTTCATCCACACCTTGTTGTTCTGTCCTGCAAGGGTAGGATTGAACAAAGAACCTACATTCTTGTACATTACACTTGTTCCACCTGCCATGTGGTTAGCTAGTTTGAGAAGACATTTCTGCATGCAAGTCTTCAAACTTCCTTTCACTCCCTCTTTGACAACAGCATTGGAATTCTGATTCAACAGTTGAATGGTTCCATGTGGGAAAGAACCATCTGCACACCTCTGCAGAGAACTCTGCAGTGTCTCCAGCTCATCCTGCAGTTTGTGGGCATATGGGTATTCAGACCCTTCAAGATCTGTGATTAATGCCTTAATCTTCACACAAATCTCACTGACAAACTTTATTTGTACTCTTAGGAGAAAAGCAGTAGTGCTGTCCTTGAACATGCCAACAGTATATTCACTGGAGAAAAATTTCAAAATTTCCTCTATGTATTGAGCAAAGTACTGTACAGAATTAAACCAAGAATTCCAATGTTTTACTGCTGGAATAGGAAATAAAACTGCTGGGACGTGTGAGCAGTGTTCCTCCAAGTATGCAATGCATGCATTCTTTATTTTTCTTGAATGCAAAAATGCAGTTTTCATTTTGGCAACAAGTTTAATTCCTCAAACTCCTTTACAATCCAGTCCCCAACAAGATTTACTTTGTGTGCCCAACATTTGAAATGAAGAAGCGGTTCCCCAAAGATAGTTTTCAGAGCTTGAAAACATGTTCCCATGTAACGAGCGGAATCTGAGACAATGCCCACTACATTGTCAAATGAAATTTCAAATTTATTTACAGTGTCTAAAATAGCCAGACTGCAGGTTGTCCCATTTGTTTTGCTCAGAAACGAACCACTTGCTAAGTACACACATTGGGCTGAACTTGCAGTTACAGTGCAAAATAATACCGCAAAAACACACCTACCCAAGTGTCTGTTGTTTCATCAGCAACCACAACAATCTTTTGATCTCTTACAGCTTCCTTTATTTCTGTCTGCATGGTTTCACCCACACATGGTACAATGTGAGTTCTGACAGTGGCTGCCTTTGGAAGGTCTCCAGAGCCAGGAATATATCTGAAAATAAAATTAACTTTGTCAATACATTTATTACAATGCCAACTGGTTAGCACACACATTTACTGCAACCAAAATACTGTACTTACTTTGTCATGTACGCCCGAACTGCAGGATCATCCACTTTGTGAAGTGGGATATTTTCTTTAAGAAACATTTTCACTGTTTCTTCCACAAACTCCTGCTGTTCAGTTTTGTGTTTTTTTTGCTCCTGAACTAACGCCGGCAGAGTCGCTTGCCGTTTATTTTCAAGCTGGTGTGAAAATTTCTTAAGCAGTTCGATGTGCGGCAATGTTTTAATATGTTTATCAGCTTTTTTTTTTTTTTTTTCCCCCAGTGTGTACGAATATTGCAGGACTTGCACATTGGAATATTGGTGTCGCTAACGTAGAAATGATGTGATTTATACTGCTCTGCTCTTCAATGCGGCCCTACAGTTTTCGTCTGCCCCATCTCGTAAAAATATTTACGCAACCTGATACACGGCACAGCAAAGCCAGTTTTTCTTTACCGCGTGGCCGACTTAGGAATGAATTCACACCAGGAGTTTAAAAAAGAGTGAGCGAAAAGCAATAACAATGAACGCGGGTGGTATGTTGTGACGCATGGCGGGAGGAGGGAGGAGAGGTGGAGGGTGGCTTGTTGAATGATGGACGGCAAGGGGTGGGAGAGACTTTTTTTTTTTGCTCGTAAGGAATACGAGGGGGAAGGGAAGTTTGTTTTACAGTTACCAGGTAGTGTTTATGAGGAAAATAACAAGTTATACAGATGAGTTCAAACAGAAAGGTGTGAAGTAAGCCGAATGAAACGGAAAAAATGTGGCGGCGAGAAAATAAGATACTGCAGCAACCAATGTCAAGTACTGACTGGTGCAGCCAAACATAACTGCAGAAGGTGCTGAAAGATAAGTGAGCATTTCGAAGGATGAAACAAGGAAAATATCCAGAAATAGAAGCGGCCGTGACCGTGAGTGACAGGCATATTGTACACATCGCCCTGGACACAAGTTGTGTTTACAGCACTTTAGTGCAGACTGTACTGGTTGGCCTTGACAACTTCCACTGGCTTGTCATTGCGGGCGCGCACACACACACATGCACGCACACACACACACACCACACACACACATACACCACACACACACACACACAACACACACACACAAAAGCAGCTGCCTAGTGCCTTGCCGGTTGCCACTTGGAAACAAAACATGTGCTCTGACAGGAAAAAAAGTCCAGTAACTCAAAATAACACAATGGTTATTTAGTATGTAGCACAAATTCGCAAGTTGGTTAGCTTATCACATTTTATCGCTGGTAAACGGGTTTGTCGCATTTATTTGCGGCTATATCGTTAAAACGATTTTTTATCATCTCTAATGATAGCATAAACTCACACTATTTAGCGTCCGATATTTACTTTTTAGAAATGATAGAAAATTTCAACTAACAATGAAGAAAAGAGGAGGTGGTGTCCTGTCAGCTTTCAACAAGCACAAATTTTTATCAGTTCAACCAGTGCATGTTTACGACATTCCCAATATTGAAGCTGTCTGGCTGAAAATAAAATTAACGTTTACCAAATCGTTAATTCTTCAATTTACGTCAAGAATTCACTCCTAATGTTTATTTGGAATATTTTGAACCCTTGGACGATAAAACTTCTAACGTCTATCTTGTGACGATATAGTGGTTCTTGGTAATTTTAAAGTTCCTGATATTGACTGGATTAACACTCAAACTGATAATAATATGCATTCACATGTCAAAACTAAAGCCAATTGTTTACTTAACTTTATAATGATACCTAGCCTTTTATAAATCGTTTAGATCTTTGTCTCTCTAATCTTTCATACTGTATAGTAACACGTGCTGTAGATGTACTTATCAAAGAAGATCCATATCACCTGGCTTTAAATAACATCACCACATCACATCACCACCCTAATAATATCAACCCTTCTATATTTAGAAATGACAAAAATTGCAATTTTCTTGGTGTTTATTACTGTATCAAAATCCATGACTAGTTATATTTTTACAATTCTGCCGAACTTAGTAACCTTGTCGATCAACTGACAAACTGTATTTCTGATACCTTTATCCCACAAACTTATAAAAAAAAAAGTCCAAATACCATCTTTGGTTTTCAAATGAATTAATATGTGCTTTAAAATCTAAGAAACATTTTCACAAGCTCTACAGAAGAAATCATAATTTATAGTACTATTCACAGTTCTCTCATTTTTGTAGATTAGTGAACTCTCTAATAAAGCATGACAAAATTCATTGGACTAGTTCAACAAACAATAATATTAAGAAAACCCTAAACAATTTTTGAGATATGTATAACTACTGAAAGATGATTATTATTAACAGCTATCTCTTAAAGTAAGTGGTGGTATTTCTAATGATTCTAATGTGGTATCGAATGTATTTGCACATTATTTCTCTAGTGTAAGTCCTGTACTGTTTTGGTCGCTGCAAGTGTGTTGGCCATTTGCGGATTACCTGCTGTGGATCCCACCTCATATACCTAATGCTTTCCCGCTCGTACCGACAGAGGGGAGTGTCTGTTTACTTGCAGCGACCAGTCATGTCTATGTCTTGTATCTTTGTGTCATGCCCAGTGGCAAAACCCTTGGCTGTTGGAGGGCATGTGACAATTAAAATAGAATAAATAAAATAAATAAATATTTCTATAGAAAATGTTTACAAACTGCAAAATATTGGGAAATCACATACATTTTATTAAAAATATATTTTTTTTAGAGAGAGTTAAGAGTTACTGCAAAAAAGTAACTAAATTAGTTCATATTATTGTTATGAACCTAAAATATTTACTTGTATTGAATGTGAACGGTGGTTACAGAAAGTCTATTTTCGTTGAGCAATGTTATAAAAATATTTCTGCCATTTTTCTCTGAAATTTGGAACCATTGTTTAGGTATGTTTGTTTTAATAAACATTTTGGGCCTACAGACATCCTCTTCACCCCCCCCCCCCCGCTAACCAAATATCTCTTCCTCGGACCGTTTTGTCTACATATGGTATTTTTTAAACCAAGTCTATGTTTTCATCTCTGGCAAGAAATTGACAAGTTTTCAAACTCAAATATAAATTATTTATGTTGTAGTTTTTTAACATTTTCAAATCAAAATGTGTAGAAGTAAAAATTAACGAACTATGAAACAGCACTGCTTCTTATTCACTTTCAGTTTAAAAGTGCGCTATTGGCTATGGTGAAGCTTATACGAGGACACGTAGGAGACAAATTGACTGTTGAGAGTATTGTCATGGCTGTGAGCAGTTGTTAAATGTTGACTGTTGTGTTGGCAGGCCAGTTGCAGACCGTGAGTGTGGGAGGCCTCGCCCAGTCGGGCATCGTGACCTTGCAGCATCAGCAGCCGGTACAGCATCAGGGTGAGTTCTGTAGCGATCTCAACGTGAGGAGTGTGCCAAGGTTCAGAAAATAACTTTCTTTGATTCAATTTTTGAGAAAACTCTAAAGCTTAAAAGATTCTGACAGTTTTACATTTCATTAGACCAAAAAAATTTTCAATATGGGTTAAAAATTTGGTGAATGCCAGTCAAATGTCTTTGAAAATGCACATGAGAAAACCATGCAAAAATATAAAACTATTAGGAGTTTACTTATTGTAAAAACATGTCACTAAATAGTTACAAAAAGTTATGTAAATGAACTTCCTATTTTACTGTAATTAAATTGAAATGTTTTTTTTTTTTTTTTTTTTTTTTTTAAAGATTTGTGCAATGGGAGTGCATGACTTGATGTAAGTTTTTGGTCATAAGCCATTGCTAAGAACTTTTTCTGTTGAAGAAAAACTAAAAAAACTAAAAAAATGAAAAATAATAAAAAAAAGACAAAAAAAAACAAAATTGAGCAAAAAATTGCTGTTGTCAATAAGGATATAAACACCACAAAATATTCCGTAGCAGGAATATAGTCAACAAACAAAGAAAAACAAAGAAAAATGTACTAAGAGAACGAAAAAAAAAACACAAATGATGATGACACAGAAATATTGAACACAAAAAAATTTAGCACAACGGATGAAACGAAACAAAAACACGACAAAACGAAAAGACGAAACAAACACAATAGTTTTCCAAAACAGAATAGAACGATAAAAACCCCCACTAATGATGACAACACAAAAGTATTGAACCCAAAATAATTCAGCACAACAGTTGAAACGAGACAAAAACACGACAAACCGAAAAGATGAAACGAACACAATAGTTTTACCAAAATAGAAACAAGCGACGTTTTGGGAACTGTTATCTTCAACAGAAAAAGTTCTTAGCAATGGCGTATGTCTTAAATTGAAATGGTTCTGTTTGCTTAGCAGTACTGCCAAGTTTTGCAAATTCTCTGTAATACCATAAATAAAATTACCGTATTTAATCGCATGATGTCCGCCATCGCATAATGTCCGCACATTTCTTTTTAAATACTTGAAATGGAATTTTATAAAGTCCGCACCAGACAAAGCAACATTGGCCACCCCTGAAAGTCACAGTAACGGGATGTATATTTACCGACGCTGTCAACAATGCTTTGACCTTGAGTTGGTCACTTCTCCAGAGCGGTCGCTGAGATGGTTTGTAGCGTGGTGAAACCGTCCGGACTCAGAAACTCGCAATCTACTGCGCAGCTGCCTGCGATGCCACGCGAGTTGCAAGGGGATAGGCTATATATAGCACAAGCCAGTACAAGTCCCACATGCAGACGCGCGGACAAAGCAGCTGCAACTCACACTACGTCACAAAGTAGGGGAGGTAGCGGAGAAGTGGTGGGGGTACATGCGCACGGTTTCACCTTCTCGATACTCCCACCACGGTTCGTTGGGAGAGGGAAAGGGAAAGGTCACTGGACTTCTAGGTAATAAAAATAACTGTAAACGCAGCGGACCCGTGCCGACGTAGTTACTTTAAGGGCAGGTGTTATTTCAAGAGTATTTTTAACGTAGGTATGTGATGGAGAAGTACAAGTCCTTCACTGCACAGTTCAAGTTGCAAGTCGTTCATTTTGCTGAAGAGCATGGAAACAGGGCAGCTGAACATGAATTTGACGTCCAAGAGAAAAGTGTGCGGCAGTGGCGAAAAATGAAAGAACAGTTACAATCAACAAATACAATGAGACGTGCATTTCGGGGGCCAAAGACTGGAAAGTTTTCAGAGCTTGACGCTCAAGTTCTGAACTTCATTCGCGAGTTAAGAAATAATGCCTGTGCAGTCTCGCATGATATGGTACAGGTGAAGGCCCGGGAAATTGCTTGTTCTTTGAACATACCACATACAGAATTCAAGGCCAGTCGTGGATGGGTCACACGGTTTATGAGGAGAGAAAACATTTCTCTGCGATGCAGAACATCCTTGAGCCAAAGGTTGCCTAAGGAATACAATGAAAAGTTGCTGCAATTTCAGCGATTCGTTATTAGGCAGAGAAAAACTCGCAATTACCTGCTTTCGCAAATACAGTAGAACCCCTGTCATACACTTTTCAACAGAGGGCACAAAAATGGTGTATGATGCAGAAAAGTGTATGAAAAGGGAATGGCAATAATAAAATTTTTTTTCAATCCAGCATACCAGCACAATGTCAGATTTTACTTAAATACATAATGTATAAATAATTGCATTATATTAATGAAAGATATGAATTCATAATTATATATACACTAGCTGCCCGACCCGGCTTCGCACGGTTGTATTAATGGGGGGGAAAAAAGAGACCAAATCTCTTATTTACAGTTATAATAAATGAAATAAAATGAAAATTAATTAATTTTGAAAAAAACTTAATACAATGCTTTGTAATGTACCGATGAAAAAACGAATAGCACCGATGGTTTCCCGACTCTCGAGCACGCAGCGTTGTCATGGAGACAAAGTACCCACTGTTTCCCGGGCTTAAACACCAATCAACATGGATAATCAGTTTATTATTAATTATAAATTATTAAGACCATATATCGAAATAAAAACTATCCTATCTCTCAAGTTGGAAAAAATTACACATAAATGCCATTTTTCATCGGAATCGGTTGACTTGGTGAAGAGTTCACTGGAAACAAACATCAGGACACTGGATATATATACTGACCGACCCAGCTTCGCACGGCTATAGTAAAGGGAAAAGAAGACCAAATATCCCATTTACAGTAATAATAAATGAAATATATGGCAATTAATTTATTACGTTTTTTAATGTATCGGAGAGAAAACGAATAGCAGAGATGGTTTCCCGACTCTCGAGCACGCAACGTACAACTGGTGTACTCGTACTTCGCTTCGGCAGTCTGCAGGCAGAACACTCTTGCGCCGCTCATTTTATATGCCCCTCCTTGTGGGTACGCCACTGCCGCGCCTCGAATGGAAAAAAAAATCAAAGTTGCCATGGAGAAGAATTAAGCGTCAACAGTGCTACAGCCGTTGCCATGGTGATTTTCTGCCAATTCATACATACATCACATTAGAAAACTCTAAAATTATAAGATTAAGACCATTAATCGAAATAAAAACTATCCTATCTCTCAAGTTGGACAATATTACACATAAATGCCAATTTTCATCGAAATCGGTTAAGTGGTTTAGGAGTCTATTGAGGACAAACATTGTGACACGAGATTTATATATATTAAGATATAATAAAACCATCATAAATATACAGTCCATAATCAAGTAAAGCTGACATGAGAAACAGTGGCCTTACAAAATGTTATGAAGTCCTTTCTTGGAGGGGGGGAAAAGTCACCAAGCCTAAATTATAAATTTTAAAAAAATTAGGCTATTGTAAAAAGAAAATCAGAAATTTTTGCTTGTTTGTTTCATTTTACAAACAACTTTATGCAACAGAAAAATTTTCAATAAAATTGTAACTTGAGAAACGTAAAATACAAAACAATCCAATCGTAAGAAAACAATAACAAACGGGTAGATTCAGTTCAAAGATTAATGAATGCACAAAATATGAGATCCGTGCCTTGGTAAAGCGCGTGCACCATTTTCATAATCATTGCTAGTTTGCGCCACTAGTCTCGCTTGGTGCTGGCCATAGATGCTACTAGCGAAGTGCACAGTCTTCCTGATACTATACATATCTATGGTGCGATAAAGTTATTTTCTTACGATTTTAAAGGTAAACAATGAACGTTTTTCAAAATAAAAGCATTAAAGCCTAGTTTATGAGGAGAAATATAACAAAAAAATTTGTGAATTATAGGACTTTTCCGCGTCGTAAAAATGTATGAAACGGGAAATTAATGATATTATAAGTGTATGTTCCGGGAAAGTAAACCATTGTAAATATAGTACTTTCGGCGGGACCAAAATTAATCCGCGTATGACACGGGAAAATGTATGAAACGGGAATGTATCATCGAGGTTCTACTGTAGATAATGCGGACCAAACCCCAATTAATGTTGATATGCCACAGTGTACGACAATAAGTCAGAAGGGAGTATCAAGTGTTACGTTCGCGCAACTGGCAATGACTTCTCAAGAAACGATCTCTACTCATATGGGACAGTTTCCGAGCACATCTCGTTGAAGACGTCAAACGCGACCTAAGTGATGGCAAGACTGACATAGCTGTCATTCCAGGAGGCCTGAAATTTGTCCTGCAGCCCTCACGTGTCTATAAACAAGCCATTTAAGGGACATTTACGTAGACTGTATTCTGAATGGATGGCAGACGACAGTCATGAACTCACTCCAGGGGGCAGACTGAAAAGACTGTCACTAACACAGATATGTGACTGGGTGAAACAAAGATGGGCACTTATCACTGACACTGTGGTGGTGAAAAGCTTTAAAAAGACTGGCATCACCGTTGCTCTCGACGGGACTGAAGATGATGCTATTTGGGAAGATAGCGATAACGATGACGGGAGCAGTGATACAGAGGATGGTGACAGCGACGAGTCTGAAGTCGAATAGAACTGCTTTGTTGAGCAAGACTGCTACATTCTTTAGTCACTGTCTTTTTTTTTGTGGCGTAAAGTGTTTTAAAATGCAGACTACCTAGTAGAAATTTTCTGAGTGCTACTACAGTGTCAATTTTTTTAGGTACCTAAGTTAGGTAGTAATTTTTAATGTATGTAGATTTTTCAACAGGTTTATCTAACATCGCGTTTGCTGAGAGGCTTTAATTTTGTTTTCATGTAAGATATTATACGCAACGTAAAGAAAACGTCAGCTGTAACAGAATGGACATGCATAAATTCTTACATGTCAGGAAGACAAGGCTCTGCTTTGTTTTTGTTAAAAATTCCTGCTCAGCCTTTTCCACGCTCTGCACTCCTTCCCCCGCTTCAGTCAAGCAGGGCAGGAGGGGACTCGCATGCACTGACGTCTGCCGGTAACTTTTCTTATACACACAGTGGGCAAGGGACAGGGAGGGAGGCTCGCCGGCACCGGCTAATGCAGACATTAGACATCTGCCCTGTGCCGTTAGTGGCCATCTCAATGAAAGATTTAAAAAATATCTTTTCACGCAAAGCGTTTATTTTGTGTAGGCTGGCTGCGGCTTCTGAACGTAAGAGCGCACACACGAGTGAGAGAAGAAAAAAAAATGAGTAGCGTCTTCCACTATTCGCCGGCACCCAATTATCTTGACACCTGTCACATTTCTCACGTCCGCTGCGGAGGGTCGCCAGTCACCAGCGCTCTGCGAAGTAGTGTGCCGCCGTTTATATTTTTCATCTGGGCCGAGGGAAGGGTGCCAATTTTACGAAGCAGCAATTTTACTAATGCAATCCGCGGAACCTTGAGCATACGTAAAATCAGGGTACTAGTAAACTAATTATAAGAGAACAATTTTTTTACTCTACACAAAACATGTAAAATTTTGAGGAAAAAAATTTATTTTGGACTTCACCTCATAATGTCTGCACACCATTTTTTTTTTTTGTCAAAAATGTAGCCAAATTACTGCGGACATTATGCGAGTAAATACGGTAATTCTTATAATATCAGGATTCGCACGGTCCTGGAATGTCCTGGAACTTTAACCATGTTCTTAAAAGGCCTTGAAAAGTCCTTGAATTTAATCCAGTCCTTGGAAAGTCCTTGAATTTTTGGGTAACATAATATTCCAGCTAGTTTCCTACCATTAAAATCCTAGCTTAGGAATACGAAACCATAATTTGTTTTTGTTATTTCTAGAATATAATTCACTAACGTGAACGGACGCTGAGTGAATTTTCGTAAACAAATTTGGATCTAAGAATTTCTCTTGTGTTCCATTGGCGCACGACATTGTTTATGGATGGTCTAAAATAATAGATCATGTGTGTGCTTTGCGTAACTGTGTGTTATTGGACATAGCTCGGTACACAGGAGTAAATATTGTATCGCGTGGTAAATGTGCCATAGATTTTTGGAAAATACAGAATAAATATGGTATACCATGGTAAATGTGGTACAAACAAAAAAAGATAGATGCAAGATGGTGGTTTTGCTTTGTACTTTTAGCTCACATGCAGGTTACATGCTTCTGTAATCGCATGGCATTGTCTGAGTAATTGTTATGTGAAAAGTTTTATTTCTAGAAAGTTTTAATATTAGTTCCGACTTAGTTTTTAGTTTATACTTTCTGCGAGTTGCGAAGCGATTGTTTTTGCCGGCTTTGATAGTTGCATTGTGATTTAATTTTGCGGCTGTCGCCATTGTGTACATGTTCAAATATGAAAAGACTTTGGTATTTATTATGTGATGTTTTTATCTCTACGTGTGTAAAAACTACTGTTCTTTCACACTTTATATGATTTTTTTTTCTTTCAGCATGTTTGATAGTGCTTTTGGTGTGTTGATGTATGCATCTTGAGAGATACTGTTAACATTTATCACAATGCCTGGGAACTGTACTTTTTTGTGGTTACGTAATCCTAAATTCAGGTTCTCTGAACAGGCGGAAGCAACTGGTAGTTTAACTATGGTGTCAAAGTCCAACAGCCTTCGAAGAACAGCCAAAGAAAAATCGGCATCCCTTGCTGAAGTAAATAGACAGTTACCTATGTGTAGGGACTTGAAAAATTCGCGATCGTGATAAACCCGAAAAATAACACGAATTTCTTTATTTCACAGTAGAAACACAATTTTTTATGTTTTGAGTCAATAACGCGAATTTGTTGTAACCAAATAACAATTCACGATTCATTTAACGAATTTACGAGCTGGCGATATTTCCTATTGAATACATCGATATTTATCGTTTTCTTTGATATACGTGTTCTCTAAGTCGCTGTATCTAAATAAGTTCGACTAATCGATTTGGAGTAAAACATCCACACGCGACGCGAAACGATCGCCATTTCAGATTTCACTTCTTGGGTTTTGACGTGATTGTCGCATACGAGTGATTTATCTAAAGTTTCATGCCGTTATTATAAGTTTAAAGATGCCAAAACTTCCAGTCAGTGTACGGCAACGAGCCGACGAATTCAAAAGTGGCGGTGTTTATGCGTCAGATGCGTCAACGCTTATGTGTAAGGCCGGGTTTATAGAAAACGCAAGAACGCAGGACGCGACAACTGCAAGAAATTCACAGTCGTTTATAAAAAAACGCAAGGACGCCGGCCATCGCCAAAGTCAAAAAATAAAATTTCAGGAATGTCATGATTATTTTGTTTTTCTTTGCGCTTCCTCCATTGAGCTGTATTCACTAGAAGAATGCCAGCCCAAAACATAAATAAAGAAACAAAAGCGTAACGACTACAATCGCAGAGCCTCCTATATGCATTACATGAAAGTTTCAGTTTCCACATACTAAAGCAACCAGTATAGAAGGCCGAAACGCAAGGAGAAAACGCAAGAAGTAGAAAGTTGAACAACTTCTGCGTTGCGTTCTTGCGTTATTGCTTTTCTTGCGTTTTTTTATAAACGTGCTGGTAGAAGAGTTAAGGTTGGACTTTTACCGTAGTTGCGTTTTTTGGATTTCTGCGTTTTTGCGTTTTCTATAAACCCGGCCTAAATACTGCAACTGCAGAGTGGTATTTGAGAGGAAAGATTCCGTTTTAAAACACACAAAAAGTGAAAAATATGTCAACTCTAAAAGAAAATACACGAATGGTTCTTCTGAAAGGAAAATCCAGACGTCTGTTGTCGAGAATTTTGGCAGCGTAAATCAACGTAAAATCGACATTAAACACATGGCAATGAAAACGACAGAGGCATTCGCCAAGGCAAATTTACCGCTGGAGAAATTAGAAGACCCACATTTAAAGTCATGGTTAAATAAGTTCGTTGAAGGTAGGATTTTTTCCCCGTTGCATTCTGTGTTAAGCTCTTCTGTATTTATTAATTCTAGGTCATTAAATCACGTATTGTTAGGTCCTACAGTGCATAGGCCTAACCATGTCGGAGAGTCGGTGAAACTCGCTCTTTTAATAAAAATAATGCCAATGTCCATACACATTGATAAGCTGAAGGCATAATTATTTTTTTCTTTCACGAGGCCGGTTATAACTCAACTCATTCCCCACCCTCCTCCGTTTTTTTTTTTTTTTTATATTTTCCAATGTGTGAAAACACTATCTCGATCTGTACACAACATACCTGCAATATTAAAAGTGTTTCCTAAAATTATTTCGGTGAATTACTCACCAAATATTTATTATATTTGTGATATACACGTGTTTAGTAAAGTAACTTAATGTAACTTAAGCCTATTTAGTAAAAATATGGTGGCAAGTTGGTAACTTGTAGGCCTAAATTATTTAGTATTTTTACTGCTTCGAAGTAGACAAAACTCAAAGTAAAAAAATATGACATTGCAATTTCATTACAAAAAGTGTGTGAATTAATTTCCTTGATGTTTAATAGGCCACTCTACTGTAGTATTAGAGTAATTAGGCCCAACTTACTTTTTCTGTAGCATTTTATGTTAGGTTACGTTTTTTTACCCCACAAACATTGACACTAACTTATTTGGTTTCTTGGAATGCAGAATGAATGTAAAAATAAATCCTAATGCAATAAAATGATTTAGCATCGTAGGTCTAGGCCTACCCTTATACTAGCCTTTCCATTTTAAAAGTGCTCTATAACAAAATTCCTTTAGTGAAATTTCTTGTATTCAGTAAGTACTTACTTTGTTAAATGATGATTTAAATTTGTTATTTTCCATGCAATTGTGTGTTATCAGAATATGTATTCAAAAGTAAAAATAACACTTGTTTAATCAAATAATCAGACATACTTCAGAATACTTAGAATACTTCATTTGAAACATCCACGATGTCAAATTAAAAATAAATTTTAAATAAAATAACCTCACTTTTATATCGCGAATTTTGGGGAAAATAACACCACTTTTGAGAAAAAATAACCCCACTTTTTTCAGGTCTCTACCTATGTGAGAAGTTAGACGAATATAAAAAACACTAAGGTATTGTGTGAATGTCAGGTAGGTTTTTTAGGTAGGGATTAAATTCAGTGCGAAAACATACTTAACATACTAAACATACAAAAGCAGAAATAGAAATGTTGTCAAAACATTCTTAATTGACTTATTCAAGTAAAAATTTGATTTAGCAAATGTACATAATTGATTGTTTATAGTGGTCCTTGAAAAATTAATGTACAGTCCTTGAAAAGTCCTTGATAAGTCCTTGAAAGTTAATTGTAAGTTCCTGTAAGAACCCTGTAGTAATATGATGTTCTTTTTACACTTGTGAAACATTTAACAATTTAATGGAAGGATTAGCATCTTACTGTGTTAGTATGTTAATTATTTTGTTGGATTCTAGACTTTGGCATAAACTTGCTCACATTTTATGTGCGTTTTTTTTTTTTTTTAAATTCTATGCACGAATTTGGGTCCTAAGGTGATGTGCAAAAATGCACAAAGTATAGCAAAAATTCTGTGGTTATGAATGTTATCTGCAAAATTTTCTAAGTTAATGCCATTTCCAAAAACAACATAGTTCTTTACACAAGAAACAAATTTCAATAACGAAGCATTTTGATACCTTGAACGAAGTTTTTTTTTGTACTGTCGTTAGGGGGTGGGGGGGGGGGGGGGGTTCCGATAGATTGAAACTGTGTAACTTAGGTGCCTCCACGTGTAGGGGCACGTGGACCCGGCCATAGACTTCTCGCTCGGGGCCGTGACGTGATCAGTGTGGGGACTAGGCTCGACTCCCCCTTTGCGCAGTAGCACTAGTGGGCTCTTAAGGCGTCCCACACGCCTCGGGACTCAGAAGATTACGCACACGGCTGCTCAGTGAAACTCACATAAGTCTAGGGGAAGCTCTTTATTGATGTCGAGCGGCACAAGGAAATAAAACAGTACATAAGTAATTACGTGAAAAGAGAGTTATTAACTGATACACTGAAATAACATGCCAACAGAAATATTACACCGGCTTAAAGACTGACCAGGTCACCTCGTGGCCTGTCCTTGAAAGTTCATTACGCATTAAGACGAAATAAAATATCCAACTGGCTTTAAATAATTATATTAAAGAGCCAACCTCCCAGGGTAGATCTCGAGGTAAAGAAATAGGTTTAAAAAATAATTACGGAGCGACGGATGTTATCAGATCAGTGAAACTAAAATTGAAGTCAACGAGGTGCGCGCCGGCCATCTACCCCGGGCGGGGAACGGAAGTTGTCTGACGAGGCCAGGGCATCATGGCCGCCGAGAAGCGTTAAGTTCCCATTATGTTACCAGGTGTCCACCTGGTAACATATTAACATGACAAACCCTCTTAAACACTAAGCAAAAACTGACAACAATGATTTATCAGTACCAAACTTAATTTATTTTTAATTTATTTGTTAAAGTTCAAAAAAGTAGTTGCGGGTAGCTCTGGAGTTGCCTGCCTGGGGCACTGCGTCGTCCTTACTAACTAAAAATTTAAAACATAAACACTTAGGAATTTAAAAAAAAAAAATGTTTACATTACAATTACTTATTATTTTAATTAAGTTTTTATGGGAACGTGGCACTGGAGCTACTGCCTCTTGCAGGGCCAAGGCTCACATGCACACACGCACATACTCGGCGGCGGGAGGTTTGAAACAGAGGGTGGGGGTGGGCGGAGAGGGGGGGCGGCAACGGTGTGAGGCACATCTAGCTTAGGGGAGGGCGTAGCCCCGTACGACGTCAGTACTGCAGGACCAATAAATATTAACTGCACAAAAGAATACATTATTTTATGTGATGTAAGTACAACACAAAATTTATACCTGTTGTTTTTTCATACTGTTATGTCGTGAAACAGCAAATGTTATTTTTTAGAAGACAAGATATATACACATTTTATAGTGATTACGTTATTGTAAGTTACTTTTATTACGTGATGTAACACTAAACATGCTATCATTTATTAAATTGATAAAAATATGTTTTCAGGAGTTCATGCAAGTGTCAAATATAATACCATAATACATATTAATGTTGATAATAATAATAATGTTTTCTTGTTTATTTGCTACGTGGATTTGAGTAATTTTTTTGGTATAGATGGACAAGTCCGCAAATTTTTGGGTAGAGTCATGCCGAACTGATCATGTTTAGCAATAATACAGTTAAATAATTTTTTAGTCTAATTAAGTTCTTTAAAATCTAGCCGAGCTCTAGTAATTGCATAAATTTTAGAGAATAATTTTATGCACCTGCTATTTATCTTAAATGTGTAACGTTGCAAGACCCCTGCCCTCCTAGCTGAATATTATTATTTTTAAACTATTTTCATGAATGTAAATATTTCTTAAAAAGTCTTTCTAATAATATTTTACCGTTTGTTACATATTTTAGGGTTGATATTTTCACTTGCTATGTTTTTTAAGAAGGTATTTTGTATTTTATTAGACATTTTTAATAATTACAATTTTTTATGTAATTATTCACAAATGAGCCGTTGTACTAGATTTTTGCCTGTTTGGGCCTAATTTTTCAGGTTTTTCTAAATAAGTTGAATTTTGTAAAGTAATTGGTATTATAATTGCTGTTTGTAATGTTCATTAACGTGTTACATAATTCTAGAACAAGGGACTGTGTCTGGTGTGATGGTTAGAAAGAGATGCATAAGAGGCCTGTAAGTGTGAGTGAGAAAGAAACAGTGCTTCCCCACCAACCGAGATAAAAACGGGAATTCCCCACTGGTCGTGGGAAATGTGTGATAACTGCTGTCTCACGGTGTGGGAGAGAGAAGGAAAATGTAAAGTCCCTGGCTCTATGGAGAGAAAACTGTTTTCAATGTGTGTTCTGTCTTCTGATTGGCTTGTAACTTGTAGTGTGAATGAAGCATGCGTGTGATTGGTCGGTGGGGTCATGTGATTTCTCCTCCCTGCGTGGAGGAGACGGTGACAAGACTTCACCAGTCGTCCGTCGAACGCTGCACAAGTAGGTCGCGTTCGGTGGCTTCTTGCCAAATTATGAAGTAATTTGCTGAATAGATAATTTAACGTGGTGGTCAGAGCCATGCCGAGTATTAAATTAACCTAATTTTCTTTTTATTTCGTCCAGACAGTATTTAGAAATTTTGATCACCTTCGTCGGCGTTTTGGCTCGTGGCGAAATTCGTTTTCGCTGGGTGCGGCCCTGTTCGAGGTCGCACTATCTTCGTGTACTTACAGTAAGATTTTACTGAACGACTTAATCTACGTTATTTTTCGTTGATCTTCATCACCCGAGCTGCGAGCATTTCTCGACAGGCGAATGTACGACTGGAACGAGTGAGAAAACTGTGAAAGTGATTGGATTCATCTGCGCAACATTTTAAATTAAAAATAAAACTAACATAAAAAAATTGGCGCAACATCTGTTTATTTTTGTATGTAACGAACCGTTATAAATGTACCATTAGCATTATATTAAAATTCATATATGTCTTCAATTATTGAGTTAATTGTGTCATGTGAATAGAAAATAAATATTAATATATTTTTATAATATTTATTTTAATTGAGTATTTTATTCCCAGTAGAGTCTGGAAAACTCTGTGGAAGTGAAGGTTTTTCAAGTCAAGAAATGTGTGTTGTTAATTGAATTAAATATAAGACATTATTGATAATAGCTTAAAAAATGTTTTTCTCATTTAAAATTATCTTAACCCATGCACACCCACAAGCATACTGGTACACATGCATGCATGTGGTCTAAAACACCACTAGCGTACTGGTACGCGAGCGATCGTTTTGTAATGTATTGACACAGCAGAGCCATCTGTTTCGTACCAGGCGATGTATAATCGATAGTTTTATCTTTCTTGCGGCGAGACACCTAGTGAGTGGGCCTGAAACTATTTGTTTGGTGCATTTACGGCAGTGAAATGGGGGATAGATATCGAAACATCCACGCTCATGAATAATATTTTCATGTGCGCACATGTATGGTTTTGCCTTTAGTATCGTGTTTGAATTCATTTCTTGGTATTTGTAAATGTCACATGCTATATATTTTATCATTATTGTTACATGTGTGGTAACAGTTATTGTAGTACTGTTATTGTAGTCTCGTAAAAATGAATACTTATAAAAATATGATTCACTGCATTTTTATGGTGTTAGTTACAGCCTAATATTTTGTTATCACAATAATTGTTACTCACTTTGTAAAGTGTCTATGGTAGTCTCGTGACAATGGAAACACGTAAAAAAAAAAAAGAATGTTTTATTCCTGGAAGAGATGACCAAAAATGCTGCAGTATTTTAACGAATTGAGCTCTGATTTCACAAGCTCGGAAAATTAATCCGAAACAGAGGAAGTTTCGCCAGTTCGTATTCACCGGGCGCGTAATTGTGTAAGTGATTCTTCTATGTCTTGCGATGATAATGCTACTGTTGATGTACATTATTGGAATTGGGAAAGTGAAATTAGGGAACAAATATGCCATCCATTTATTGGCGGTTTTGGCTTAGCACCAGATTTGAAATTGAATAACAATTCAATTAGAGATGCAATTTTTTCCCTGTACATTACTGACGACATTGTTGAACACATTGTTGCAGAGACAAATAAATATGCCTCTCGTGACAGTTCTTTTCAGTGTACATCACCCGACAAATTTAGAGTGTTTAATGCACTTCTAATTTTAATGGGTATTGTTCAAAAACCGACACTCCACAGTTCCTGGAGCAAAGATGTAAGTGTTGAAACACCTTATTTCAGAAGCGTCGTGCCAAGTTTGAGGTTTCTGCACTGAACAAATATTTACATTTTGTAGATAATGAAACCATGGACCCTGCTGATCCCCTATGTAAAATTCGTCCAATAATAAGCATGACTTCTGAATCATTTCGCATAACTTACACTCCATCAGGCTAAGTATTGATGAATCTTTGATGAAATTTAGAGGGCGGCTTCATTTTGTTCATAATAATAAGTCTAAAAGGGCCAGATTTGGTGTCAAATTTTATAAATTGTGTGATTCTGCAAATTCTTACATCTGCGATTTCAAAATTTATGTAGGCAAAGATAAAACAGCTGTTGGTGCTCTAGAAAGCACAGCTATAGTGATGGAAATGATGCAGAAGTGTAACCTTCTGAATAAAGGGGATTCACTCTAGATAAATAACTGATATAGTTCACCAGACTTGTTTTACAGACTTGACTCTGCAGGTACTAACGTTTGTGGCACTGTTCGCACAAACAGAAAAATCATGCTGAAAGAACTGGGAAAAGAAAAGCTAATAACAGGAGAAGCTGTAACATACACTAGCAATAATATTACAGCTATCAAGTGGAAAGACAAGAGGGATGTTTGTGTTCTGACAACAAAATATTCACTAGAATTTTCTGAAACAGGGAAAGTGGACCGAAAGACAAAAACCAAAATTGTGAAACCTTCAGCTGTGATAGGACTATACAATGAAGATGAGAGATGTTGATGTGGGCAATCAGATAATGAGCAGGGATGTGCGGGTACCCGATATTTTCGGGTACGGTTCGAATCCACAATTACCCGAACCCGGAATCATTGTACTTACATGGATTCGAACAGTATTACGGATATTCACAAATGTTATAAATTTATTTAATACAGTTCAAAAATACTAGCAGTGAAAAATCAAATTAGGCTACTATTACGTAAGTATTTATAATATGATGTATCAAAGAAAATTAATTTCCCTTTAATTATTTATGCAATGAATAATTTCCTTACTCAACAAGCGTCACTGTTGAGCACGTAGGTTTATTTCAGTTTGTTTCACATGGTAGATTTTTTCATATATCCATTTATTTTAATATAAAACTTGCAGTACACTTTTGAAAATGATTTTTTTTGTGCCGAAACTCAAAATATTTCCTGCAACTGCGATTGATATGCTCATCAATGAGATTTCCTTCCGGCGCCGCATTCGTTCAAATTCAATCCATACTGGTCTTTGTGTTTGAGTCTCGAATTGTAATTTACA
This sequence comes from Bacillus rossius redtenbacheri, assembly GCF_032445375.1. Classification (NCBI taxonomy): domain Eukaryota; kingdom Metazoa; phylum Arthropoda; class Insecta; order Phasmatodea; family Bacillidae; genus Bacillus; species Bacillus rossius. Next base: position 258,725,583 of record NC_086330.1, on the reverse strand, counting down.
ATATTTCTAATTAAGTTAATATAATTATAAACATTACAATCTCATTGTAAAAAATAATTGCCAGTAGTTACACTTAGAAAAAAGAGAACACACATTATTTTTAATTATTCTGTGCTTAATATTTGGAATCGGATTCATATCTCAAATATTGCTAGGGATTTGAATCGGATTTCAACCGAACTGAAAATCAAGGATTCGCACATTCCTAATAATGAGTCAATTTCATGTGATGTGCCGGTACAGCAAAGCTTATAAGAAAATCTTCTTCTATATTGTTGACATGATGTTGCTAAATAGTTTTTTATGGTGTACAAACTCGCATCTGGAAAAAAAGATAAAACATTCAATGTCTTCAAGCAAAAATTGGCAGAAGAAATTTTCAGCAGCATTTCAAGGAAGGTTTGGTCATGAGGCAGTCCATAACACCGGGAGAACTGCCATCACGACTCAGTGGTCGCCATTTTCCAGTGAAACTGAATCCGCCTGCTGCAGAGGGGTCAATGTATGCAAAGCGCTGTGTTGCATGCTTACAGAAGAAACAGAGGAGGGAAACTACATGGAAGTGCAATGCCTGGAGTGTTGCTCTTTGTATCGATCATTTCAAACCATACCACACTCTAAAAAATTAGACAATAATTCAATTGTAGTTAGTTACAAAATGCTCTAATCAAATGAGTACAGAAATAAAAATTGTTTCTTTTTAAATGTGCACAGTTTTATACTAATTTGAATGAAGCTAATTGCAGGTATATTTTATATATAAATTTATAATACATAAACAAAGCATATTATTATATTGGTTTTATTATTATATATGAGTATCGTATATTATGTGAGTTTCAAATCAATTTTGTGATTTTATCTGCTAGTAAAAATGACACTAAAACACTCACATTCGTGCAATCTTATATATTTTTTCATATATCTACTATATGTTTTAATATAAAATATTTTATAATATAATATATAATATCATGTCTTATGTGTATTATATATTATGTAAAGTTATAACATGTATGTACTAAATATAAAATTTATTGTAAATACTATATTGCAATGTTAGTTGCACAAAATCAGTACTGCAAATTTTTATAATGTATTAAAAAAATATTTTTTTAATGTACTTCAATCAGATTTTAAAAATGTTCATAAACAAAAAAGTTATAAATTTTTTTAACTACTGCAAATATGTATTTTTTTTTTTTTTTTTTTTAATTGATGGTATCCAGGATCAAATAGGTGTCGGAGTTAATGGGTGCGAATGGGTTAACTAGGCCTGTGTGAATATCAGTTTTTTTAGTTTAAAATCAAATACAAATATCAAAATATTCGCGAATACGAATATTGAATTCAGATAGTAAGAATTAGGATTAGAATAGCAACAAAAATAAATTTCCTTGTCAATTTACTTCTGGAAAATTATACAACTAATACTTAAGTGAAAGATTGGTTAAGTCAGCTACAATAATTATTTGAGAATTTTTTTGTTAAAATATTCAAATCATGAAATAATTTTTTTTTAATTATGCAGTTATCATAACTTAACGTAACCTATCGTAACCCAACCAACCAACCTTTAATTTCAGTTCCTATTCCCCTTATTTTCCACAACCTCCTACTCTCCACATTGATTTAGAAAATTTTTGTTAATCACAAAATATCGTTAAATCCATTGCACTATTATTTGTGAGTTAATGAGCTAATATTTACATATGTAAACCCTAGTTGTTCACAAATTTATGTTGTTAATGGCAGCCAAGTAAATTGTATTTTAGTTCAGTAATTTTATAGACAAAATTTTTGCTAGTTTCATCGGGAATCATAAACCATTATTTACTTTTGTGTATACCCTGTTTTATCGCATAATTGTCGCACGCGGATAATCGGCGCACCCATATTTTAGGGTGTCCAAATTTTGATAAAAAATCTTCTCACGTAAACGTTGCATGATAATTTTGGTCCCGCTATTAGATTCCGAGCGCTTTGCGTAGGTATCTTTTCCGTATAAAACGATGTGTTTTAAAGTAGAAATCTAATATTTATTCGGACATTACCGCTTACTTATTTAATTAACGGAATATGAAGTTGTCTGATGTGTAAATTTTCTTTTAAAGACGTTTTTCAAAGTTAATACCTTTAACTTTTCGTCTGCGTCACTGCGGTGTACCGCTTATAAAAATGTAGCCAGCGCTAGTTGGCATCATTCATGTTTGGTTATGTTGCTTCCCGTAGAGAGAGCGCACACGTAGTCAAATTTCAATATCTCGCCGATTGCATGCAACGTGGGTGGCAAGTCACTCTAATACGAGCGCCAGGTGATGGGCATGCTCTTCCCAGGTCTGGGACCAGATAATTATGTCGTCTAAGTACGGCGGGGAAAACTTTCCTGCATAATTATCTAGCACAAAGGTCATCATTGTTTGAAACGTGGCGGGCGCGTCTTGCAAGCCAAAAGGCATAGTGCAGAATTGAAAGCACCGCCCGTCCGGAATGGTGAAGGCGGTTTTCAGTCTGTCTGTGGGTCTGATTGGCACTTGCCAGTAGCCTGATTTTAAGTCCAATGACAAGAATATTTTAGCGTCTCCCAGTCCAGCTATCGTGTCAGCGATGTTCAACAGGGGTGGCGGGGCATTAATGTTGACCTTGTTCAGCGGTTTAAAGTTAACACAGAACCGCAATGTGCCGTCCTTTTTCTCTGCCAAGACTATTTGCGAGTTATACGGACTTTCACTCGGCTTGATAATGCCGTCCTGCAACATCTTTTGCACTTGGATGAGGATAGTCTGTTTACCCACATTACCGTAGCTTCCAGGAGGGACGAAAATCGGTTCGTGCGGAAGGGTCGGGATGGCGTGTTCTATCACTGTGGTGCGTAATACTACACCTGCTGACTGACGGCTTTCTCTTATCAGCTTATCAGCTCGGCTCGTTTCACATGTCTGATACGCAATACTTATAGTATTTCATTTATGCTTTGTAGATTACTGTTAATTATAATCGCTTTGATATGCTTTTCAAATGACAACATGCTGTGACTGAAAACAAGGATGAATTATTATTTCAACAAATTTTTTCAGTGACAGTAAAAATTTTCAAAATATCAATGATGAATCCAAGAATTTTTAAAAATTATTGTAATTAACATGTAACTAGTAAACAAAATGGTTTATTTGTGTTTATTTCTCAGCAAGATTATAATATTTAAAATAATTGCATATCAATTTCTTAGTGTTTAATAAAAGTAGTCATAGCTCATTAAAACGTTTTGGGAATGTTTGCAATATAAATAAACTGAAGTTAGATTAAAAATAAATTTCTAACATGAATAAAGCAGTTTTTCTTGTAATCGTTTAAATACAGGCTAGACATACACTTTCTTTACACAATAAATTTTCTTATTTGCATACCAATTTAATAAAAAAATAAAAAAATAAAGCTTACTTACTCTGTCTACGTCATAATTTTTCTGTATCTCTTCATTAGTTTCCTCTTTTCATCTGATTCGTAAACTTCGCAAGTCCTTTTTGAACTGATGCAGGCAACATCACTTTTATAAATTTTTCTTGAACCACTTGAATTGTCATTTAAAAAGTTCATTCGTATGAAAGTCCTTTGTCGTACAAATACTTTAATGACATCTTCAGGAATACATGGAAAGTTCTCGGAAGAAATTTTCAAAAGTTTTTCAATTACACCTTTCCAGTCTGCCACTAGGGTAGGCCTTGAAGATTGATAAAAAAAGGGTTTTAAAAAAATAGTTACGATGGCGGATGTTAACGGATTGGTTACAAGCAAAAGTTGAAGTCGACGAGGTGCTGAGGTGCGTCCTACCCCGCACGGCGAACGGAAGAGACTGCCCTGAGCCCCGGGTGTCGTGGCCGCAGGAAGTGCAGAACTTACCGTTAGTACATTAATAATAAAGACAGTTTAACATAACTATTAAAACCTTTTAAAAATTGCAAGTTAATTAACATTTATGGAATACATACTACAGATATTTAAGAATTACATTATTTAAAAAACATACAGTCTCCACTGCTCCAGTTAAAGTGGGTGCCGAAAGGGTTCGCGCAAGGTGACCGAACACACGCACACACGCACTTGTTGGCGGGAGGCTTGAAATAGAGGGTGTCGGTGGGAGGAGAGGGGGTCGGCAGTGGCGTGAGGCACATCAGGCTTAGGGAGGGCGTAGCCCTGGTCGACGTCAGTATGTTAAGGTAAGTTTTCATAAGAAACGAATGTTTGTTATTTTGAAGTGTCCGTATTCGAGGTCAAATCGAAAAAACATAATGTATTATTCGTATTCGTATCTGAAAATTAAAATATTCACACAGGCCTAATTTTAACCCTAGGTGGTTATTCTTAAAGAGAGTACCGTGTTTTATCGCATAATCGTCGCACATTTTATACTAACATCAAGTTTAAAAAGTATGGGGGCAATTTTTATCTTAAAAAAAAAAATTAGGTAAAGTTATTCATAAAATCAAAACCCATTCATGTAAAGTACGTGTAAAAAGTGGAGTCTACTAGAGCATGTCAAACAATTTAAATTAATGTCAAGCAACATAAACCTTTCTTAAACTTTAAATAGAAAAATGAAATCTGTGACACGAATGCAAGCCTTAACTAATGCATAACTATGATCGTAGTACACACCACGAAAGAGTGCGGGCCATATAATGTAGTTAACTCGGCACTTGACAGAGCACACGTTTTGTGCAATTAGCGAGATATAAATATCGATATTCGACTACGTGTGCACACACTATATGGGAAGCAACATAACCAAACATAAATGATGCCAACTACTGCTGGCTAAATTTTTATAAGCGGTACACCGTGGCGACGCAGACGAACAGATAAAGGTTATAATGTTTAAAAACTCTGTAAAAGAAAATTTACACATCAGATAACTTCGTATTTCCGTTAATTAAATACGTGGTAATATCCTAATAAATATTAGATTTATACTTAAAATTCATTGGTTTATAGGGGAAAAATACCTACACAAAGCACTCTGATTCTAATAGAGGGATCAAAAACATTATGCCACGTTTACGTGAGAGGTTTTTTTAATCCAAGTTTTGACACCCTAAAATATTGGTCTGATGATTATTTGATTATGCGCGTGCGACGACTAAGCGATAAAACAGGGTAACTTTTCTGGAAATAATCCAAAAGTTTTCTATGATACTTACTTACATTTTTTTGAATTGTTTTCTAAAAGATATTGTTGTTCACGATTTTAAAGTGTTGTTAATTTAGGTTAACTGTATTACAGATGGTAAGAATTGTTGGTTGTGTTATGTTTGCTACATTAAAAAACACTGAAAAAATTTTTGAATGGTTCGTTTGATTAGTTTAACTACATAAAAAATACTGAATATTTGTTTACCTGATAAGCTATGTTAAAAATACTATAAAATAGTATTAGGTAAGCTCTTAATAGCTAACTTTTAAATCCATTTTTTTATACAGTATTTTCAGTATAGCTATCCCAGCCTAACCAACTGTTCTCACAATCTCACGCTATTTTTCATATGCCTAACCTAACCACTCATTAAAACAGTGAACTACTGTTAAACTACTTGAAGTGTCACAGCACCCTCTTCATAAAGGACTTCGTAATACGTTACGAAGTAAAGAAAAGATAATTTTGAATTCATAATTAGACACCTTCAAGATTATGTCCCTAGACTTCATAGCACTCCAAACTATAAAGTGAAAAAAAAACAATATTATGAAAAACTGCTCTTTGCAGCTTAATCGAGCAACATTTGTACTCAAATATAAATTTTTCCTAATTTTCTTACATTTTTCTTCAAAATAGACTCTTATATTTTTCAAGTAGTACATCCTTTTTTAACGTCATTAAATATATATGGACATTATGGTATAACCTAACCGAAACAAAAAAATGTAAATAAACACAAAATTAACTTGGTTTAATTTTTCCTTGTGCTATTTTCTAGTTAGAAACAAATGTCCTGTCTTCCAAAACAGCAAAACTTTAGAATTTTTAACATCACTACATTAATTCAATTAGGTGTGAAATATGTAATGACTTTTGTTGTTGACAAAAAATAATCCATCCACCTATAGAATAAGTTTAAGCATTCATCATTTTACTAGATAGTCAAAGGTATGTAGATACATGATGTAACACTTTCCTTGTTTGTGCTGAAAAGCGATTCTATCAATTGCAGCTATAGAAGAAAAAGTAAATTTGAGATATTTAAATATTTTCTTTTCATAGTTTGTTTGCTTTGTTACAAAATCTCTGACGAACAGGCCATTCCAGAATGGCTTCTTTCCAATGTTTTGAAACTTAAATAGCAGAAGGAATCATTACTTTGTTGAGCAGCTATGTTGAAGCAACTGTACTGTAAGAATACTGTGCAAATATAAAAAGGAGATAACATTGAGAAGTGTTTTGCAAAATAATGGTACATGATTTTATGCTCATTACACATGTCAATATGTATAATGCATGGTCGTTGAGTGTCGTCCTGTCCAGTATAATGAACAAGAATTTTGAGTAAATTCAAGCTTTAGCCTCTTGCTTGATTTGGCTCTAGTTTTCGAGTCTTGTCCATATTTATTTTATAGTTTTGACTAAAAAATATTTGTTATGGTAGTGATTGTTGTTTCTCCTTTTTTTTATCCAGTTCTCTGTTCATTTTAGGCACTTAAAAATCAGTACTCTGTTTTAGGTTAACATCTACACGATGTCCAGTCACACCAAAGATACAGTATACCGTAATAAATAGTGTGTTTATTTGTTGGATATGACTTATCAGTGCCCCACATTACCATAATCCCACCACAAACAAGTCACCTAGCACCTAAGTAGCACAGTTGCTTCACATATCACTAGATGGCTGGAGCAGAACTGTGCCAACGTCCTGTGGCACAGCGTTACCTAGCAGGCCTTTACAAATATCAGTGTTTTTTATTGTGAATATGAAGACCAAATTATTTGCGAATACGAATATCAAATTTAAATAGTAAATGTGAGAATTTGAATCTCACAAAATTTTTCACAATATGTGATACATATGTAGAAAAAATAAGTAAACGTTGAATATAGTACTTTCTAGAAAATTAGACATTTAATACTGAACTGAGAGGTGGGTTGGATTAAATCAGCTACAAAAATTATGCATAATAGTTTTTTTATTATAAATATATTTAACCTTTTGAAGAAAAAAAAGTGTTTTTATGTAGATAACCTAACAACCACCAACCTTTCACTTCATTTTATTTTAACTTTATTTCTTACAACCAGTTACTTTAAATATTCATTTAGAAAATTTTTGTGAACCCCAAAATACTAAAAAAATCCAATCAATTTGATGAAAAACATGATTTTTTTTTAGAATATGTATTTGCAAAATAGTGATTAAACTAGCTCAAATTTACATATTCAAACACTAGTTATTCGTGCGTTTTCATTTTTAACGCCAGCCAGGTAATCTGCATATTAGTTCAGCAATATTACAGACACATTTTCTGATAATTGTCTTTGAAATTAGGAACCATTATTTACATTGTTTTATTTAGTTGTTTAGTAACATCTATTTAGATACATAGAACAAGTAAGCTGTCACTGTGGTGCATGGTGGTAGATTGATTGTGACTATTGATTTATACACCTTTCCAACTATCCCGTGCACTTCTTTTAATGGCCATCACAAAGGAGTATCTGTGTTGTGTTGTAGTCTATTGTTTTTAACTGTTATTAATTTTTGCTTTTTATTTTCTTAAAAAAATTTTCTATATGCTTTGATCTGTGAATTAAAACTTAAGAATTGTTTGTAATTCTGAAGAGAGAGCCTCTTTTCCAGAAAAAAATTTAAATTTCTAGAATGCTTTTTTTTATACCGCCTGACATTTTTTCCCAGTCTTTCTCTCAGAGGATGTTTGAATACTAATAGTATTTTACACTTTTAACAAGTTTGTTGGATTAGCTAAATTAAAAGTACTATAACATGTGAACAAATGGTGTAAAATTGTGTGAACAATTGGTAGGGGCTGAAAAAATTAGCATTTGTTTTTCTTTTCCTTCTTTCTTTCAAAATTAGTATATTATTTTATAAATTAGATTCTGTAATTGTTATTTAAATCATTATTACATTCTAAATGTTTGTGAACTAAAAATACATAAATGTAAATGTTTAAAAATAACCCTCTAATTTAATTTTGTAAAAAAAATGTTATACCTTTCTAGAACAAAATGCAGGTTGTTTATAGCTCATGAACATCCCAAAAGTCAACATCAATTAAGGAAACTGAAGGACTGATCATGAAAGTCATGAAAATATCCCTAAATAAGCAGCAGTGGTGTTGTAAGACTTGAAACTTTAATTTTCACAAGCCTTTTGCTAACTTGTATTTTGTTTTTTGACGCCTTACCTCAGTTAATTGTTATGCATAGTAATTATCTCTGAAAAAGATTTAGCATTCTAACTTAAGTTCTTGCAAATTGTAGAAAATTAGGTATTTCATTTGCTCATGTTTAGGCTTGGTTTTACATGTAGATTTAAAAATAACTCTTTTATTAAAAAAACTTGTAGGAAAATTTTATTAAACGGTTCTGAAATAGTTCTGAAATTGGTTCATTAGGTATTCATAGACACCCTGAAAAATAAACCTATTTCACTTGAAAAAATATATATTTAGTGCATTATGCTAGTAAACATTAGTTCACAGGTTTAATTCACAGAATAACACACAAATCAACTGGATTAATTGAGTGGGGCTTAAATTTTGAAGTTTTTTCAGATACATGTAACTTGGCTGCATCACAGAGACATGGCAATATCATGAAGCACGCTGGTCATGAAAACTAGTGTAGCGAACAATTTCAAGAATAACCTGTTAAAGACAACATGGCTTAAGACATTTTTCGGCCCAAGATATTAGTTGAGGTTATTAGATCTTCCCGCTTAGCAAGCACTAAATAAACACAAAACTGCACAAAAAATAACATATTACATCTATAATATTTGCCCATTACGTGCTAAAATCATCCCCATTGCTGTAACGTTAAACTTGTGTTGTAATCAAAGAACCATCAAAATTATAATGCCATTTTTAATTTCCAAACTGTCTTAAAACATTACATGATTTTCAGTAAATACTTTCTGTGATAAACAGTAGGCATGTGTAAAGCTTTGACTTAGTGAATCAATCTTTGTAATATTAAATTTTATTTCACCAGGAATTTTTCTATTTACTTTATTTGAAGCTCAGTTATGATGCAAATCATTGCATCTGATGTGGAGCTTTGCATTTGTTGCAATGCTTTAAAACATTAAAATCCTAAGATTGGCTCATAAAAGTATTTAGTTTTGTTGTTGTTGTATGTGTGTCAGTTTGCTTTTGTGATTACTAAATATTAATACAATGCATGGTTAATTATAATTTTATTGAATGATGTAATATATAGAGTTTAATCAGTTCAAACATAACAAACATTTAATGACTTTTGACTTCAATCCTGTATTTTAGAAAATAAGCTTAATGCAGCTTCACTGAGAACAATATCCACAATTTGATTTGACTTTACAAAATTTTAAACATTCAATTTAGTATTCACTTCACATCAAAAAACTAGTATTCGCACAGGCCTAATAAACAGTAACTAATTATGACAAACTTGAAAATGTGTATGAATTGTATTAGGACGTTTATACTTTCATGTACATAAAAAACCTGTTTTTCTGCGGTCTGAATTAATCATTGCTAGAATCATTTAGGAATCCGAGAGACCTGCCTACTTGCCAACTAGTAAAATATATGGAAAATCATGATATTGTACAATTGTACAGCCATGTCTGTTTTAATGCTTGTCCGACATTTTTACATTATTAAAATTAATTTGGAAGTGTTTGGTGTCGTATCAGCGACGAAATATTAAGGTCAAACAAAAAAATTCTTCTGTGTCATCTGTTTCTCCATTGGTTGCTACAAACTAATCATCACATATTTCATTGTTTTTTTTATCTTTTGGGCTCTGGCTGTTGGGTATCTGTATTCGTCTGAAGTCTTTTAATTAGTGCGCAAAATGGCAGTTTTGTTGTTTGGATTAAAAATTTTCAAGTTACGTATGTAATTCTTTGTTTTATTTAGCTTCCATAAAACATAATGCTTAGTGCTACGTGAATAATTATTTAGAGATGTAATTACATTTGTGGCATCAGTACAAATTTATTAATGCTTACTATATGAGCAGGAAAACAAGCAGTACTTTTAGGCATTCAGAGTCGTGTATGTGCAAGAGTTTCCATATATCATAAAAGTAATATATGTGCTTTCTGTACGGTTTGTATTTGTGAAATAAACATTGCACACAGCAGTAAAAAATACATTAAAAATCATGACAAAACCACAAAACACAACAGTAATACAAAAAGTGGCAAAGAAAAAAAGACAGTTCAGAATTATTTGTGAAAACTGAAAACGTGGATAGTGCCATTCTTAGAAGTGATTGTTCACACATTTTATTGCCATACATAATCTGCTAAGAAAGTCACTGCAGCATTACTCAAGCATTTCCCCTTAAAAAAAATATAGCTTGTACAAATGTCTTGTAAATAAGTTAATATATTTAAGTACACGCCTAGATATTGTTACGAACGCAGACAGGACCGCGACACGCGCCAGGTTTGGAGCTGGTCGGCGGCCCTGCACTGCCACTGGCATTACACACCATGTCACATGCCGTCCACTGACATAAGGCATGCCATGGGAGCCTAGCCAGATTAAAGACATTGTCGCTACCCCCTCCCCCTCTACTCCCATCGCATGGTGCTGCCAAATTTCACTCACATTGTCACAACCACAAATAAATATCCATATCAAAGTCTGCTACTTTCAAAACATAGCATGTGACACATAAAAACTATATGAAAATTCGACACACACCGTGTAACCATCTAATTCTGTCAACCCATTTCTGGTTGCATGAGTACCCCCACAGTTACCAAATGAGTTTGCACCTCATCTCCACAGATGGTCAGAAATGTGTAGGTGCAATAGGGGCAAAGTGTGGTGTTGAGTGTAAAACTAGCAGCATGTGGTGTGTGCAGAGCTGGTGCAGCAGCAAGGTGGGATCCCAGGACTGGTGGCGACCAGCATCTCTCTGCCCATCATGTCCAGCGTGCCAACTGTCTTCACCAGCCAGCTGCAGCCCACAGGTCAGGCCACTGAACACTCGGACATTCCAGCACTTCATTATTTGTGTGTTCCTTAAAAGCAGTCACTAGGGACATGCATTTATCGCAATTGTGACAAGGCAATTGTTTGTGCGTTAACACATATTTTTAGAAACACACAATTTTTTCATATTTTGTATTATATTGACACTTCACTTCCAAAAACTGAAAATACTGTGAAATCAACTTTTAAAAATGTACTGAAATTGATTGAAGTCATAAAGTGGGGTCGAAAATTGCATGAAACCAATAAAAAATGTTTGCTGTTATTTTGTCTGACAACTGTGATATTTATCCGTACGTAAAAACTTTTTTATAAGCACAACACTGCCATCAAAGAATGCGAGCAGCCAGATGCTGAAAGCTGTACAATTGATAGTTTGGTTGATATTTTGAGCTCTCTATATGGTGTTTAGTTTATGATTGGTAATCATATGTCTATGAAGTGCGTCTTGTAATTCTGTAGTTCTTTAGAAACATAGTGGCTACAGGCATGGAAAACCAAGAAACCAGAAAAAATTAGGGAATTTCAAAAATTTTAGGGAAACCCTGGAAATCTTGGGAATTTCTGTGAACTGCAGGGGAAAATGTTTTGTAAAGTTAGTATTATTTTGCTATTATTCCTAACAAATTCATCCATATTGCGTGTTGCAAGTCTTGTGAGAGCCTCGATAACATCAAAAACGATATTGAGACGGAAAATTTTCTCAATTTAACCTCCAAATAAATTTTTTGCCTCTGAATGTTTTGATAATTTATGTCTTAAAATCATTAATAGTTATGTTATTGTTTAGATATCACAGAAATACTGACATACAGGACATGCAAAATACTATAAATGAGTATTTGTAAAAAAAATTTCTAATCATAATGCTTGAAATGAAATTAGATGTTTTTCAGGTTGTTAAGAAATCAGTGTGTACAATTGATAAAATGAACCAGATCTAGAGTATTAGATTGTTTGGTGTGTTAATGTTTACCTAAAATGGCATATATTTATGGCTTTTTCCAACATGAAAACATTTTGTATCTATCGTATATTATAGAATGTTATGTCGGCTACATTAAGTTCTTAAAATGTTCCAGCAGTTTATAGAATTTGCCAAAGTATTTCCAAAGAAATACCATGTGTTATCCCATAATCATCGCACATTTTATACTAAGATCAAATTTGAAAAGTAGGGGTGCTACGTTTATGTGAAAAAAGCATTTTTTGTTAGGTAAAGTTATTTATAAATACAAAAACCTATTCAAGGAAAGTACGTTCATTTAAAAATTAGAGTATACAAAATGCATGCAAAACAATTTAAATTAATAATTCATGCAACAAAAATTATTTTGTTGAACTTTAAATATAAAAACCAAAACTGTGATGCGAACGTGAGTCAGAGTACATAACTATCGTCGTAGTACACACCATGAGAAAGTGTGGGCTATCAAATATACCCTCTTTAATCACTTAATGGTCACATGCACATTTTATACTAAAGTCAAGTTTGAAAAGTAGGGGTGCAAGGTTTATGCGGGAAAAAAAAATTTTTTAGGTTAAGTTAATCATAAAAACAAAACCCATTCATGGAAAGTACATTTATTTAAAAGTGGAGTATACAAGAGCATGCTGAACAATTGAAATTAATAACTCATGCAACAAGAACCTTTCTTCAACTTTAAATAGAAAAACAACATGTAAGTGCGAATGTGAGCCTGAACTAACGCATAACTATCGTCCACCAGGAAAGAGTTTGGGCCATAAAATGTAGTTAACTCAGCTCTTGACAGAGAAAGCGCATTGCATGCAATCGGCGAGATATTGATTTTCGACTACATGTGCGTGCTCTATATGGGAAGCAACATAACCAAACATGAATGATGCCAATTAGTGTACTGGCTACATTTTTATAAGCGGTACACCGCGGCGACGCAGACGTTTTACTACCCTTGTTATTTCCACCCCAAAAATTGTTTTAGACAAACTTTTTATATAAAAATTATAAGAGTAATACACAGTTTGTACAAATTCAATGTTGTGCATTCGAAGGTAGTTCCAATTTTTATGTCCTCCAGTCTTGGTTTTTTCAAACCCTGGCAGTTATGGTTGGTCGAATGAAAACTTATTCAGACAAAAGATTTTGGCATTACTCCTACAAGTTATAAAACGTTAAAACGGATGTGATATTTTCCACATTACAGTAGTTTGAATGGTTGTTCTGTTTTTTATATATATATATATATATATATATATATATATATATATATATATATATATATATTTATTTATTAAAATTTCCATTTTCCTACCCCTTTGGTTGCATGTTGTCCAGTAACCAACTCAACCGAGATTTTACACTACTATAGATTTTATAAATCAGAAGTGATTTGAGAAAAAATGTGACTGTTATCGTGTCCACATATATATATTAGTGATGGGTCAATTTCTGTTTTTTTCCCGGTTCTCGCAGGGTGTCTACCGACCCTGGATAACCTGGAAAACCTGGAAAAATCAGGGAATATTGTAATCAGGGAAAAATCAGGGAATTTTTGTTTGGTAGGTTGTAGTTGGCAATACACTTCTTTGTTTATTGATCAGTTTGCAATGATGCAGCATCAAGTGTATCCCCTCCCATTTTTATTTTTGAATCGCAAATAATGAACAGTTCCCACGTCCATTTTCTTTTATTTACCATTGGATTCGGAAGTGGCGTTAAAAAAAAGTGATACAAACTGGTTCAAGCTGGTCTGTTATCCTGCTGACGTACGTGCTGCGGCATGTGCTTCCCGCGTTCGGATTATACTGACAGGTGCATTTAATTTTAAGTAACTATGGATGCCCCGAACGTAAACTGGGCATTTTTGTTAACTTTGAAAATACATATCACAGACACTTTTGGTGAAGATTCGCCATCGTTGCTAGAAATTGGTAGCTGTGGGCTTCATACAGTCCATGGTGCTTTCAAAACTGGAATTTCTGCTACACAATGGGACGTTGTTAGTTTTTTGAGGCACAGTTACTTTTTGTTTAAGCATGTACCTGCAAGGAGGGCAGATTACATTAGAATAACTAGATCAGAGCTTTTTCCCAAGAAATTTTGTGCAATCAGATGGTTAGAAAATACTGCAGTTGCTGAGAGTGCCATGAAAACGTTACCCCACCTAAAGAAATTTGTTAGTGAAGTTTCTATTTCATCTGTCTTTCAATGTAGTGCAAAGTGCTCTTGAAGATAATCTTCTAGAAGTAAAATTTACATTCTTCCACTCTTTGGCATCAGAGCTGGAATTATTTCTTACAATGTTCCAAAGTAATTTGTTAGTGAAGTTTCTATTTCATCTGTGTCTTTCAGTGTAGTGAAAAGTGCTCTTGAAGATAATCTTCTAGAAGTAAAATTGACATTCTTCTACTCTTTGGCATCAGAGCTGGAATTGTTTCTCACAATGTTCCAAAGTGAAGCACCCATGGCACCTTTTCTCTATGATTCCCTGGTAGACATTTTATTAGTTTTGGCAGGAAAGTTTGTGAAACGAGAGGTACTGAAGAGCTTTAGGGAGAAACGCAATGTATCTCAATTGGATGTAGATAACCAGGGAAATCTATTGACTGCTAACAATATCAAGTTGGGTTATGCAGTACACCATGCCATCAAGAAAGAGAAAGTACCAGAAAAGTCTGTCCTGTTACTGAAAAATGATGTTAGGACTTGTCCAAAGGTTATGGTAAAAAAACTTCAAGACAAAAGTCCCCTGAAGTACAAACTTACTAAAGGAATTTCCTGCTTATGTCCATCTATGGCTTTAAATTCGGGTGTGAGGAAACAGCATGTGAAGTTCAGTTTAGAATGTTATCTTCGAAACAGATGGCTATCAGGACAAGAAGCTGATAACATTGAGTGATCATATCAGTTGGTATGTTCCTTGCAAGATTCTGAAGCACTGTTCTCATCTTTTTCTCGAGAAGTCGGGCGCCTTGATCACTTGTGGATGCTCATTCTTAAGGCACATACAGTAGCTGCCTAAACAGGCCTTCTAAAGTTTGTGAGGATGATGTTGGTACTTTCCCATGGAAATGCATCATTGGAAGAGGATTTTCAGTGAATTCTAATCTGGTGACTGAAAACTTGCTGGAAGAAATACTGATCGCACAAAGACAGATGTACGACTTTGTTCAACGTTCTGGAGGTGTAGAGCATGTTGATATCACCAAGTCCATGTTACAGTATGTAAGAAATGCTTGTTGTAGGTGTAAGGAAGCCCTGCAAACACAACAAAAAGAAAAGGAAGCTACAGACAAGAAGAAGGCAGAAAAAAGAAGAGTTGAAGAGGAGATCAAGGCATTGCAGTTTAAGAAGGCTTTAGTGTTGGATTTGGCTTGTTCTGAAGCAAGTGCTATAGACGCAAAAGTTGAGTCAATGCGAAATTGACGTGAGCTTTCTTTTACGAATGTTTTTTTTTTGCAAAAGTAAGTGTGTGAAATATTTGTAGCAGCATGTTTTATTTGCCATCAATTGAGTCACTTTGGCCACATCTAGCAGAAGGTAATATTTTTACTAATTTAAGTAAGTTGAAATACTTTGAAACCCGTCAATGTATTGTTATGCAGTTTTTTCATTATCGTGGAATGTCGTAATAGTGTTAAATAAAACCTGGAAAAATTCGGTTTTAGACCTGGAAAACCTGGAAAAATCAGGGAATTTCATTTACTAGATCTGGTAGACACCCTGTTCTCGGTTCGGTACCGGTTCTTAAAAATCAGTTTTCGGTTCTCGATCCTCGGATCTGACTTAAAAAATAAAATAATTATTATTCACACATTATTTTCTATTTATTGTTTCAGCTACAAAAAAAAACACTAAAAAGCCTGTATCCAGACTTACATTTTCAACAATTTACTGTTTATAACACTGAAAATAATAATTTGTTTGTATTGTTCTGTCCTAAATGTTTTTGTTGTATGCTTACAAAGAAATGCATTGGCATAATGTTTCAGTCTTTAAAGAGGCTATCAAAGCAAATTAAAAGGTTTAGTATAGTTTTTAAGATACAGTATATTACACTTAACTTAATAAAATAAAAATATTTTTCTTTCTTTTCATTTGAGAGGTTTTTTTTTTTTGTGTGTGTGTGTGTGTGTGTGTCTGAAAGACGAAACAACTGAATCCAATCACTTTCAATATTTTTCTCACGCGTTCAGCTCATCCATCCAATTGTCGATAATTGCTTTTTGCTCGGGCGATGAAAATTAAGCAGAAAAAAAACAACTGTAGATTAAGTCCTTCAGTAAAATGTTACTTGAAGTACACAACTAGTGAGGCCCCAAACCTGGCCGCACCTGGTGAAACACAGTCGCCACAAGCCAAAATGCTGACGAAGATGGTCACAATTTCTAATTAAATGGCCGAATGAAAATAAAAATGTTAGGTTAACTTAAAACTCTGCATGGCTCTGACCACCAACGTTAAATTTTCTATTCCACAATTCTCCTACATATTTGGCGAGAAGCCACCGAACGCGCCCTCGTTGTGCAGCGATCGACAGACGACTGACGAGATCATGGCACTGGTTCCTCCACGCAGGAAGGGCAGTCACATGACCTCATCGACCAATCACATACACTCTTCATTCACACTAACAATTACAAGCCAATCATAACACAGAACATATATACTGAAAACCATTTTCACACATAGAAACAGGGGATTCACTTTCTCCTTCTCTCTCCAACACCGTGGGAGAGTAGTTCTCCTCCAGTTTCCACGCAGTGACGAGATATAATTACAGTCTCTCTCTTACTGGGGAATCACTGTTTCATTCTCACTCGCACTTACAGGCCTCATGCCTCTTTCTTTCTACACGGCCCCAGACACAGTCCCTTGTTCTAGAACCATTATGCAACATCTGCATTCTAATAAAAATGTAATATATAATTATAATATAATATTCAAATGTAAATAAACAATAGAAAAAACTCATTACACATTATATTAGGTAAATATAACTAGCAAAACAAAGTTGAAAGGATGACAGAAGAAACATGATTATTAAATAATTATAAATTCAGAAAAAAATATACTGGCAACCTAACCCGTTCTTAGTAACAATTTTATTAATAGAAAAGGCATGTATACTGCAATTCTACAAGCAAGCACACTAATCTATTACAAATGTAATATATATTAGTGAAAAATAATTTTAAATAATATAGAGAACACTTAATAAAACTAAAATTGACTATATTAATCTAGCAATTACCTCAAGAAATCTACATACACCCTCCTTTAAAACATATGAATAAAAATAAAATAATGTAAATAAATAAAATGATGGTGAACTTTCAAAGAATTAAAATAATAAATTGTCCATCAAACTTATTGTCTACATCAAATTAAGTTTGTTTGCACAGTCAACAGTATATTACTACCACACTTCTGATGCCATTTCTTACACAATTTGCACTATTTTGCCAGAATAATTATACTTTACAAGTGTTAATAAGCATTTCGTTTGACCAGTCAATAGTAAAATACATCTACATATCCATACACCACTTTTCAAAAAAAAAAAAAAACCATTACAAACATTATTTTTAAATGTGTCTGCGGGATCTTCGTTAACCCTATGTATTAACACTGAAAACATGAACGTGCCACTTTCAAAGCAATCCCATTTGCCTAAAAGAGAATGGTACTAGCCATTCCGCTAGATGGCTGCAGATGCAGTGAACTTACACTCCACAGCACTGCACAAAAAGCATAACATTTTAGAATGCGGAAAATTATTACAGAAATATTTAAAATCAATCATCAATTCTATTAAACAAATATACTATGTAACTTGCTTTTTTAATTGTTCTTTATACACCAATCACCCATACTTATGTGTCAACGACTCAATTAGCTGCCTATTTTAAAAACCAGTGAAACAATAATGGCGTCCTTCTGTTCGCATCAGAGATTAGAGAAAGTTACAGATGGAGCATGTCACCAATTTCTGCGGGAGGGGTCTGAGGCCCTGGGACGGAAGGGGAATGCTTTCGTCCGCCATATTGAAACGTGAAGAAAGTTGTGTTTTCCCGTAAGAGTTACGTTGCGGTGAATTTTGAAGTGCTTGGATTTAATTGTTCGGTTTCGAGTTTTATTAATATTTTTGCCAACATATATTTAACTTTTAATTCCACAATCGTGTGACGTTCATTACTTCAGGAAGTTAGTAGATTGTGTAAAAAAAATTGTGTTGAGGTGACACTCGTATGGGAAATGGGAAATGGCATCCTGTGTAGCCTTTGGGTGTACTAATAGGAATGGAAAGAAAGGAACAAAAGGATAATAAAATAACGTTTCACAAGTAGCAATAAATGGCAGGACTGGCTTATAGCCATTTATAATGTTTATCAATGATATAGGTTATCTCCCCATAAACGGAATAATGTGACTGTTGATACGCAATATGGAACATTTACCACCCGAAATATTACAAAATAGAGCTGTAAGAAAACTGGGTAAATGTTCCGTATTGCGTATCCAAGTATATCTTTTGGTCCTGTTTAAGTATTTTTAATGTCAGTAGTTTTATTAAAACTTTTCTTTAATTTATTTTATAATATACTATACTAACCTAACCAACCGTCCAAAATGTTTTCTTTTTTAAGTATTTTTAATGTAGCTACACTAACCTAAACCGTTCATAATGTTTTTAAGGACTATTGGAGCGGAACATATGTAAGTAACCAGGGGCTTTATAGGCCTAAAATGTTTAATGTGAGGAAGAACTATATAGAAAGGGTAATTAGGGAATTGAAGCTCAGTAAGGCAGTGGGGCCAGACGGAATGGAAAATGATGCATTAAAGTGGGAAGGAGTAGAGGTGTAGTTAGATTAGTCGCTAGTGGTAGACAGTGGAAACAACTTGCAGGCAGATTATGATAGGTTGTGCCCTTAAAACTGAGAACCAATTTTTTGTTATTTTTTAATATTTTATTTAAGTATTAACATTGGTTTCCATAAAAGTAAATGAACTTAAAGCCTACTAAGTACGATGATGAAGAAATTGAGATGGAAAACATTGAAAGACAGGAGGAGAATAGAAGACTGGTCAGGATGTATTTGGTGATGAATGGTGAGGGTGTACTGTATTGTTTTGTTTCTTATGTTTTACGTTACCATCATCTTGTTTTCAGTTATTTAAATTAATTTTTTTGGTCACTAAGCACTATGCTTGTAATTATAATGTTATGTTAATTTCTATATTATGATGGTACAGACTGTTCACAATAAGCTAAAGCATAATTGTTTGAAAGTCCTGATTAAATTATATTTTCAGTCAGTTTGTATCTTTCCGCTGCTTGTAAACATAAACATTCCCACCTTCTTTTATTTAGGCGTACAGCCGGCATGTCGAACAGGGAAAAAATGTTGGAAAAAGTGGCATTTTTGCTAGTCACTAAGGGGTACGAGTTTGTTGTATTTATTTTGTTCATTTTTTTTTTACAATCCAATTACGACAAGTCTTGGGGATATAGAACTTGTCTATTTTCATACATTCATTTTTTATTTTTTTTTTTATTTTACAGAGATACATGACAAGAATCTTATAATTATTTAAGCCTTGTCGCCAACCACTTTTTAAATAGGGCTGTAACGTATAACTTGTTGGCTTGACATTTGTTGAGGTATGTTCTGCCAAAAAAAAAAAAAAAAACTGGTAAAAATCCAACGATAGCGTAAATCAGAAAATGTAATCAAAACTACTGAGTCAATTCTACATACAACATTTTTGTAAGTGCCTCTTGGAAGTGAGAAGCTGAGAGGAAAATATTGTGCACCATTACCATTAAAGATGGCTTACCCAAAACTTAGTAGTTTGATAATATTACCAGATACACTTTCCCAAGTGATGTTAACAGTTGCTATTTTTTTTTCCTCTTTGCTGGTACTAGTAATAACAGAATTAGCACATAGGCTACATTCAATTTGTTGTAGAACTCATTTGAGTGTACCAACCATTATGTACATGTGCAATTTGCACAGAGTGCAACTTGTAGTTTGCATTGTTGCTTTGAAGAATAATTATACTTCACATTTGGATGCTTGTGGAAAATAAAATCGGCTACCTAGTTAGTGTTGAAAATTGGATAACAAGCTAATATAAAGGTAAGTATTCAGCCTATATAGTACTAAGAAATTAGCCTACATATAAGGCAGGGCTTAAGTTTGCCTATGTTATTAGACCTCACATTTTAATTGCACACACAGTAACATATGTAAGAATAGTACTGCAACAGCCACTTCACTTTATTTTTGAAACTATCCAGGCCTTTTTTTGTCGGTAGTCCCTCTTGCAATGCATGTAAGTTATACTGTATACACACAGTAAAGCCCATAATTTTATGACATGTAGGCTACGGTACAAACTGGGTAAGTAAGTTTCTGGTTTAATGGGTAAGTGCAAGTAATTTTTAAATAGGCATTACTAGCAATGGTATTTCTTAGGATGGGAGCAGTAAAATATTAATGAAACTGTAGAAACCAATTTGTGGGGAGGGGGGGGGATGCTATATCGTTGAGTTGCAGATATCTTTAAAACGTTTATGTTGATTTGGTGCACAGCTAAATTTTCATGCCAATGGAACCGGTGGATGAACTCAATTCAGCCTAAACAATTGGTTAAAAATAAACGCTACGATTTAACAGTAGGCTACATTATCCTACGGACGTGATAGCTTCAAATACTTACTACAGCAAATTACAACATATCTGTCCGACATTAGCATTGATAATACCTTATCAAAGTCTAATAATTTTATCATTTACTGTCAGAAGTCATTAATGAGACCGGTAATAGCAGAAATATACATACATAATTCATATTTATTACAGTATTTCGCCATCCTAAACATAATCAGCTGACTGAAATTCAAAACAACCACCCGCCATATTGGAACTTGAATGGCGAAACCTACTCGGCCTCACCATAGCTAGTTTATGCTCCATCTGTAACTTTCTCTAATCTCTGGTTCGCATCTCTCTGCTGAGGCACGTTATACAGTTTCACACATTGATGAACTACATCTATGGCACCTTCAACTGTTATGTTTTTATTGAAAAACATACTTTGTTTGCAGATGTGATGAGAATATTAAATATTTTCACGTGTAATTTATTTTATAGTTAGAGATGAATATTATTCCACAAGTCCAAAAAAATAATTCATATGAATTGGACGTGAGTTGAGCCATTTCATGCTGCAGTTAAGTAGTAGTGAAGGACTATTTTCGTAAAGGGTTTTGCTATACTGCCGGTACCGGTACTGGCACCGACATTTTAGCTGCGGTTCTCGGTGCCGGTTTAGTTTCTCAGTGCCGGTTAAAATGCTGAGAACCGTAGGAACCGAGAACCGATAACCTATTTACCTATACCTATACAACTGGCATGACCGCAGAAGCGTTCCAAGCATGGTGTGTGTATCGCACTGTGGCGGTGCTAAAATCGCACGGACTGGGACAATTTTCACTGTTAGAAAACAAAGGTTTTTAATGTCTGGAAGATTATCCCAAATCTGAAATTTGGTACAGAAGCAGTAAAAAGTATTCTTAGTAACATATAAAACGTTCACCGCCGTTAATCATTTTTGTCACACCAACAACGTGCAGTTAAATCCTAAATGATATTTTATGCAACGATCCAAAAAAAATTCATTTGATAAATGTAATATAGATACGTTAACTCTCAGTATGGTCACCAAAATAATCAAAAAACATTGCCATACATAATGACAGTAATAAAAATCACAAAGTTGTAACATCTTATCATTAATAGACAATTAAAATCATTGAAATTAAGAAAACATATTTTACTCAATTTTATGGAAATATAATTACAAATTACATAAATTTGAAGAGCCCGACATAAAAATTTATGAAATAAATGTTGTTGCGTATTTCATAAGTGTAAAATTGGTATATATTTTATGAGTCTGGTATGATTTTTTCTGACTGCTGGAGCATCCTGAGCTGCGTAGTGTGCCCAGCGCGAGCAACTCATAGCATCGCTGCATTGCGGTACACTACGCAGCTCAGAAGTCAGAATGCTTCAGTGGCCAGATAAATTATACCAGACTCTAAACAAATACACTAGTTTAAAGCCAAACAAATATGTAACAACGTTTATAAAAGCGTTTTTTCCCATTGAACTCATTATATTTATAATTTGTGTTTATTTTTCCATTAAATAGTATAATTCTGGTTTTATTAACTTTAACGATTTTACTTGTCTATCGATAAAAAGATCTAAGAATTATGTAATTTTTATCACTATAACCATGTAGGGCAATGTCTTTAGATTATTTTGTTGTTCATGTTGAGAGTACACTATAAAAATTGCATTTATGAAAGGCAATTTTGAAGATCATTGTAAAATTTTACCATTTTGGGCTTAAATGCACTTTTTGGTGTGATGTTCAAGGTTTGTGGCGGTAAACTTTTAATATGTTACTAAGATGTGTTTATCCTTCCACTGTACGAAATTTCAGCTTTTTTAATAATTTTTCAATGCATTAAAAAGCTTAAATTCATAGGAACGAAAATTGTCCTGGCCCGAGCGACTTCAACATCGCCGCAGTACAATGCACACTACCACACTCAGAACACTTCTGCAGTCAATCAATTATACAACTATCTTAACAAATATACCAATTTAAAGCTTAAAAAATACATAAATTTATTCATGTTAATTTTCATGTCAGTCAATTTATATAACTGTAATAAATAATTCCATTCTTCATATATTTGGATAAAAATCTTTTCCTAATATTATTAAAGAATTGCATGTGTAGTAAAACATATATACAAACTTTTAACATTTAATTTTATTACGTAAAAAGATGCTTTTTAACTATGGTTTTTTTTACTGAATGTCTACAATAGTAATAACGTTTACGGGTTGAAAATATTGTGGAGCGTTCTAGAAGCTATTATTTAGGACTTAACTGCATGTTTTTGGTGATACGCACAAGGTCTACAGCGGTAAACTTTCGGTATGTTATTAAGCATAATGTATTGAGGATGAATACTTTGTTTCCTGGTCGAATTATGGAGATTTAACGAAGGCTGCTAGCCAGCACACAATTCAACTTAAAATAGCTTAATCATTCTGCTAAATATTTTACAATAGACCCCTTAATTAATTTATTTTAGATAAAATAATTGAATTATAGTAATGATATAATAAAAGAGAAAAAAACCTGACTTTGTAGGTACTTGACGATTTATATTTTCGTACTTTTTATGAAGCATCAGACTAATTTTTTAAGATTTCAAAATTTTAACACATTTTCGGATAAATGCTTGGTTCAAAATCTTGCATTGTCTGGTTGAAAATAAAATGATGAATTAGGAATATAAACAATAATTTAAATAATATTTTTTAAATATAATATCTACCAACAGATATAAATTATTTAAGAGTTGATTTTTATATTGTGTAAAGACTCGTTCATAAAGGAAAACAATAGAAATGTGTGTGTGTGTGTACACACACATGTAAATTAAATACAATCTATCGTATAAAATAGATAAATAAGACCAAGTGTAATTGGTGACGCTATGTCGCGCCGGCTGTGAGAGTTACAACCGCCGCGCCACAGGAAGATACTTGCTGCGACACTCTGACCTCTCTATAACACAAACTTATTAACCTAGACTCTTTATAAAAAACACTACCTTAAAGCTTAAAGAATACACAGAAACATTTATAAGGAAATGTTTCGCATTAGGCTTTTCAGCTTTGTGTAAATCATATTTTTATCAGGGTGACAGATAAAAAAAAAGTATTTAATGATTTAATTGATGAATATCTTTTCATTAATATTATACTTTGACATATTTATAACACGAATATGTAAATAGCATTTCTAGATTAATTTGATAAGTTTACGGAGAGTCTACGTTGCAAACTGTATGAAAAAGAAGTATTTTAATGGACTTTTGCAAGTCGCTGTCATCTAGAATTTAAATGCACTTTTTCTGTGATATGCACAAGGTCTAATGCGGTAAACTTTCGGTTTGTTGTTAAGCATAGTCAACTCTACCACTGTGCAAAAATTCAGTTTTGGACAAATTTTTTCGATGTTTGTGCCTTTTTAACTCTTTGTTTCCTGGACTAAATGCCGTGGGGTAGCAGACAGGCGAACTCCAGCCGTGGCCCGCTTCGCTGGCCACCAGTTTTTGTTATTCCCTTGCCCCTTTTCGTTCGCAGTATGGAACGAAGGTCGTGTACGGCCGGAGAAGAGGGATAAGCCGAGTCACCCCTACCCCTCCTGTTGTTGTAAAATACGGAAGAACACAGCAGGGCAGGGGGGGAAGCTTGAATGTTTCTTCGAACCACCACGGCACTTGGTGGAAGAAACACAATTTTTGAGCGCGGCAGGGCATTTCAAGGCTATGTAGGCGGGCCCCTTAAATGATGAACGTTATATGCGGGAAGCATTTATAAATGCAAACGTTTTGAATGGGAAAAATTAACATAAAGATATTATGGAAGTGATCAAGGGAATAATTATTTCAATGTTATAAACGGGAAAACGTATTATGCGGGAAAGTCTTAAGCAAGATTTACTGTATAATGTTCAGTACATTTCAGCTGCCCGTTACCTGACGTGATGTGTTGCAGTGAGCCAGTTAGCGGGCCCGCCCCCTCACATGCTGGGACTGCCTCCACCACACCTCAGCTCGCAGCCCCAGCCACAGCAGCAGCAGCAGCAGCAGCAGCCGCAGCAGCAGCCGCCGCAACAGCTGATAGCCCAGCAGGTGCAGCTGCCTCCACCGGGAGTGCACATCCCCTCGCACCCCGGCCCGCTCGTGCCGCAGCAGCAGCCGCAGCCGCAGCCGCAGCCGCAGCCTCAGCACCATCACCAGCACGTACAGGTCCGTGCCGCGTGGCTCTACAGCATGGCCACTCCAGACTTTAGTCGCTGTGGTCTAACCTTCTTAAGGGGAGGGATGGACGGAACGATGCCACATTGGTGTTCAACAGTTTTTTTTCCTTGACTTTTAATATTGAAAATTTTCCTCAGAAAATGGTAAATAAAATTGACCGAAAGCTGTTTTTTTAATAAGTCTAAAACTTTGCAAAATTTTGGTATTAAGGCATAGAAGACATGTAAAAAGTCAGTCTATAAAATTTAGATTAGTTCTAAGATTCCCTTAAAAATATTTTTTAATGCCTTTTATTCTCTTTTAAAATAATTTATGCAGTCTATGTCTTAAAACTAGAGAATAAATTTTAATTTGTTAAAAAAAATTTAATTTGTTAAAACGTGTTAAAGCAGGCCTGCTGTTTTTGCGGTTTTTATCCGTTTTCACAGATATTTAAAGCTTAAAACGGACTAACGGATAAACGGCGACATTCGTGGATATTTACAACGCTTTGCCGATATTTTCAAATTTGAATTTCATTGGTGTAAATATTTACATTCAACTAGCTATTTGAAGTTGTCAAACCATACAAGCATCCAACGGTAAAGCAACACTCACATTAGGTGTAGTGCCATGGAACTTTCAAGCTTTTAACCACAAACCAAAAATATATACTCCCATATATCGTTTCATGAAGTACAATATCTATGGTTTTGGGGGAAATGTTTTTTGTTTGTTGAGTTAAACGCTAAGAATTGTCATGGCGTCAGGAAACATTTGATTTCTTTGCCATTTCAATGTTTTAGGTGCTGCATTTGTTTACAAACTTTTTACATTATTTAAGTAGTAGTTTTGGGCTTAGCTGATTGTGATGGAGAAAAAACGAAAGGCTTCGCCAGACAGGTCACTTTATTAACAGTGTTATCGTAAAGAATGTTAGCAAGAATTGAAATGGCTGAGGCGTGGCAAAACGGAATTTTCCGCTGTTTGTTTGACTTGCAACTCGGAACTGAACGTGACAAAGGGCGGCTTGAAGGAACTTTGGCGGCACGAAAATGTGCAAGTTCATGCGAAAAACCAACAAGCTGCTGATCAGAGTTGGTCTTTGGCGGTTTTTGTAACCAAACCGTATAAAATAATTGATGCGGAACTTTTATGGGCAAACTTCGTTTGTGAAAACAATTTATCTGTGAAACTCGGTGATAATTTCACGGAACTTGTCCCACAAATATTTCCAGATAGCGAAATCGCAAGAAACTTTCATTGTTCTCGCACTAAAACTAGCCAGATAATTATTCAATCTTTGGGTACATCAGCTGTTGATTATGTTTCCTATGCTATGAAAACACAATTTTTCACACTGATGAATGATGAATCAACTGATTTTACAGTCACTAGGCGGCAGTTTTTAGTGTTAGCAAAGTTCTTTCCGTCAGAGATTGTTGAAACTCAGCTGTACAAAGTAATAGCAAGTGAAGAAAATCTCTTTGCTTTGGTGAGCTCATTTGAAGAGGATGTTATTCCCTGGAAAAATTGTTTAAGTATTTCAGCTGATGGAGCAAAGGTGATGGTTGGATAATTCATTTCAATGCTATGCTATCCAGGGTGAAACAATAACAACAAGGCAATGTATGGTTCTTACATTGCACATGCCACGTGGCTCACCTGGTAGCATCTCATGCCTGCATTGAGCTGCCAGACATGTGTGAACAGTAGAGGTCTGTGAGTACTCAATAATCGAGCTCGAGCCGAGTACTTACTTCAAGCTCGAGTTCGGCTCGAAAAAATTGTTAGGCTAGAAAATTTCGAGCTTCAACAGTAGCATTTTTTTTGGCCGTAAAGCATTGTGACCGTGTTTACTATTTACGGAAGAAAATACAGTAAAACTCACGATGCTCCCGCATGGTAGGTTTTTTTTATATAAAGCGTTTAAATTGTCAGGGGTCTCGTCATTTACGCCATTAAATGTGTGATATAAAGTCCCGTTTAAAATTTTTCTGAAAATTTCTATCTCAAGTAGTAATGGCGCACGTAAATGTAAAGAAAAGACAAATGAACAACAACTTACGAATAAATATGGATGATGTACCATAACTACAGTACCAAGCCAGTATGTAGTTACACTAGAGTCCCGTTATAGCGAGGTGTCACGGTTCCGGGTTTGATCCTCGCTATAAATGAATTGGACAGATTTTGGCCCCCAAAAAATTAAAAATTGTGTTTAAACCTGTATAATTGGAAAATTTCTGTGAGCAAATGTGTGAATTCTCTTTAAAACGATACCCCACAAGTACGGATGCGATCACTGATTGCGTCAAAACAACCAGAGTACCCTACCACTAGGGTTCTGCGAATATTCGAAATTTCCGAATTCGAGTTCGAATTTTTTGATATTTGATTCGTCAATTCGAATCGAATTCATTTTACAATAATTCAACTTGCAAAATCTGGCCCGGATACACTAATATAAGATATCCCCCCCGCCACCAATGTTTTAAAGTAATGTAAATAGACGATTACAACTTTCACTTACAAAAATTATACAACGAAACCCCTTATTTACGTTACCGTTATTTACGTTTTCCCGTTATTTCAACCATTTTATTTCGGCCCGTTTTAACCTCATTTAATGTAATGCAATAAATTTCCGTTGTTTACAACGCGCCTATTGGTTTACGCAGTTTACGCCGTTCGTTCTGATAAAACTGCATACTAACTTAATTAATCATATTACAAAGTAATCTGATGTGTAAATCGTGTTTTAAAGACGTTTTTAAAAGTTATAAACTTCATCTTTAACGTCTCTAGAGTCGCTTTATACTGCTTATAAAACGTAAGCAGCGCCAGTTTGGTTGTGTTGATTCCTATATTACCGTATAGAGTGCGCGCACGTAGTGGAAGATTGATATCGATAGCTCGCAGACTGCATGCACGCACGCGCTCTGTCAGGAACGATCGTTATGCGTATAGTTACAAATCATGTTCTTGTTACGGGTATCTTTTTTTTTACGTTGAATAAAATTGTTTTATTGCATCACTCATTAATTTAAATTATTTGGTGTGCTCTCGCAAAGTCTATTTTTTATTTTTTAAATAAACATACTTTCCATTAATAGGTTTTGTTTTTATGGATTACTTTACTTTTTTCTCTCTCTCTCTCTCTCTCTCTCTCTCTCTCTCTCTCTCTCTCTCTCTATCTCTCTCTCTCTCTCTCCCTCCCTCCCTCCCTCCCTCCCTCCCTCCCTCCCTCCCTCCCTCCCTCCCTCCCTCCCTCCCTCCCTCCCTCCCTCCCTCCCTCCCTCCCTCCCTCCCTCCCTCCCTCCCTCCCTCCCTCCCTCCCTCCCTCCCTCCCTCCCTCCCTCCCTCCCTCCCTCCCTCCCTCCCTCCCTCCCTCCCTCCCTCCCTCCCTCCCTCCCTCCCTCCCTCCCTCCCTCCCTCCCTCCCTCCCTCCCTCCCTCCCTCCCTCCCTCCCTCCCTCCCTCCCTCCCTCCCTCCCTCCCTCCCTCCCTCCCTCCCCATAATAGTAGCACCCACGGTCTCACCCCTAATTTTCAAACTTGATTTTAGAATAAAATGTGCGATGCTTAACTGATAAAAACGGTAAATTTGTTATTTTTTTTGTACAACTTCCTTATGCTGTGATATTTTTATTAATATTTTTATCCTTGAAAGTCAAACATACTAAATAAGGTAAACTGTGATACTTATGGTCTTCCCTTTATTTTCACTTTCCCGCTTTTTTAATTCTTTTTTTTTTTTCCAATTTTTTTTTATATTCTCAAATTCGATTCAAAAAAATTCGAAACTCGTGAATTTTTTTGAAATTCGATTCGAACTGAAAAATCACAATTCGCAGATGTCTACCTACCACGCCACGTAATTATAACATCTCGGCCCGCGGCCAACGCAGCATTTTCCTGCTATCTATTGTCGACGCGGGCTGTCTGCTGGCGGCCATGTTGGTTTGGGACGTTGCAACAGGCAGCGCTAGTGTGGCGCGACAATTTAATTCCTTACAAAAAAAGCAGGAGTGCGGCAACGCACGTACGCCTCAAACGAAACAGTCGCTGGAAAACTATACTTTTTTCATTTAAAGAAACCTGTAAATTTTTTTGAAAATAAATTTGGGATTAAACTCAAACCATCACCACCCCTTTCCTGGACAGGTTCCCCAACAACTGACCGAAACAAAAGTTACAAGAGAACTGTCCTAGCGATTCGGAAATAATTACGGTAGTGCCTACTATTTGTCAGATAGTAAAATAAATAACGTTACGTGTTTGTAAACGTGTCAGGACTGAAATAATTCCAAACAAGTTTATAAATATTTGTGTATTATTAACGCGATCAATTAGCAACAAGTATAAAGACGACTCTGACTTTTTTTGGCCTAACATAGTTATAAACAATGTTATTATTCGTTAATGAAAAGGTTCCAACAAATTAATTAAGAGCATTTATATTTTTTTTAAATAAATGCATATTGTTACGTTTAATGGCGGAAAAAAATAGATTTTGTCTATTTTCTAAATAATAAAAAGTGAGTACAAGTATTATTCAAAGGCTTGGTTTATTCAAGTCGAGCATACCTTGGCCTTGAAGCCAAGCGGAAGTTTGATAAAAGAAAGAAAGGACGGGATTCTATTTTTAAAGCCACGCACTTAGATAGCGACTGCAAGGCTGAAGAATGTGACAGGTGTAAACGCCAAGTGGTGAGCGAGAGGGGTGGAGATAAAGCAGACAAATAACAAAGGCGCGCTTCACGCGATCACGCCGTAAATTCCTCAAAAATACCTCGTTAAGGGCGCGGTTCAAGTCGAAAAAATCGTCACTGTTCCGAAACATTATTTTGCGGTTGTGATGTCATTAGGGGTCTCAAAGCGATGTCCCCCACTACTCCGCGCGCTTGTATTTAGGCTAGGGCCGGTCCCAGCGCGGTTCAGTCGCGAGAGAGTCGTCGAGTGGGGAGGTTGTATTTCTTCTATCTTTGGCCTTGAAACTCGCGCTCGCGAGCTCTGGGAAACCTCCCTTCTCCCCTCGTCCATGAGAGCCTACCGCCTCCGCGCAGCGTTGCCAGACTGCTCCCTCCCCTCCCAGGGGCGCGCGGCTGTCTGACCCAGGCGGCCGGCTGAACGCGAGGATGAGGCAGCGAGTGGATGGTACAAACAATATATCAAAAGCATTATTATGAAAGACACATTATCTTACACTACGATTATATTCTCACTATCCTTTTATGTTGATTTGCAAGTGACGGTAGACATTATGTATTTCATAGCCAAATATTTGTTGCGTCGTCCATTATTTCCCTGCAGCTGTCACTGCTAGTAATTCTGTTGGTAAATAACCTTTAAAAATAAACTTCACGAAGGTTTTTAAGTTACAATTATGTACTTTAATTATCCTACAAAAATTTTACATATATCTGGCGGCACATTATATTTAGTGTCACATCATGAAACAGTATAAAAATGAGTAGAAACTAATAAGCGAATTAAACAGCTTCATAAACATACCTTCTGATACAGTTAGCGGCTACATAAATATTCTATTAGACATGTTTTAACTTGAAATGCCTCTTGAGTCTTATGCAAGTACACATTCAATAGGTAGTATGTCACATATGAGAATTTCGCAAGAACAGTATGTCAAGATCCAATATACAGTATGTATATAAAATATATATACATACACACATATATATAATATTTACACTATCATACATGATTCATGAAATGATCACTGTGAAAAGAAGGGCGATTTTGATGGGATAAAATTACTGTATAAAACATACTTAGTATTAATTATAGAAGAATATAAATTGAAACTGTTACCATTGTTAAAAAGTCTCATTTTATGCCAACCCAATTCAAACATATCAAAGTTGCAATTTTTGCAAAGTAACATTTTGGTGGTGTGACAAAACTCTTCGCAGTACATGACATATCACTAATTAATTATACAAAAACTTGAGTGTGACTACATACTAAAATATAAAACACTAGTAATACAGCAGTTATAATTAAAATTATTAGTAAAAAGAATGTAAGTTACAAGCATTTAATACAATGTTAAGCGGTACAAAAATAATTAAAGAAATACAGTACATAGAGTTTGTTTAATAACTGTAAAATATTTAGATTTTGCTGGCTGTTATTAGCGGGTTTTTTTTTTATTTACATTTTATTTAAGTACAACGTTTTTCCCACATTGTCATCTTCAGTGGCAGTACGCAAATAATATATTTTATATTTAAACCACGTTAATAGTATTCACAGTAATAGAGAAATTATAATGGATAAGCAAGATATAACATGATTCTATCATTTATTTTATTACATATCAAGAAATAAATTTTGAGAAATAACACATCTAGTTTTAGTTTCCTGATTATCCCAATCCCACACTGTTTAATGAAATTGGTTGGTCACATTAACTTTCAATGCAATACCGCAATATTTAAACATTCAATCCATTTAAAATCCAGAGTGCCTTGTTGTGTAAATATTGTGCAGGAATTCAATACGTAATATGAGCTAAAATCGACATGAGAATGGAGGTGGCAATAATATAAGGCAGCAATTAATGTCCAGGCATAGACGCAAATCATAGGCCCGATGAAATTAGTAGTAGTAACCAAGTTACCCTATATTAATTTACAAATTTCGGAACAATAAATGCAAATAATTAGAAACATATGAATTAATCTACAAAAACAAACCACATCAAAATACTCACATTTGCAACAAAAAAAATTGTTTTCTCTAAAAGTACCATAGCACGCATGCGGAACAGACATTGGAAAAATGTATACACAGCACTTCAAATTATTGTAATACGCAAATCATGTTTTGCAGGGGACCAACATTTGTAAGATGCAATGTCTTAGTAGGCATGGGCCAGCCAGTAACATGGAGACAGATGGTGTTACAATCTCACATGGAAGCATACATAAGTCGGATATTCTCCTGAATAAGATCATCAGGGCCGGATTTAGAGGTCTGGAGGCCTCGGGGCAACAGAGGAGCGGAGGCCCCCTGGACCCAAATTATTTTCCAAATAAAATGAAACATTTTTTTCAGTCGAGTTTTCCAATAATTAATTTATTTTGAAATCAAGTAGATTTTCTTAGTATTTGAAAAAAAAAACATACATAAGTACTAGTGTTTACTTGTCGGAATTTGAAAGATTTTTTTTCCGAAGTCTCTATTGTGGGGGCCCTCCGTTTGTGGAGGCCCTCCATTTGTGGAGGCCCCGGGGCTTTCGCCCCGGTTGCCCTCCCCTAAATCCGGCCCTTAAGATCATGCTACAGCTGTTGCTACTGACCCTCCAAATACATAGTAGTTGTCACTGGCCATGTTTGCGGACCCACATTATGGTTCCAAACGTTCTCGTTGAACGAACAGTCTAGATGCCTTGCGTGTTCACTGGACTTGGCTCGGAGGGTCACAGTCCTCTGCTACTATGACCTTACTCTTGTGTATTGCAGCTATAAATTATTGAGGGATACGTATGTCCGAAGTGGTACATCCGCGCATGTATTCTGCATAAAACGCGAATGGGACACATGTTAGGCTACTGCGATACAGTGCGACAACCTTTGTTGTACGAATACTAGCACCATTCGCTCATGCAGTATTTTTTGTATGTTTTAAGAAATGAGTTTATTTTAACTGCTTGAAATAAAGGCTAATAAATAAATTACAAAAAAACAAACGTTTCAGTGTTGCATAATCATATAACAATTAAGGTTAATTACTTTGGTGGCTTTTTATATTGTAGGCAGATATTGCATTTCACTTCATAGGCCGTAATTTTTAACTTTGAATTCCGAAAATATGAAAAGAGTGATTCACTAAGGTAACATTAATTATCGGTATAAAAAGTAAAACGAAAAAGTTCTGCATGAAAAATGTTTTAAACACTGTTATATTTAAAATGGTCAAATGTCCATTATCTTGACAGTAATGAGTCAGTGTCAAAGGTATCACGGTAATTTATTACGACTGAAATAACAAGTACCTATTTCACAAATATCAGCAGAGATAAAAAAAAATTATGCACAGTCTGCTACTAATCAAGTGTGTAATATCTTAAATGCTACAGGAAAACTGACAGAAAGCCATTTATAAAAGTGGGGATTTCATGTTTAAAAAAGAGGTTTACATCCCCGACACTGAACGTCACGTTATGTCTCATCCGAAAATCGGACGCTTAGCAAGTGGTATTTTAAGACTAATTTTAGAAACTGAAGCCAGTAGTATATTAGTGTGATTACTTTCCTTTTAAGTCATGGAAACATTACCTTAGTTTCAATTACAGTAACCTTCAAAACATTTTATTACTAATTTTTATATTTTAAGCACAACATTTCCTGTAGAATTACCTCAACGAAAATCGTGAATCATTTAAAACAGTAGCTACTACTATAATAGCTGTGAAGGTGATACAGGTTTGATTCCAGGTCGGATAAACAATTTTTATTTTTCAATTGTCCTAACAAAGTTGTTGGTCGGCTGGTTTTCGCAAGGAACACAATTTTTTTTCTCCCTTTCGTTCAAGTATTCCATGTTTGCCCCATTCATCACACA
This sequence comes from Bacillus rossius redtenbacheri, assembly GCF_032445375.1. Lineage (NCBI taxonomy): Eukaryota > Metazoa > Arthropoda > Insecta > Phasmatodea > Bacillidae > Bacillus > Bacillus rossius. The sequence continues at coordinate 258,691,877 of NC_086330.1, read as the reverse complement.
TCTTAAATATAGCTGCTGGTCCCTTCCGATTTCCAATCAATAAATTACTATGTGTGTATATATATACACACACACTCAATTATAAAAAGATTGACTGTTGCTGTTATCGTGAGGGGAGAAATTGAAATGCCATGTACTTGCTACATGTGGTGAAGCACGGAAGTGTTTCATAAAATTCAAACCAAACAATATAGAATTATGTATATATCATACTTATGTATAACAAAGGGTGAGATATCACGCGAGGCAGACATAAGATAGTGCGCACCGCCAAAGTGTAGGATGTCGCAGGAGAAAATTACTTTGGCGAGGGGAAGGAACAGGCGGGCCGAAACGACACAGAAACACGCACAACTGCAGCTCGTCGCGGCCGTAACAATATAATATTGCACTCAAAATTTTTTAAAGTCAGTAACTTATCGCAGTTTCTTCGTATTTTGCAACTTTTAGGTGCTCAAATAAGCAAAAAATAAGTAAAATAAGCGTTTGTAGTCAAAGGATACATCAGTTTGCAAAATGTTTACATAAATTTGTGTATGGTAGGACAGTACATATTTTTTTTTCAAAGTGTTCAGCTAGGAATTATTTGAATACTTTGCACCAGTTAAAACTAACTCCCTATTATGGCCTTGACCCCTCTCCCTTCGGTAAATGATATTACCATACTATTACTTATTGAAAGCGTGATCCGCCACGAAGGCAGGTATTGACCCGAGAGGCGTCGGGAAGAGAACCACTGCCCTCCAAGGTTCTCTACGTGACATGTTTCTGCGATGGATTGGCTATTGCCTTCCGCAGTTTGGCGTGAAGAACAAACACTACAACAGCTCTGCCCGAGCCGGGATCCGAGCCCGGGTCCTCGTGCACCGCAGGCCGGCGCCTAGCCCACACTGGCCGCTGCCATTCAAGTGTTCACATTTATACAGTTCTGCAACTATTTTTAGTATAATGAAGCTAGAATTCTGGATTAAATAAAATTTACAAACAAGAAACAAAGGTCTCAATTATATCCTTCACTTGTTGTTGTTGTTGTTGTTGGTGGTTTTTTTTTTTTATGTGTTTATCGCGAAAACAATAAACACTTTTAATATTTTGAGCACCTGCAATTAACTTACGTGAAAAACATAAAACAAACACTATGTTACCTAATTCTATGTTAGCATAACAATAAGCATAACTAACAAAACTGTTTATAACTGTGATGCAAGCGGCGATTGCTCAACATCTTGAGTGTTTTCGTCATTTGATTTTTCAATTTTCTTATTCCGAAAGTACAATTCTCTTGCGACAGCTTTCTTTGATTTCTTCAACCGGTGATATTCTCGTGAAAATGAACTAATTTTTACATTATTTATTAAATCAATCAGAGACTAAATTTGCAAAGCTTGTTTAGTCTCCCTCACAAGGTAACTCTATTCAAAATACGTTATTTAAATATATATGTTATAATAATAACTGCAGAATTAAAATTGTGCTAAATATCACATTTACTGCAAAGCAATCCGGCAACAGATCTCAAAAAAACCTGTTCCTCTCTGCGAAGACACAAAATTGGACTTGGCAACACTGAGCGCGGCCTTAGCGGTTTGCTAGTCGTGGCGCATTCTTTCGGGGCGTTTCGAAGTACACCCGAACGCTGCCACGCGCGGTGCACAAGTATTTCACATGCCATTCAAAATCTATGCGGGCTACGTAAACCGCAAGTACCAATTCAAAATCTACGGTATTTCCTAGAGATGGGTCGAGTCTTGGTTTATCGAGTCGAGCCGAGCCGAGTTGGGTCAGATTGACTCGACTCGAAAACCGAGTCACATATTTTATCAAGTTCGAGACTCGAAACACGTTTCGAGTTAAATACCAGCATCGTGACATTATAGCACTTTATTATAGGTTGTCTTAACGTTTTCGCCAAGTCATTAATACAGCAAGAATTGATGACCTTCAAACAAAACAAATCCCGTGCAAACCTAACCTTGCCCGCTAACGTGCTACGGCGCTATAATAGGTACAAGTGCAACTAAATCTAGGCCTACCTTCATTTATGAACGTGACGTCGTAACGTGATTTTGTCGATAGTGGCGACAGTTTATAGGACAAAATTATGTCACATGACCATTTTATTTAATAAAAAAAAGCTTGGAAAACAGCGTGCACTGTTTTCATTTTGTTTTACATCCTGTATTTACTTCAAATACGGTACCGCATTTGTTTACAAGATACGTCAATGGATTTTCACTGAAGAAACATTTGTACCAAAACGCACATGTATTAATAATCATCACGTTTATCGTGCCCCGTTTATAATAACGCGTATAAACAAGAGATTTCCGTAACCTAAAAATAAAAACACTAAATAATTATTTTATAATATTTAGTTAATATAATAACATCCAAGCCATGAAGCGTGAAAATGGCTGCGTGTTAGGCCAGCCAGCCTTGAATTTTGGAACTAAATTTAGCTGTGCTCCGCTACGCAGCGCTGCGTGTCAATAACGTTTAAGATAAAATTACTTTCTTTTTGTTTAAATATAGTATAATAATAACAACGCTCATGCATTTTATTTAGCAATCAGTTACTGATCGCCAAATCAAATGCATGAAATATTTATTTATTAAACATATTGATATTCTTGTAGTTGTAACAGTTCCGGGCGAATAATCTTGCTGCGGAAAGTGTATTTACATTGAGAAGTTACGTAACTCGACGTTTGCAATACTGACTAGTGATAAGCCAAAAACGGCATACGAATTTCGGCAAAAGTAAATACTGATACAAATATGGATTTTACATGGAGAAAAAATCGAAACACGGTAGACCACATAAGCTTAGTTTTTTATATTTAAATAACATAATAATTTGCTAATTAATCATTTAGAATATTTAAATAACATAATGATTTGCTAATTAATCATTTAAAATATTTAAATAATGCAGATGCATCTTGGATACACAATTCTTATATCAATGGATGTGTAGTAATATTTTATTTATCATATTTGATGCAAAAAAATATAAAAGTATGAAACTCGAACTGACTCGACCTCTTCAAAAATTTTGTGGCTCGAACTCGACTCGACTCGAAATATGAATTGCTATACTCGGCTCGACTCGACTCGAAGCCAAAAATCCTCAACTCGTCCATCTCTAGTATTTCCTCTTTCAATGATGTTAAGTATAATGTGTTTAAAATGTGTTTTTCGATCAAAAAATGTACCTAGTTTTCAAATGTTGATTAAATGCTACTACAGAGAAATAAATTATTTTAAAACTTTAATATAATATTCCATTCAATGTTTAGGAGCTAATTCCGTACGAAAAAGTGATTATTCTTATAATATAATTTTTTTTTATAGTTTCATTTGTTATTTTTAAAGTTTTCTTTGAAATTCTCATGTATTACAGCACATATGTTGCATTATAAATTATGGCAATTTTTTCACATTGAAAAAAATATTAACCATTAGAGCTCCTATTATACTTTTTAAAATAACCTTTATTAATCTATATACATGAATACCTTTTCCAGTAATCATATTTTAACGCCAGAAATTACAGCTATAAATGGTGCCAAATTGAAAATTCTGTTCAACCGCGCCCTTATAGCCGTGTTCTCGCTATTACCGTGCTCGCTATAACTGGATTCTCCTGTATCTTAAAATAATTACCATAAAAATAACTAAAGATTCTTTGTAGATACCAAAGTTACTACAGAAGCATGATAGCTACCACATTTGCAATATAGTTACCGTAACAACCGAGATGTATAATTACCGTGATGGTAATGTATTTATATATGACATATTAAAATAAAAGAACATTATTGAAAAAAAAAGGATGTTAAATTTTGTTTTTATTTTGTTTGTGTTATGTTTGTGCCAGTAATTTTACTGTAGGTGGTGTTTTTTTTTTCTCCAAAGAAGCTTATCAGCAAAGGAGCTGGAAACTCATATTTTGATGCACCACTGTCATCAGAAAATGAGATTGATCATTACCTGAGCACACCACTGTGCTCACTGAAGCATTCATGTGGAGACTACTGGAGTTCCTGCAGGATCAGTTTATTTAGAGCTAATATTTTCTCAAGCAGGGTTGATTGTAACTGACCACAGGTCATCTCTGCTGCCAGAGAGCAAAATAAGAATTTGTTAATATGTAATAAAATAAACACAATTGACTAAAAAATGTCTAGCATATTAAAATTTAACATCCATTTTACTTAAAATTTTAACTCTTTGTAAGAAAACAAATAAAAATTGAGAGTATTGATTTTGGTATCGGTAGTGTTATCGGAATCAGTGGTGTTATCGGAGTATCGGAATCGGTATCGGAAATTGAGGTATCGGAACAGCCCTAATTTTTGGCATAGGCCTATTAGTAGCTGTTCGGTTAAATTTAGACAAATTTATTTATCATTATCTGGAACAATGTCTGTAAACAACAGTATACCATCACCACCACTTTTCAAAGGCACCAATTTGGAACTTTTTTACAAAAATAGATAGAAATGAAGCTAGATGTAAGAAGTGCATGCACATACTGAAAACACCTACAGGTTCAACATCAAGCCTAATACATCACCTCAATATTCATGTAACAGAATTGTCAGAATTTGAAGAATTCAAAAGCAACAAATCAAAACTTGATTTTGTACACACAGTTAAACCTTCCTGTAAACAAACAAAGTTGCAAGAGTGCTTCAAAAGAAAAACGAAGCTTCCGAAAGATCACCCCAAGGCTAAATTTATTACTGAAAGTATTGCCAAAATGAAGGCCGTAGATTATCAACCATACACATTAGTTGGAGACCAAGGTTTTAAAAACTTATGCTCAGTAATGGAACCCAACTATGAATGTGCAACAACATTTTCCAGGAACATTATACCAAATCTTCATGAAACAAACACTTCAAATTATTGAATTCTGAAATCTAAGCTGATGTTTAAAAGGACTGAATTCTTATTTACTTCCCATTATTTTGACAAACAATTTATACTAAAAAATCATGCTCTGGAAGTACAACACTTTCCAGGCAGCCATACTGCTGAAAATGTTTTGAGCATGTTTATATATATATATAGAGAGAGAGAGAGATAGAGAGCTGGAGAAGTGTAATCTGCATTCTCTGTCAGTCCCAGTAAATGTAGTGACACAATGCTAAAAACTACACATGTGCTATTTCTAACTCCACTTTTCAGCATGTCTCTTGCTTAGCACAGACACTGCAGCTTGTTGTAGGGGATGCAAAAAAAAAATAGGATCATCAACATTGCTTGTAAAGGTGCGTGGAATTGTTTCCTATTTTAACCACAGTACATTATCTTGACAGACCCTTCAACTTAAACAGCAGCAGCTAAACTACCCAGAAAATAACCTCCTCCAGATGGTTGATACCCGTTGGGACAGCGAGTATACAATTTTGGCAAGATTACGTGAACAAAAAGAACCAGTCACTGCTGTCATTACACAGTGTGGTAAGGACTCTCTTACTGCAAATGAGTGGAATATGGTTGAGGGAATGGTAACTGTTAAAACCCATTAATATTGCATCTCATGAAATGTGTGTTGCAAATAAACCAACAATGTCCATGAAAATTTCTATACTTCAAGGAATTCTGAGCATTATTGAGGACCACATCAGTAGTCCTGAACATGGGTCAGCTATACTGTTTGCAAAAAGTTTGGAAAAGAGCTTTTGAGTTCGATTTCCTGATTTCAGAAGTAATGTGGTATCATGTATTGCAATGGTTATAGATCCACAATTCAAAACCATTTTGCTTCAAGAACATGAAGTTAATCTTTGTGTGCACAACATACAGCAACAAATTAAGCTATCATCACCATTAGCAACATCTGATATTGCAGTATCAACCACACAAGGAAATGCTGTTGAATCACCTTCCAGCATTTTGTCTGCTTTTGAATCCATGAAAAGTAACAAGGCATCCAAAACACAAGGTAAGTCCGTACCATCGTCAATAATTCATGAATGCCTACTATATGAGAAAATATTTCTGTGAAACTATTTTTCTTTTAATGGCTCATTGCAGAAACAAGAAAAGATTACTATGCTCAGCAGCTGCAAGAATATTTGTCCCTGCCAACTATTCCAAGAACCAGCAGTCCTTCCAAATGGTGGCAGGAGAACATGTCACATTTAGAATTGTTAGCACCAGTGGCAAGACTTACTTAAGCATTCCATCCACACAGGTTGCCAGCGAGAGAGACTTTCTTCTCTTCTGCTGGAAACACCATCTCCAATCGTAAAGCTAATTGAACTCCTGAACATGCAAAACAAATTATTTTTCTGCATGATATATTAAAGAACAGAATTTAATACTCTATGACAATATCTCAGAATTTTTGTGCATGTGAATGTACTTTTCAAACAATATGATTTTTGGTGCTAAATTTGTTGAAGCTTAGTAGGGACGCCAGAAAAATTGACAAGAATGAAATTATTCCAAAGATATGTTAAATTTACACAAACATTTGCTTGTAAACTGTGATTATGTAGTTGGATGATATCAGTTACTAATGAACCAATGGAAACAGGTAAGATTCAATGGCAAAAATGTTTTTTTTTTCTATAGGTGCAAAATGTAATGCACTCTGTAAATAAAATTAATCATTATAACACTTTATTCAAACATTATACTAAGTTTAAGGTAAAAATAATTTCCAAAATGTGCAACTGTACCACAAAAGCTCGAGCTCACTCAAAGCTCAAGAACTTTCAAGGAGGCTCGCTCGAGCTCGGCTCGAAGTAAAATTCTTAAGCTCACAGACCTCTAGTCTAGTGTACAGTTATCTAAAGATGTCTATATGCACTTCAAAACCTCGGGAAAAAGGAAAGATGAATTCAAGGATATTCAGGAAATGTTAGAAATGGAGACCCACATCATTCTTCGACCTTGTTTCACAAGATAGTTGGCTCTCCTACAGTGTGTGTAGTGCTTCTTAGAGCAGTGGCCTGCACTGATCAAGCATTTATAATTTGGATAGGAAAGAAAGCAAATCAGATTCTGTTTATCGCATTATCAGTACTGTGCCGGAAATTTGGTATTTCGACACGTTTTTTTTTTTTTTTAATTTTATTATAATTTTTAAATTATTTTTGGAAATTTTATTTGCTCTATAATTTGGTTACTAAAGGGCGATTTACACTTTGTTAGGCTGGTGTACTCCCCTAAGTTAAACTTTGTGCCAGTAGACAGAAGCACCTTTCCCAGAGACCTATAGGATCTTTTGCAGATCTAATACTTTGTTGGCAGCTCGCTTAAAATTTCCCTCGCTTACAGGCACATCCCAGGCCTGTAACGTTACTTCACTTCATGACTAAAACTGCATACAGCAGCTCTGGACGAGCTGTTACCATTTCTCAGAGGCGAGCTGACCATAGCCTTTACCGTCACGAATACGTATTAGGTTCACTCCTCTGGAGTCACGTCATGGACGCTAGTTCCCAGCGTCGTTGCGTTTTCTGCCCCCCTTACTCCACCCCCCTCCCCCCCTTTTCAGTTCTAGGAATTCGCCTAAGACCAATGACCGGTCATAAACCCCAGCAGACAGTGACCGTCTCCAAGGACGCCTCGCATAAAAAATGTGTGTGCAAAGATGGACCACCCCACGACATCTCGCGGTAGAAACAGTAACTTATTTATTATCTTGGCCGCCAGAGTGTAGCACCTGACTGCCCCTTTATTCCCTTGTTTAAGCAGACGCCTTGGGCGAGTCGATTCTTTTTTATTTCAGACACCCCTCAACAGGTAGCGCTAAGGTCGGCCAGTGCTACCAACTTCGAGACATCAGTCAGAGTTTTTTTATGATGCCCACTCGGGGATCTTCGGAATCTTTCGGTCCGGACTCCCAGTCCCCCCTCCACTTTTGATAGAACAGTTACTTTTAATTACGAGACGTGGTTCTTGGCGGGACACTTCGCGTCGCGACTGCAGACGGACCATTTTGCGATTATCGGCGAGTCGACGAGACACTGCAAGACTTCCATCCGGCCGCAACCGACTATGTAGTCGCCTAAATAAGGGATGCTATCCCTATAATCTTTTTCAAGTAGTTTAGTCCGTCTGCTTAGTACAAGAGTAATAGTTATTTTTCTTTTAAATTATTTCTTTTGAAATGAAGAAAACATCCGCGTCCATCCGCGCATTCGTGGGATCCAGTTCCTGGCGGGCGACGCATCGGTAAATAGAACCCAACTTCCCTGTCTGGTGAGTGACAATCCGCGACTTCCCCCCCCCCCCCCCCCCCTTAACTTTTCCGGGCATTTTCTGCCCCGTATACTGTCTGTGTTCTAGTTCTGATCAGTTTTGATTTGGACTGTTCGCAGACAGGGTCCAAGAGCCGGGCGCCGTATTGGCATTATCATCTCCCTTCCTCAACAGGACACAAGCGCCCTGGTATCATGTTCCCGCGTGATCTCCGGGAAACGAAGCCCCGACCTCCGGTGCTTCTGTATCTTTTGACCTTTTTTTGAACATTCTTTAAATTACGTCGTCAGATGCAGTTCATTAGATAAACATAATTTCTGGGCTTTAAGTATATATACTGGGATAGTTTAAACATATTTGTAATTTTTTATTGGTTTATGTATTTTTAGTAAATGAAACTTTTTATAATTGAATGTAGGGTCGACCCACTAATTCTTTTTCTTTCTTTCTAAATAAACCTGAGAGCTGTTTAAGAATATAATTAATATTGTACGTTAATATTCTCTTGTATCTGTTATAAGTTTACTCAGTATGGAGTAATTATATTTAGATAGAATCACACCTTGTTTTTGTTCATTTATAATAACATTGTGAAACCTAAAAGATCCACCCAGCACAAAAATGGTAATCCGACTGTGGTTTGCCGCTACAGTACTTTACACTCAGATTTGGATAAACTTTAATGTTTCTTCCTTCAAACTGTACTGCAAAGATTTTCCAAATTCAACACTTTGTTTCAGCAAGAAAGACCATACATCCATAAACTCTATCCTGAAATGTGTGTGCTGCTCAGGCAATTTGTTGCAAGCTACGTGAAATTTCCAATAATTCAGGAATGTGGTATCACTAAAGTAGATGTCAAGCGTGAAAACCAACAGCCAGATGAAGGAATTTTGGTAAATATGTAGAGTAGCGGTATTTGCGAAAAAAAATGCTAAAAATCCGAAAATACTTTTATTATATGCTCTCTCACTTCCTCTTTTCTAAACAACTGGCGGAGATAAGAAATTCCAAATACTTTAGGAGATATGGAATTTTTAAATTTTCATCACAATACCTGTGCATTAATGCGGCCACCATTGTTCCTTGTTTAAGAGTATGATTTTTTTTTTTCGTGACGTAGGTGAACGACTACATCATTTTCTACTAATGGCAAAGGAATTGTACCCGCCTCTAACTTAGGTGAGTTTTTAACGTGTCAAATTTTAATGTTTTATTTTTGTTATTTGGATATTGTTGCGCAAGTAATAAGTAAAAAAAATTACATGAGTTCCTACTGTTCATCCTTTGTCCCTGTTAGTTTGGTCAGGTCAGTTACATTATAAATACTTTAAAATAAACAACCATTTAAATGAATTCTCATTGTTTTTAATGTCCGCTTAATTTGAAAGTATTTATAATGTAACTGACCTGACCTAATCGACCATTTTAGTTCCTACTGTTCATCCTTTGTCCCGGTTTGTTTGGTCAGGTCAGTTACATTATAAATATTTTAAAACTAAACAGCCTTTAAAATTAATTCACATTATTTTTAATGTCGGGTTGGTTTGAAAGTATTAATAATGTAACTGACCTGACCTAATCGACCATTTTATTAATTACGCATTCACGAACACACGGCAAAATAACAAAATCGCAGAGGTCAAATTGTTGCACAGGTCTTGTATTGCAAAATTAAAAAATGAAAACTGTAAATCATGTCAAACAATGAAAACAAAAAATCTGAATATAAAAACACTTTAAAATGCTAACTACGTAATATGATACAATTTTACATTATACAAAAATATAGAATGATTTTTGAGGGAGAAACATAAGTTTTAAGAACCCAAACTTTACTGAGATGAAAACACGTTATAAATGTAAAATACATTTAGTCATCAATACCAATATCCAAGCTCTCGACATTATTCACATTTTTAAGTAAGAAGCAAAAAAAAATTTAAAAATATATATTTCATAATTCTTTGTATTTAGAAAACATATGTATTTTCATCGTTGTAGTGCATGTTTCTGCATTATATTGAAAATTTCAAGGTTTTCATGTACCAAAATGTAAGCGTATATTAAATAAATATTCCAAAGTATAAACACTTATTCTCAGGGATTTTTTTTACACACAATAAACTCGCATGTGTCAAAAAGGACGCGTGCGCGCACGCACACACAAAAACACACACAACCCCAAAGTCTTAACCATTATGAAACCACACCAGAAACACCAAAATAATGACACTGTGTTAACGTGCAACACACTATTTCCATGATGTTTCTACCAACATGTGAAACTACTTTCACAGTTGTCTCTTGCATTGATAACGGAAAGTAATATTTTTATAAATGGAATAATCACAGATTTATTTAGTGTAGCTACAGCAAATATTAATTTCTTACCAAGAATAAATAAGATCAGAAAACACCGGTAGGAGATAAAAACATAACGACAACCTTCGTTAAAAACATTAAAAGATAGTTTTCCGACTCTTTTATTTATCTTTGCTATGTTTTATATTAAATTAGCTGCTGCTGAAAAGCATATTTTTTTGAGGAGACATAGATAGTGAGACACAGTTTTTATGAGTAGGATGTTGTACAACCAATGAAATATTTAAAACATACCTATCAGAACCCCACGACACACGCACTGTCTTGCATACATTTTCCTCTGGAGTGTTCGACACACGCACTGTCTTGGATACATTTTCCTCTGGAGTGTTCGACACATTCAGTGTTATCAAGCATATAGTGAAACATACAGTTAAAACTCTCCCCGTGCCAGCAATAAGCGAAGTAAATAAATTACAGTTTCTGTGGATTAAAAAAAAATTGTTTTTACACTATTACAAACACGGACAAGGAAAGACGCGAGTAGATCAGTAAGAAAGAAACTTAAACGTGGCACATTATATCCCCATTCCCCATAAAAAAGATGGCGGCTTCTCTTTGACTCCTACATATGCTTTTTTTAAAATATATATAAAACATTTTATTTTAAATATTTAAATATATATATATATATATATATATATCTACCACTTCAGTATTTTAAGTGACGTCATTGATATAATTCTCTCTGAACTAAAAATATATATAAGAAGTGGTGCGAGGGGGAATTATTATTATTATTATTATTATTATTATTATTATTATTATTGGTGCACACTGTGCGTGGAGTCCCAGCAGACGACAAGATGGCGGTTGACTGGCGCGCTCTCTGTGGTGAGAGTTGGTATTAAAGATGGCGGCTTATATCATAGCTAGTACTAGGAGGTGGCATCCCCCACCCCACCACCCCTCTGTGAATGTATGGCGATGTAACTTATATTCATTATTTCTTTCTTTATTCTTCAACTGACTTCGTGGTCTAGCGGTTAAGATCGCTACCTTCCAACTTAGGGCATGCTTGTGTCCCCCGGATCAAACCCCAGCCGCCACTACCTCAATGTTTTTATTATTAGTAGAAATAACTTCAGCGCTACACAGCAACGCCTCCTAGCTCCTAACGAATGAAACACAGCAGACGTCATCGCCCGAGCAGACGACGCGCTCCAAAAAAACCTCCACGTGGCGACACACCCCCCACCTGCCATGCCCACCCCAAGCAACCACTTGTTCCTATGGCCCGCAGCAGACGACTTCTGGGGGCTGCCATCATTGCGTATCAATGTTTAGCCGTCGCTAATCCTACTGCTTTGATCCCTATTTTCACCGGGACAAATTTTGAGATATCTTATTACAGAGGTTTTACACCCATTTATAACATACTGTTGAGCGCGCAGGACTGTCTTGTCTGTGAGGATGAGACAAAGAGAGACTGCTTAGGAGACGAAGAATATCCAAATAGGCGACGAAGAACGTCCACATCACCTTCCTCTGCCGTCACCGCGATAAGTGAGAAATAACGACAAAGACCACACTCCGCACTCATTTGTCTCCACATTGAAAGAAAGAAAAACAGGCACCAGGTTAAGTTCATAACAGCATTAGTATTACCGTGTTTTATTGAATAATCGTCTCACATTTTATACTAAAATCAAGTTTGAAAAGTACGGGTGCGATGTTTATGCGGAGGGGAAAAAAATTTTGTTAGGTTAAGTTATTCATAAAAACAAAACCCATTCATGGAAAATAGGTTTATTTTTAAAAAAATTGGATTATTCAAAAGCACGCCAAAAAATTTAAATTAATAAGTCATACAACAAAAACTTTTCTTCAACTTTAAATATAAAAAGAAAATCTGTGACCCGAACACGAGCCACTTGAATCTCTGTGACGTGAACTAACGCGTAACTATTGTCGTATACACATACCATGAAAGAGTGCAGGCTATCAAATGTCTCTGTCGAGTGCCGATTGCATGCAATCGGCGAGATATCGATATCGATATTTGACTATGTGTGCGTGCTCTATACGTGAAGCAACATAATCAAACATGAATGATGCCAACTAGCACTGGCTACATTTTTTTAAGCAGTACACCGAGGCGACACAGACGAACAGATAAAGTTTATAACATTTAAAAACGTCTTTAAAAGAATATTTACACGCTAGATAACTTTGTATTTCCGTTAATTAAATAAGTAAGTGGTAATGTCCGAATAAATTAAATTTTTACTTTAAAATACATTGTTTTATTGGGGAAAAATACCTTTACAAAGTGCTCAGAATCTAATAGCGGGACCAAAAACATAATGCTGCGATTATGCGATAAAATAGGGTATACGAAATATTTCAATATAGTGTAAAATAATAATTCTTAGTTTGTTGCTTCAGCTGCTTCAACATTTATGTTCGTAGTTACAACGTTATAATTTCACTGAAAAAGCAAATTAATTTATCGCTTTAAGATAAGGCAATCAAATGAAATGTATCACAACAAGAAAACGTCAACTGGTGCGCCCTTACATATAACGGACAATAAAAACTGAAACCTCTGCATATTGTGCATGTTCCTGAAAGAATCACTAGCTATTTGTAATCTGTTGGTGACTTTTACACAGTTGCATTTTTCAGTCTTCATACCATAGTCATTCACACACCGGTTCTTCATGCGAGAGGCTTTGGGTTCGTGCTCTCGTAAAGCATGCAGAGAAATGCCAATTTATTTTTAGACTTCTTTTATATTTATTTTGCAAAAAGGTTTTCATATAGTTTGTAGGGCTGTAAATGAGTTTGTGTGAATACTGATATAGCATTTACATTTTGCCACTTTTATGAAAGAAATATTCAGCTTTTGTTTTTATATTGGTAGCCATTTACTTATAGCACTACAGTAGAGCACCCCTCAACCGTAATTCCCACAAACGGAACTCCCGATATCCGGAACTAATTTTCCAAAAAAATTAAAACATTACAAAACATCTCCAAAACATTTCCGCACTGGAACGAGGCGTTTTGGCTTTTGCCTGTCTGTACATATCTTGTAGTCGCGCGCGCGCACGCACGTCTGTCAGAGAGCTAATTATAGCCAGTCTTTCCCACGCATTGCGTAAATACACCGCTGGTTTTCGTGTCGGACGTGAATTACTATAAAGATGTTTATGCTGTAAGTAGTTTTATTGTTTCACTATTTCAAGTAAATGGAAAATTCCGGCCATCCCGAGAGTATGTACACCGACTCCCACTATACACGCCGACACACGTGATAGCGAGTAACATTTACTTCCAACGTGTGATGCTTTCAGTTTGTAGACAATAATTTAGTTTACAAATATGTATGATGTACATATTTATACGTTAAAATATGGTTAAACAGTCTACATTTACCTGAATTTCTCTATCTCTGTGTTTTTAAACGAGATGCTTGAAGTGTTATTCTTGTGTATATGAAATGTAAACTGTGCGGGGTAGTGACTATACACTCTCCAGGAAGTGTGAATCACTAGCACGTCAACACAGAAGTAACACAACACTGCAGCTGTAGTCGTACTACCTCCCCCGAACCCTCTTCACCGTCCTCTTCGCTCGCGCACGCACCCACCCATAGAGATAAGAAACTCCCGCTTGCCAGCTTGCTAGAATGAAAGTAATTCAACCAGCTCGGAGTTTTACGACCCGGCACGTTTTTAAAACGGTACGTAAGTAGATCTACATATTTTTTATTGTATGGTTTTATAACTGTGGAAAATATTTACGGTACAACTTTGGCTATACATATAAGTTAATATGTGCAGCATGTAATGGCTTTTTTCTTTGCCTCCCTACCGCAACTCCCCTTACCCGGAATTTTCCCATAACCGGAATAGACCTCCCTCCAATGATTCCAGTTGAGGGGTGCTCTACTGTACTAGTATTTCCTACACATTAAATAATACTCAAATCATACTTATGTAAATGGTTTCCTTTGTTAGTGGTTGCTGGATTGTTTGAATATAGCAGTAATTTGAGAGGTTATGTTGGTACTGACCCAAGGTTTTATTACAGACTATTTTAAATAATATGAAGAAGTCACACAAACAAAATTACATTCATTAATTCATTCATTCATTAATTAAATTTCCATAAGTCAGGGTCTTGGACTTAGTTTTCCTTAGTGAATAAAAGTTAATCTTTTGAAGTCAATGGTTTTTTGGCTTTTGAGACTGTTGAGAAAACTTAAGATAGCACTGATACTGCTTCATGCCTCTAAAATGCCACAATAATACGTTCAACATTGACCAAAATATAATATATACTAGTAATTTTCTACATGGTTGATTTTAATACTTTACAACTACATTAAAAAACTTCAACTACTTGAGTTTGTTTCTAGTAAATAATAATAAGTGAAAATTGTGTCAACTTGACTCGAAATTATGAATACTGAACTCGACTCGGCTCAAAAATTTCCAGACTTATCTATCTTTATTTAACAAATGGAATTCGTAACACCAATTGCATTAACATTGCTGTGTGATGGGAATATAAATTGAAATTAAAGTACAGTAATTGTTACCTGTAATAAAAAAGAGGTATTTACAAGCAACATACTTAAACATGGTAACATATAGCCTGGAAAAAGGGGCAAGTGTACCTTGTGCTAATCACACTATTTGCAACGTTCAAAGATAAGTATGTAGGAATACCAAGACTTAAAAGTATGACATAACATGAAGTAGCCAAATGTGTTGCTATACAAAACCCTTCAACCAAGTACAGAGATAAATATGTTCATTGATAATAATACCTGGTTGCGGCCTTGGTTCTGACTACAAAGAAGTAAAGCATCAGCAGCAAGTGACTTAGAGGCAATAACAATATAATTCACCTGTCTCTCAATGTAATACATAATACTTTAATTCATTCCAGGGGAAAGAGTGCTAATAAAAACAGCACTAATTGAATACTTTTTTTTTCCTCAAGAGTATATGCCAATCAAAATAATTGGTTCTCCAATTAGGTAAATGTGCTTGCTGACCACCATTTTAATCCATTTACAATACTAATGCATGTATAAATACATTTGAAGTACATTTAAAAAAACGTTTGAATAACATTTTGAAATCACACTACTAAAATTTCATTAAAGTGTAAAAAAAATTAATGAACCACATTGTTTATATAACAGAGCTTGGGCATAACATTCCTAAGTAGGTGCTACCAACATTTCTGAGTCACAAAATTTGAATGTTATTATTGTAGGTGATATACTTATCTTTTTCTATTATTAGAGATTAGAAAGATCATTTAACCTGTTAATGTAATTCCCTACTGTTCAGTAAATGTGTGTCTGCAATGGTTTTCCAATAGGTAAATACTGGTAGGCATGAGGTAAACTTGCCCTCAATGCTTCTGACTTTTCTCACCAGAGCTGCTGCTAACATGAGGGATGGCATAAAATAAACATTGGCTGAACACTTGGGAATCTAAGATATTTCTGCATAATTTAAACCACTGAACTATATTAAATTGTCTAAAGTAAATAAGTAATGAAGGAAGCAATTAAGGTAATATAAGATAGTCTTTTTTTATTTGTGAGATCATTAGTATGTGGCATTGTATTTAATGCTATGCAAGTGCTGTTGCTATTGTGCACACACAGAAATAAATATTCATGTAAATAAAAAAGCACTGCTTCTAATCTATGACCACTGCACTTCATTTTATGGTGTACTTTAGTGGCGTTGTTACTTCAAAACCAAGTAAATCAAACAGTATTACTTTGAGGGACAGTCGTACATAGTTGTGACGTAAGTGACCTAGGGAACAGATATTATTACAAATGCCAATGCAATAGTGAATGCAAATTTGAAGTGAAACTGGTCAGAATGACGAACAGTTAGGTCCACGAATAGGACAGTGCAGTCACCCCTGTTCAGTTAACAGAAGGGAAAGTTACATTGTAAATGAATGGGTGTACCAACATGTAATAGTTGATGTTTGTGATCTTAGAACGTGGCCAAATGGAAATATTAAGCAAGAAAAAAGTTCAGAAAACCAAATAGTTGAACAAAAAATGTTACTGCCAAACAGAAATTTAGAAGTTGGCAGCCAAAACAAAATTTTAACAAAAAAATAGAATGGGGAGGACAGCTATTATGTGGTATCGCCACCCGATACCGCATAGACTCAAATACAAACACAGAACTTATTGCGTACCTAAGATCAATATCCCTGACAAGCTTACTGTCACCCACACTATTGATCACAAGGTAAGGAACTGAAGGCTTCCATGAGCTTCATAGGAAAGTGTCAGCAGGTGAAGTAATTTCACGAGAACCTTCAACCGCAATAGAATGAGGTTAAGTGAAGCCCTGCAGATCATTAAATCAATATTTGGGATTTCACTCAGGGCTCAAGGGAAGGGGGCACAACACCGAAAACACAGCACTACAGCGGGCGAAGGGAGGAGCAAGGATTAACGAACATAACGCATGTTGTCAGATGTGTCTTCCAGTCTTCACCAGCACTCCAGCATCGGTAAAAAATAATAGAAAATTGTTATAGTCCTAAAACCATTGAACCCAAGATAGCATATCTATTCATTCTCATCCCTCCCTCTTACAGATTTTTTCTTCATTGGTAAAATCTCTTTTTTAACAATCATATACTTTCTGGCATTATATGCACTATTTTTGTGGTCCAATATTTTATTACTATAAATGGGCTGGTTGATTCTTTGATGCCACATTTTGATTGTTACTAGTATTGGTAAAGTCAATTTTTCTTCACGAGAATCAAAATATTTATTTCTAGGTGAATCGGTGTATGACTATTTTCATGCATGGTATACTAGGGATGGGGCGAATCCAATTTTTCCTTAAGCAAAATCTGTACTATAATCTAAGCAGTCATCCATGATTACCAAATCTCAAATCTTTACCCGAACATCCAACAAAGCTGTGTAAGTTTTTTTTTTGTGCTATTGTTTACAATATAATCAAAATAATTACATTGTTAGTATGAAACTAATAAATTGAGAACCACACACAATTAAATTACATGTACAATGCCAAAAATCTGTTAAATAATGGTAGGTGTACACCTAAACCTGTGTTGCAGGCCATGCTGCACCAACAGCAGCACCAGGCTGCCCCACAGAACCACCTGATCCTACAACAGCCTCCCCCGACGGGCCTGCTGGCTCCAGGGCTGGTGGTGGTCAGCCAGCCACAGGCGATGCAGCACGTCATCACCTCGCAGCCGCATGGTAATGCTCTGTCAAGAGCTCCGCATCCACTAGCCAGTTGGCAGTAAGCCGTAAGGCAGTTTTAAGTGGAGGTGGGAATACACATGTCATGTGTGATGTGCGGTAATTCTCATTTTATATGTGAGGAAGGTGATTTTCCGATTCACAGTAAAACAATGTTTCTAGAAAAAAATTTTGGGCTTATTAAGCAGAAACACTTCTAAAAAAAAGGTTAGTAAATAAAATATGATTTTCATTGTTAAAATAGTTACGATCTGCAAAATACAGTAATAAATTATAAGTGGTATTACAGTTTATTTTTTGGGTAGAAGCTAACTTCCAGAAGGAAGACAAATAATTGTATAGCATAGCTGCACATCCAATGATGGCAACTAACTCAATGCAATTTGCCATGCATTCAGTGGTCGCTAGGAGAATGGTGCCAAATTTAAACTTTTCATACTGTACAGTTCACACAACATCCCGTCCACCTTAAGTATTATTGGCTTGTTGAGGACACAGATTAACTACTGGGCATACAATCATGCCTTGTCTCTTCACCTGTGCCACTCTCACAACTTTGTCATGGCCGGGATAGTTCTTCTACACACAGCCAAGCTTCCAGCAATGACTCAGTGGAAGTTTACCTTGTGTTTTGGTCATAGCTGAAGATAGTAGTGATACCATCTACTCCAAGAGGCCTAATGAGCCTGTTGTGTAAGTTGTCATCAGGAAACTGATTCATCTGAATGAGGGACAGATCTGGCTGTGGCATCTTTCTTTGGGGACCCAATACAAGAAAATTACTGTGTTAGGACTGATGAATTGTTCGGGTCCAGGGACTGAGCACATAGTGGTCTTAAATTCAAGGTTGCCTGCACTTGCATCATGAGGGTGTACAGCTCCTCACTGGTAAACCACAATCAATATAGAGAGGGATTTCACTGAGTTTACTCCTGCCTCCCACAGACCTCTCAGTGGGGAGCTGAAGGATTGTTCAAGTTCCATGTTTCTTGGTGATTAATAGGGACAGGAAAATATGGTTTTATATTTTTGTTAATTTCGTTTTAAAAATTACGGATTTCGGTGTTTTGTGGTTTCATAAAAAATAGCCTATACGTGACTAGGTTACTCGCAAAAAAAAGCCTTTAAAACTTAAATATTTCCCATCATTAATTTCTGTAGTCAATTAAATTCAAAAATTATGTTTTTTTCAATAAAATACCTTTATGCATTTAGCATAAACTACTAGAGGTGTTCGAAGCTTCGAAAAAGTCGAAGTTGAATCGGAGCTTGCCGACTTCGGTTCGAAGTTAACACCAAGAATATTTTTCGAAGGAATCATGTCAATTATCTAGAGGCTTCATTCAACAATATTATAACAATGATTGGCGTAAATATAATATTACTTTATTACAGTAAAACAGAGTTTAGAACCGTATTTTTGTTACTTCATAAGCAAAAATAATTTAAATAATATCTACGGCGACGGTCGGCAGCGACATCTTATTTTAACAATTTAATGCAGGTTGGCCAATGTGACATGATTTTTAAAAAAGCACATTTGCGTCGTGCTCTAATGAAATGGTAATAAGTAATAACATAAATATTTGTTTCATTCTAAACACATAAAAATAATGTGGTTATTACTTAATGTACATATCAAAAAAATATATTTGTGAATTATATTTATACATTTTAAAAATATTAAGTCTTAAGATTTCTAATAGCATCGGTTGGCCATCCTGGTAGCATCTCATGTGATTGTGCGCGTCCAAAGAATTATCTCAATATTAAATTACGTAAATGTTACTTTCAGTTTCAGCAATAAAGAGTTTTTGGGTAGTTACAAATGATTGCATTGATGAAGTTAAAATATTTAATTATTTGTGGTCCGAAAATATTTAAGTTAAGTGAACCTTATGATCTTAACCAAAAATAAGGCTAAACGGAATGTGAATAAATAGTGGTGGATACTTTTTTTTTATATATATATTTTGTTTCCTTTCACAATAAAGATTATTCCTAATCCTTTAATATATGGTTTTCGATGTATCAACGTAGCATTGTTTTAACATTAAAACTACGGAATGGCGGGAGGTTTTTTTTTTTTTTTACCGTACGCACATAGTACACGAGACACGGCGTTGATAGTGTTTTTATCCGCTAGGTTAACATACGTTTTGGAGCATACCTACTGATTTTGTTAATGTAAAAAACTAAACATAATGTACATGATATCGGTTGGACGCAAGCGTGATCATGATGAAGACAATCCTATCCCCAGTACAAGCAAACAGTCTCCAAGTATGCCGGTGAATGTAATATATTTGTTCTTTAACAGGAGTGATGATAAAAAAACTTGCAGAAAGGTTCTGAAAACACCCTTATGTAAGTTACGTTTATTATTCAAAATAATTAAACATTGTACTAAAATGTTCTTTATTAATTAGCTACATAACTATTGACTTTAATCACAATGTTTTAGAAATTTTCATTTTTTCCTTCCCTTTTTTTAGTCAATTTGTAAAACTGATTTTAAAACTATTCTTTAATGTTTTACTTTGCTAGTAGTAAAATCAATAAGAATTTTTTGATGTCAAGGATTACCCCAGAAGTAGGCCTAATTTAATTACTTAAATTGCTACAGCAAAAAATTCAAAAAAAACTTTTTTTTAAGCAAATACAACCTGCATTTTGTTTCTTTTGATTCAGCCACAACATCAACACTACTGGGACATCTAAAAACCCATCCAAGCAAGTGAAGGGATTACATTGATGTCAAAGAAAAACGCACAGCTTTGCCAGAAAGTCATAAATCTCATACTCATCAACAGTATTTGCCAAAAAGGCAAAGATGACCTCAACTGATCCTAGAGCTCAGAGTATAACTAAGAGCATTGCTATAATGCTAATAGATAATTTGCTTCCATACAGTTTTGTTGAATCACAAGGGTTTAAAGATTTGATGTCAAACCGACATGTTGCTCCTCTCTTATCAGGTTCCCAGTCGAACAATTTTTTCCACACATTACATTCCACAACTTTACGATGAGTGTAGTTCTAAAATGAAGTTCATTATTGCTGATGATTTGCCATCACCTCAGTCCTTGAGTTTAACTACTGATGGATGGACATCTAGAGCTACAGATAGTTACGTCAGTGTAACCTGCCACTATCTCACCAGCAATTTTTCATATAAATCTCTGACACTGGATCTTATTCTAATGAATGAATCTCATACATCTCAGAATCTCAGTGATGTCCTAGTAAAAACAGTTGAAGTTTGGGGTATTCCTGTAGTGGACTCCACAATACCCATTTACTGTGTCACTGATAACGGGCCAAATTTCACTGCAGGTGTTTCCAAGGATTTTATTGGATGCAATTGTTTTGCGCATATGCTGCAGCTAGCTATAAATGCAGCGAAAAAAAGATGTCCAGGTGTAACTTCATTGCTGAGCAAGTGCAAAAGTATTGTAGGGCATTACAGAAGGAGCAGCTCTGCACGTAAACGTCTGCACACACTTCAAAAGCAACTGAACATGCAGCAACTTGAAGTGTTTCAGTACGTAAACACTAGGTGGTCTAGCGACTACTTAATGTTAGTGCGGTTAGTGAAAATCCAAGATGCTGTCAATGCTGAGCTTGCTAGCTCACTAAATAACAGTGAAATCAGCTCGCTCAATGCAAATGAGTGGAGGCACGTTCATGGACTAGTTGAAATTCTTCAACCACTCAAAAAAGCAACTGAATAGATGAGTGGTGACAAATATCCAACTTGTTCAATGGTTATTCCAGTACTGCACTGCATTCAGAATCATTTGCAACAAATTATTGGAAAGGAAAAACGAATTGAGGGTACTATTTTTGCCAAAACATTAATGCAAACTATTATGGAGAAGTTCCCTATGTACTCTGAAGATCGTGTTTAAGTATCAGGTAGCAACAATAATTGATCCTCTGTACACAAACGTGTACTTGATGAAACTAAGATTTTCCATTTTTTTATTACTCGGAACGTTATTCCAGGAATTAATAATAGGGCGCCAGAGGTAATCAAGAATTAACAACAAAATAACACAATAAGACTTATTTTATTGTTTTAACCATAATGAGAAACCTCGAGTCATGGAAATAATAACCAAACAAACAAATATTAAATAAAGTCTATGGGATGTCGTAGATAACCTGATTCTTGAATAAAATAATACAAAATAAATAAAGTTCCTGAAATTGTTCACTGAGTAAAAGTTTTGGGGTTTTGCTCCGGCTTGCTCGAGCATGAAACGCCTAACCTAAAGACTTCTGGACTTGTGTACATATAGTTTGTGCTAATGTGAGTAAATTTGCCGTTAATCGCCGAAAGTCAATGTTCAACTAATTTTATGATAATCCAAAGTTTATACAATTACAGTTCGCATACGTTGACGGTAAAATTTACTTCAATTTTATTATATAGCGATGATGCAGACCATACCTTAACTCTGGATGATTAAGGTCGTTCGTAAAATACTTCGTCACTCACGTGAATTGAATGCGATTCTTCTACATTCAATTACAGGGCGTCAATTAATATTGCCCAGTATTTTGACGTAATTTCCAGACCAATAACGCCGAAATTAGCATCGCCACGAATAAAATATTCCCAGAGGGAATACACTACCACACGCACTAAATGGCGTCATTTTCCACTCTTTTCTTCTCTCTTGCCGAAATTAAATTGTTAATTAAAAAGGGCCAATCACGGCCGCGACACGTTAGCGTCCTTTTTAATGAAGCCAATGAAATGTCAATATCAATCAAGCATAGGCTCGTTAAAGCTGTTCCAAACACCGCGCAATTATTTATTTTAGCAGTTGTCATGACGACGCAGCACGAGCTGCGCGCGCCGCCATGCGTGAAACAAAACAAAACACTGCCGAAAGTATTGGGAAGCGGTATTAAACTCGAACGTAAAACAATAACAAACAGTTTCAGTTAGTCTGATAATACTGTAGTATTACAGTGCCGCTCCCGATATAAATTTATATTTCACTGTCCAAAAAGTTAAATTCAATTTAGATCGTTAAAACAAATAACTGGAACTGGTTACTTCACAAGTTGGCAACATTGCGATGAAAGTTGAAAAACGTTATTCTCTTGCGAAACGACACTACACTTCGTAGGCTGGACAGTCGCACTGTTGTTTGTAAACATGATCTGTCTACATGTTGTGGAGTATCAGTTACCTGATTAGGCGAAGCAAGGATGTAGAAGACAGCTCACCAATCTCCATACATGGTAAGTGACAGCTGAGCAGAGAGGTCGACTGCGGTGTAAACCACAGTGCTGGGATGGCGGTTCAGCCAACAATACACTGTTGTAGGCGATCGACGTCGTGAAGACTGCTGGACCAGTGTGCTGTTCATCGATGATCGCATCACCTGATGTCACCAATGACATCACGATGGGTGCTGTGGTGTCGTGCTGATGCGGACCCACCGGGTCTGCGGCGTGTTCGCTGGGGTCGTACCAACTGGTACGGGCTGCTGAGTCAAATGTCCAACACATGACTATACGTGTGCCTTGGACTACTGCTGCTGCTGCTGCTGCTGCATCTACTGCTGCAGACGGTGTCGAAGGGGACCGCAACAAAACTCGTTCAGTTCGTCGGCAATCAGAAAACACACACACACGTTAATCACACGTCCTATAACAGTTCTTATCACTCGCGCGATATGAATATACAGCGTCCTGTGATCGTGCCTCATGCTATCACTAACCCCTCTTCTTCTCTTGCTCCCCTAATCTAACATAAATTAAATGACTCGAGATTCCTCAAACTCATAAAATTAATAATTCATAACAACTTAATAATAAATATAAACATTAATTGAACACATAATAACTCTGTTAAATAATAAATAATGTAATGCATAAATAAACAGTATTTGCAACAATAACATTTCATAGTACTTTGCAATAACAACAACATGTTATTGTTTACCTTTGTTGTAGGTGATGAATAAATAAAATATATTTCATGGATGTTATCAACATAATATCCTCACCTAGTAAATAATTACATTCAATTTCTTAATTGAGACTTGTCAATAATATTGGGCTTTCAATAACATATTAAATATGCTTTTCACATATCTTATGTGAATATTTTCCTTCATCACATGTTATACAATAGCTACACTTATTTACAAGAAGAGACATTATTTGTTACTCAGCTATGAAATAATGACAATAACCTCAAGATAAATATTCTTGATTGAGTGCTAGTGTATAGTGTTTATGTTTTTAAAGTTGTTCATTAAAGACAATCTTTAAAATTCTTTATCTTTCATTTCTTCTTTTCTCAATATAAAGTGGAGTGTTTTTACATCCTATTAATAAGAGTGTGGATGAAGTTGATATCCACTTATAGTTTCGGGTGTCCTGTGGGAACCCAATTAAAGTGCATTATTAACTACTAGACGATGAAGAAGCATAGGTAGGGGCAAGGCAGTAGCCTGGATCAAACTGTAAGTACTCATACCAACAAGTGTGTTCATTTAGTAGGATATTTGTCAACTAATCTTTAGGCCATTAATTATATGTAGTATTTAGTTGTGTGTTGCATTAGTTATACATTGTAATATGTCACATAGTGTTTGTACACATCTTATGCCAAATTTTATTTAAACTTCACGTGTATATCCATTGCTAATATGGTCGAACTCGACTAATAGGGTGATAATAACTGTGTCTCAACACAGTAACTGTACACACAGTACATAATATTTGGTATGTCCCTCTAGGACAATGTACCAAACCAACGCTCAGGCAACACATATGCTCCAAGCACAAATATCAGTTGGAATAAAATCATCAACTGACAAACACCCTAATTCTTCGAATATAAATTACCATATCGAAGCAATGAGGTACCTATACACCTGGATTACCTCTATCAACTCACGAGGATATATACAGTAGAACCCATTTATAGTGAACCCGCCTATAATGAATTCCCGTTTATTGTGAATTTCCGTCTCAGTCCCGGCAAAATGATTTGAGGTTATGTATTAATTTATTGGATATAGCGCACAACTTTTATCAATGTTGATAGGTTTTCCCGTGTACCACGAACAAATTTTGCCGATATAATGTACATTGATCTCAAATATTTTCATATAATTAAAAGTTTTTTCACAAAACATCTCTTCTGGATCACATTGAAGTTTTTCTCCGCAATACGCTACTCCATTGTCCACTGTTATTATTATAAACAAGTCGTATTCGAGTGGCCTCGGTAGGCTACGTGTAGCCAAAAATGGTGATCAGTTTGGTGAAAATAAAAAAATTGTTTTCCCTGCATAGTTAAAGAATGGGCGAACACGTGTACATTTATTATGTTATCAAAATTATAAATAAATTACCGCCACACAAATACGTATGTACATTATAGCAGCAAATTCAATATTTTTACGTCTCATTTTTATCGTTCACGTTTCGGACATTTTGATCGGGTAAGGTTCGTAAGACTACCACTAGATAGAACTCTGTGGACAAAATCTTTCCATAGAAAGTGAGAAAATTTCGTTCCAGCTTTAGCAACTGCGATACTAAATGATACGTTGTAATCTTTGATGCACCAGACTCGTTATTTTTCGTTTATTTACTTTTGACGGTAAAAAGAATTACGTGTTATTAAGCTGCAAATGTGCTTCAATAAGAAATACGTACATAAAAAAAAGGTGAAAAACGCAGTAAAAAACGTAAGGCATTATCTGTGCGAGATAAACTGGACATTAATGAAAAGGGAGACTCCAACCCCACTGTCCCGCACGTGTTAATAGCAAAGGAACTGGGAATTGCAACATCCACATTAAGTACAATATTAAACAAGCTGAACAATCTTCTTTCTCAAGTTGCGATAACGTCACAGAGTATTAAATGCCCGAAAAAAGGATAATATGCCGATTTCCAAGAACCATTAGGTAATAGAAAGTGTAGTTCATTAAATATATTATCTGCATTTGCTCATAAAACTGTTGCTTTGAGTATTTTCATTCGTTCTTTTCATGGCTTAGGCCTATGTGTAGTTAAGATTTTGCTTTTGAGTATGTATTGCTAGGGCCCCCTGAAAGTGGTAAATAAAATTTTCAGATTTCGTCATTAAAAATTACCAAAAGCGGTGTTAAAATTCACTTTAAAACACAAAAGCGGTGCTAGAATTCACTTAAAAACACAAAAGCGGTGCTAAAAACTAAAAAAACAAACAAAAAAAAACGAGTGTTTCCGTAAATATATCTAAAATTATTTAAGTTAAATAATTTTACTTGAACCTACTCATTACTGAATACTAGGGATGGGCCGGTCGAATCCTCGAATCCTCGAATCCCACCGAATCTCTAGTATTCGAAAGATTCGAAATTCGAGGGAAAAGATTCGGGATTCGAGGAAAAACATTGATGTAAATGTAGTACTTTAAAAACTTAAATGCTTACAATTTACTTGGCCTGTTTACATTTTCCTTGGAACACATCCTATTGAGGTACAGTAGAACCTCGTTAATACGTGATGGTCAGGACCGAGATAATCACGGATTACCGAATTTCATGGACTAGCGATTAAAAGCCCGGAAGGTCTTGTCAAGCTTCTCAGACACCGGCGTGCAGCTGGGTTAAGGCCGTTCACGGTAAGGGCCGGCAGTCTTCGAATTAGTTTCTCGGCTTAAAAATGTCTAGCCATTAGTTCACGGTCATTTACAACAGCCGAAGAGAGAAAGATAAGATTGTGCTGACCTTGCACCTCCCCCCCCCCTCCCCCCCATCGTACAGCCGAATGCCAGCCAGACACATCACTCGCCAGGCGCCTGCCGTGCGTTGGCGGGTGGAAACAAACAAAGGGAGACGGGAAGCAGACGTCAGGACATCCCCCTCAAGTTAAAAGAGTGACAAATGTGACAGCTGAAAGGGGGGCGACACAAAGGGTCAGTACAAACAGCGTTGCAGAGTTTGGCGGCCCACGTGGCCCGCGTGACGTTAATTTTAAGCGCTGACAATTTTTACTTCTCTTTTTTTTCTTCTCTTTTAAATCGTCCCGGATTATCCGATTCCCGAATTAGCGCATCACGGATTAACAAGGTTCTACTGTATTGTACTTTATATTCGTTATTATATAAAAAAAAATTATGAAGCATGTACTGATTTGGGAAACTTACTTTATATTCATGAACATGGATGCATTGTCGCTACATTGGCATTAAATAAGGCATAAATCACATATGTATTCTCAGAATATGCTAAAAAATAAAATAAAGCACATTTAGGATCTAGACTAAATATGAATCTTGTTTTTTTTTTAAAATAACTTTACCCGAGAAATCTGTTACTTAGTAATACAACACTAATGCCGACTTTTATCACATTTACGGTCGCACATGTAGTAATAACAATGAAATAATTAATGACAAAAATTAATACATTACACAATTATTATTTTAATAGCAATTCAGTTTTAAATATTCTGATACATTCTATTTATGAATTTTTTTAGGACCAAGTTTGGTTTGTGTAGACTACCAACGTTAAAATATGTATTATCTGAGAATTCCATGATGGCCAACCAATGAATTTGTTAGCCAATCATTTTGAGCAACATAAAAAATAACTAATATTAATATAAAAAATTTTAATGGGCAAACTAGAGAAAACACCCCGTCACTTTTAACTTCGGGCATATTAATCATTATGCTTTAGTGAGGCTTAATTTTAAAAGACGCACAACAATATTTCTTATGGCCTAAAACCATTGAAGCCAAGATGGCGCCTTTTAGTTTCCATTAAATATTTCAGGAATGCATTTACCTTCATTTGGGACTTTAAACAAATGTCAAGTTGGTAACTACAAAATATTGTTCCGTCGGATGTTGAATTTTGTTTTCCGATTTCTGTGGATACATGAATCACTGTACTCACAGATAATGCCTGAATGCCTTAAATCCACCAAGTCGGATTCTACAGCAATAGATGAAGTGACCAGATTCTTACGTGATCCTACAGTTAACCCAGAAATAAACATTCTCGAATACTGGAAAACTCAGTCTGCGTGTTCACCCAGGCTACATAAACTGTCCAAAAAATATTTGTGTTCACCACCT
This sequence comes from Bacillus rossius redtenbacheri, assembly GCF_032445375.1. NCBI lineage: Eukaryota > Metazoa > Arthropoda > Insecta > Phasmatodea > Bacillidae > Bacillus > Bacillus rossius. Next base: position 258,663,906 of record NC_086330.1, on the reverse strand, counting down.
GCGACAGTGTTCTCTGAACGTTTGTTCAGCACTGCAGGAAACATATGTGACCAAAAACAGAATCGTCTTGATCCAGACCGTGTCAAATACTTGTTTTTTTAAATAAAAATTTAAAGGGTTAAATAATTCTGCATAATGTTTAATTTTTTCTCTTAACTTATAAATTATTTTATAATTAACCCTTGAGAACTGGATTCGGATTCGAGGGGTGGATTCGAGGTACTGTTTGGGATTCGGATTCGAGATTCGGATTCGAGAAAAATGGGATTCGAACCATCACTACTGAATACCCTAAACAAATAGGTTACATATATTTATATGACAATACTTTTGATTTAGACACTGATTATTAGTTCGTTCCCATAAACTAATCTGGAAAACTATTAATCCCTTTAACAAAATCGAGGACGCACCACAACGCCGAAATGCCAAATTGATCACAACGACCACAGCTAGAAAACTGCTGTGTACCACAACGCCAAAATATGTCATTACAGGGCTGCCACAAAGGTTGGGTTAGGTTAGACTAGGCTAGGCTAGGCTAGGCTAGGCTAGGCTAGGCTAGGTTAGGTTAGGTTAGGTTAGGTTAGGTAAGGTAAGTAAGGTAAGGTTAGGTTTGATTGTGGTATTTCGGCGTTAAGGTACATTTAAGAAACACACACAAATTCATTCAGTTGTTATTTCGGCTTTGTGGTCAATTTTGACATTCGGCGTTATGGTATTTCCGCGTTGTTGTAAGGACCCAACAAAATCTATAAAAACTGTTGGCCAACTAATCATCATCGTCACACCATTCGAAAATTAATGTTTGTTTACATTTTTCCGCTTTTTGGCGCGATTTAATCTGCTTGATACTACGACGCTGTTCCAACTATATGGCAGCGCCCCCGGCTGACGTGATATGGCCACTCACGTAAGGCTGTTACAAACACCGTTCGCCCAATCATCTGCTTGCTTTTGTATTTATCCGGTGTCGCTGTTCCAAGCTGACGTCAGTGCCCCGAGCGGTGTGCGTACGCTTTAAAACTTCGCCTGTTTGTCTTATTTATCCAAACATTATGCCGGAAAGGAAAATAAACGCCGTAGTTTTGCGTATTTTTACAGTATATTTTTGGGTTTAACATTATAACGTGAGCGTGTGTAAGCTTTTGTTTGCTTTAGTGCATTTATGATTGTTTGGCGGCCATGTTGCGGTGTTTGTTTACCATTGACGAAACAAGTCTTTTAACCAGTATTTAAATTTCGCGTAAAAACACTGCGATTTCGCGTTTTAATACAAAATTTCGTGTAAAAAAGCTGTGTTATGGCGATTTCGCGTAAAAACTGTATTTAACGGTGATTTCGCGTTTATCGTCGTTTAATCGCGATCGCGAAAAGAACAGGCCCCTATGTATTGCCAATATAAAAGAGTTCCCAGATATAAAGTTTCCCCTCTATAGTGAACATATAAACTACTCCCTTCAGATTCGTTATAACAGGGTTCTACTGTATATTTAAATTTCCTTAGCAACATAAACAATACAATGGTTTTTAGCATAACACAAGTAATAATGGTACATATTTGGTGTTCTAATCCACCACAGGTGTTTTGTAAGGCCTAAGCTGACTCAAATTGTAATTCCCTACAATTTTTCCTGTATCAGGGTCCTGTAGAGTGTAGCAGTTACATTTCTTCACAGCTACTATTTTGTAGGGACCTGAGTACAACAAAAATAGCTTCTTCGCTAGATGTGCCCACTTGTTACTAGTTGGTGCTGTACGGCGTAGAACTAATTCGCCTACAGTGAATTTACTGATCCTAGATGCTGGCTTCCTTTTCTTCCTAAGGTCGGCTTCTCTTGTTAATTTGTCTCGTACCAGTTCTTCAATTTCTTCCTGAGTTGTTAGCCCCTCCATGTTATGTTCAGGTGTGTCTCTTCCGGGTATAAGGTTGGTGGTAATACCTACAATCTTACTGAGCATAATTATTTTGATGCTCCTCAATTACAGCTTGAGAGTAGCTGCAATTCGCAGTCTGCTGAGGCTGCGTTCCAGTGCAGTTGGGCAGGATCGGTTGCTGCCGAGCAAAGTATCCACGCTGCATGGGGTACGATGTGATTGGAGGATGATTGAGTGTAGAGAAACTCGCTGGTGATTGATTCACAGGAGCGGTGTCTGCTACAGGGGGATGCAACATATGCTGTTGCATATTGTTGGGCGGCTGACGGTTAGAGTAACTCCTGTACTCCCACCTGGGTGGCCTTCCATTTTGATCTTCAGGACGGTAATGCTTTCCCCACCACTGGTTTTGGTTGTGGGTGTAGGGTTTCTTCGGCTGGCGGTTTCCTTGATGTTGAGGTTGGAATTCCCTCCTGGTCTTCCACTTCCCTGTCCGGTACTGTTTCGCAGGCTGCCATGACGTGCAGTGGACGTTGGCCTTGCCGCCGTCGTTACCACGCTGCCAGGGTGTGTAGAGTGGTGCTGCCTTCTGATGTGCTGGCTTGAGGTCTTTCTCCACCTCACTATTGTTGTTCCTGGACAGCCGCTCCAGCCGGTCGAAAGCGAGGACCTGTTCGCGGAACTCTGTGATATTGTTGAAGCTACGCCCTGTCAAATGTACTTGGTACTTGATGGGTAGCTGGGAAGTCACCATCGCCATGAACTCAATATCACCCATCTCTGGTTCGAGGTATCGCGTCCTCTCGAACATTTGAGACAAGTGGGTCTCCAGAGTTCGGTTCTTCTTGTTATCATACCGCTCGGTATGCAGACGTGCTCTCAATGTTCCCTGTATTTTCACATTCCAAAACTGCTGTTTGAAATGGCTTTTGAATTCTTGATAGGAAGTGATGGTACTTTGTAATACCTCCCACCAGTAATACGCATGGTCTCTCAGTGCAGTTGCCATGCATTTCAGGCGTTCAGCATCACTTAGCCTGAACATGTCAGCGTATTCCTCGAAACGTCGAAGGAATCTCATTGGATTCTCTCCTTCATGGGCAGAGAACCTAGGCATCGCCTCTGACCATTGGCGTGCCGGGTGGTGCATCACTGCAACTGGGTCCAATGTGGTGTGTGTGTTAGCTGAGTTGGAGCGTGTGATTGGGAGCTCAGGTTGCTCAACCTGCGGTGAATCGCAGCTACTGAGGATTTCATTGGCATTGGTGTTCAGGGCTGGGGCCAATGCTACATGGTGACTGGATGTGCGAGTAAGATTGTCTACCCTCAACTGCAATACCTTTTCTTGTAGCTTGCCTACCTGCTGCTCTATGTCAAGTGAAAACTCTGTCTGCCTTTTTACTAGTGTGTCCACCTGCTCCCTCATGTCTGTGGTGTGATTGATTACTACATTTTCAATCATGGTCTGGCATGTAGATTGAGTGTGATCCAGGCCACAGCTGTTCTGAGCAGCTTGCTCAGCTAATTGATTTAACCTGTCATTCAGCTGGCTGGTCTGGGTAGTCAATTCTGCTGCTAACCTAGTTGTTGTACTGCTACATTGTTGTTGTATTAGCTGCAACTGTGTCTCAGTGTAGTTCTCGTGTTCTGCCAACCGTACAGAAATAGCAGACACACTACTCTTGACTTCACTCATTTCCCTTTAAAGTGTGTTATTAATAGACTCCTTAGTGTCCCTGAGACCTTCCTCCAATCTAGCATTTTGTTCTAGTTGTTGTTTGTCCAATTGCTGCTTAATACTATCTTTAGTACTATTGAGATTTTCCTCCAACCTAGCATTTTGAGTACTCTGCTCTTGTAAACTAGCTTGCTGTTGTTGGTGGTTAGCTTTCACCTCTTGCCACATGCTCTGCAGCATGATGAGCAAGCTAGCACTTGTTTCATTACTTATTGCAGCTGGCAATACAGGTAAGTGTGTGTGTGGTGTGGTGGTAGCTTGGGGTTGTGTCACATCTACTCTAGCCGCTCCAGCATGTGTTACTGGGGTAACAAAATCTGTGTTAGGTACTTGGCTAGGTGATGTGGGAACAGATACATCTACAGAGTGTGTAGACTCCACACTGCTGTCCCTGGAGCTGTCCTGACTGACACGTCTACTCCTTCCCCTAGTTTCCATATTTACTGTTTTAATTTACCACACAAAACACAATACAAATTTGCACACTATCGGCCCCACAGTTCGTGCGCCAGAAAAATGGTTTGTAATTTCTTATTCCCTTCTGTACACAAACGTGTACTTGATGAAACTAAGATTTTCCATTTTTTTATTACTCGGAACGTTATTCCAGGAATTAATAATAGGGCGCCAGAGGTAATCAAGAATTAACAACAAAATAACACAATAAGACTTATTTTATTGTTTTAACCATAATGAGAAACCTCGAGTCATGGAAATAATAACCAAACAAACAAATATTAAATAAAGTCTATGGGATGTCGTAGATAACCTGACTCTTGAATAAAATAATACAAAATAAATAAAGTTCCTGAAATTGTTCACTGAGTAAAAGTTTTGGGGTTTTGCTCCGGCTTGCTCGAGCATGAAACGCCTAACCTAAAGACTTCTGGACTTGTGTACATATAGTTTGTGCTAATGTGAGTAAATTTGCCGTTAATCGCCGAAAGTCAATGTTCAACTAATTTTATGATAATCCAAAGTTTATACAATTACAGTTCGCATACGTTGACGGTAAAATTTACTTCAATTTTATTATATAGCGATGATGCAGACCATACCTTAACTCTGGATGATTAAGGTCGTTCGTAAAATACTTCGTCACTCACGTGAATTGAATGCGATTCTTCTACATTCAATTACAGGGCGTCAATTAATATTGCCCAGTATTTTGACGTAATTTCCAGACCAATAACGCCGAAATTAGCATCGCCACAAATAAAATATTCCCAGAGGGAATACACTACCACACGCACTAAATGGCGTCATTTTCCACTCTTTTCTTCTCTCTTGCCGAAATTAAATTGTTAATTGAAAAGGGCCAATCACGGCCGCGACACGTTAGCGTCCTTTTTAATGAAGCCAATGAAATGTCAATATCAATCAAGCATAGGCTCGTTAAAGCTGTTCCAAACACCGCGCGATTATTTATTTTAGCAGTTGTCATGACGACGCAGCACGAGCTGCGCGTGCCGCCATGCGTGAAACAAAACAAAACACTGCCGAAAGTATTGGGAAGCGGTATTAAACTCGAACGTAAAACAATAACAAACAGTTTCAGTTAGTCTGATAATACTGTAGTATTACACCTCGTTTTCGCAGTGTTCTGTCAGATAATGTGTTGGCTTCGGCCATACTGTCAGCTGAAATCAAGAAATTGCAAATTGAATGCGTGCCTCAGTGTGAACCTGAAGCACAGTGCAGAAGTAGTGACACATCAAGCTTTTGGAATGCACTCGATAGTGTACCAAATGAAACAACAGCTACTGAGGATTCAGAAATACAACTGTATTTAAATGAACCAAGACTGAACAGAAAAGAAAATCCGTACGACTGGTGGATAACGATAGGACACAGTAGGTATCCAAAACTTTCTCAAGTAGCTCAAAAATATTTGCCGATTCCTGCAACGCAAGTCAACAGCGAATGTATCTTTTCTGCTGCTGGAAACATCATTACAGAAAAACGTCAGCGTCTTTTACCAGAGCATGCACGAGAAATGGTTTTCCTGCATTCAAATTCTAACATTTTCTTCTCCAGTCAGGATAAACTGTAAATAATCAGCATGTTGCAGTTAGTAATGTCAAACTCTTATGTTCGATTTCTTGTAAATAGTATAAACTTTTGAATTAAAATAATCCAGTACATACATTAGAGATGTTTCTTTAAAAAAAAAAAAAAATTTTGTCTTTAAAATAAATAAACAAATATCATTACTGTGAAAAAACCTTCAATTATTCTGTAGAAAAGTTACGACTTCGACTTCGAACTTCGGAAGTTTAAAGATTTAGAATTCGACTTCGACTTTGACCATAAAAAAATGAACTTCGAACACTCCTATAAACTACAATAATTATTATTGATGATAACAATAACCTCTAAAATAAACAAAATAATATACATTAATTAAAATCGTAGAACTCCTATATGATCCATATAACTGTTCTGCACATCACTCATTCAGTCATTGACCATTAATTAAAATTAACCATTGTCAAGATTTCTGCAATTGCAGGCAGAAGATTGCGGCGCCTGTCGCTCACTACAAGTGAGTATTGGGAGAATGATCTCTCACTGTCCACATTACTGGTAGGCAACCATATTGCCTTCAAACATCCTGAAACAAAATCACTATGGTCAGCCTTCAATGAGCACAGCAGATTCACCATGTCTACTTCAGAACAATCTCGCCTCCCTAGATCTTCTACGATTGTGTTTCTCATGGCATGAAAACTTAAAAAGGTTTGCAGGGCAAGTTGTTTGATAAAAGGTATGTTGTTCATATCCTTCTGAAGGTGTTTGTTTTCTGGGATTGGTTTCATAATGTTTCTGGGATTAAGCAGAACACTTATTCTCAAAAACATTTTTTACAGCAGAATCATTTTTCCTCAAATCCTGAAGTTTGGAATGTGCCTTCACTGCTGCTGCTTTAAGTGATGACAGTTCCTCAGCTTTCTTAACTGCAGACAACTGCTCAAGCAAAACCATACAAGGGCTGAACTGCTCGATTTGTCCAGTGATTAGCAACTGTAGTTTTGTCTCTATATCATTTAGTTTACAGCACAGGATGTGTGCTGTTGCATAAGAAGAACCTTCAAGAAAAGTTATTAGCGCTTCAATTGGCTGCTGTATTCTGAAACTAATTTACCCTCAACTTTGATTTGCAGCAGTTCTGCAGAGCTCCTCTCCTTTAGCCAAGTAATACCGCTGTTGTCATAGTCTGATGAATTACCAGATGATGCAAAGAACTCAATGATGTCATCAAAATAGCTGCAAATGTAAACTACTGAACAGAACCACGAATTCCACCTCGTTAAAACTGTCTCAGGGAACACTTTTACTTTTCCACTGGACTTTCCATACTTTTCTGATATGTAGGATAAGTAGTGGTGTTTCCTTTTCCTGCTGTTCAAAAATGCCTTCTTGATTTTTGCCGCTGTTTTGTTTAACAGTGTTAGTGAAGTCTGCCAAATGTTGCCCACTAAGTGAATCTTGTGGGCCCAGCATTGCAAATGAACTGCATGTTCCAGTAGACCAGACAGATTATTGAAACATTTTGTCATATAAGGAGCAGAATCACTCACTATGGCCTTAACTGAATCAAATCCAATTCCATACTTTGCTAGGGTATCCAAAATTGCTTTTTAACATGTTGCATAGTTTGTAGCATCAAGTACAGTGGAAGCAACTAGCTTTGTGGTCTGGTTTCTGGCTGGTTCCAATTTCTTAAAGATGATGTTGGAAACACATCTTCCACCTTTGTCAGTTGTTTCATCACAAAGGACACAAATATCTTTACCTTCAAACTCTTTCTTAATGTCATTTTCAATTTTTTCGCCAAATTTGGGGATATATGTTCTACGAAGGGAACTAGCGGAAGGAATATCCCCACCTCCCTTATCATTTTTGTTTATCCAGTCACGGAATTTACTGTCGTCTAACTTTTCAAGTGGTATGTTCACCGAAATAAATGCTTCTGTAGTTTCCAAAATGAAATTTTCCCTGTCATATTTCATCTTCTTTCCAACTATAGCTACCTCTTCCAGTGTTGCAAGGCATTTGTTGCTGGTACCGGGACTACCTAACCTTACTTTAATGTTTGACAACATTGTCATGTCTTTCATGGTCCACTCTACAATTACACCATTTGCAAAATAAAAATTTGTTTGAGGTATACATCCCTTCAGATTTGAACTCTGCTACACGCGACTCGGGGATGACTTTAATTTTTGCATCGCGGTAAAGAAAAACACACTCATTACAACCTCATGCTGCATGAGGTAGTATTGAGTGTGTTTGCATTAGTCATGCATAACGATCCAGGAAACAAAACATTGATACAACCTCCACAAATACAACACAGAACACACTATAAGCACCAAAAATAATTGTTTATGAACGTAAACACGAATTTGACGTATCTATTTTATTCTGTGCAGTAAATACCGTATTTACTCGCGTAAAGGCCCCCCTTTTTTCCCCAAATTTTGACTCCAAAAAAGGGGAGGGGGCCTATACGTGAATTTGGAGGAAAAAATAGATTTTTCTTTTCAAGTTGTGCGTCTTTGTTCGAATGAGGGAGGCGGGGGAGGCAGCGACGCGGCAGGAGGGAGAGAGAGGCAACGACTCCGCAGGGGGGAGAGGCAGCGCTATATCAGGGGGGGGGAGGCAGAGGCAGCGCTGTGTCAGGAGGGGAGAGAGGCAGAGGCGTGGCTTAACCTCCCTCCTGCCAGCTAGCCAGCCAACCAGAGAAGGAGTGTTAGAATCCTTGACCCACTTCCCTTCCTCCTTCACTTCCCCTCTTCTTCTCCGACAACACTGCACATCAACACAGCGCGCGAGTCCAGCTTTCTTTATCTTTATGTCGTTTGAGATAGAACTAACTGCTTACGTCTGGCATGCCTCACGGTCCTACTGAGAATGGACAAACTATAATACCAGTCTCTGTATCACTGCCGCTTACAAAATCACCTCCCGCCGGTCACAATAAATGGCTTGTTGTTTGATGCATGCCAAGCTGCCCTGCCCTCAGATAATCCCAGAAAAACACGTTTTTAAATTTTTTCTCAAAAATGTTTACAAAACAAGGAGGGGGGGCTTATACGCGGGCGGGGCCTTTACGCGAGTAAATACGGTAGTGGATTGATCACTAAATTGATATATCGAAAAGTGTTACAACTGCGAAAATGTATGGTTTATATTCCAATATCCGTGTCTTTTGGAATCAAACGTTCCACTGCAATTTAAAAATTTTAATTAATTTTATTTCACTTCGGTCTTTGGTTTTAAAAAATTAAATCTTGTTATTTACGTAATGTTTTTGGTAGTTTAGAACACGTTCTCACTGGAGCATTGCTAGCAACACAATTGTCAAGCAGTCTGGCTATTACCGCTTCGCTGGCCATAATCTTGACTGAAGCTATGATGGCCTCCGTATTTACATTTCAATTGCCGAAACAAAGTATTTTTATTTTCTTAGTATGCCCAACGTTGTATTATTTACTTAACATAAATTATTGGCAAGTTTGCATACATCGTTTGTCAGCTGACGTAGTTTTTTTTTAATTTGTTCCCTAACATAAATTATTGGCAAGTTTGCATACATCGTTTGTCGGCTGACGTAGTTTTTTTTTTATTTGTTCCCTCGTGAAACGATCTACCAAGGTAATGTACATAACCAATTTTTGTAGTTTTTCGCGAGAAAGGCCATTTTTCACGTTTTGTTGTTGTTTACCTCAATATTCACATAATTTCGCGAAAATTCGCGTAAAAATCATTACACCATTTTTTCCCGTCTCTATTGATTAACCATTGCCTGAGCCTAGGTATCATTGGTGTCATTACTTCAGGCCAAAGTTTGTAGCTCAGTAATGTAACGATTTCCACCAACAAAGTTTGTAACACAGTCGCTATTCATGACAGAGCAGCAATACCGGCATGACAAGAACCGGCGGGTGGTTGCTAAGAACACCTCTGTTGAGAAATCAGAAGCTAGTTCTAAGTGGAAACCTTGTTGGCAAAGCAGACAAAAAATATATTAGTTTCCTCATATCCTTCGAACGTTGTTTGATGTGCAAGTGCATGTATTTTTTCATTTATTACTGTGCGTGTCACTTCTCAGACTTTCTCAGTGAAGTCTTGTTCACATGGGCCTTATGCTAAAGCTGTTTAAGCCATTATTTAAGCCCAACAAATTGACATATTTGTAAATATCTCTATAATGCTATTTATTAATAGAGCTCTACACATAAATTAATATTTTGGGTGCATGAGTAACATATTTTATTTCAAATCGGGTAGTGCAAAAAATTTTAGTATTTTCATGTTGGTTAGTCAGCATTGCTTTTTTTTCTTTCATTTTCTTTTTAAGCTTAACTAACAGAAAATAATGCCACAATAGAACAAACATACAATATTTCAATTTACAAAATAATTTTATAATTGTATATTTCCACTTGATTTTCCTTACTAATATTTTGAGGGCGAACCGGTGTTGAGGTGGGAGTATCGGTAGAAATTAATGGGCGCCACCACGTGAGTGGGCACGTGGACCCGGCTGGAAAACTCTAACTCAGGGAGTTACGTGGCCCGTGTGCGGCGAGAAATTAGCCCTCCTGATTTTTTACTCAGCACCTGCCCCTAACTAAGCCCGCTCTCAGCGTCGGGCACGCTCCTAATTATCGCAGTGGGCTCTTAGGGCGTCCCACACGCCACTGACCAGGTTAAGGACCCACGTGGCCCCCTGAACACAAAACACGTGACTCAGTTAATTGGTTTTTATTTACTCACGGTACACGTTCTTACATGATCCTCCGTTGATACAGCTACAAAACGCCCGAGGCACGAATCAGATTAGGTGAGGAGGCGAACCACGCACGTGGCCGCCTCAAGCCGTTACTTAATACACAGATGAGAGAAAACTCCAGAGAGTAAATAATTATTACTTATGCAGTCTCTCCGACCAAGAGAGGCCAGAAGGATGATGAAAAGAAAACGATTTGAATAAATTAATTTACAGAACTACTACTCGGTGAAACAACGGTGATGTCCTCGGGGTGTTTGCAGAGACGTCCGCTCTCGGCCGGCTGTAGAAGGAGATTGGGATGAGCTCATGGCATGCGGGAGGCAACATGGCGCTCTTCGCGCCGAACACAATTACCGTTACAACTTAGCTGTGGCGTGCCCCGGGTTACTATTGAAAAATACATAAATCCTTTTACAAAAATTAGTACATTACATTCATGCCCATACCGTCTGTAATAATTACTTATATGAATAAAAATGGTTTAAATGAAGTTGCATGCTAGTTCCTCCGTCGCCCGCTAGGGAGCGTCCTTGTTCGTGCTTGCACTTATTAAATAACAAAACATTATGAATTAGTTAAATAAAAGACACTCACATGCATAGCCGTCGTGACACTATTTAGGGGTGAAAGAAAAGGATTACAATATTTATTAATACCAATTAGGGGTGCGGCGCAACTGCAGCTAAGCGCCCTCTTGCTGTAGTTCGTGGCGCGCAGTTTGAATCTCACACGGCTACGTACGTCACGACACAAATGCCGGGTAGGAAAGGAGGTGGGAAAGGAAACGGAGGATGATCAGGCTCGTGGGGTGAAGCCCCGGCTGATGTCAATTGCCCCCCCCCCTCGAATAGCCTGTCATGCCGACGTTTCCTTTCGTGCCCGGTGGGCGTGGTCGCTCCTGGTGTGCGCGCTGTCTTCCAACGTCCGTATCGCACAGCAGCTGGGTTCTCGCGCGGGTACGCGGGTTCGCAGTTGGTATCGCGGTGCCGGGATCGGTGTCTCCGACGCGGGATCTACCTCCTCCCTCTGTGCCGTCTCGTCCTCTGGCGGCTCCTCCACTGTCACACTAAACGTAGCGTCCGCCAGAGAAAAGTGTAGCGGCCATAGCGGCTCGTCTGGTGATGCCGGTCTAATTTCCGCTTCCTCTGGTTCCCATACGAGTGGTTGGGGCTCTGTTTGGTCTGATGTTTCGGCCGTGTCGCTGAGTAATCCCCTGAAAGGTGAGGCCCCGTCTCCCGAATCCTCACACAGTCATCTCGGTTGGGTCGTCGTCATTGTCGCGGGTGTCCCCCGCTCCGCCTCTACTTCCGGGAAGCCCCTAAACCCGCCCTCATCCGTGTCCGTCGGTGTGGACGTGACCGGTTGTGCTGCTTCTCCGTCGTCCGCCACGTTCTCCGCCTCTTCCCGCCGCGCCGCCGCTCCGTCGTCCGCCACGTCCTCCGTCTCTCCCCGCCGCGCCGCCACTCCGTCGTCCGTCTCATCTGCCGCCGCTCCGTCGTCCGCCACGTTCTCCGTCTCCTCCCCTTCTTGCCCCGCTATCCTGATGTCGTCCCGATGGTATTTTGCAGCCCGGCCGGAGGGTAGTTTTATCACCACCGCCGTGGGTCCCGCTTTGATCACCGTCACCGGGCTGAGCCACTTCGGCGCTAATCCGGCGCAGAAGTTGCGACGGCCGGAGGAGAGTGGGTGAAGTCGGGCGTATACCAGCTGGCCGGGGCTCAAGTCAGGTGGTGGGCGAGTCGTCCCGGGTGTTCGCTGTGCCTGGTAAGCCGCCTGGTTGCATCGCGCGGCGTCGTGTGTCTCGGCCAACCGCCTCAGGCGCCGTCGGGGCTCTCTACATCCGCCTCGATCTGGTGTTGTTGGCGCACGTGGTATTCCCCGGGGAGAGTGAGGTTCCGCCCCTGGACCATTGTGGCCGGTGTCTCGCCGGTTGCAGCATTCACCTGCCGTCGGGTGCAATACAGTATGTCGGGGATGTTGGCATCCCACTGGGCGTGGTCGTCCAAGAGTCTCAGCCGCAGCTGCACTTTGACCTCCTGATTCCGTCGCTCCGTGGGGTTTGCGCGTGGGTGGTATATGGGTGTGGTGTGCATGATGACCCGCCACTTTCTCCCCAGCTGTGCCCACCGGCGCCCGACAAACTGAGTGGCGTTGTCTGTTAACAGGACACGTGGGTAGCCCCACCTAGGGAAAAACTCTGTCTCCAGACTGCACGCAATGGTGCCGGCCCGGGCGTTCGTGAGGGGGTACGCCTCTACCCAGCGTGTATAGCAATCCGTCACGACCAGTAATAATCGTTTCCTTCGCGGCAATCGTGTGTACGTTTCCATCAGGTCAAGGGCGACCGTGTGAAAGGGCTCGGTGGGTTGCCTAGGTATCTGCTAAGCTGTTCCATCTGTGCGGCGTGCCTTGTGCCGCTGACAGTGCCTGCATCTCCGTACGCAATCCCGTACAAACTGGTTCACCCCTGGCCAGTAGAATCGCTCCCGTACGTCGTGGCGCGTCTGGTCTGCGCCGGGATGTCCCGCTAGTCGGTTCATGTGGAACATGTCGAAAACCTCCCGCCTCGTGGTGGATGGTGCAAACATTCGCCATGGTTTGTCTGTCCTCTTCGGTCGTGCCTGGAGTAGCCCGTCCACTACCCGGTACCCCTCATATTCCGCCTCCCCGCAGTGACGTATGAGTTCTTGTGTGTCTGCGTCCGTCAGCTGGACCGCCCGCACGTACCCGTCCAGATCGTCGAGCTCCGCGCCTGGGGGTAACGTCGGTGTGGTGTTCGGGGCGATTGCGCAAAGTGCGGCGTTAGGTGTCGAGGTGTGTGGTGTCCTGGGTGTGCGCCCACTGGATGGCGGTAACAGTTCCTCCCACTCAGCATCGTCGCGTGCTGTTGTCATGACGTCAGGGTTGCGTGACAGCTCGTCCGCTAGCTCGTTATGTTTCCCCGGCACGTGTTCGACCTTGAAATCTAGGGCCTGTAGGAGCATGGCCCAACGAGTCAGTTTTGAGCGCCGCCTCTGCATGGTGGCCAGCCACTTCAGACATTTGCTATCCGTCCTCAACACGAAAGACTGCCCCTCCAAGTGCGGGCGGTAGCGCCTCAGGGCCCAAACCACGCCGAGACACTCCCTCTCACTAACACTGTACCGCCGCTCAATGTCGCCGAACTTGACGCTCGCGTATTCAATTACCCGGGGTTCGCCGTCATCGCCGAGTTGTAGGAGGATGGCCCCTATTCCCTTCTCGCTCGCGTCCGTTTGTACGATCAGTGGTTTGGTCGGGTCCAGTCGCGCGAGTAAGTGACACCGCCGAAATCTGCGTTACAACTCGTCAAAGGCGTACTGAGCCTCCACAGTCCACCGGAAAGGTCGCTTGGGTGACAGCTGTTCAGTCATTGGCGCGGCTATTACTGAGAATTCCGGAATGAAGGCCCGCAGCCAGTTGGCTAATCCCAGGAATTTCTGCAGCTGTTTACGCGTGCGTGGGGGCTCTTTGTTGACAATGACGTTAAGTTGTTTTTCCGTGGGCCGGTTTCCCTCTGCGTTGACCACCAAACCCAGGAAGTCCAGTTCAGTGGTCCCCAAGTGACATTTCTCACGATTACACGTGAGGCCGTGGCTTTCCAGGCGTTCCAAGACTAGCGCTAGGTGATGTGCGTGCTCCTCCCACGTCTGTGACCATATAATTATGTCGTCCAGGTATGCGGCCGAAAACTTGCCCGAATAATTATCCAGAACGCGTGTCATCATCCCCTGGAATGTGGCGCGGGCGTCTTGGAGTCCGAATGGCATCGCGCAAAATTGAAATCTACGCCCGTCTGGGGCCGTGAATGCTGTCTTGAGCTGGTCCGCCTGCCGTATTGGCACCTGCCAATATCCCGATTTTAAGTCAAGGGAAGAAAATATTTTGGCGTTTCCCAGTCCCGTGAGCGTGTCGGCTATGTTCAACAGAGGGGGCGGTGCGTTAATTGTTACCCTGTTAATAGGCTTAAAATTGACGTAAAAACTTAATTTGCCATCCTTTTTCTCCGCCAGCACGACTTGAAAATTGTACGGACTCTCGCTAGGCTCAATTATCCCGTCCTGTAACATGTCCTGAACCTGATCTAGGATGGTCTGTTTACCGGCGTGGCCGTAGCTACCGGGCGGGATAAACATTGGCTTGTGAGGATGGGTTGGGATGGCATGTTCAGCTATGGTGGTACGTTTTAGCGGATCCGCGGATGCAAACACATTACACTGGTGATCGAGGACCTGCTGGATGATGGCATTGAACTCGGGGGGCACCCCGTGCTGAAACTCGTCGAGACTGACCTTGTTTACCGCTGGTGGAGTCGGCCTACCCAGCCCGTGGATGGTGCGCCGCCCCTGAGTGCCGACGTGCACGCATCCGGCCCGGACGTCAAGGGCGGCGTGCTGCTTGTAGAGCCAGGGCAGCCCCAGGATGATGTCGTCACGCAGCCGCTCCACTACCAGCGCCATCGTGGTGGACCGGTGGTCCTGCACGTCCACCTCCAGCGTCACGACGCCCCGGGTGTGGCATACGTCTCCCGTGGTGGCCAGGTAGAGTTGGCCTGGGCGCGACTCGAAGTCGGCGCGTCCGATCACGCGCGCGGCCACGCAGTTATGGCTGGCGGCGGTGTCAACAAGCATGTGGACTGCGCGCCCGTTGACAACCACCGGAATCCGCAACAGGTCTGCTTCCGCCGCTCCCACGTGACTCAGGAGGGGCCCCGCCGTTGTTGGTCTGTTGTTGTTGTTGAGCGTGGCGGGGGAGGTGAGCCGTTTCAGTTCGCCGCCCCCTGCTGCCCGTTTCCCGACGGCCGTCTGTTCATGATGTCGGGCCGGAACTTGTTCCGCACATGGCAGTCCTCGTGCCAGTGCTGCGTACCGGGTGGGCATGTGTGGCACTGCGGTGGTTGGCTGCCGTCAGTGGTACGCCACCGCCATGCCGGCTGGAGAGGGCCGCCTGACCCGGACTTGTCGCGCCGGGTGTCGCCCTGGGTAGGTATGACGTAGGGCACCAGTGCCTTGGCGTCGGCGGGCGCCACGTCCTCCTGCTTGCTTCTCGAGGGTGTGATGTCTCTGGTCGGCCTTGCGGCCCGCAGGTCTTGCTCCACGGCGCGGGCATGCTGGATGAACTCCTCGGCCGGGCACGCGTCATCAGGCGCAGGTGTGGCCTAAGTTCCGGGCGCATCAGCTCCACCACCCGCTCCAGTACCTCCGTCGGCTCTTCGTCGGGGCACAGCCGCTTGTGCAGACGTATTTTCTTGATGACGAACACCTCCGCCGTCTCCGTCGTCCCTTGCTCGAGGCAATACAGCTCCGCCCGCACTCTCATCTCCGCCTTAACGTCCGCAAATCTTGTCTCGAACTGCCTTGCAAACTCCGCCCACGGCATGTCGTACTCATGGGTAAACTGCCACCACGTCTTGGCATCGCCTTTGAGCGCGCTGCCGACTCTGTCCGCCCACTCGCACTCCGGTACTCCGTAGCGACTCAGACGTTCCTGGCACGTGCGCACGAATTTCAGCAGGTCGTCGCTGGTCCTCCCGGCAAACTCCGGCAGCTCGACGTGGCCTACAAGAGGCGTCCTGCCACGTGTATGCGACGTCCCTCACCGGGCTGTGACTCGGCACGCTCGCTCGCCTCGCGTGGTGACACCATTGGCACGTGTACCACCCGTCCTGAAACAAGGTGATTTCGGTCTTCGTGAAGCACGCTGTGTGCTTGAAAGCACGACCGTTTCGGCACCAGCCGCCTCCCCGCACGTCTCCGCCGCACTCCGTGCCCGTGCACTTCCCATGTTCCAGCCCGTAATGTTCCGCCCGCACCTCCTGTTCGTGATACCGTGGTACTTCATACTGCCCTAAGCACACACACGTGTCCATCCAGGATGTTCCCGCCGTCCCGCTCATCTGGCGCGGTCGCGCGCACATAACACAGTACAAGTTATTCGTTTTAAACAACTCACTTGCCTGGATCGCGCCCGGATTGTTGTTAAGTCCGTGATTGTCCGACATGGCTGTGTGTGGTGGTGAGACTGGGTGATTGTCTCTCTTCTCCTCGCTACGCGACACGGCGCGGCTGATGGTACACACACACACTCACTGCGCCAAGTTGTTGTTTCTGCGAGGAATGCAGCCACCTGGCTGCTCGCTACGGATTCTCGGAAGCGCGCGCGCTCGGTTGGTCACGTGACCGGCCGGTCGCGTTATCTCTCGCGCTCCGGTGCACAACCGCCTAACACGCGCTAACTCATGTGGGCCTTATATTCGCGACACGTTCAATATCTCGCCACACGCTCTTGGGCGCCATTTGAGGGCGTACCGGTGTTGAGGTGGGAGTATCGGTAGAAATTAATGGGCGCCACCACGTGAGTGGGCACGTGGACCCGGCTGGAAAACTCTAACTCAGGGCGTTACGTGGCCCGTGTGCGGCGAGATATTAGCCCTCCTGATTTTTTACTCAGCACCTGTCCCTAACTAAGCCCACTCTCAGCGTCGGGCACGCTCCTAATTATCGCAGTGGGCTCTTAGGGCGTCCCACACGCCACTGACCAGGTTAAGGACCCATGTGGCCCCCCGAACACAAAACACGTGACTCAGTTAATTGGTTTTTATTTACTCACGGTACACGTTCTTACACGATCCTCCGTTGATACAGCTACAAAACGCCCGAGGCACGATTCAGATTAGGTGAGGAGGCGAACCACGCACGTGGCCGCCTCAAGCCGTTACTTAATACACAGATGAGAGAAAACTCCAGAGAGTAAATAATTATTACTTATGCAGTCTCTCCGACCGAGTGAGGCCAGAAGGATGAAAAGAAAACGATTTGGATAAATTAATTTACAGAACTACTACTCGGTGAAACAACGGTGATGTCCTCGGGGTTTCTGCAGAGACGTCTGCTCTCGGCCGGCTGTAGAAGGAGACTGGGATGAGCTCATGGCTTGCGGGAGGCAACATGGCGCCCTTCGCGCCGAACACAATTACCGTTACAACTTAGCTGTGGCGTGCCCCGGGTTACTATTGAAAAATACATAAATCCTTTTACAAAAATTAGTACATTACATCCATGCCCAGACCGTCTGTAATAATTACTTATATGAATAAAAATGGTTTAAATGAAGTTGCACGCTAGTTCCTCCGTCGCCCGCTAGGGAGCGTCCTTGTTCGTGCTTGCACTTATTAAATAACAAAACATCATGAATTAGTTAAATAAAAGACACTCACATGCATAGCCGTCGTGACACTATTTAGGGGTGAAAGAAAAGGATTACAATATTTATTAATACCAATTAGGGGTGCGGCGCAACTGCAGCTAAGCGCCCTCTTGCTGTAGTTCGTGGCGCGCAGTTTGAATCTCACACGGCTACGTACGTCACGACACAAATGCCGGGTAGGAAAGGTGGTGGGAAAGGAAACGGAGGATGATCAGGCTCGTGGGGCGAAGCCCCGGCTTACGTCAATTTGTAGGTATAGAATTAATTAATTCTTTCTAATTATATTATGAAGCACAAGGAAACTAAAACATGTTTGTCCAGTTGCATTGCAGTTAAAGACTTTGAACTGAGGATGTTGATTTGGAACATAAAAATTAAACAATTTTTTCATGCAGACACCATGATTTTATTGCTGTTTTTATATTTTAATTATTCCAATACATTATCGCCCTATACACTATATGCCCAGTACCAGAATATTTAGAGTGTATATACGATAATACATATTGTGCTTATGCTCAGTGGGTAGGCGTGTGCGAATATTCAAATTTTGGAATCTGAATACGTACAAATAATAAACTTCATATTTAATTGGACCTCTAATTCTAACACTTCGAAATAATGAATTTTGGTTGTTTCCGAATACTTGACATAGCATACCCCATGAGTTTGTCATATACCAACATTCAGTACTGAGGTTAAGTTCTTTGTGAGATATAAATGCCTTTTAATGAGACTTCATAATCAAAAAGATGAACACTAAGCGACATTTTAAACATAAAACAAGTATTCAAAGTTTTTTTTCCTCGCTACTCTCACGCTAAACAGTAACGGAATAAAATGTGTAAACAATTCAAAACAGGGCATATTTGTGTCATTTCAAACTTTATAACAAAATATTATTTTTGTATTCTTTTCATCATACACGCCAGAAGTGGGGAAAAAAAAATAAAAAATGTCAACACTCATGGACTACAACACTACAAAACACTAACATTCCATTCAGATCTGTGTTAAAAGAAGTATTCGTCATAGTTTCAATGTCATAAATTGATAGTCACAATCGATCTAACACCATTTGATACAGTAGAAGCTTACTTGCTGTATACATCTATAAAAAACAGACGTGGCGACTCGAAATAATATATTTTAAAAAAGTAAATTATGGTTAAAGATTCCAAATATAATTAGCAAACATTGTCTTTGTAACATTGCTGAACTAAAATACAATTTACCTGGCTGCTGTTAACTACGAAAACTCATTAATAACTATTTTTTTTTAAAAAAAGTTTCACGTTTTTCGTAAAAGAGATTGCAATGGATTTCACTGTATTTAACGGTCACTTAGGCGGACAGTAAAATAATAGACATGTATTTTGTGCGTTTATTTCTTTTCAATGATGCACTGTTTATGTAATATTTATGTGGAAATAAATATTCCAACCCTGCCACTTGCATAGAAGTTGTAGTTTTTGTGTTTGTAGCATATTTTAACGTAAGGAAATTATGATGATTGCTAAATGACCGCAAATACATCCAAACAAAAATGGAAATCATAAATACAGTGCATATTAGCATATGATGCAAGAATAAATATCCAGATTAAAAAATAAAATATAAGCATCTACTTGCATTTGGGTTGACACAGAATTGATTGAATAGAAACATATTAATTATTTTTTTTTTAATATAGTATAGAAATATCTTTTTTGTTACGTTGATTATTATTCACCATTTGGGAATGAATTTTATCCTTACCAAGAATTAGGTTGGTTTTTCATAGACATTGATTTTAGAAAACTTCAAGGTAGTTGAAAAAAGAGGTTATTTGTTTTCTATATTAAGAATTAAAATAAAATTTTCAAATTGTATTTTGCTTTCCTCTCATTATATTTGATAATTCTGTAAAACAGCATTGCAACATTTTTACAATATTACTGGTAGTTTACCATTTTGAACTATTGGTTAGGTTTGGTTAGCTATAATTCAAATACTATTAATTGGTGTGAATGGTTGGTTAGGCTAGTGTAATTTAAAATCCTGAACTGTTTTTCAGGACAAGTAGTACTCGGGTGTTAAATATATATTTTTTTTTTTCGCACCTATTGAAGGGAATTGCTGTAAATAAGTGAATAGTGTTTGTGAGATGACATTAGTAATATGCACAATATTTTTCTACCCTGAGCCAATAGCAATGTTTCTGATACCCTTTTCAGACATGCGAGCTACTTGTTTTATTGATGCGGCACTTAAATTTTTTTGTTTATGGGTGCACTGCTTTGGTTTAGCATAGCTCCACGCAGGGTGCCTGAGTTATCACTAGCCCTGGGTTAGGATAGTGGTAACACCATTCTAGTGTATTTTCAAATGCTTGTTCCTAGTACTACAATATTTTAGTTGCCAACTATTCTGTGATGACAAAACAAAAAGTGTTTTTTATTGCTAATAAAGAGTTTAATTTATTTCATTCTTAGGTAGGAATCCCAAAATTACACATTTTCAAGTGGCAGAGGAATTGTAAATAGGCATTCCCACTCTAAACATCTTCGGCACTAATCGTGAGAGAATTTTAAAGAAATTTGGCAGTGTGTCTTTTAAAGACGCACTGCCAAATAGCAGCTGGAAGCACAACGAAGTTCAAAAATTGTTGGCTTGCTTAAGAAAATTCAAGCATCGAATGTACCTATCTGTGGTTTTAACATTTAATTTGTTTACATAGTTTGATGAGCCCATTGGTAAAAAGTTTAAATATTTATAAGTGTGAAATTTATATTTCCTGCTTATATTATTTTCTTGCTTACAGTGTTTTTTTCTTATGCACCCTTGAAAATCATGTTATAACAGGGTTATGCTGTAACACCCAAATCTCCTGTTAAAAATGAAATTAGACTGAAAATAAAATTATGTGATCTTGTCCTTAGTGATGAGATGGCATAAGTGTTACTTGACGGTGGAAACTGGATGAAGAGAGAGTGTGTGCTCGTGTGTGATCAGGCGTGGGAGTGCAGGCGCTAGTGCCGCCGCCCCAGGGCATGCTGTACCCGGGCCAGCAGCTGTACGTGAGCCCCAGCCAGCCGCCGCCTGCCCAGGGGGAGCCCCAGCCTGTCCCGGTGCCTGTCACCCAGCAGCAGCAGCAGCATGCCCCGGCCCCCGCCCCAGCTTCCGCCCAGCAGTTCCTCGCCGTGGGCCCGCAGCACACTGTCACCATGTCGTATCCCTACCAGGCGAGTGTCTTCACTAGGGCTGTGCCGGATCCCAAAATTCAGGGTTTTTTATTTTCCACTACATTCATTGACGTCAATTGAGAGGATGCTAATACAGGAATATACTGGTTTATATGGCTGGTCAGAGATGTAACTAACGGGCGCGTTATTGGCTAACTTAATTTTATGGGGAAAGGAATTAAAAATGTATTAAAACTCTCAGCAAACTTTTTAGGATTTTTACGTGTCTGTAAAACAGCACACAATGCAGAGTCAGCTCTGTGATTAGTTCCTTTCAAAATATGGTTAAGGAAACTTGTAAAAACCTCGTAGAAAACATGCAGCTATAAACGTAAGAAATACAATCTCATGCTGACATGTTTTTCAGTTAGATAATACACATTGTTCATTAGAATGCAAACCTGCTACCACCCCCCTAGCAAAGTAACTACAGCCTGCAATGTTTATTTTTGACAGCTCTAGCAATTATATTTTCTTTGCAGTTTTCATGGAAAAGAGGTGGAGGGGGTTTGCATCACGGGACAAGAAAACTCTTGACAGATATAGAAAGAAGCAAGTAGAAGTTTCTCAGGTTTTTCTGTTCATTAATTAAAAAGAACCAAAAATAAAAATATGGTAATTAAATATTAGACAATTATTTTTTGTGTAAAGAAAAAACAAAGATGAATTTTTAATTTTCTTGATATTTCGTGCAGCATTCTAAACTGTAGTTATAAGCTTTTTACCATTCTGAAGGAACAGATGGAAATGAATTACAGTGAAACTGGGTTATAATGTTCCCACATATCACATATGTTTTCCCACTTATAATGCTGTATTTTGTAAGTCCTGATATATTCTCTATAAGGGCAATGTACTATTTATTTCCCGTTTATAATAGGTATTTCACGATTTCCTGCTTCTAAGTTTGCTTTCTGAATTCAGTATGTGGTGCAAAATTTTTATAAATGTAATTATTCCAAATATTATTCAACCTGTAAAGTTAAACGCATAAATTAAAAAATGTCAACACACTGTGCCTGCGTTTTTGTTTACAGTCATTGTTATACCATAGATTTAGATTCAAATAGGTTTGTATGGGAAAACAAAATGTAAGTGAACCAGAACACTAGCGCTATACGTTATCACTGGCTAACGCTGTGTACTGTAGCATTCAATATATCATACGTACTCTCGTGCGCAGTTACGAGTCTATTGGCATCTTCATCGTGGAAAACGTGAACATGTAGAAAATATTTCCATTCCTTACCATCCAATTGTTTTCAGATGCATGTTACGTAGTTTTACAATATTGTAGTTTGCCTTACTTTCTGTGATATCACAAAAAAAACACTTGTTGAAGTGGCAAACGAACTGAAATTAGGCATTTCCACTCTAAATGCAACTGTCAAAAATCATGAAAAATCTTGCAGAACTTTGGCACTGTGTCTATAATGACAAAGAAAATAAGAAGCGGGAGCACAATGTATTTGATGAAAAATTGTTGAACTCGTTTAAGTAAGTTCGAGCATTGCGTGTACCCATCAGTGGCAATATGTTGCGGGAGAAGGCTGAAGTAATAGCTTTGAAGTTGGGTGTTAATGACTTCGGAGCTATAAATGGGTGTATAGACTGCTATAACAACTGGAATAGTGTATCGTGCAATTTGTGTAAAGTCAGCAAATGTTAAAGGAAAAATTAGCGAGTGGAAGTCAAAGGTATTGCTAGCAAGCTGGAACAGTATGATGAAAAAAAATATTTATATATTTTAATTTGATCACATGTCCCCTTTGTTCTCATTTCCATGTAAAAAGAAAGTATTTTATTTAAGGGAATTAACTAATTATATTTTGGTGTAGCCATACAAGTACTTGTTGTTAAAATGTAGTTATTCACTTAATTAATATTTTTTAAAATTATACAGCTTATTAAATGTGTGATCAATGATCCACCTGGTTTGGGTTTACTTTGATCACTATGAGGTTAACTACACAAAAAGTAAGGTTAAAGCCTATGGAGTAGATCGAAGTATTCCCCATGAGAATATCTTTGATAGTATCTTCACAATATAATTTGATGTCGTGGGTGTTACTTTGATCACACACTTCAGCAAAAGTAAACATTTTATTTTTATTCTACTTTTTCTATACAAATATATAAAAATCCATTATCATTAAAACTGCAATTCAATGTTCTTTCATATTCACTTTTGCGGCAAACTGATTGCCCCAATGTTCAAAATATTTGGGGTTGGTAATAATCCAAAACTGACCTTTTTTTATGCATGCAATATTACTCTCCACTGCCTTAACTTCTTCCTAATAGCCACAGTTTTTATCTTAGCTCAAAATGCCATTATAATTAACTTCCTGCTAACACACAAACATACTGTATGAAAAGTTTTATTTTGTGGTGCTTCACATAAGATATCCAGGGCACACTGTCCTACTTTCAGATAATTTTTGTATTCCAAGAATGCTTGAAAATAAAACATAGAACTAGCATAACATTATGAATATCTAACAAATGAAGACATAGTTTAACTTTCTTTCACATCCACCACTGCTGCAAAGTCATACAGTACTCTTTGCCCTTGACTTCCTGGATGATACACGCATACCTAAAAACAGTTTTTTTTCGTGATCCTCTGTAGAATTTTACCAGGGCATACTGGCCAGGACAAATATCATTACTTAAGACTGGTTCCAAAAAAAACCTCCTCTTCCTCACAGCGCTCATCACTTTCACTCTCACTAGAAGACACCAATTTCTCGTTGTCATCACTATCTTCCGAAGAGCTTGCTACTACACTTTTGCCTAGTGTAACAGTGAGATTCTTCTTTCTCTGAATCCTGACAGGTCCACCTTCTCTCTGTTTTTGTAGGAATGCCACCAAACTTTCATTTATTCCTTTCTGGACATCATCAAGATTGGCATCCGAAGGAAATTTGTCCAGAATATAATTAGGGTTGAAAGGTGCAATACCTGTAGCTTTAAATCCACTGACCAGATTTCTCGACACACCATTCTTTATGTAAGTGGGATTTCTGGGCACCACACTATCCATCTTCTGGATTGCTGAAGACAAAAGTGATGGGAAAACATGTTTGGGTAGCACACCTACTCTCGGATGATTTTGTTTCCAAGCTGTCAGCTCATGACACCATGCTACTTTGAAGGCACGGAAGGAGGACACATCTAACGGTTGACATAGATGTGTAGCATTTGGTGGCAAACAAACAAAATTAATATTATTCACCTTGCATAATTGTAAACTTTTCATTGAAGTGGGAGGAGAGATTATCAGTATCACCAATTAAAATAACTTTTCCTTCCAACCTTTTTGCATGAGGTAGAAATGTGGAAATAAACCAATTATGGAATGTAGCAGAATTAATCCAACCATGCTTGGTTCTGTTGTATCGAAAGCCCCTCGAGCAACTTGAATCTGATTAGCAAGGTTCACCTTTCAACCCTCCTTCTTTCCATGTGTCATAAATTCCTTCACTCCTATAATTAGAGTCAAGATTTTGTGGTGTTATTTTAAGACAAATTTCGGTCTAAAGAAATAAAGATTTCGGTATTATATGGTTTTATTTTTTTTGCTCAATATACCCACGGCAAAATTTTCTTACTTTTCTGTACGACATGCAAATTTATTAAAATAAATATTAATAAACACTAAAACCTCATGATCTAATTACAATTAAGTTCATTTGCAAATTCATAGATAATTAAGTTCATTTGCAAATTCATAAATTCAAACTTTTAAATAACTATTAAAGTTTCACAACTTAATTACAATCACATACACTACAAAATTACACAATGAAGCACTTCCAAAGTTAATATTAAGACGGTTTTATTGAAATGCTATCTTAGTTAAATTTTCCGCATTTTCTGGAGTGAGACGTTGTCTTCTGTCACTAACTACCAGTGAGTACCTGGAAAATGAACGTTCTGCATCAACATTTGATGTTGGGAACCAGATTGCCCTTAAACTGGCTTGAGCAAATTCACTGTAGTCCCCTGTAAGGGAGCAAAGTACCTTTGCAACATCAATTTGGCTTGTTTCTGGCAATGAAAGTTAATCCTCAATTATTTTTTTGAAAGCAACATAGCCATCTATGAATTTATCAATGGGAAGATGGGAAACAGAAGGCAAGTTATGCAGAGACTTCTGTAGGTTTTCATCATCTATGCTAACCCTACTCACATTTCTTGGGTTGAACAGCAAATTAATGGCATTAAAGACTCTTAGACAAGGATGTCATTTAACAGATGAGTTTTGCCTCAAACGCTTATGTTTCACAAGCGTATCGCGTCTCTCGTAGTCTAGGAAGAATTTAACCTCTAAATACGCTAAAACTTGCCGTGCTGGAAAGATCAAAACAATGGAGAATAGATGCGAATACAAACACATACCGAATACCAACATACGTACGTGAAAATTAATACCGACATAAACATGTACTATTTATTATTTACAATCGTTACGTTAAGCAGGGTTAATTTTAATTTCATACCCTACGTACTTTATTTTAAATAAACAGTAAAAGCAATGCGCTTTAGTGTGTAATATTTTAATGATTAAAAACGTAATCATAGAAAAACATTTTGGACGTTTGTTATTTTTGTATTTACAGAAAGTGAACGGCGGCCATTGTATCATAGTTATCAACATCTTAAATTATTATGGTACACAAGATTACCGTTTAAAGAAAATGTTACGTTAATTCCGAGACTTCATTTTAAAATCTATAATGAATCACCGTCGCATATAATATATATGGCTGCTAGTTACTGTCAGAAGTATGTATTTGATTGTGCTGAAGATAGTGAATTGTCCTTACAGAATGGAAAAAAAAACGTAAATAATCAGGATAGACGAAATTTCGTGACATATCGCGGATTTCGCACAATTTCGTTTTATTTCGTGTTTTCAAGCGGTTTTCGGTGTTATTTCGTTTTATCGCGCATTACCATATAATCGTGCCTCTACCTATAATTAATGTAAGGTGGCAACAGAATTCCGGAAGCAGAACCACACATCAATACAGTTGTTGCAGATTTTAACTGGATATTTTACACCTCTTCTGTAAATTCCCTTCATCTTACCAGGATCATCAGAAACAGTGGTCTCATCATGATTGAATATGTTACATGGTGGAACATCCTTCAGAGTTTCATCAAGATTTTTAAAATACTCGTTAAGTATTTACCGGGAAACTTCTGCCTTTGAGGTTTTTAAATTTGATGCCATTCTTTGGGCTACTTTATCTTTATGTCGCTTAAATAAAGACAGGACCCAATCCTTTCCAGGCACATTATTCTGAAATCTTGGTTCAA
Organism: Bacillus rossius redtenbacheri; assembly: GCF_032445375.1. Lineage (NCBI taxonomy): Eukaryota > Metazoa > Arthropoda > Insecta > Phasmatodea > Bacillidae > Bacillus > Bacillus rossius. The sequence goes on along the minus strand of NC_086330.1, from coordinate 258,637,712 downwards.
TGTGCCCTTCAAGATCTAAATGCATTTTAGTAAACATCTGCACATCTTGGACACTCAGTGGAAAACCCCAGTCACTACACGCAAGAAGCCCAATTAATAATAGCTGGTTCTCCAATTTCGGAAAACACTATTCTTCACCCAGGCTTACCTCCATGCTTTCCATTAAACTTATTGTGTAAAGTACCATAAGGAATGTTGAACTCCCTTGAAGCTTGGCGTAACGACATCTTATTATTTGCAACTGCTTCTAAAGCCTCTTCTAACTTCAATTCTGTGTAGTTTTGGTAGCACCTAGATCCTAACTTCCTTTTATAATCACGAGGCATCTTGCCTGTCTTGGCTTGAACTTATGAAAAAAAGCCCTGTAGCCAGATTAAAGTTGGAACCTGAAAGTAGATACCATACCAGTACATAGACATTCTTATTTTTGCCGCACCTAGTTCTTGGTAATACTATTTTACTGTTTTTATTTTAGAAGCCTATTTGTTTAGTTATTTTAACATTGAACAAAAATATGTGTAATAATGCTTACATGGTTTAAATATTGTTACGGCGGTCGACTTACTCTTATCGGTGTCGACCGTAAAGATGAAAATGAAGGGAATATGTATATGAAAAGGTGATAATGAAATGAATCGTGAAGGATGATGGGGAAAGGGAATGGAAGTGAATCTACCTGGATCGTCTGTGTTCCTGATATCGTGACGGCCCTGTCATGAGTATCACGTTGGGGGCGGTTCCACCACTCGTGTTTTTCCTTAAACAGTCCTTAAGGTAGGGTGACAAGTCCCTATTTGCAAAACATTTTAAATAAAGAGGTTAAGGTTGAACATGTCCACAAGAATATGTTTATTTCCGCAGTTTCAACTAACAGTTTATTCAACACATATAACAAGTCTCTACTTCCTGGGTCTTTATAATTACAATTTATAACATTCTATTACTAACACATAATTACTGAACCATAGTTGTGCCTATCAGGGATACTGTCGTTAATAACTAAACCGTGCTGTCGGCCATTTCCTAGAGGTTATTCTTAACCTCTTTCGTTATTCATTTGTTACCAACTGTTGCAGACTAATTACTCCCAAGTTACGTGACGGTTTTAAATTAATTTATTATTCTTTATTCATAATGTCTACCGCGTGATTGTTAAACTGCGTATTCTTAGTTTTTGAAATGAGAGAGAGAGATATCGAATATTACCAGCTACATGGGCATAAGGCCGTTGTGCTGCTGTCTAGTGTTGAACCATCGTCGCATTGTGGCTGATCACTCACCAATCGTCGTCTCGGCGGCGGAGTAGCGTGGCTTCCAACTGACTCTGTGACTCTGCCTTCTCGAATAAAATCTCCCCGTTTAAGAAGCCCGTCCTGACCCTGTTTGCATCTGTTGTTAATAACAAAAACAGTTCTGCTTCGGCACCGCTTCTGACGTCATTACACACTCCCCCTCCTTCCCTGTGCCTATGACCGAGTTTCGCTGCGCTGTGACCAAGGTCGCGCCAGCTGAGCGCGAGTGGCAACCCCCCTGTTTGTTTCCGCGGCTGTGTTATGCTATCGTTAGCAAACATTCCCCCCAACTCCCGCTTCACCTGTCCTTCAATGTTTCCTGCTGCGTTTGTCATTTCCTCATCATGTCCCGCTGTTCCTGATCATCTGGCTAGCTATTAAAAAACAAAAAAAAACTTTCCCTGGTATCCTACAGTATTTTCGGCCGTTACAATATTATGTTTTCAAAAGTACAGTAGGTAGGTACATGTTTTGACTGTGGACTGATAACACCATCTTCCTGACGGAACGACTTACCGCGGCGTCGCGATAACAAAGACTGACTAGTTGCCGGCACTGCCAGCTAGTGGCGCTACCGCAGCCAGTAGCGCGGGAGTTCAAACACAGTCTTGATATAAGGAATGTCTCAAAGTCCCAACATATTTACACAAATTTAAAAACATCACAAGTCCAAACATACACAAGTCCAAACATAACCGCCCACCTTGAAACACTGTTTTCAAAATTCAACTGGTAGGGGGCAAAGTTTTACAGCAGGACGCTTGACCATCCCATTAGAGGTGCGGACAGTCGCAACACGAAGAATATTGTCATTTCCTAAATGCAGTTGAATGCACCTAAACACCACTGCAAGGGGGGGATCCTGTCATCCTTGAGCAGCACTAGTTGATCTGGTACCATAGGTCGGTCTTGTCGAGACCACTTGCCACGCTGCTGCAGCGTGTGGAGGTAGTCTTGGTGCCAACGCTTCCAAAAGTCTTGGTGCAGACGTTCCACCAGCTGAAAACGCTGCAGACGGCCAATGGGGATGGCTTCCAAGGTGGGTTCAGGCAGCGCGACCAAGGGTTCAAGGGTTAGAAAATGGCCTGGAGTGAGAGCCTTCAGATCATTTGGATCTGAACTCAGTGGGCATAGTGGTCTTGAATTTAGGATCGCTTCCACTTGCACCAAGGCCGTGTACAGTTCCTCGTACGTCAGTACCTGCTCGCCAATAACTCGCCTGAGGTGTGTCTTGCAGGACTTCACCCCTGCCTCCCATAGCCCACCAAAGTGCGGGGCAGACGGGGGGTTGAAGTGCCATGTCACTCCAAGTGGCTGCAGAGATTCTGTAACACCTTTCTGGTGTTCTGATGACAACAGCTGCTGTAATTCTTGAAAATGATTGCGAGCTCCGACAAAATTTGTCCCACAGTCACTATAAATGTCTGATGATCGGCCCCGGCGAGCAAGAAAGCGCTTGTAAGCTCCAATGAAAACTTCAGTGGACAGATCTGATGCCAGTTCCACATGCACTGCCTTAGTTGTACAGCATACAAAGATGCACATGTAGGCCTTTAATAGAGTAGGTCGACGAATACGTGCCATTTTTATGGTGAAGGGACCGGCATAGTCCACTCCTGCCTTGGAAAAGGGCTTCACCTGTTGAACTCTCATGGCTGGGAGATCACCCATTAATGGGGTTTGAGTAGAGGGTCTAGCCTTGAAACATTTAAGGCAACGACCTAAACGACGACGTATTGGTTGCTTGTCTGCGATGATCCAGGTTTCTCTGAGAATGCCTTGCAGAGTTTGTAGTCCAGGGTGCTGGTTAAGTTCGTGGTAATGACTAATGATGAGATCTGTGAATCGATGAGTTTTTGGCAACAGAATGGGATGTTTGTGCTCAAAGGGCAAACTAGACTGAGGCAATCGACCGCCCACCCTGACCGTTCCAGAGGGATCGAGGAATGGGACCAGTTTACGAAGCTGTGGGGATGTACACTTATCATTTTTTAGAGCTGTAATATCACCCTCAAAAACAATAGCTTGCACTCGTTTGACCCAAAACAGCATTGCCCCTTTTATCTCATGAGTACCAATCTGACCTACTAACTTCGCCTGCTTGGCACGGCAGTTGTGAATGAATCGCAACACGTAGCATGTTACATGAAGCAGTCTTGACAGACGACTACATCGTTCCAGCAGTTGATCACACTGATGAGGTGTTACAACACTGATGAGAGCGAGGTTCTTTTTCTCTAGCACCACTGAATCGGGTGCCATGTCATCAAATGCTATTTGGACAGGCCACTGAGAGGGTTGATGTCTTAGCCACTGTGGACCACACCACCACAACGAGTGGTTCAGCAAGTCTACAGGAAGCAAGCCTCGAGAGGCACAGTCTGCTGGGTTGTCTTCGGAACGTACATGTCGCCACCAGGAGGTTTCAGTGCAGTCTTGAATTTCACTTACTCTGTTTGCCACAAAAGTCTTCAACTGATGTGGCGCAGTATTGACCCAGGCCAGAACAACTTGGGAGTCAGTCCAGGCAGTTATGGACTGAAGCTTAATATGGTGTTTGTAAATTGCCAGAGTATGCTGCAGCAACCGAGCCAACACTAAAGCACCACATAACTCTAAACGAGGCAATGAAACTACCTTGACAGGTGCGACCTTTGACTTCACAACCAAGAGATGTACTTTAACATCACCCTTACAACTCACACGCAGGTACACAACAGCTGCATAACCCTTCTCAGAGCTGTCACAGAATCCATGAAGTTCATAAGAGCAATCTGAACAGCCTTTGACATGTCTGGGAACTGTAAGGGACGACAAGTGTGGCAAGTCTTTACTGAAACATTCCCACACTCTTACAATCTCAGGCGGTGGAACTGTATCCCAATCCAGTTTCTTCAGCCATAATTCCTGGATGAGGCTCTTCGCGAAAATGGTCAAGGGTGTCAGGAAACCAAGAGGATCAAATACGCGAGCCAAATTAGACAAGATAAGAGTGTTTAGTTGGTGATTCAGAGCTAGCCTGGACATTGTACGAGTAGGTGTCCAAGAGTGGGTTCCATTGCAGCCCAAGTACCTTTACTATTACTTCACTGTCTTGGTCCATGGAGAATGGCCTTGGCAGTTGAACAGCATCGGGAGGGAGCCACTCCAGGAACACAGGATTATTACTCATGAATTTGCGTAACATGAACCCACCTTTATCGAGAACTGTCATGAGTTCTCGCTGAAGTTCCAAGGCTGCATCTACTGAGTCAGCTCCCGTCACAACATCATCCACATAGATATCTGACAAGAGTGTCCTTGAAGCAGTAGGAAACTGTTCCCGCTCATCAGCAGCAAGTTGATGCAGGGTGCGAATTGCTAAGTAAGGTGCTGAGGACACTCCATACGTCACGGTTTTCAGTCGATAATCTTCAACTGGTTCCGATTTATTGAACCGCCACACAATTCGTTGAAAATCTTGATGCTCTCTGTGCACACCTATCTGCCTGTACATTTGCTTTATGTCAGCGGTAAACACCACTGGGTGAAGGCGGAAGTTACTTAGTACCTTAACAATGTCTTGCTGCAGCTTGGGTCCCGTGAGCAGTTCATCATTGAGAGATACTCCAGTTGAACCTTTGGCTGACGCATCGAAGACTACACTAAGTTTGGTGGTTGAACTGTCTGGCTTGATTATGCAGTGATGAGGAATGTAAAAGGAAGTAGAGCAATCAATCTGTGACTTTGGAACCTTTTCCATGTGGCCTGCCATCAAATAATCCTTCATGAAATCTGAATACATTCCATGAAGTGGAACATTGTCACTCAGTCGCCTCTCCAAATGCTCAAACCTGCTCAATGCAAGGGATCGAGAGGTTCCCAATTCGGGTTCGGGATTCTGAACGGCAGGGCAACACTATACCGCCCCTCAGCACTTCTACAATGTGTTTTCTTGAACAGTTCTTCACATACAGTGTCATCTTGGCAGAGGTAGTGTGTGTGTGGAAATTCCTCCAGCTCCCAAAACCTTTTCATTACTTCCTCCAAGGGGGAAATGGTGGTCACCATGGATGTGACAAAGGTTGCAGTTCTACAAGATGCTGTCTCCACTTTTCCCATAAGGACCCATCCCAGTACTGAGTTGAGGGCCATGGGAGAGCTTTCTAACTTACCACCAGTCAATAATTGTGGAAACAAGTCGGCTCCAAGAAGCAAATCTACAGCACCAAGGATATCAAATGAGGGATCCGCTAGCTTGAGGTGAACAACAGACTGACGAGTGTCAGAAGGCAACTGAACACTGGGCAAGCTATTAGCAATTCGTGGAAGGATGAAGGCATCGAGAGCAAACCGAGGACTGTCTTCACCAACTGGACTAATTACCAAAGAAGTGTAAGACTTGGCAACATTCACTGGTGTATTGGATAAACCCTCTATGGGTAGGTGAGCATTTTTGCGAGGCAGACTCAAACACTGAAAACATCTTTCACTGATAAAACTGGCCTGGCTGGCAGAGTCTAGCAGGGCCCGAAACGTATGTGGGTTTCCACGCACGTCATGAATCTGAACCTGGGCTGTCGACAACAGGACTGTTGACACTGATTGCACAGCACTACAAGAGGTGACAGTGGATAATGTTGAGGTTGGATTTACGTCGTGAACAGTCGACTGTCCCTCTGCAGAGTCGGGAGCAGCATCACCTTGGTTATCCTCACAAGTTTCGTCCTCAAAATGTAAAAGTGAATGATGACGCGAACCACAATGGCGACAAGATGAACCCACGAGGCAGTTTTTTGCTTGATGTGATGATCTAAGGCAGTTCAAACATAGTCTGTGTTGTCTGACTACAGAGTATCTCTCTATTGGACTAAGCTGATTGAATTTAGAGCACTTAAACAATGAGTGAGCACTGCTGCACATTTGGCAGGAGTGTGTCTCTGATTTGGCAAGGAAGGTATTTGCACTTTTGTATTTAGGCAGAACAGACTTACGAACAGGTGCAAAAAAGGGGACATTTTTCTGCCGAGTGATCTGTGTTGTGGGTACCTTTCCCCTGGATGATATCACAGCCTCTTGAGCACGACAGTGCTTTTCCAGGTATTCGGTGAACTTGGCCAAGGATGGTAGGTCTTGACTGGTGAGTGTCATTTCCCACTGGGTTTGAAGTACCACATCTAATCTCTTGCAGAGAATAAGAAGCAATATTAAATCCCACTGACTGACTGGGACATCAAGTGCGGCCAATGCTGCCACATTTTCCATGATAACCGTTAAAAGATGTCGAAGTGATGCTGGTGCATCAGCAGATGCAAAAGGTGCCTGCAGAAGGGCTTCAACATGAACAGATATGATTAAGCGTTTGTTGTCATACCGATCAGTGAGTATTTCCAGGCTACTTTAAAATTCACGTCTGTGATTGTCAACGACTGAATCAACTGAAGTGGCTCATCACTTAGTGCGGTTTTGAGGTACACTAGTCTCTCAACCTCAGTAAGGTTGGCATTCGTTGTCACAAGAGTGGTGAACAGGTTGGCAAAATTCATCCACTCCCTAGGGTTGCCATTGAAATGTGGCAGCACTATTTTTGTTAGAGCAACGTGAGAATTCCCGGATGAAATACTCTTTGTTTGCTCCTTTAAGTCTCTAGCCCTCTCTTCAATAGTGAAGGACTCCACGGTGGCCATCGCTGAATAATAGTAATTTTCAAATGAGATTATGCGAGCTACATGGGCTTCAGGATCGAAACCCGTAGCTGGGTCCGCTGCAGCCTCCACAGCGAGATAGTCTGCATCAAAACCAGTTTTCACTGAAGCAAGATCACGAGCCGTTGCAAGAAATAGGCCCCTTTTATTGGGGTCCCCCGCCGCAGTGTGTGCAAGGTCCGCCGCACGTTTAACCCGGTCTTCAGCAAGTCTAAGGCGCAATAACGCTGACCGAACGTCTGCCATGATGTACTGTTATTGTGTCAAAACACGTAATCTTTATTCATTGACACAAAGAACTGTGACGTCACGTAACGGACAAAGGCAACTGCGGGATACGGCGAACAAGGCAGCGACAGGACACTAAAGGACAAAGGCAGCGACAGGACACTAAAGGACAAAGGCAGCGACAGGACACTAAAGGACAAAGGCAGCGACAGGATACTAAAGGACAAAGGCAGCGACAGGATACTAAAGGACAAAGGCAGCGACGAGACACTTTGGACAAAGGAGACGAGGGGACAAACAAGGGTAAGGTCACTGACCCTGAACAATGATAAAGGATGGCGACGTAATACAAAGGAGAGGTTAAAGTCACGGCGCGGCGCGGCACACTCAGGACAAATACGATAATTTCCAAATCCGTGACAAACACAACAATAGGGTGCTTCACGTCTGATGCATTTACACAAGCAAGTTAATTGCATCAGAGTACAAAACAAATATGATCAATGCACTTCAGACGTCAACGGACCACACACCAACTGAACGACGCATATCGACACACGCCGACGAAGTAAACTAAACACCTACGAAACTATTTCTTGAAAGACTAAACACGCCCTGAGGACCAAATGTTTTGACTGTGGACTGATAACACCATCTTCCTGACGGAACGACTTACCGCGGCGGCGCGATAACAAAGACTGACTAGTTGCCGGCACTGCCAGCTAGTGGTGCTACCGCAGCCAGTAGCGCGGGAGTTCAAACACAGTCTTGATATAAGGAATGTCTCAAAGTCCCAACATATTTACACAAATTTGAAAACATCACAAGTCCAAACATACACAATTCCAAACAGTACATGTTGTACTTGTCTTCAAACTAAAGTGATCAAAGTAACCCCACAATAAATTATAGGTTATAATAAACATATGGGTATGCATAAATTTGTACAAACCACAAAAATATAACATATATACCATATATTAAACATTTAAACTCTTAAAACAGTGAGAACAAGCTAGCAGTATTTACAATACTTACACTTTTTTGGGACAAAAATTAATGTATGAACTGGCTCCCATCAACAAATAGGCATTCCATTTAGAAAACAAAAACAAAATGGCTCCAAGAAATGTTATTATGGCCTAGAAAATACTTGTGCTGACATCTACTATGAAAGCAACACTGCATTCAACTGTTTGGCAATGTTATGGAGCCAATTTAAAATGAGTAGCACCTGATCAAAGAAACCCCTCAATATCAAAGTAACCCCATTCCACGGTACCTGACAAGACATTCTCTTTGAAAGGTGAGAATTGCAGTGGTGGGAAATGAAGAAAGAGAGGGTGACTGTTCTTTAGGGGCAAATATGTATGGAACAGAGAAGCTGCCTCCGTTAGTTATTGGCAAACCATCCAAGACAAGATGTTTTAAGAATGTTCGATCACTCCCATGCAGATACAACAACAATAAAAATGCCTGGATGACATGCAAGATTTTCCAGGAGTATGTACAGTTCCTCAATGCAAAAATGGGTGTGAAAAATAGTAAGAGCTCGCTCTTTGTAGATCACTGTACTGCACATCCTACGGATTTGGTATTGAGAAACATCAAAGTTGAGTTTTTGCCTGCCAACACTACATCTTGTCTTAACCACTGCATCAAGGCATCATTAATGTTTTCAAGTGTGGCTTTAGGAAGTGGCTTTGTCGAAAAGTGTTTTGGTACGTTCATATGGAAAAGCCAATCAAAAAACTCAATTTACTGGAAGCCATTCATATGTTGGCTGCTTCATGGAATTCAGTTCTTCAGGCAACAATTGCCAACTGTTTCAGAAAGGTTAGATTTTCTAAATCTTCTGTCAACCCAGAGACAAACATTCCTGAAGTTGAGCTTCACATGCCAACAGACAATGAGTGGGCAACCCTGCAGACTGCTCTTAATTTTAAATCTACATATAAAGAATTTGCCACAGTGGATGATGATCTTTTGTGTGAAACGCTGACTGTTGATGACATTTGTGCATCATATGCCAAAGAAAGTGAAGATGAACCTGAACCAGATACAGCTGTATCAACAACTGCTAAAGCATATCAAGCTGCAGCTATATTGAAGAACTTTATGGGAGCTCAGAGTAACGTACCCAAAAGTGTGATGTGCTCCACGTCTGCAGAAGAGTCGCCTGTGCGTATGGGTCGGTCGCAGCTATAATTTGGGTCATAAAAACACAACTTTTTCGCCATAAGGGTTGCTCTCAAATAAGAGTCTTACCATATGTCTCTACAATAGAGTACAAATGAAGGCTTTGTTCTGTGTCTCAGTTTATTAGTGGGTAAGAAATACAAAACAACCCTCAATTCTTTTTTTATCTGCTTTCTGTGCTGCTTTATTACTGTGTAGAAGGGAGTGATGCCAGCTCACTTTTCTCTGCATCTCCCCTACTGCTTTATGACCCCTCCTAATAACAAAAGACAGTGTTTATCCCTTTCCGGTTATTGTATTATTATTTTTTTAACCAGTCCTCTTTCAAAATAGAAAAAAGAGGGCAGCAAGTTACCTTTTCTTGTCACTTTCTTTTATAAAAACTAGCACCTACATTGCAGTCGGAGAGAAAATATTTGTGCGAGAGCTGAAGAATGTTAAAAGCCGGCTTAAAGTGCAGCTTTCAAAGCACAAACGAAGGCTGTAGTTTTGTTCTGGAATGTTGCATTTGAAAGCTAAGGAAAGTTGGGTCACAGTTGCATCTTAAAAAGCTGTCAAAATAGACACGTTAGATTGTGCCAGTTCACCGACATTTACAAGTATGGTGGAGAAGGAGGGAGGGAGAACAGTCAACATGTTAAATGGTCTCAATCACTTACAGAATGCACACACATAAACATGCTGGTTTATTTTTAGATTTCTTCCTCCAGCCGAATGCCAGCCCAGCAAGTCACATCACTCCCCAGCGCCAGCTGAAGCTGGGAGGCTGACACAATGGCACCATTCATATGGGCTTTTTATGCACTGCTCAGATATTTTAACTAAACAGTTTATACTTACTTGTAATAGTGATGGCCCGATATTCGATATCCGATATCGGAGATTGGTAATATCGGCACATTTTTCAATATCGGACATCGGTAAATACTTGCGATATTTTGATAACCGATGTTTGCTCTCGCCAATAATACTTCTCACATAACCTTCACCGTAATTCCAAGCTTATTTTCCGCGGGCGTAATTTATCTATCTTCACGTCACCATATTACCTAGTAATTTCAAGCATATTTTCCACAGAAACAATTTCAAGCCTATTTCTTCTTTCTGATACTGCAATGCATCCCGACGGTACAATTCTTCCATGTGTACACAAATCCCAGTCATTAGTGCATATTTATTCGTTTCAGATATTCGCAAAATGTTTTCGCTTGATGAATTTTCGAAGTTCACTATGTGTACATAAATTGAAAACATAAACGAAAATAATTACGATATTTAATTTAATAAGTGGTGTAGCCATAAGTAAACATGAAGAAGAATAAAGTTGCTGCTTGATATAACAGACATTTTCTTTCCGTGTCGTTTCATGGTCGCCAACTGCTGTTCTACACAAAAACATTACGTAAGTTTTTACAAAAGCTAAAATATGAAACGTGTTTACGTAGGGCAAGTTGCAGCAAAGGTATTATGTTGGCTATATTGAGTGCATTGAAAACAACATAAATAAAGATGTGTGGTTTTATAAACTCTGCAGTACGTTTCAAAGTTGTATTGAAATTACTTTTCACGTATTTTTAACGTGTTTTCGCACCAATAAATGGAGTGATACACATGAACAATGGTCACAAAATTTACTACTTGAAGACCTTCCTTTCTAGCGTGTCGTTTACCGTGATGAAATGTTACAAAGGGTACAAAAGTTTGATGTTTTTTGGCGGTAGCCTACAACTCACGTAGTTTAGGTTCCCTACCACGTTCGTGCAACTTCGGATTTCTCTCAAAAATTGAAATTAAAAAAAATTGAAGTGTTAGGTTAGGTTAGTTTAGGTCAGTCACAACATGCTTGAACTTCTGATTTAGCGGCTGAAGTGGCGTTAATAAACTTCGGAAATCTTCGGAAATTCTTGCAGGAAACCGAAACTACGTGAATTGTGGGCTTCCCGTTTTTCGGACGGTATTTTTCGTAGATTACAGTTGAGACACTGGACTCAGTACATGCAGTGGCTTGTAATTCATACATTACAAGCAAATACACTAGAGACTAATACCGGACAGCTACAATATTTCTCAACATTTCTCCACAAAAATCTGAAATTTGTTTCCTTGTAGTTACAATATGTTTTTTGCATACTGTAGGTATACCTACACCAGAATATTGCTTTATCTGGCCTTGAAAAACAATTTAAATTTTTAAGACCTTGAATTTAGAGAGCTTATTTGTAGGCCATTATGATAAATTCATTATTAGCTTTCATTTAATGTGAATTTACTATATTTTACATTTAATAAAAATAATATACATTCACATATGTATGTTTTATTAATATTTAACATTTTTCATTATTGTCTCTAACAATACTCCAGAACCACAATTTTATAGAATCAGTATTAGAAATGAGATAGGCCTATTATCGGAATATCGGAATATCGGGTATCGGTTATCGGATCGGTAAATTTGGAAATATCGGAATCGGTATCGGTATCGGGTTTTTGGGTATCGGGCCATCACTAACTTGTAACATACAAAAAACTAATACGTGAGAGTTTTTTACACACATACTCAAGACACACGCAATTATAATTTTTTTTTATCCTAAGCTATAAATTTGCAGAAGAATCGCACTACACTTTTTTAAACTAAAAATCGTCATAAAATATGCAATCCATATGCGGGTAAATACGGTACTTGGGAAAAGTAGCGCTAACCAATAAGAAACAGACAAAAAAATATAATTTTTTCACTTAATTATAGCTGTAATGAGTGACATTGAAATATTTCAAGTTGGGTGGGTGGGTGGGTTTTTTTTTATTTAGTATCTAAAATGTGAAGAAAAAATTGTTCCGATAGTAAACAATTAAATTTTATACAAACTGCTCTGAATTAATTTAAAACTTTTTTTTTTTTTGTAGTTTAATATGGTGCTGAATGAGTAAATTGAAAATATAGGAATACATAATGGGATATGTTCTTTTTTAACTTGAGTCCATCAGTAAACAGTTCAAATATCATTGAGTGCTAAATTGGTATATATATCCTGTTTATAATTTTTTTTCTTTTGCCCTCTTGAAAAACATTATAACAGGGTTATACTGTACAGTCAACTGCTTATTTCTACATCTATTATTTCCTTCACATATTCTAGCCTTTATCTACCTCCAAAGTTGTACTTACAAACTGAACCTTAAATTTTCACATTTGCATCAAAACTCAAAATGTATATTTTGACTCCCAACAGGGTGAACTTAAAACATGTTGAAGCCAAATTATGTTTTAATGCTATGAAGGATAATTCAGGAAAAAGTTTGATTGAAAAATAAGTAAGCTTAATTTTTTCCTGATCTTGTCCAGATTCCCTTGGTAAATTTCCTGAACTGAAAATCCATTTATGCACAGCCCTAGTGTGTACACTTATTAAAGTTATCTGTCAAAAGATAAACATCTCAGTGGACAGTTCTAATCCAATTTAAGTGGTTCTCTCTGTTAAAACTGTGATTAGCAGACTCTACGAATGTTATTTATGGCTCTAACACCTTGCGTTGAATCCAGTTCTTATCGTATTCTGCTCTAAGAAAAAATCTTTGAAATTGTCAAATTTTTTTATTACCCAAAAATTAAAATGAAGAATTTTAGTCTTTGATTAAACTTTAATTTTCCAAAGTTTCACACACCCCCTAAAACTTAATTAAACTAATGATCGAGAATCATAACCAAACTAGGTGTCGTTATCAGAATTATATTTATAAAATGTCTATATTTTAACATCTGTAGTAAGAATGCATCAGTGGATGTATGTCTTTAATCTCTAGAAATACAGAGCAAAGTGAATGGTTGCATTGACTCCCCTTGTGAGACGCTGAAAGCGATGCAGAGGTGGGTGGGTTTAACGCAAATGTACATACATACTTTTTGTGGATGCCATATCGAAGAACAATATTATACACTATTTTTAAACAACCAGTGTCTGTGTGTGTGCAGTATGTGCCGACAACCCAGGCCCCACCAGTGGTGAGCTATCCGAACTTTGGACGGCCAGACCAGCCGCCCCAGCAGCTGACCCAGGTGTGGCCTCAGGCCGTACCGGCACCATCCCAGGCAGCCCCACCTGTACAGCTGAAGCCGAGCCCTGTGCTGCAGCAACAACAGCAGCAGCAGCAGCAGCAGCAGCAGCAGCAGCAACAGCAGCAACAGCAGCAACAGCAGGTGCTGGGACCACCCCCAGGGATGCAGCAGCAAGCTCCGCCCCCGGGAATGCAGCAGCAGGCTCCACCCCCGGGAATGCAGCAGCAGGCTCCGCCCCCGGGGATGCAGCAGCAGGCTCCGCACCCAGGAATGCAACAGCAGGTTCTGCCCCCGGGGATGCAGCAGCAGGCTCTGCCCCAGGGGATGCAGCAGCATGCTCTGCCCCCAGGAATGCAGCAACAGGTTGCACCCCCAGGAATGCAGCAGCAGGCTCCACCCCCTGGGATGCAACAGCAAGGCCCACCCCCAGGAATGCAGCAGCAAGCTCCGCCCCCAGGAATGCAACAGCAAGGCCCACCCCCAGGGATGCAACAGCAAGGCCCACCCCCAGGGATGCAGCAGCAAGCCCCGCCCCCAGGAATGCAGCAGCAAGCCCCACCCCCAGGAATGCAACAGGCTCTGCCCCCAGGAATGCATCAGGCTCCATCCTCAGGAATGCAGCAACAGGCTCCTCAACCCGTACAGCCTCCCACAACACAGCCACAACCGGACACACACCACCAGCAACAGCCACAGTCACAACACCAGCCCCAGCCGCATAGCAAGACGGGCCAGAAGAGGCGCTTCACCGAAGAAGAGACACGTCCAAACACTTTCCAGGTGACTGTGAGCCTCTACTGCATTAGTACTTTGTAAGGCCCTCACTGAAAAGTCATGAAAAATTAGCTGATTGAGATTTGCATTTACACTTGAACCTGGTTAATATGAATACAGAGTAATTGTCTGTTTGACAGTGCAAACCAAAGTAAATTTATATGCTAATTAAGTTTCAATATTTCAATGGACAGACACCTACCGAGGTTATCCGGATTCAATTCCCGGCGGGTTTACGCCCCAATTTTTCATGTTTGGGAAATGTTGCGGATGGTGCCATGAGCTGGTTGTTTCCACCAGGTGCTCTGCTCTTGATTCCCCCACCCATTCACTCTGTCATTGCTCCATTCTCCTCTCAAAGGACCTTAATGCTGACGAGGGGTTGAGGGTTTAGGCATTCATTCATTCATTCTTTCTTTCATTCATTCATTCATTCATTCATGGTATTTGCATAGCTGCCAACTCTCACTATTTTGGCGTGAGGCTCACTATTTCTAGGTACAGTAGAATCCCGCCGATGCGATCCCCCTCTGATGAGTCCATTCCGTTTATATGGCCGTTTTTTGAGAAACCGTGAAAAATTTGAGCAGAGAAAGTCGAAAATTTGAGTAAAATCGGCTGAAAAACAAGTCTGTTACACTTTGTTGGGCGCTATGTGTTCACGTTTATCTTGGCGAGCGCTGTACTGTAAGCAGGCAGGCATACAAAAGACTGCTAAAAATAGATAGCACCCCTCTAGATTGTTCACGCTAGCCAATAATGGTAAACTGTGCGCATCACCTGATAGCATCTACGCGCGCGTCTATTGCCGTCCCGGTCCCGTGCCATTGTCTTGCGACTGGTTAGAGTGATCTTGCCAGCTGCATCTCGGGTGTCACTGCCCACACAAAGCTGTGTTTACTGTGTTAACGACGTCGCCAGGTGTTTGGTTCTCGGCTATTTTTCTATAACATCGCTGCGCTAAGTGAATTCGCGTCACGCGAGTTCGGCTATGCTAGCCGGCTGGTGGTTATTTTCGTTCAAAACGTGGCGAAGGAACTTGTGTGGATCAGGTAGAAAACATTCGGCTATAAATGAAAGATATAAGAACAATGCTATCCTGAAATGCTGTGACATGTTTTTGGAGTAGATAATCACAGCGACAGACCGACAGGATACGCTCCCGCCCTTGCCGTCAGCGATATATATTTTGACAGCTCAAGCAATTATCTTTTCCACGTCCCTTCACAGCGAAAAAAAAAAAAAAAAAACACGTTGGAATGCAGATGGAAAATGCAGTAAAATAAATATATATACGGCCCTGCTAAATTGTTCTATTCAATAAAATTCGAGCTGTTAGTGATTTTTCTGCAGAAACTGCTGTGAGACTAATAAACAAATTGTATCATAATAACTTATAAAGTATTTATTAACGGCGAAGGACAGTTCTTTAAGCCCATTAAAATATTTATTTTACCGAGAATGGACTATACAACCTGGCTTTTGCTGCACGCGGTGTGGGAGGGGAGGAGGATGCTGACAGTTTCTCACGCAGAAGGTAAGCTACCACAGAGGCTTTTCGTGCGGGCGGGTAAGATAACATGACAGCTGAGACGGCTTTTCGTGCGATAGTGGACGCGCCGAGCTCGGCTAGACACTGCCAGAGCGGCATTCGCGTGTATGTATCCGACGATGCGGTGACACCCCGAATTCTCTATTGCGACCATTCCGTTTATAAGTCCGTTTTTCCGGAAACCGTGAGGGGTCGCATCAGCAGGATTCTACTGTATATGTCACGCCCTCACGATTGACCATCCCTTTCTACGATTTTTCGTATTTTTTTTATACCTTTTATGTTTTTGTGTCAATAGGTTGTAACTGTATCGATACAATCGTATCGCATTAGATTGGTCGGAGATATATTGCTTGCGACCTCGATTCGAAATCGAATACATTCTACCTGTTGCTTTTTTCTACCTGTTGCTTTTGATCGTTAATGGCGGCCGTGGTTATTTCTATTTGTTTTGTTGGTTATGTAATGGATTAGCATATATATTCTGTGTTTATGATGTCGCAGTAGTGCGGCGTGAAGAAACACTACAAAACAACTTTCAACAAGTTTTATGCAGAAGAGTTTCCGCACATCATATTGTCTCGTAAAGGTGAAAACTATGCGTATTGTGTTGCATGCCATTGTGATTTTACACTCGCACATGCTGGCAGAAACGATGTATTTAAACACTGCCAAACAAAAAAACATGTTGATAGCGTAAAGTACATAGATTCAAATAAGAAGCTATTTATGTTTCCGATATGTCTGAGAACCGTAAAATTTGTGCAGAATGTTTATTTATGTCTTTTTATTGTGGAACACAATTTGCCAATAACTTGTGTTGATCACGCGGGCTCGTTGTTCAGGAAAATGTTCCCAGACAGCGAAATTGCAAAAAAATACAGCTGCGCAAGAATGAACATCAGCTATAATTGCAGAAATGGAAGAGGAAACTCATGCAACTAATGTTGAAATCTTGAAAAGAGAAGTTTTTTCAGTGGCGATGGACGGAAGCAATCAGGGTGATGCAAAGCTGTATCCTATCGTTGTTACTTTCTACAACAAAGTGACATATTGATACACGCAGAAGTGGCAGACATGAACTCTATTCGTACTGCTTCTTTCTACAGTCTAAGGTTCTTTGTTGAAAAGTTTCCCAGCATTGTGTTGAAGAATGAGGACCAAGATATGTATTCATAGTAGACTTTTTGGAAACAGAGTTTTGCTCTTTTCAGGTGCAAGAGATTCCAGAAGAGGTGGCAAAACAGAGCAGAATGGAAACGAAGTGGTCATTGGTTGGACAAATAAAAAATCCATACAATACTTTAAAATATGTCAGACTTTCCAGGGCAATGCTTGCCGTTCTCTGTATCCCACACAGAAATGCAGTGTGTGAAAGGATTTCTTCACACATTAAGAAAACAAGAACCCAATTCAGAGCATCAATGTGTGATACAACTCTAGAAAAAACTGGTCAAACTGAAATTATCACGGGGAGGACTTTGTTATAAACAGAATTTTGATGCAAATTTTTTAAAGAAGGCTAAATCTTCAACATGCTTGTTATTGAAGAAGTGAAAATTATCTGCATTTAATTTGTAGGCCCATACATGTGCTGAAATACCGTGTTTTCTCGCATAATCGTCGCACTTTTTATTCTAAAATCAAGCTTGAAAAGTAGAGGTGTGACGATTATGCGGAAAAAAAAATTTCAGTTATATAAAAATATTCATAAAAACAAAACCAATTCATGGAAAGTACGTTTATTTAAAAAGTGAAGTATAAAAGAGCACGCGAAACTATTTAAATTAATAAGTCATTCAACAAAAAACCTTTCAACTTTAAATAGAAAAACAAAATGCAAGCCGAACGAACGCTTAACTATCGCCGCAGTAAGTACACACTCCACGAAAGAGAGTGGGCCATCAGATGTAGTTAACTTGACACTCGACAGAGAGCGCGCGTTGTTTGCACTCGGTGAGATATCGATATTCTGCTATGTGTGCGCGCTCTATACGGGAAGCAACATAACCAAACATTAATGATTGCAACGAGCGCTGGCTACATTTTTGTAAGCGGTACACCGCGGCCATGCAGACGAAAAGATGAAGGTTATAAAGTTTAAAATGTTTTTAAAAAAGAATTTACACATCAGACAACTTAAGTGGAACCCCGTTACTACGAGAGCTGACAACGGCTGCAAATTTTCTCGTAACGAGTACTCGTAATAACCACAGAATAGGGAAGGATATAGAACGCTATCTCCCATAGTGAGAAATGAAGCCTGTACTGACGCGATCTCTAGCGGACGGTCCCCGAACTATCACATAAAAATTGCCGCACTCAAATCAGAATATCAACTTAAAAAATTCACTTTTATAAACTCTGAGCCACGAATCTTGAAATGTATACACTTATTTGCCAACGCGAATCCAAATGAAAAAAAAGAGTAAATATGTATAATTTCAACGAGAAAATTGATTAATATTTACTTGAAGAAACACTATTTACTCTGTTTGTATTTGATGCTGGAAAATGTTCATGCAAGTTTACAAGATTCGTGTCTCCTCGGGAGTATATAAAAGCAAGCAATAAGTTATGTAATATTCTGATTTGAATGCGGCACTTATAAGGGGTAACAATAAACAATGTGTGTTCAGAAAGCTAGCGTAAGGGAAGGATTTGTGGATCAGAAATAATAAACCTTGCCATAGCGTCACGGACTAGCGAGTCGGCGCCTTTAATGTCAGCGAACTCGGGCTGATCGCAAGTTGTATACAAGATATATTTTCTTTTTTATTCTACTTAGGATCATAATTAATTTTTATACCAGAATTTTTTTATGCATCATCTTTCAATAGTTTGTTTGTCGTTTATGAAGAAGGCAGTGTTTAAGTTGTGTTATTAAGTTTTTAGGTATTGCTAATGGGTAATACTGAAGATAGAAATAACAAATTAAAACTTTCACTGTTTACATGAGAATGGTTGGTTAGATTAGTTACATTAAAACTATCATAAAATCGTATACCTATATAATTGGTTAGCTAAGGTGGCTAGCAACAAGAAAAACCTGGAAAGTCAGTGGATTTTCAGCAATCTGAATAAGCCTGGGAATGTTATAGACACTTGAGAAATTGTTTTGGGTAATTTTCTCACGCCGCAACATTTCTATAAATAAAGTAATAAAATTCGGAAAATACTTTTTTTAACACTAAAGACTTTTTCTGTTTACCCTGAAATCACCGTTTCTAAATTCCTACCGGTTGCTGAGAAATCACCGTTTATACATATGTTGCATTACGATAACTGTGCATTGACTCTGCTGTCACCATTTTTTGCTTTACCATGTAGGTCCGTGTGTTTATGTTTTGGATAAAATTCAAATATTGAGAATAGTCAAGTTATGTTAACTACTTTAAAAATACTTTAAAACATAGTGGTTAGTTACAATTTCTTACGTTAGTATAGCTGCGTTAAAAATAATGACAGTAAATATCTTACGTCACAGCTTTTCCGCAAAGTAAAAATACAATTACAAAAATACAATTTCGCAACACTAGAGACATTCCTTTGTTTACCTTTTTAGGTTAGCTGCATTAAGATACTCAATAATTGTGTGGACGGTGTGGTAAGTTAGGTTAATGACTTTTAAACAACTTTAAAATTCAGTATAGTATTAGTTGATGTTACCTACATTAAAATTCCTATAAAATAGTAGAAACAGTGGTAAAGTTAAGCTAGCTTTATATTATATTGATAATTCCTAACCAATCATTCAAATAATTTTACAGTATTTTTAATATCCACACAATTTTAATATATTTTAAATGATGCTCATCTAAACTAATACTATAATAAAGTAGGTACATATTTTGAATGTAGCTCACCTAATCCTACCAACCATTCACACAGTAATATTTAGTAATATTTAACATAACCTTATCACATGTTAAAAAGGTAAACTACACTAAAGCTAAATCTGAAATCAGAGCCATTTTGTAACTTTAAATTAATAACTAGATTATGTCATAAACAAAGGTAATGACTTGTTATTGATTATTGTTCATATTTTTTTATTAGGAAGGCCTGTTAAAAACATCAGATAAGGGTATTTATATTGCACAAATGACAACAACAGTGAAAGGTGGTATACAACAAAATCATGAGATATGCTATGTCAAATGTTCGTAAGCAAATGAATATTCGTTATTTTGAAGTGTTATTATTCAAGGTCCAATCAAATACGAATAATACATTATTCGTATTCTTACTCTAATTAAAAAGTTCACATAGACCCCAATTTTTAAAATTTTAAAAAATATATATATTTATATTTATTTCATCACATGTACCAGTAGTGAGAAAAAATTAATAAACGTCAACAACCATGGGTTACTACGTAAGCCATGGACACTCTTTTGTGGTGGCCATTAAAAGGAGTTAACTTGGTAGTCACAACAGCGTAAGAATCAATGTACCAACGTGCGACACAGTAGCAGCTTACTTTGCTGTATGTATCTATGACAAAACCGACTTTGCAAACAGAAAATGTGTTGGTAATATTGCTTAAATACAGTTAACCAGGCTGCCATTAACAGTAAAAATGAGTAAATGTATAACAGATAAGTATGAGCTTTTTTAATCACTTTTTTGCGAATACTGCATTTTTTTTTAATAAAAATTATATATGTATATATGTGTGTGTATGTATGTGTATATGTCTGTGTGTGTGTATGTATATAGGATTTTGTAGGTTGCAAAATATTTCTTAACCAAAATGTATTGTTACGATTTACTGCGGGTTTGTAAAGGATAGCCCAATTAAAAATTTTTATCACACACAGTTTTATTTATTGCCACTATTTAAATTACTAGCTAATAATATAAAAATGCCAATTAATCAATTGTACTTAAAAAATCTTGCTTCCTCCAGTCACTCGTTTCTCACAATCCACACGCCTCGCTGGGCCGCACCTCTGGCGCAACTCTCGCCGCAGCACCCCTCGTGGTCCTCCGTCGCAGGACTCCGCCGTCACACTTCCCCTTCACCGAGATCCCACTCGACGCCTCGCTCGGAACTTCGCTCGGGACTCCGCCGCACCCGCGGCACTATCGCCCAGAAACTTCGCCGCGGGAAAACTCCCGACTCCACTCACTCAATCACTCCCTGCCCTGGAACCTTCGTCCAAGGACTTCGCCAATCTGCCGCACCCGTGGCACTATCGCCCCGGAAGCTCCGCCGCGGGAAGATTGCCGCCTGAACTCTCTAAACTACACTGACTCCCTGCCCTGACGTCCTCAGGCATATATATAGGCCCTGGCACAATTCCAGAATTCATGAGAGCGGCCGGGGCCATTCACGTCATTCCGAGCCCAGGTGTGCACGGCACATCTCATGTTACGGCGGCATGTGATGCAGCCCAGCTAGCTCTGTACCTGCGCGTGACGTGACCTTGCTAACGTTTGTAACAAAAGTATGATAGCTGGTTCAAGGAAATAAAGCAAATAAAAACTTAGCTTACATTAGCTGCATAAAAAATATATATTTTTTAAATTTAATTATTTAAAAAAAAAAAACATTTTGCAATAATTATTGTAGC
Source organism: Bacillus rossius redtenbacheri (assembly GCF_032445375.1). Taxonomy (NCBI): domain Eukaryota; kingdom Metazoa; phylum Arthropoda; class Insecta; order Phasmatodea; family Bacillidae; genus Bacillus; species Bacillus rossius. The sequence continues at coordinate 258,616,344 of NC_086330.1, read as the reverse complement.
TGACTTAACCTAACTAACCTTTCACTTAAGTATGATTTGTCTAATTTCTTAAAAGTCACTAATAAGTTACTTTGATAAAACTACAAAATTATTTTGGCACTGTCAATACTGAAAACACGTTTTGCAGTTGGTAGCTGCTACTTTGCAAAAATATTACATAATTGTTACATTGTACTGTATGTGTATAATTTTTTTTTTTAGTTACAAATTATATAAGTGAGATAAATACTTTCGCACCAATCTTTTTAACGCTTTTGAGAGCAACGTTTGAAAAAAAAATTCAGTTTGATTTCGAAAGTTTTAAAACTGTGTCTGTGTCATGTAACTTGCCTATAATTCATAGTTCTAAAAAGTAGCACCAATGGTCTGTGTATTTGCTATGGCATGTGAAATTTTTTTATTGGAATTCAGTTTCTGGTTTTTCTTTAGAATTCAATGTTTGTATTTGATTCAAATTAAAAAACTTATATTCGTGCCAGCTTACTTTTTATTTATGGCAATAACTTTTTGTGCCATGCACTCATTCTATGCAAATTTGAGTATTATTTTACTTATTTGGAACATAGGTATCAAATAATATTTCCTTAATAAAATCAGTTAATTGACAACTGCTGATGTGTCCATGGCTTTTGTACTATTGACACACCTTTTAACAAAATAAATCACGTTTATTTAAATGTACAAATTTTGATTTTAAAATGGTTGTTTGAAATGTGGTAGTATTGTGATGGAAGCAAAATGTGAGACAAGTGTTTGAGGTGTTCCTATACTGATACATGCAGGCGGTACGTGGTAGTTCACGTAGCGTGTCGCGTGTTGTGCAGACTCGTGACTTGGCCGGGGCAGCCCAAGGGGTGAACAACTCGAGTCAGCCTCCACGACAAGGGATGGGGTGAGTTTCAATGTTTAGTCCTGTACTTAGTTGTCGTTGATAATCAGCTGGAGGGGTAAAATATTTTCATTCCTTGATTTATCTTCGAGGCAGACTGCAAACTAATAGCTCTCTATGTTTAATTATAATAATATAGCTATAGGTATGACAAGCTTCTATTTCTGTGAGTTTTTATTTTAATTTTTGTACACTTATGTAATAATAATGTTAACACTTAGAACAGTGTTTAAATAATAATTTATTTGGTTGTGTTACCATCAGGGTATGTTGATTTTAATCAGCATGATTTAAATCGTGATTTAAATCATGATTTAAATCATGGGTTTTTTTTTTAAATCTGTGAATAAAATCAATTTATAATATGATAATATGAACGTTAATATTTCCTATACTGTATTGTTTAAACCAAGTAATCATGCCTACTTACATAAAAATTGACTGCATTAAAGATATAATAAAAATTGAATAGTAATTAATTTCTTCTACAGTGTATTTATAGTTATTTTGAAACACTTGTTAAATATAGGTGGGTGGAATGTACCTTTAAATGCCACCTCATTTTCTCTCTTCTCTCCTCCACCTCATGTGTTTGTGTTGTGTGTGTCATATCTCCTTGGCAACAGGTTTGTCTTCCAACAATATCAAATGCTATTTTTAGAACTGTAGAAAGGAAATTTTCAGTTCTTTGGTATGTCTGGTTTGGCTCAGTCAACATTAAGAAATCGACTGGGTACAGTAAAAACTGCCAAACTTGTATTTTTGTTTAAAATTTTAAATAAGTAATTTTTTATGTAGAAGTTTTACTTTGAATACTCTCGTATGTGTGCAATTCTGAGGAGAATAAAAAAAGGAAATTGTGGTTTTGGTTTAAATTACTTTATTTAGAACAATTGGACTATAAAACTATAAGGGATGACAGAAGTGACAAAGTTACATTTAAATATGATATATTTTCAATGATGTAGTTATTTTCTATAAGACATCTTTTTTTTTTACTAATGTTAACTATGTTACTATACTAAAAATTTTCCAAAATGAATTAATCTGTTATTAATTGTACCGTAGAGCAAAGTCAAGTCATGAAAACAGTCATGAAAATGTACTGTATATTACACAGATTACAATTTTTTATATTTTAATCAAAAAATCATATTTTAATCAAAAAAACCAGTTTTTAATCAAAAAAACCCCTATTTTAATCCAAAAAGTCTGACTTTTTGATTTTTTTAAAAAAATCAGGATTTTTTCATACCCTGGTTACCATGTGTCTTGACATATTGCAGTAAATCATTTTATCATTTTATGTATGAGGATATTTTTTTTTCTCAGTAAACAAACAGGAAAAAAATTTGTTTAAGGATAAACCTACAAAGAAAATTGATGTAGGATGTGTTACATTGCTGCAAGTCTGAAAAAAAAACAAGTACTTACAAGTGTTTCTCCATGTGATCTAAAGGACCCCACCCTATGAATTTTTATTTCTCATTTTGGTGTGCTTTTTTACACTGCAAAATATTTTCCTACTAACATCAACCTCAATCATGTGTTAGTCATGTTGTGCGAAACTGAATTTTGCATTTTAGTTGTTCGTGGAATTTATTTGTGATTGTGTCACAAAAGTGTCATATCTGAATCTGAGGTTCAAAACAAGATACACCTCTATTAGTAATTATAGCCTTAAATTTGTAGACTATGTCAAACAGATCAACAACTTTGCAGCAGTATACCATAACAGATTCTACTAGAATAATATGCAATGGCGAAGGATGTAAAAAAATTTGTTGGTGAAAGTGATTCTGATGTACAAGGAAAACAAATTTATTAATTTTGGTAGAGGGGACATCCAAAAGTAGGGGTCGGCCTCAATTCAGTTTTATACGGTAATAACCACAAGTAGTCCGTGGTGTTACTTAGGCTACTGATTAGTTCAGGTAGTCTCAATTTAAAATATGACTGCCTCTCATGTTGAGGCTGAAGCTGTGAAATAGATATATGCATAGTCAACCAATGAAATATGTGTCTACAATCTGCTAGGCAGTGTTGAGGAGTTAATGAATTATTGAAGTGAACTAAGAACTGAAAATTAATCTACTACTACTTAAAATAAATAGGTTGCTTAGATTGAAGTCATAGAAAGTAAAGACTAAAAAATAAATGGGTTTTAGAATTAATAGCATGTTAGTTTTTGATAAAATAAGGTGTTGGTGGGAGGGGGTTCATTTCTACATTCACTTAATAATTCATGCAAACTGTACTCTTATGTAATTATGATGTTTTTTTTAATTATTTTGTAAAAAATATTTTTACTTTCTGCTTCCACTGCATTGACAGTTTCATACTTTTCTTAAATATACTAAAACTACAAATTTATGTTTTTATGAATATCTCAAATGTTTTATGAATTTGTATTAGCTGCATAGTGAAAAAGTTGCTAGGAGAAACATATTTACTAAACAGAGTTTTTGTTTTTATAAGACATATCAGCCCAAAATAATTGTAATCTTGAATGATTTTTAATAGTTTATCTTTACTTGCATGTTGTAGATATGCAGGTGTGTCTTAAAGAGCAAGTACATTAATTTTTCAATGTTGTATTTTTTTTGTACCTTTGTTTGATTGTATTTCTCTCTCGCTCTCTGTCTGTGTGTGTGTGGGGAGGGGGGAATTTTTTTTTGTAAAACTTGGTGCAAAGTAATGTGATTTTCTTATCTATAAAATTAATAGTTAAAAAGAACACAAAATATGTGTAGTACTGTTAGTGTTTTCTTACAAAAGCTGCATTTTTTTAGCATAATCATTTCACATTTTATTCTAAATTTTCTTTTAAAAATTAGGGTGTGACCTTCACGTGAATATAGAATGAGCCAGGGGCACAAATCTGTAGGATTCGCAAGGGAGGCCCACAGTAATGTCCAGGGTAGTTAATCGACATAAGACATCTCTGGATCCTGTGCTTGTCTGTTGTCTTCTCCCGATATTTTGGCCTGAATGCCTGCAATAAGCAAAAAAGTTTAAAATATACCGAAATAGTTGAATATAACATCGTATTGACATCAAACCCGTTTCACAGTCATGCTTTTGCAAGTGCAAGCAGGCTCTCTGGTTGGGTTTCTTAATTCCAGGGGGGGGGTCTGTGCACCCTTGGTCCCCCTCGGGATTTACGCCCATGGCATGAGCATTAATGAAACTGCAAAATCATCCTATAACCAATCCCTCACTTCACACAACTAATGCGTTCCTAAAAATATTTGTGTTGTTCAAAATCACATTTCCTGAAGCATTAGTCTCTATAAATAGCAAGGCTAATTTACTTAATGTGTTCCCAAATGTGTTGGGAAATATTCTTAACGTAATATAAATGTGTACAATAACACTCAGTGATAAATGTGTCACACCATTTATCTTTATTAGCCTACCATTGAATACTTTGCATAACAAATAGGACACCGTGTAATGGAAGATAGGTGGTTCTGTTGTATTGTCAGTCAGCTGGTTGGGTTACACGCCTAGGCGTGACCATCTCACATCGTGTACCTTTCCACAAACTTTCCCAATCATCCTTTACTGGCAATCAAACTGATATTACTGTTCAGGTATTTACATTTTAATGTTTCAAAAATTAAAGTGCTTATTCACGTATCACCGCTTGGTTCACATCAATCCCATCAGGTCCATGATTGATTTTTCCTTGCACCATTCATTTAACAACCTTTCCATGTGATTCATCTGTTCATTTATGTTCCGGTCAAATATATTCCCGCTAGTACAACCAACAACATCAGACTTGTATAAACATTTAATAGAGTCCTTATTTTGTACGATTGTGTACACAGTTGACTTGCTGTAAACTAAAGTGGACCAACATAATTGTGGCCGTAATGACATTTTGCATGCCGTAATACTTATAGTTTTTTTCTAAAATACTTGAACACTGTGCATTACGCTCTCACTTGGAAGCCATTATTCCAATATGATTCCCACTAAATGTGCTTGCACAGTTACTGGCAGACGAATGGGCAGACTTTTCTTAGAAGGTGTTTTTTTTTTTACTGTATGCCACAGTACACATGTTGTTTTTCAAGTTGAAGTGGTGTCATGCCCGACTTTTTGTTTTGCCTTTGGCAATTTCATGCTAACTGAAATTTACAGTCGTACTTTTCAAGACTGGGGCAATAAAATATACATCATGCTAAATGAATCTGTGCAATTTTAAGACGTGCTAAGTGAGAGATTCGTGTACAGTAGAACCTCTCATATCCGACCATGATGGTACCGGGCCATGGTCGGAACGGCTAAAAGGTCGGATGTCCGTAGGAGCAAAAAAAAACCTTTCCCAGCTATACAGTATGTACAGTGATACAACTTTATTTGTAAAAATGTTGCTGTATACATTTTAAACATTTACTGTTGTTAAATTATAAATGAGAAGAGGAATACAATGTAAGCATACCTTATTTAAAGAATTCAGTATGGATTTTTGTTTCAGTTTTGTCAATCTTGGTTTTGCGGAAGTGTCCCTCCACTTTTTTGCCCACAATACATCCATTGGGGTTGCTTCTGGATGTTGCTCGATGTATTTCAGCACAATTTCAAAGGCATCCTTAGCAGCAGAATAACTCACTACATTGTCACTGGCTGTTTCGTCTTCATCCGAGTCGATTTCTTCATCGGCTTTGTTCTGCACAACAGCAATGATTTGGTCGTCATTGAGATCTTCATTGGTAACTTCCAAAACAGCCACAACTAGCCACTCTTCTACATCTGTCATCTGGACATCATGCTGAAACACTTGTAGATTTTGTAATGTTTCTGTTGTGTCTGTCTCAACTTCTGTTTCTGTCGAAGTCGTTTCATGATCAATCTAGGTTCTTCTTGTTTCAATAATGGCAAAAAAAATTTCCAAGTCCTCTGAAGGGTGTTTTGTTTGATTTAATCCCAAGCTACAGCAACGGTGTAGATAGCGTCTTTGATGTTTAAACTTTTCATTGCCTCAAAAAGGTTACATCCATCTTCTGTTTTGTCCAACAGAGAGCAGACATATTTTCTTCTGTATCTTCTCTTTAACCACTCAATGACACCCTGACCCTATGGCCTGGAAATTTTCTGTGTTTTCAGTTTTCGAAAAGCGGTACTTTCAAATTAGAAAAGCGGTGGTTTAAAGTCGGTATTTTCGTTATGCAATGGAAATTTTACCGGTATTTTAAATGTTGACTAAATTGTGCAGTTATTGAATATAATATTTTACATATTTAATAAACAATCCATGTATACTAGGGATAGACTAATATGCATAATAACAACCAATTAAATCCAAAACAGTTACACAAAACAGACACGTTGCTATAGATGTTTGCAACTACAAATTTTCTTTTTTTTTTTTTTTTTTTTTTTTTTTGGCTGCCGATGCCACATGCTTAGCCGACTTTAGGTGTTTGTCAAAGGAATCTTTTCTTTCCCATGAAACTTTACAGTTGCAAAATTTGCACATCACTGTGCTATTGTCAGTACAATAAAACCCATGTTTCTGATACTGATATGCCCGGTCTCAAGCACTCAAAGTATTATTCAGCATTTTCAAACTCTAGACAGAAATATGTTGCAACATACTACATACAGGCTGTAACGAAAACAATCAACTAATCTTGGCGCGCGAATAAATATCAGCAGTGGAATGCAACTACATTGGAAACGCTGTCGCGGCTCGTGACGTCAACAACAGATGCTGGCTGCATGATAGTCACGCATGCCCGCACACTCCCAGTCTCACTGCGCAGACTAATTCCTTACCTGCAAAATCATTATTTGCTTATTCTCACGGTTTCCGGAAAAACGGACTTATTAACGGAATGGTCGCAGTAGAGAATTCTGGCCAATTTTTACCCCCCTCCCCCCAAATATATCCAAATACATAAAAAATTGCCTTTGTTCGCATAGATTTCATATTCAAATAGTCTATGGTGTAAAAAAGACAACTTTTTAAATTCATATTACACCTCGGACTCGCATACCTCGAACAATGGGTTCCGATAAATACTCGCGCTACGTGAATTCGCGTCACGCGAGTTCGGCTATGCTAGCCGGCTGGTGGTTATTTTCGTTCAAAACGTGGCGAAGGAACTTGTGTGGATCAGGTAGAAAACATTCGGCTATAAATGAAAGATATAAGAACAATGCTATCCTGAAATGCTGTGACATGTTTTTGGAGTAGATAATCACAGCGACAGACCGACAGGATACGCTCCCGCCCTTGCCGTCAGCGATATTTATTTTGACAGCTCAAGCAATTATCTTTTCCACGTCCCTTCACAGCGAAAAAAAAAAAAAAAAAAACACGTTGGAATGCAGATGGAAAATGCAGTAAAATAAATATATATACGGCCCTGCTAAATTGTTCTATTCAATAAAATTCGAGCTGTTAGTGATTTTTCAGCAGAAACTGCTGTGAGACTAATAAACAAATTGTATCATAATAACTTATAAAGTATTTATTAACAGCGAAGGACAGTCGTATAAGCCCATAAAAATATTTATTTTACCGAGAATGGACTATACAACTTGGCTTTTGCCGCACGCTATGTGGGAGGGGAGGGGGATGCTGACAGTTTCTCACGCAGAAGGTGGAAATAAGGGAGGGAATGTGTTGAAATGTTAGTTGATTAAGGAGAGGGGGGGGGGGGGGTTGTTTTTACATGGTTTGTGGCTCTGGGAGGAATGAGCCTTGAAGAATTAGCAGGGGATGGGAGAGGTAAGCGTCACGTCACGTATGACGTCAAGCCGCCGCTACCGCCAGCCTGGCCGGACGAGTTTCTTACGCTCTCGCAGAAGCTACCACAGCAGCTTTTCGTTCGGGGGGGGGGGGGGGGGGGGGGTAAGATAACATGACAGCTGAGACGGCTTTTCGTGCGATAGTGGACGCTCCGAGCTCGGCTAGACACTGCGCGTAGACAGTCTAGAGAGGTGGTATCTATTTTTAGCCGTCTTTTGTATGCCTGCCTGCCTGCCTGCTTACAGTACAGCTCTGGCCAAGATAAACGTGAACACATAGCGCCCAACAAAGTGTAACAGACTTGTTTTTCAGCCAATTTTACTCAAATTTTCGACTTTCTCTGCTCAAATTTTTCACTGTTTCTCGAAAAACGGTCGTATAAACGGAATGGACGCATCAGAGGGGGGTCGCATCGGCGGGATTCTACTGTAATGGTACATTTCGGGGATATATTCACAGTGTAATATATAAATGTGGTTTTCGCGAATGTACTTACTTTTCGCGTTTTCACGCGAAATTCGTGCAAATTTTCGCAAAATTCGCGATCGCGAAAAATTCCAGGCCCTACCCATGGGTTGTATTAAAGGTGTCACATGAGGCAGTAAAATTATAGCCTTGATGTTTCATTTCTTTATTTCACATTCAGAGGGGTGACTGGGAGCGTTATCTAAGAGCTAAACAGCATGAGCAGGTAAATTTTTAGACTTTTCCTAAGTGTATTTTTTACTGCAGGGACAAATTCATCGAAAAACCATTCCTTAAACAATGCAGCATCCATCCAAGCAGATAATTGATTTCGGTAGTAAACTGTAAGTGTTGCCATGTTTAGATTTTTAAATGCTCTTGGCTTTTTGGATTTTCCTATGATGAACAACATTTTGAGACATCCGTTGGCATTGCTACAAGTTGCAATTGTGAGTCTGTCTTTAGCAAGCTGTGTTCCTAACACATGTTCATTTTTAGCAGCAAAAGTGGTTTTTGAAAGTATTTTGTAATTTAGGCCAGTTTCGTCTACATTGTAGACTTGTTCAGGTACAAGATTCTGTTCTGTAACCAACTGCTCAAATTTTTGTGCAAATTCTTCATCAGCATAGTCATCAGCTGAGAGTTTTTCCCCCGCAATTATAACATGTCGTATTCCATGACGCAACTTCCATTTATGAAGCCACCCTTCGCTAGCGCAAAACTTTTCTAGATCACCTCCCAACTTTTCATATAATTTTATGGCTTTTTCCTTTACGATGGGGCCTGACAAGGCATTCCCTTGCGCCTTTCCTGACAAAACCAAACCCATAACGCTTCATCCATTACCATAAGTTCAAGTTTTGGTTTTGTCAACATATTTCTACTTTTTAACGCATGATCTGTCTCAATTGTCATTGAGTACGCTTCCAAATCTTTACGGTTCTTTTTCCAATCTTTTACCGTAGTCACCTCTACACCCAACTCAGAAGCTAGCTTAATAACAGACTCACCTTGGTCCAATCTTTGTAACACGTCAAGTTTTTGTTGCAGAGAAACACAAACACGTTTACATTTTTAAGTTGCCTTTGTCACACACGTAACTCCACAATAAAGCTATGCGTAGTCATGAATAAACACAAACAGTATTGACATTAAAAAACATAACAGTACAAGATTATAGTACGAGCACATTCTGCACCAACAATCACGGCTGAACTGACAGTTTGCGACACGAAAACATGTATATGCGTCACTTTTTCATGTCTGAACAGGCTTGCCAACCACGGAGACTAGGTTGGATATCCGAAGGAGTCTGTTGTGGAAAGGTCTGATATGAAGGGTTCTACTATAATTTATTTTGATTTTTATAAACACAGCTTCAGCAGAATCTTAAGTTAACGTCACCACGCAGTACACACACAGCTTTAGTTTGATCCTACTGTCTAGTGGTTTCCCTTTATTATGTACTTGTGACACACTTTACTGTAAACTCTCGACTATCCAACTTTCAGTTTATCCAGGCTTAATTTAGGTTAATCGTTATATTGTTATTTTCCTGAAGCTGTTAAAAAAAATAGAGAGCATCGCTCTAGCGCACTGCTTCGCTTGGCCACTCTATATTTTTAACCACCCTGTCACTATGAAAGAAAGCTGTTTGGTCGACCTTTCCATGTCTCCCACCCCCTCTGCTGTCACATTGGTCACACTTGTCACCCAAGGGGGATGCCCTGCCTGTGGCTTCACGCTCCAGTCTCCTTTTTGTTTGTTTTACCTGCCAGATGCACGCCCCTGGCGAGTTATGAGTAACGTGGCTGACTGCTGCACTGGCATTCGGCTTTAGGATGGTGAGTTTGTGTTGCCATGTAGCAGAGTTGATTGTTCTCTCTCCCTCCCTAATCAATGTAAATGCCCCTGAACTTTCACTGTTTACAATCCAATCTTTGTGTGTCTGTCTCCACAGGTTTGATGACGTAGCTATGCCCCAACAATATTGTTTTTGTGTGAGATTTCCCATGCTTTCATCTGCTACATGCTGTCACAAAACTGCAGCCATCATTGTTTGTTTTGAAGTGCAGCTTTCATACACATCCAACCCCGCACATGGGTGGGTGCTATTATTTATAAAAGGAACTGACTAGAAAAGTGGCTTGCTGCCTTTTCTCCCTTAGGGAAAGGGAAGTGTAAAAAATGAACAGTAGAAGGGAAAGGAAACATGGGTATAAAAAATAGTATTCTTTTCTTTTGTCTTCATGTTAGGTGGTGCAGGAATAGGATTGGGGAGCACTGCAGGACTGCTGCCTCACCCCCTCCAACAGTAATAAAGCAGTTCAGAAAGCAGACAAAGAAGGACCAAGGGTCAACACCAGTGCAGAGGGTCATATCAGTACTGTTTTTTTACTTACCAGTTATCTGAGTCACAAAGACTTCACTTGTATCTATGGAACTTTACTGAAGACAAATCATATTCGAGGGCTACCCTTATAGTGAAAAAGTTAGATTTTTATGCCCAAAACTGTAGAGGCAACCCATATGCATGGGCAAACCTTCTGTGGATATGTTGTTACATTCCAGGTTGGCCCGGCAACACAACCCAGAATAATAACAAATTACAATTAAAACACTTGAAAAAATTATGAGTTACATCTTTAATTTCATTTTGAGCGAGCTGTCGTGTTTGCACGTCGCGACGATCACGCGACAACACGACGACGACAACTGACAACAGACAACAACTACCTGCGACTGACTGCGACTGACTCTGCCACGCAGCTACCTCACCCTTTACAAAGACAAAACAAAAGGAGGCAACCCCATGGGCCAACTGTCCAATCACAATACAGAATGTTTCTCTCAAAGTCTGGAGACACATCACACCACCTCAAGACTCGCACAGATTGGCTGGCGAGACTGTTTATTGCTGCACAGTAACACATCCACGTGCTGGGTTTTTCCAACAACGCACTAACTTGAGGCATGAAAAATATTTTGCTGGTGACAGTATGTCGCACCCGTGTCTTCCTTTCTTTCAAAACATTCTAGAATGTTCTCAAAAGTTCCATGCAGTCTTTCTACTCGGAATATGCCTTAAAATTTTGATAAAAAGTAATTAATACACCTGTTAACTGTCAATGATCAAGTAAACAAACAATAATAAAACATTACATTATGCTCTATACACAAAATAACCCAAATTAATAATATTCACTGTCAAAACACAAACAAAATACTTGCAATACCTATGCATAATGAAAGAAACATTAATAAAAATAATTATAAAATATTCTATAAACCATTAACATAAAACATTCTTAGCCAAAGTGTTTCTAGTAGTAGGGGGCAGGAATTCTGCAATGTAATGTTATTATATTTTACCCTTTTCAGAGCTGGAGAGATGCATTAAGCATTAACAATCCTAGAAATACTTGTGTACAAATATTGAACAGGTTACTTCAGATTAACAAGGTTTGAAAAGTTAATATCAATAAAAAAAAGTGGATACTATACTAACATTTAATGGTCACAAAGTTTGCAGATGCAAAATGAGACACTCTAGATAAAGGAGAGCCGTTTCACAAAAGCTTATATAATTCATTGAAGGATAGTCATGTGAGAATATATCCATATTATTTTCTGAAAACAGTTCATCCAGTAAATAATATTTTTAGTGCTTCTGATAGAGAGTTTAAAGAAAATTATTTAATATTTTTTGTAGCTGTAGAATAGAACTTGAAAGCAGCGGAACACAGCATAGAAGACATGATTGCGCTTCATTGGGATCCGGTAGAAGTTAGAAGAAAAAGGACGGGTCTGGGAGGTACTGTGAAACCCATGACATGTTATGTGAATATGAACAACACAGAATTCTGTATTTTGGTGCAAAGCACCATTCCGGAAGAAAAATAAAATGTAAACCAGTACTACACTGCATAATACAATAAAAAGAGTGGTGAGGTAAATTACTATTTCCATTTTATGCGACTACATTACGTAATAACGTTTGCACCACTAGTCCACAATAAAGGACGATGTAGAAGTTTCCGTTTGACGATGGCGTGAGCACAACATGTTATGGTGATGCTGCAAGATATGCCAGCCCTTGTAGGACAGCCACTGGATTGCATGCGCAGCTTCATTTTGGTAGTTTTAGGGCTGGAAGGGGGAAGGTGCAGCCAAAGGCAAGAAAATAAACTGTGTGTGAACACAGTGAATCACCATGACTGCTAAGTTGCTGACAAGATTATAGGTGCGGGACTTGAGGGAAATTTAACGCAGTCAAAACACAAAGCTAAAGTGGCAAAAAAAAAAAAAAAGTGTGTGACGCTGTGTTTGCAGGACTTAGTTGTGCTAGGGACAGGACAGATTAAACATAAACATTAGCTACGTCTAGCAATGGTGAACTGATTGATTTTCAGACCAAAAGGCTTCAAGAAAAAGCAATGTCAAAATTAAATAAATTAATATTTCCATTCAAAATTATAAATCCATAAACGGAAACTCTGGTAAAATTTATAGATCTGCTATAAAATTCACAGTGGCACAGCACTTAAGGTGTCTCTGATGCCTTACATACTCATCAACTGTCCCGTATCATAATCATCAGTATATAATCACTAGGGACTACGCTAACAACTAATGTACAAACATTCAACTATTGCACTATTGCAAGTTCAGTTGCTGGTATGGAGTGTAAAGGACCAAATGTTTTTACGTCCACGCGTATGTCGCCGGGCCGTACCGTTGTCACCCGGCCACATACCGGGCCGTGATGAACTTCAGTCTAACCAGTGGCAGGGAACTCACACATAAAAACACAAAGCAACGTCTGCCCATTCATCTGCCGGTAACTGTATGTGTGCAAACACCTGCATTTGGAATCATATTAGAATCATGGCTTCCAAGTGAGAGCATCGTGTTCATTTGAGACAAAACTAGAAGTTTTCGGGCATGCAGAATGTCATGAAGGCCACACTTATGTGGGTCAAACTTTAGTTTTAAGTAACTCAACTGTGAGCACAATCATACGAAATAAGAACTCTATCAAACGTGTATATAAGTCTGAAGTTTTTGTCTGTACTAGCAGGAATGTATTTAACATCAGATACCGAAACAGAATTGAACAAATAATTAACTTGGGAAAGGTTTTTAAATTAATAGTACAGTGAAAGGATTGGTGTGAACCAAGTGGTGATACGTGAATAAGCACTGTAATTTTTGAAAAAAATTAAATAAAATTTAAATATTCATACAGTAATATTATTTCACTCCCAATAAATGAAAGTTCGTGGAAGGGTACACGACGTGAGTTGGTCACGCCCGGGCGGGCAAGCCAACAAGCCGATTAGTGATAAGTACATAACCACCTATCAATCATTACATGGTGTTGTATTTGACATGCAAAGTATTCTACGGTAGGCTTATAAAGATAAATGGTGTGACATATTTATTGTTCAGTGATATTCTATGCATTTATATTATGTAAAGAATACTACTTACATTAGCCTTGGTATTTATGGAGTTCAATGCTTCAGAAGACGTGATTTTGAATAACACAAAATTTGTAGGAACACATTAGTTGTGCTAAGTGAAAGATAGTTATAGATAAAAAATTAATTGATGCTAAATAATAAATATTAATTTTTGTGTTTTGAATAAAATACTAAAATCAGTCTTTGCAATTTGAGATAAATCACAGGTGCTATCTCCCGTGTTAGACGTCCAACTTATGTGCTATGTGTTGACTGACAGCACAAAATGACTGCTTTTGTTTCTTAAACCACGAACTCACTATCATGGGCTTCGCCTGCTCGAGTGACCCGTAACAAACTTTTAGTCTTACATCCGTAAGGACTTAAATTCTGAACTCTTGAACTACAGACTTGTTATGGGAGCAATGCCTGCGGCATGAGCCTGAATGATACTTTAACTTGATCTCTCGGCCTTTTCAATCTCTATCAACTACTCGTTACCATAGCGGTCATGTCACCCAAGTGGACCCTGACCAACAGCAGACACCTGCTTAAAAACCTTCCGCCAAACTTTCCAGAATGTTTCAATCCCACCGGGCCGATTTTCACCAGCAACTCGAAACTGTGCACCCTGGTTTTGTCATGGTGCGACCTGAAAACATCAGTTGGCAGATGCACCAGGACACAGCTGTGCAACACCAGACATTAGAATGTACTGTTTCCGCACAATAGCGCCAGCACTCACCGCTGTGCTCCTGTTCCCGGATTACAACACTGAGCAACTGAGGCACCCACATAGTGTCAAAACCATGAAATACCTACAGTTAGATTTAGGCAAAACTGGAAAATTTAGGAACTTAACAATGTTATTCTATAATGCCAGTTACTATACACGTTAACCTTTATGTCTCTGTTATCTATGCGTAGTGATTAATTAAATACAGTTTTTTTTACTAACTACTATTTACACTATTAATTTAATTACAATACTTAAAATGTCTGCCCACAAATTAATCACACTTTCATTTAATACACATTTTACTCTTCCCACTGGAGCTCAACTCGACAGTGGCTCTTCCGACTGTTCTTCTCTTACTGCGCACCACACAGTCCAGGATGTTTCAGTCTCTGTGCACAATGCCCATCGCTCATCATCCGTTCTTGCTCACCAAGGGGTCACTGGCCCTCTTCACTTAACTACCTCGGAGGCTGGCATTGCTGTTTTTATAACCCTCAGCCCCCTTCTGCAATGTTCTGGCACCCCCAGAACAATGGATTACTAGTTACACCACTTCATGCAGGCGGGCTGTGGGAATGTGCTGAACCCTCCAGAGCCACAGAGAGTAGTCCGGTTCAATGAGAAAACACTGAGAAAAGGGGGCTGGGACTAGCGAGGTGCTGTTGCTAATTGGATATGGTGTGTAGCGCTAATGGACTGCACCCCACTTGCAGGTGAACTGGCTTGCCTCATGGCCTCGCATCTACTATCCTGAAAAAAATATTATACTTAATGTATCTTAATATGTATGTGTACTAAACTAATCACTGCCTAAACAATATGCTAATCTTGATAGTACATTTCAGCTAAAGTGTTCCAATACAATATTTACCATTTTTACTGGCCAGTGGTTTCAGTAATGTGAGTTATTGTTCTGCTAATCCTGTTGGTGCTGGCACAAGATACCGAACAGCTAAAACACAAGAGCTCATGGAGGTTGTGTAGCATCAGTGAAATCAGTTAACTGTTTGTGCTCTCATATTTTTAGGTTAACAAAGTATTATTTTATTAAATATAAAATATTTTCACATTTTTTAACATAATATAACATACAAATAGTACCTTAACATAAAATGTTTTTCTCAGTTGTGTAAAGTAGAGCTGGACAAGATCCTAAATTGTTTTGTGGCAAATTAGGAATTTATCTTTCCCTTAAAGTCAGCAGAAAATTACTTTTTCCCGTATCATTATGGGTAGACATTACATGTCCATGTGTCATTTTTTTTGTTTTACAAAATATTTTCAATGAAAACACTGCATATAAACCCAAGCTATCAAACACGCACTATTTTCAGCCTTTAATACTCAAAAGATATTAATGGTTGTGTAAAATCATTCTCAGCACTATTTTATTCCAAATTTTAAACATAAAACAAAGTTACTTCACCTTTATTGTGCAATGATAATTGAACAAATTGTACCCACAGTTGAAAGCACTGACTATCCTCTTATAGTAAAATTATCTGGAAAAAAATTAATTAAATTGAACTGTTAAGCTATGGACATAATTTTAATACAGTAGTTGCAACAATATTTTATAGTCATGATTAGTGTACCACCATGTACACACTGTAGTAGCTTACTTCTAACATTAATCTACGACTACAGATGCTGCAAATCAAAAAAATTAATAAAGAAATGTAAAGGTAAACAAAAGTGCCATATTCAAGTTTAAATTCTCTGTAAATGTAGTTCTTATAGCACCAAACTTGGTACTTGGTCATTGTAATTAACTAACATAAGCAAATGTTAAATGTTTAAATACGAAGTTGTTTCATCACTATTTTGCAAATAGGACTCTTATTGTTTTGCATCAAATGTAAAATTGAATGGATTTCTCTTTATTTCATGCTATTTTGCATTTCATGAAAACTAACTTCCTCTATCCCTTCATTATGGCAATATTTTGGCCTAAGTAAAAAAAAAAATTCGTCCTTTGTAAAAATGTACCAAATTTTGTAACTGGTTACCGTCAAACATTCCCGAACCTGTTATGTTTTTCACAGAATTTTTTTCCTGTCCAATATTCTTTCCCAACAAAATTCTTATCCTACTTAGCTCTTGTTTTAAAGGAAATGATTTAACTAAATCAGAAATAAATTTCTTAGTTAAATTTTTGTGTTTTAAATACAAGAAAATTCCTGCCAACCATTTTTAAATGACCTACAAAGCACACACATTTCTTTACTTGTTATCCTTCAGTTATCACTGTGATTGATGGTGATTTATTTTTTATCTCTGTGCTTGTCAGCAGGAATATAACTCACTGAAAACATATATTTTTTTATGTAATAAATCAAATTAAAACAATTGAAAAAATTTGAAGAAAATTATTTTAGAATCACTGTATTTTTTTTTATTTTTTATATTGGGCTTCTCTTGTCAACAGCGAAGGCACTAGAGATGATATCTCATGATGCTAAGGACCAGGGGTGTTGTTGTTGGGGAAGGAATATGCCATGATGCCCATGATCTGTATCGGTGATGCCCAACTTTTCTCTTTTTGAGCGACAGCTATCGTTTGTGAAACTAGTCCAAGGACCAGGCACACATGAATCAATATTACATTTCCTGCAACAATTTCTGTATTTTTAATTTATTCTTTAGAATAACCAGTGACTGCAATATATAGCATGTTGACGTCGTCCAGGCCTGCGGCCCCTTTGAGCCCGATATGCCACCGCCCAAACACCACCCTCTGTTCAAACCTCCCGCTATCGAGTGCGTGGTGTGTGTGTGTGTATTGGTCGCCCGGCAAGAGGGCGCTTAGCTGCAGTGTGCCGCACCCCTGAATGTAATTTAATAATATTGTTAACCTTTCTTTTCACCCATAAACAGTGCCACGATGAGTCAGTCAAGTGAGTGTCTTTTGTTTTTTAATGTAATTTTTTTTGTAATAAAGTAAGTGCAAACACGGCCAAGGATGCTCCCTAGCGGGCGACGACGGAACTAATATATAACTTTATTCAAACTAATTTCCCACTTAAGTAATTATTACAGACGGTCTGGTCGTGGATGTGTGCATGTTAATTTTATAAAGAGTTCGTGTTATTTTCTTCTAGCTGCCCGACCCGGCTTCGCACGGCTATACTAATGGAAAAAAATTAAGCCACATCTCCCATTTACAGTAATGGTAAATGAAAAAAAAATTCAGTGAAAATTTATTACAATGCTGTATAATGTACCGGAGAGAAAATGAATAGCACCGATGTTTTCCCGACTCGTGCACGCAACGTACAACTGATGTACCCGTACTTCGCTACGGCAGTCTACAGGCAGATCACTCTTGCGCCGCTCATTATACATGCCCCTCCTTGTGGGTACGCCACTGCCGCGCGATGCCCGTTGCCATGGAGACGCAGAAGGCATGAACAATGCAAAATCCTGTTCTCATGCAGGCAAAATATCCATTGTTGCCTGGTTTTAACCACCCATGGGATCTAATTTTCGGAAAATGTCATCCTGCGTAACATAAGGAACATTGCTGTGAAGTTTCAAGTCTGTAAAATATATATACTTGAAAAAAAGGGCAATAAAAAAACAAATTAAACACAGAGAGAGGAAAAAAAACAATAGTTTAGGTTTGCGATTTAAAGTGATAAAAAGTATTTAAATACTAATTTAACTCTTATGAGGGTACTGATTGCTTCGTTATTAATATCACACGGGTGTTTTTTACTTGTATGGGAAAATTAAGAATGATAAGGCATCTAGTGCATGGCAACAATGTTAATAGGCAATAGGAAATAAACTTCTAGCGCCTGCGGCATTGTCAACACACACTTCGCACGTGTACTGCATGTTGTATCTAACCCCCTCCAACGAATTTGATTCTAAATTGGACTTTTAGTAAGGATACCTTCCTCAATAAATGTACTATCCAACACTGAAAGAATTTTTCAAATCGGACCAGTGGTTCCTGAGATTAGCACGTTCAACAAACAAACAAACAAACTCTTCAGCTTTATAATATTAGTATAGATAATAACTCAGGGCACACAGTAGCTAAGAGGTTAACGGTAATTGTGTTCGGCGCGAAGGGCGCCATGTTTCCTGCCGCGAGCCTTGTCTCGCCCCATTCATCTTCTACAGCCGGCTGAGAGCGGACGTCTCTGCAGACACCCCGAAGACATCACCGTTGTCTCACCGATAAGTAGTTCTGTTAATCTAAATAATTCAAATCGTTTTCTTTATCCTCGGGGCCTCTCTCGGTTGGTGGGGCTGTGTAATTATTAATTTTTATACTCTCAGGAGTTTTTTCACCACCTTTGTTTTACATAAACGCTTGAGGCGGCCACGTGTGTGGTCCGCTCCCTCAACTTAAACCGATTCGTGCCTCGGGCGTTTTAACTGTGTAAAGGGAGGATTGTGTGAGGACATGTAACGTAGAAATAAATATACAACTTAATTGAGTCACGTGTCTGTGTTCAGGGGGCCACGTGGGTCGTTCACCCAGTCAGCGGCGTGTGGGACGCTCTAAGAGCCGACTGCAGTTAGGTAGAAGCGTGCCCGACGCTGAGAGCGGGCTCGGTTAGGACCAGGTGTTGAATTCAAGTTCAGGAGGGCTAATATCTCGCCTCACACAGGCCACTTAACACCCTGAGTAAGAGCCTCTAACCGGGTCCACGTGCCCACTCACGTGGTGGCGCTCACTATTTCCACCACTAGTTCAAATCGTAACACCGGTACGCCCTCAATGTGATGAAAAAACTAAAATAATTTCCTTCAAGATAGTGCTCATAAAAAATAGCTGATATACGACATTATTCCTAATAATATTTCTTTGTTAAAAATTCTTTATGCAGGCTGAATCATACCTGCGGGCCTCCAATCTGACATCACTGATGTATACTAAGGAACCGTCCTAGCATTTGCCGGGAGTGGGCTTGGAAGACCATGAGAAATGTAAATCTGAATGGCTGACCCGAAATGTGAACCTACGTCCACTGGAATGCAAATCTGTTGTGCCACTCTTCCGCCCCCTTTACTCCATTTCTGTTGCCTGCTTATCGGGACAGTAGAGAAAAATCCTGTTATGAATGTTGTTCGTAAATTCTTTTAACACATAAGTTAAGTAACATGTGAGTAGTGTAGGCTTTCTGAGATTCATACAGCAAAACTTTGCTTTAATAAGAATGGGTAGTATATTATTTTATGAAAAGTTTTAGTCTAGATTCCATTGTCATCTCTACTCATTTGTGTAACATATAATTAAATCTTGCAATAGTTGAACCTATATTAATCAAACTCCTATTTTTTTAAACCTTGAAAAGTTTAAAGAATTTTGCCAGGTACAAGAATTTTCAATTAAATTACTCCAAAGAAATTATATGTAATCCATATTTTACTTAAAAAAATCAGGGTAAAATGCTTAGAATGTTAGTGAAGCATAGAGGAGATTCCCACTAATCCGAATAAGTTTAGCATGAAAATAAACAAAACAAAGACTAGAATTGTTTCATATTTTAAAAATATTTTCTCTTCACCCAATTACATATCAACTTTGTAGTTATTTTGCACTTTTAAAAGTGTCATAGACTGTGTTACTTAATAACTTAATGCTTAGTGACATCTCTTTTACTACACATTCTTGTAATACTGCATATATTCTGATAATCAGAACGTTATCTGAACAGGCCCCCATTAGTTCGTATTAATGGTTGGGACTGTACTGTAGTGTGTCTTTTCAGTAAATAAGGCAACAACTACGAGCCTTTTTTTGCAACAAAGGAATTATTTCTTAGGTCATAAAAGTAACAAAACACATCATCTCTTTGTCTAAACTACCATGCCAATGACCTGGTACCAAGCAGGAAATATTCAGGTATTTGTCATCATAATTTCCTTATTGTTTGTTTTCTCTTATCTCCAGCTACATATAACTACATATTTTCAAATGCATACAGTTAGACTGTCGTCATAGTTTGATGTTTTGAGAAAGTGTGATGTGCTTTCTCCCCTGTACCTTATCAGTTTAGCTTTGTGTTCTTAGTGTATTATATGTCATAGTAATGTGTGTATCTAATCATGTACATGCACAATGCCTTAGAAGATTTTAACATTGTCTGAGAAAATTCTTATTGTTAAAGAAGTGAAAAGGGACTGAAAGAAATATATTGGGAATTACAAGGATTTTGGGATATATAAATTTTATTATCTTCTTACCTGAAGAACAAAGATATAATTATGAACATGGTGGATTTAAGTGGAAAAAATATGAAAATAACAAAACTGCCAGAAAATCCTGAAGTGAAACAGTGTTAGCCCAGGAAATAAAGGAAATAACCTGTCAAAAATCTGTCCAAAGCATGATAATATAATGAACAAATCTTCAAATATTTATGTTGAGTCTAGCCTAGTGCAGTATTTATACCGTCAAGTCAAGACTTAAATATTTTTTACTTGAGTTCTTAAAAAAATTGAGTCAAACTCAGGTAGTTGCAGAAGTTTTTTAAGTTGTACTTACTTATTTAAGCATGTAGGGTGAGAAATAGAACGAAGCGTGTGCACATCATGGACAGAAATTTAACATGTTTAAGTCTAAAGTGCATGTGTGTTTCTGCTATCCCCACAGGCCGAAGTCATCTAGATAGCAGACCGCACACATATACACAAACCCCAATTTAAAGAAGAGTTTATGTTTGTTTAAATTGTTGTTTGTTTTTTTATACATACCTATAGTTTTATTCAAAGCTTGATTAAATTTTGCACACTTTACCTACTAAATAAGAGAAGGTAATATTTCAAAAAATCATCCTCATTCCCCTTTCCCACCCCTTAAAGCAGAATTTTGGTAATACTTGGTGAAATTTGGCACAACTGATGTTAAAAATAAGAGAAAGAAGACAAAAATCAGTATCCACATGAAAATTACAAACACCACCTCTCCCCCTTTCTCACCACTTTAGCAGAATTACGGTACGTCTTGATAAAATTTTGGAAAAAAAAAAACTCTTTCCCTCCTCAATCCACCATTAGTTTGAATTTCTGAAGATAAAACATTATATTTTGTATTCAAAATACTCCTCCTCTAAAATAAAAGAAGTCTTATTACACTGTATAAAGCTATAGGTGTACATATAATTACTCTGTATCCATTTTGCTGTAAAATATATTTTCTATCACAAAAGGTATTAACCAAGTTGTTTTAATTTTTTAACTGTAAATTTAAAAATAATTGAGTGCATTCTATAAAAAAGAAATGTAACTTCTAACGTGTGTTCTCAGCAAACTTTTTTTTTGCATTATACTTCTTCAGGTGCATTTTCAGGAATGAAGTTTTAGCTTTCGGCTGTTCGCCCACATGTGTGAATTGAAATCATGATGCGTGGTAGCCATCTTGTCAGAAGTGTAAATCTTTGTGGATCTGATGATATTTTGAGGTGTATAGTATATGGTATTCACCATTGCATTTGTGGTTATCTCTAATGACCATAACCATTTTGGTTATTTAATTATATTCTTTCATTGCCATAGTAGAAATCATTTTATGTAGTATATACCTAAATTTTAGTGGGTAAAGACTTTAGTAATAGCACTGTGCCAGAGGATGCTCTTGTGATGCTAAACATTGGCTATATAAGTTTTTGTGCACTCATCTAATAATTGCATATTATGGTTATTTTGATGTATAGAAGCTTTCATTCAATTACCCTTCCATTAACTAATTACAGTACATTTAATACAGTAGTAAAATGTTTTCAATACGTAGTAGACCTTTAAATTCTGTTCATATTAACTAATGTATCTAATAAAAGAACAAATAATGAACATGTAGGATGACAACAAATGCTTGTTTGTGTTTACAAACAAATGTTTAGTTACCGAGATTTTGTGTGTGAGCTTGTTTTAATGAGACATCATATTATGCTTCTTAACATTGTATTTATTTCATGAAAAAATTTTCAGTGATAATACTTTTAATGTTGCTAATCCAACCTAACCAACCATTCACATAAATATAAACTATTTTACAATATTTTTAATAAAGCTTACCCAACCTAACCAACCGTTCACACGATTTGACATTATTTTGTTCTGTCTTATGACTAGTTTAAGATTAAGTGATTAAGAACTAGCAATAAGAAGTCAGAAGTGCAAATACTTAAAATGAACTTTAGTTAAATATGAGTATTTAATAATGAAATTTTTAAACTAGGGCTGTGCAGGATCCCGAAATTCAGGATATTGTAAACAGTCACCCGTTTACAGGTTGATTTCATTATCTCATGTTTATTGTAAATTAATTATTATATTTAAATATTTATTGTATTATAAGTTGTACCAGCAATCACACTAATAGGTATAGCCAAGGCCAGCCAGTATGTTTAGTCTTTGGAAATTGCAGCAGTTTAATAATTTATTGTCTTCATTTAATTATTCTTTGGACGCCTATTCCTTTTTCTGCAAGCTTTACATGAGTTAAACACAGGTTTAATTACCGTAAATTGGATTTTACTACAACTGCTGAGTATTTCTTTCTGCTAGTTGCGAGCTCGCTGGTTGCTACAACAATCCTGGGAAGTTGAGGTGGAAAAGGAAGGAATAGAGAGGATTCTAAGACGCCATGTTCGAGAGAAGACGTTTCCCTTGCGATGTGTCGCCAAAAACCTGGTGCCCGCAAAGGAAACAAGAAGGTTGTGTCCACTACGATAGTTAGATACTGCATTGTTAACAGAGTATTCTGATAGGAGAATTCTGAGTTCATCTACCTCAGAATACAGGGTATACGCCTTAACACGACATACGAGGCGTTTCGCGAGTGCTTCCAGCATCGCGACTTCTACATCTGATTCCTGCCATCTCGTGGTGAGAACTTTCCTTGTACCACGTCTTTCAGGACCATTTTGGTGTCGCCGATCCAGTCACTGAGTCGTAGCCTACGGCAGTCGTAGTGGATTAGAACTCTATTGCAGTATCCTTTTCTACAAGTTCCTGCGACCAATCACCGATCTACCCGGAAGTCCAGTGAGGCCGAAGAACATGATCTACCACAATTACAGCTAGTACCGGTAGTTTCAAACCTTGAGAATTCAGTATCAAAACTGGACCCGAATTCTTTCATTTCTGGCTATCTGTATTTGGTAGGTTATTTAAAAGCTGGTACAACATTAGGAGAATCTGAACCTAATCTTTCTAGTCAAACTTATTTAGATCATGAGTTTTCAGTTCAAGTGTTGCACATATCTATGTGTTTGAACGTTAATAACAATAATATACATTAATAATTTGAGATTGCGTTAATATTATTAAATGTTATTAGTTTTGGTACTAACCATACACGGGTACAGCCAACCACCATACTTTGACAGCCAGTTAACATACATTACCATTAACATACACTACTCCGTAATATCATCTGTAATTACTCAAATATAAGAAACTGTGATGTGTTAGCTGTGTCAAACGCAGTTGTAATAGTCATAGACATGCACACGTTCGCGTCACAATATGTTTCAGGATCACTATAGGGGTTTTTCTTCCAATAGTAAAAAAAATTCCCGAAGTATTTGGGACACTCAAGTTTATTTATGTGGAGGTTTTTTATTTTCACTACATTCAGCGACTTAAATGTACAGAAAACTAATCTAGAGAACGATGGTTTGCATGGTGGTTCAGATACATAAAAAAACACCCACATTATTAATTGTAGACCAGGAAACAAAGGATTCAACCTGTGAAACATTTGTCTAAAACTGGATTTTCGCGCAGTGGTAGAATCGACTATGCCTAATACCATACTGAAAGTTTACTGCTCTAGACCTTATCGTTATGTGTATCACCGAAAAAATGTAATTAAGACCTAGAAGGCACTGACTGCAGCATCCGTTTTCGCAGATTTTTACATAGTCTCCATAAACTTACCAAGATAATCTAGAAAAGCT
This sequence comes from Bacillus rossius redtenbacheri, assembly GCF_032445375.1. Classification (NCBI taxonomy): domain Eukaryota; kingdom Metazoa; phylum Arthropoda; class Insecta; order Phasmatodea; family Bacillidae; genus Bacillus; species Bacillus rossius. Next base: position 258,592,094 of record NC_086330.1, on the reverse strand, counting down.
ATCATACACATTTATATTGAAAAAGTTCTGAATGTTAATATTAAAGTTTATATAAATCAATTAAATGGTGAAATATTTTTTTTTATCTCATTGGAGGACAGAAAAACCAAATTTACAAATTATATATTTACCATAATAATCACTTTAACAAGATTGTTGCATATTTCTTAAGCTTATAAGTGACATTTTTCAACAGGCTAGCGTAATTTATTCCATCGTTAGTGCATTCCAAACATAGCCTTGTTGTGTACGTACTGCGACAGTGCTACAGTCATATGGGCTGGTGTGACTTTCGCTCCCAGGAAATCAAGGTTCTTTAATCTCTAAAAAATTTAACACCAATGGAAATTTAGTATAGTGGTAATATCTAAATTTTCCACTAACATGTGAAAAGTTTACCTCTGCAAACTTTCAGCGTCACACCGAAAATGTGCAGTTAAGTCCTAAATAATAGCTTCTTCTTGAGCGCTCCACAATATTGCATTACGTAAACATTTTTATAGTAAACCTCAGTAAACCAAGGGCCCTAAATAACACAAAAATCTTCTACATGATAAAATTGGAAAAAATGTCAATATTTTTAACTAAATACGCATTATATTCAATTATATTAGGAAAATTGATTTTATTCAAATTTACAAGAAATGAAAAAATATATTGCATAAATATGAAGAGTCAGACTTAAAAATTACTTAAATAAGCATTGTTGCATATTACTCAAGCTTTAAACTGGTATATTTGTTTAGAATACGGTACAATTGATTTGACCGCTGAAGTGTTCGGAGCTGTGTAGTGTGTACTTTACTGCGGCGGTGCTAAAGTCACTAGGCTAGGACAGAATTCTTTCTTAGGAAACAAAGTTTTTTTATATATGTTAAATTTTTCCAAAGCCGAACTTTTGTACAGTGACAATATAAATGTTTTTTAGTAACATATCAAAAGCTTAACTACTGCAAACCTTGTGTTTAAAACATACAGTTGTCCTAAATGATAATTTCTTGCAATTATCCAAAAAAATGCATTTTATAAATGCAGACCTGCCAACTCTCACGATTTTGGTGTGAGGCTCACGATTTTAAGGTCCATCTCACACCCTCACGCCAAAATAGTTTCTCCTCACGATTTTTCAGGGCCCCAAGATTTTGTTTGTAAAAGTTACAAAACTAGTTTTACGAAAACTTACATTAACGAGTTTCCATCAATACTCGAGTTACGTAAAGGAAGCAATTTTGCGTTTTGTAGCGTGTGCCGTGCTGATTTTTCTATCTCGCATAGTGGAAGAGGAGACATTGTGAAACATGTCGCTACAAAAAAACACAACTAACACGTGAAGTGTATTGCTACCAATAAAAAAATTAATTTTGCTGTGAGCAGTGATAATAGTGTTACACGAGCAGAATTTTATTTTACATCTTTTTTAGTTGCGGCCCTGCATTATCACTACACGCCAGCGCTAAATTATGTTCGACTAAATTAAATCTGCAACCTATAATTTGTTGAAATAAATTTTGAAGCAGAGACCATGTAACATATGTACAGGTATGTCACTTAAATTTAAAGATTCTCATTTGTTGTTTTTATATCTAACCTGTATTTATGGGCCTGAAAATTTTTATCGAGGACATCATGATTTTTTTAATTTGAATGTTGGCAGGTCTGTAAATGCAATTTCTATAGTAGACTCTCAGTATGGATACCAAAATAATCTTGAAACCTTATTCTGCAAGGTAATAATGAAAAAAAAGTATTAAAGTTTTAACATCTTATCATCTATAGCCAATGCAAACAAATTAAGTTGGTAAACATGATATTTTTCAAATTTACAGAAATCAAAATTTAAATTATATAAACACTAATGGCCCGATGTGAAAATCACTTAAAACTTTTTTTTCTTATTTCATAAGTTTTAAAATGCTATATTTAAGAGTTTACAATAATCTATTGGTTTACTACAACAGTTGGCGCATCGCAGTGTGTACTGTACTGGAGGCCATGATACAGTTGTTTGGGTTGGGGTGTTCATGATTAATTAGGTCGGAGACATCATTAGTAAATTGCTTCATTTAAGTATTGTAAGTAAATGGAAAAACATGTTTGATTTATCACACTACACTACATAGAAAATATTTCCTTATGGTTGGATATGATTTACATTAATGAGAACAATTGGTGGGTTTTTTTTTCTATTTGACCATGTAGCCTGGGTAAATTACAAATTGACTGCCTATGTTTAAAAGTGATAGTATGAGTCCGTAAATTTCAGATTAAATATTTTTGTTGATTATTATGTGTGTTAATTTAAATATTTCTTTAAATTATGGTTTTCAAACATAAATATAGCGATTTTTTCTTGATAGTTTACGTACTGAAAACATATTCTCATATTATATCATGCTTTATCCAAAATGGGTTTTGAGTGTTTTGAGACCTCAATATTTGCATATACATTTTCGGGATAGTTAATTATATGAAATAGAGTGGTATGTATATGATTTTATGATCGTTATGTAAAATATGTATTGAATTTTAAGAAAATACTGTAGTCTCGTCTCGTTGAATGCAATGAACTGAGTTGAGCTTAAAATTTTTGCTTGACCTTGTGCGAGTGTTTGAGTCTTACCCCATCTCTACTTAATAACATACCAAAAGTTAACCTTAATAGACCTGGTGCATTACACTGAAAATGTGCAGTTAAGTTTTTTTATGACAGCTTTTCATTAACACAATATGAACTGTATGCTCGATGTAAACCTACCAAAATGATTTAACACATTTAAATTCAAAAATATCCCAAATATTTATATAAAAATGAAGTCTAAATCAATGAAATTATGAAATAAGTTTTTTATTTCACTCATTAAAATTAAAAAATCACTTACATAGAGATGAAGGGCTGAATGTGAAAACATCTTTAATAAATGTTTGCTTATTCTTTTAAGAGTAAGGTGGTATTTTTGTAAAAAGTGTACTATAATTAGTTGGGTTGCAGGAGTGTTGCAGAGTGTACTGTACTGCGGTGGTGCTATGTCGCTTAGGCCGCGGCTTGCCAGCGTGTCATTGTAGCCAAATTCTCTCTTTTTGTTGTGTATACTTTGTTTAGGAGTTGCTGTCAACATGTTTTATTTTGCTAATTGATTACATCCCATTATTTTAACGCAAGTAAGATCATTATAATCTCATTCCTTTAAAATTATCAATATATGTAAAAAAAAAAAAAAAAAGATAAATGTCATACTTTCAGCACTAAAAAACCAAATATTTTTTCGTAACCATATCCGTAGAGAAAACCTATTTGTTTGTCCAATTTTGTGCCTTATCTGCAATTGAGGTCATGTGTTTGATCCCTAGAGTAGTTATCTTACATCCAACTTAATAGAGATATTTTTTATTTCAAATACTCTATGGATCAAACGTATGACCCTTATTGCTTATAAGGTACAAAATTGCATGAAAAAAATTTGTTTTCCCTGTCGATTTGGTCAAAAAACAATATTAATTTTTAATGCTAGAAATTTAAAAAAAAAATTGATACTACAGAATAACTCTGATGACAAGTCTCTTGGGTGCAAGAAATCATCATATGTTTGTAAACCCACTCTAGTACAAGGTAAATACTTAAAACAGTAGCCACACTCCAGGGGCATTGTGATTATTTTATCTGCCAACAGGTGCTGGTGACCGCTTATCAACTAACTTGTGGTCAGTGGTTTAGAATTTAATTTAAATTCTTATTTATGTTATTGCTTTTTATAAAAATTATTTATGTTGTTTGTTTTGAATTTCATGGGAAAATTTGCTACTTCGCATAAAAATAATTTAATATAGTCATTAGTCTATTATATATCATATAGTCATAATTTAGTCATTGCAAAAAGAGGCACGGTGGTCGAGTGGTTAGAACACTCCTCTCTCACCAAGGGGACCGGGGTTTCAATCTCGGCGAGGTTGAACCTGTATTTTCGCAAGTGGGAAACTTGGCGGATGTTGCCGTGGCCTGTGTGTTATCTCTGGGTGCTCCCGTTTCCCCCACCAATTCATTCCATCACTGCTCCATACCTTATCTCATTAAACCTCGTGCATTCTCCAGACTGGCCGGAACGACAGCTTTGTCCCTCAGGCAGGGCAGGCGGCTCCTTTATTCTTGTAGACCCTGTCCCAGGTGGAAAACTACATGTGGATCTTTATTTTATAGTCATTGCTAATTTTGTTATATAAACTAACTCTCTTTCAGTCTAAAATTACTTCAATTCTTTTTTTAAAAAAAATGCAGGATTTCAATAGAATCAATAAAATCAGCTCGTTTCAGAACGTTTTACTATTTTCATGCATTTCTTAATCTTTCTTTGGCCATTTTTTTGAATCTGTTGTACACCTTTCACTTTTTTTCTTTTTTGTATGTTTTTATTTGTTATAATTGTATTGGTATTGGTTTTATGCTTGGGTATGTTACAATGTATCCTGATTAGGTATCAGATCTGAATCTGTAGTATTGGTGTGAGGTGATAAAAAGTTTCACATAAAAATCTTACTTGAAATGTTATTAATTGCATAGTTTGAAAAATTTGTTATAAGCTTCAAAGAGTTTAATTCTAAATTTAGTATTAAAATTTATTATGGCTGACAGATTTGTTAAAGCCAGTTTTCCACTTAATTAACAGTATTAAGTTTGATTAAGAGTATTTTGCATCAAATAAAAATATATTACTGTCATACTCGTAAAAAAAAATTTTAAGCTGGGCTATTTTTACCATATTCAATAGTAAAGGAGAAGATTGATAGAAAAGCAAGCATATGGAAGGGTAGAAGAAGAAGAAGGGTTATCAGTATGTGCAATGGTATTGGAATATATGCTTGCATTCTTGTCAATCTAAATACAGTACATACAAGTAGTCTGAATATTGTTGCATCATTCTCGAAGATGACGTGCGAGTTGGCGGGCTGTGGTGACGGTTACAATCATAAGACTAGTGTAGTAGGGAATTGCAGTTTAATAGCATAAGTGGGTAGTACCTGTTAACATGATATCTGGGAGATGGATCGTACTGGTTGAATCCTGACAGGTGCTGCCCTATCTACAGACAAAAATAAACTAACATCATAAGGGATGTCAATTTGACAGTCTTTGCTTTTCGGTAGTACCTGTTAACATGATATCTGGGAGATGGATCGTACTGGTTGAATCCTGACAGGTGCTGCCCTATCTACAGACAAAAATAAACTAACATCATAAGGGATGTCAATTTGACAGTCTTTGCTTTTCCGTTACTGTGCAAAGTGCGTCAACTCATTTTCTGATGTAGGAAACACAACAATTCTGCAGCAATAAGTGAGCAGATTGTTTTATGTAATATCACTAAACTATATAGTATGTGCTACGGTACAAAAAATTTTTATTTCAAATTTTGTTGACTTCTTTGTGAAAACATGCATTTCAGGTAATGGCAGACAGTTGGTTTAGAGTAATTACAGTCACTTTAAAAGTGACCAGCATCACCCTACTATTTACAAACCAATATTAATTAGATAAACAAGTTGTTCATTGTTTCAGATGCCGTTTAAATATATTTTGAAAACCGAGAAGAGGAAAAAGTTGCCCAAGTCAATAGAAAACTCTTCAAGCTTCAGGCGTAAAGCTGCAGAAGCATATTACATTCTTTTTACTATACCGTAGCCCAAAATTTTAGAAGTTTATTTTATGCGCTTAAGTTATAATGAAATCATGGCCTTCTTGAGGACATAAAAATAGGTACTTGCGTAAAAAAAACACATTTAATTACTTTGTAAAGTATTTTATGGTTTGACTCCAGTGCAGTTACAGCATGTTGATTTTCGAATTGGCAGAGTTTAAATGAATAGACCACCGTTTCAGTAAATAAACCAGGATGGTGGTAGCGGACTGGTTTGCAGAGATTTCTAAATCATCATAATATTACTGTTTGGAATCCAGAGGCCATCACTAGTGTAAGTAGAATTGTGGGGTTCAGAAGAACTTGGCAGATGTTATTGTGGCAAAAGATTTTTAATGACACAAACATTTTGAATTTACAAGAGACAGAGATAAAAAACTGCAGGATCGAGATTTTAATTATTTCAGAATATTACCATCTGTTTTGATTAGCAAAAAGGGAAAATTATAACGATTGTCAGTGCAACGAGTTCTGGAGGTCAAAATGTTCTGCCCATGTTCATCTATGTTCATCTTTCCTCGACGGAAGAATGGACTACCAGGTTCTATTTACCGGTCCAGTATTGGTGAATGACAGGAACTATTCCTAGCACGACCATCCTTTTTTGATAACGTCACTAATGTGAGAGTATAGACTAAAACGATGATCTTGATACTTGACAACCACACATCAAACTGCACTCTAAATGCATACTAATTTAGTTAGTAAAGAAAAATATATTTTCTTGCTATCACTTCCCTAAGATTGCTTTATGTCACCTCCAGCCACTTGACGAAACATTTTTTGTCACCCTTCAAAGCAGTATATATATTATAATAAGCAAAAATATGGATAAAATAAATTAATTTTAAGAAATGGGTGTTTGTTAAGAGGCATTGCAATGGTTTGAAACATAAAAACTTTACTATAAAAATTTTTCATATTTGACTAAAATGATGTTATAAATTATAAAAAGGTGCTTTATGCACTCTTTATCAAGTCTGTGTCATTTTCAAATTGGTGGGGTATTTGTATACAATATTGTTTTGGGTTAATCAGCAACTGACTGCCATTACATACTGATCAAACTTTTTTTTTTGGTTCCTTTCCAGGAAATGGTTTTCAGGCTTTTCACACTATGGGATTTAAAAGTTTATATTTTGAGGTGGCCATTAAAAAATATACAGCCTAACTTCCACCATTTTTATTTGTGCCGAAGCGATTTTCGCTTAGGTGATCACCATTACGCTATCCTCTAAATCCTACGTATTTATGGTAGCAATGTGTAACGTGTTCCGGTGGTGAAGCAGAAGATGAGCGACCAAGAAGGAAGACAGGTTGTGCAATGTGTGTGTGTGTTGCGGTGCGCGTGTTGAGGGGGTGTGGTTTGCTGGTTTCCCCCTCCAGTGTGGACGAGTTGATGCAGCTAAGCCAGCAGCAGCGGCAGCAACACCACGTGGCGGTGAGCCAGCCGCCGCCGCAGCAGCCTCACCAGCAGCAGCCGCCGCAGCAGTCGGCACCACGCGCCACAGAGCACGACAAGCAGCTCATGCCTCCGCCCCCCCCACCTCAGTCCCCCGCAGGTTGGTAACCGGCCCCTGCCACCGGCGCCGCAGAGACACTCCGTCGCCGCACTAAACGTTTACTCTTTGTTTTCCCCAAAGATCACCTTCTCGGGACCCGGACCATGGCCGCTATTCCGGGCGCTGTACAAGGTAAAAATGTTGATATTTCATTGCTGGCCAGTTTCCTGTGGTTTTTCCAGAAATATTTTTGTTTTGCAGAAAAATTTAACTGTGTATTTGGAAAAGCTGTACGTGTAGTTTTTGCCATGTTTCCTACGACCAGTGCCAAGATGCTAAAGGTTATTTCCAGGCAGCCTGGGGAAGGAGCTAGTCGTAGCTTCGTGTAGGGTGGCGCTGTGATCCTTTGGGCCGACAGTTTAGCGAGTTATGGTCGTAGCTGTTCTGTGGGAGGTGAGTTTTTGAGCGCTCTGGAACCACTCGTGCAGTCGGCTGCAGTTGGCCCCATCCTGGTGCCTTCAAGTTCCAGCGATAGTGTGTTTCGTGTTTCAGGTAAACGTACTCGATTATGTGATGGTGTGCCATGCAAATTCCCTACATTCATAGTGTTGTGCGTGCTGAGGTCATCACATTATGAATGTTGTCTGTGTGTGGTAGCATTGGCTATAATCGAGGGCTGTGTGCAACGTCTGTGTGTGGCATGGTCAATTGTAGAAGTCGAGTTGTTTCAGAACGGGCCCGTAGCTCTTTCAGGGTAAGTCCTATAAAATTGTTTTATGTACTTTGATTTGCTTCTAGTGTTCTGTTACAAAGAATTCAGAATCAAGATTAGAAGGCTACATGGAGCAGTGTTATTTTAGGGTTTTTATTCAGACTCATCATGTGTCTAACTTAATGCATGAAAACTTATTTTTGACTATTTGTTTTTCCAATGTATAATTATTTAGGTTTATTCAGACACTCACATTTAAACTTAATAAATAAACGAGAATGATGCATGAAAGAAACTAAAATTAAAATACATCTTTACAAATTGTACACAAAATTTGCAGTCATAGAAATACTATGAATTTTCTTCTTTCAGTTCATACAAAGTAGTAATTTGTTTCCCCTTCTCTTGCATCATTCTAGTTAAAATAAAAAAATAAAAAAGTTACACTCTTTAGTGATTGATGCATCTGGCTATGCACATTGTGGTGAAATGCCAGTGACTCGTTTTAAGTAATGAGATGTTGATTTTTTTTTTCCAGTTGGACATCACATGATCCTGATGGATTCATAAATATCAAGTTTCTTAATGTAGTTTTTCCACAGGAACAGTTGCTGTTGGAATGTCAGGTGTTCTCAAGCAAACATGTGGTTAGTGTGAGGTTGCTATGTTAACTTTTGTTGCGTGATTGAAACAGGTGACAAGCGACCAGCAGAAGCGGAGACGAACCCCAAGAGGAGTAAGAGTAATTCAGGTGAGTTTTAGTTGCAAGCACAGTAGGAACTAAAATATAAGTTCCCCTCATTTCTATTTTCTACTTATTGACACTAACATTTCAGTATGCTAACTTTGTGTTCCTGGGACAGTGATGATCTCAATTTGTTAGCCCCTTAAGGAAAATTTTTTTTTTTTGTCAAATTGCATAAAATTCTGTTGCATGTCCATGTTAGTCCTATAACCAGGAACAGACATATCTTTTGGATCATCTATTTTTATTTAGTGTGCAAAAACTCTTTTTCTTTGCTTTGGACTAAAACTTATTTATTAAGCTTTTGTTTATTGAGTAAAGATTTACATTAAGCCTATACTCATGGCAGTAACAGTTGTAATTTTACTGTGTTATGAAAAATATTTTTACCTATAAGATGTTATACATGACTCTCTTTTGCACTTGTGTAACATAAATGTCCCCTTAAAATAACTTTGGGAGACTGGTGGATCTTTTAGTTTCAAAAGGCTGAACAAAAAAAGGTGTGATTTTGTCAGAATATATTGCCTCTATATTTATTTAACCATTTCAACATCAATAAAAAAAACATTGATTTCATAAACAGGTTAAAAAGGTAACTTAATTTATGTATACGTATTGACAAAGTATACTAAAATTATAACATTCAATGAGTTGGTTGATAGATATATTAAACTTATTAAATTATATTAAGAAAAATATAAAAATTACATTTAACATATGGGGCGGCCCAATTTATAATATTACCATTAAGTTTACATTTGGCATAATTAGAGCGGAATCAAAAACAATCAGTTAACATAAGCAATGCCCAGTTTTTAGATTTATCGAAGTTCCGCAGTAAATAATTTTTGGTTGTTCCAGTCTCTTAAACGTAGTTATCTTTTGGGCACGCTAAAGACATCACAAAAATCTGGAGGACTGGATATTTGACGTTAGCTGGCCGAAGGTGACATGTTACGTGGTACCGGTGTACCTTAGTCGTGCAGCTTCCCGGAGGAAGGAGTCGAGGGTGGTGTGGTCTTGGACCCTGTCTGCGAACGAGCCCGAATCGAACATGATCAGGACTGGTTCACAGACAGTTAGTAAAACAGGCAGAAAACGCCCACTAAAAACGGTGATGGTCGGGGAATAAAGTTTGACAAAAACTCACCAGACAGGGAGGTGGCTTCTAGCGTCAGCAGGGTAGCCCGCCAGGGTGTGAACCTCGTGAAAACGTGCGGTAGTCGCGGACGTTTCCAGAATTTAATTCATTATTAAATTTAGCAAAGTTTAACTACCTCTACCAGGCACGCAGACTGACTAATTAATAATTAAAAATGAGTTGTAGGAAGAACATCCCTTGCCTAGTTGACTACATATTTGCACGATGCCTGGACTGAAGTCTTGTTTTGCGGCTCGCCGACGATGTGATGTTGTCAGTCTGCTCTCGTGGCACGAAGTATTTTCGGGGCGGCAGCGACTCAAAATTAAAAAGGCGAAGTCAATCAAAAGAAAGGGGGGAGACTTCGGCTTCAGGACCGAAAGGTTCCGAAGATTTCCAAGAGGGGTGGTCGAGAAATACTGATTTCGATATCTCGAAGTTGGTGGTACTGGCCGATTTCAGCGCGATCTACTGAGGGGTGTCTGAAACCAGAAAAGATCAACTCGCACGAGGCGACTGCTAAAGCATTGAGCTTACGGAGGGGATTAGTGCAGCGCTCTGGTGGCTTGGAAATGAACTACGAGAGACTGTTTGTTGCGTGAGGCGCCAGGGGGCAGGCACAAAGATTAAAATTCTTGATCTTAATTTGTATAGCAAATGTGTGCCGTACCACCAACTGGGAAATGAGACTCCTAAACTTCTTTGTGGCTTCAATATGGTTGCGAGGGCACTTGCATGTGGGAGTTGCAATGAGCATACCTAAACACCCATTCAACTTATAACTTCTCATATCTGGCACAAATAGCAGACACATTCAATCAGTTTGGTACGTTGCATGAGTGAATACTCACCAAAATGTTTTCAATAGTATTTACGAAGCATCCATTAAGCATATAGTATTTTATATAGCAGCAAGGACAAATTCTTGTATCCAATGGGCAGATTATGAAGAAAACTATCATAAAACCTTTTTTTTATATTGGCAGCATAGTAGAATACCAACTAAATTATTGTACTTAGCAAGATAAGGTGTGCCATTCATCTTTTTCATTCAGGGAAAATAAACTATGAGCTATGTCCTTGCAAAGCCAAATATTGATTTACCTACTTCACATCCAGGTAAAAAAAAAACTCAACAGACAGTCCCAATAAACACGCACTCATTGTGTAGTATATTTACGATTGTGTGCACCAAGTTGAACAAAAATGCTGCCCATAAGTCTCTCACAAAATGAATTTTTATGTTCTCTCTCTGATAATTATGTAAAGGCTATCTCAATCTAATTTTTTTAATCGTGTCATTTTCTTCATACCAAGGCGATGGGAGTTAAAGTTCTTGGAATTTAAAATAATGTGGTGGAGGTTGCCATTAGCAGATGAGTTTTCTGGGTGTATTCCGTGGAAGCTGTGCAACAGTGTGAGGAGGGTGGTGTGCAGGCTACAGCGGCGGCGCGCGAGGGGAGGAGGGCGGCCGCGAGCAGGACGGCCGTGAGCGGCAGCGCGACCGCCCCTCCTACAACCACTACTCGTCCAAGCCGCAGATGTACAACGCCAGCCTGCCCTTCCACATGCACGGCATGGGCGCGTACCCGCCCCCGCCCCCGCCCCCTCCGCCCGCCTCCCAGCAGCAGCCGCCCCAGTACTCCTACTACAACGGCCCGGGCGGCCAGTACCAGTACAATCCCTACTGGATGATGCCCCAGTGAGGGACCACGCAACCCCATCTTGGCTTCTCATAATCATTCCTAGCTTAGATTGTGTTTGTTCATCTTTATACAGATATTATTGTAGAGTGTTCAGTTTAGTACGATTCCAAAACCACCCATCTTCTTTCTATCTTACCCGAACAGTACCTATAAAATATTAGGAAAAAAATCTGTTACCCCAATAGCAATATTGCAATCCAATAAATTTAAACTAATCATGTGTGTGTATTAATAAATAAAACAATTTCTTCCCCCTTCACTGGCCACAGAATCTAGCTTTGAATGCTTGTTTGAGTCAACTTCCGTAATCTGGAGTCAGTTTCTCCCTTCTGGCACAGGCTAAACATCTAATAATCAATACCAGTCCATAAATCGGTACAATGTATTATAAATACCAATTGTTTGCCTTTTAAAGCCAATAATAAGGATACGTAATTCCAATTTAAAGGCATAACAAATAAATTTATCAATCCAAGATGGTGTGGTATGATCCTCTTAAAAGTTTTGTAGTTTAACCCACTTGTTTGTGTAATGAATACCCTTGAAGTGCTATTGTATACCTCCCCGCATGTTTTTAAATTTACAAGCATCCTTCTCTGAAGCCTGTAATACACAGCTGCTGGACTAATGTTGGTTAGAAAACAATGTGTAGTGAAGCTGCAGATGCTGGGAAATGCAGTCTGTTTGTGGTTCAACACCGGATAGACACTGTGTGCTGAAGTGAATACGATGCATAAAACCGTGCAACATGTGAAATGACATTCGTACTGGTAGCACTGGGACATGATAGAATTATTAAGGGGTTAAACGTGGACTGAGTTGAATTTTTGCTATTGCTGGTTCCAAAGACACAATTTGGAAGGAAATAATGGGTTTTATTTTTACAATGTATTGTAAAGTAAACACTGTACTCAATCCTAGAATGTTTTTGCTTTTGCATAGGTTAAAATAATAGTTGCTTTCATAAGGTGTGAATTATATATGTATGATGAGATTGATTGTAAATGTTTTATGACTATGAAAAATTGAGTATGTGTGTCTATAAAAATGATCTAGTTTTCTATGATTCCATAAGACCATTTTGTGTGAACTTCAGGTAGACTGCTACATGTTAAGAGTGGCATTTTTTCTAGTTACATGTGTATATTTAATCAACATTTCAATTCAAATGTTATTTTTTGTGATGACTATTGTAGGTTCTTTCTTTTTCATTGAAATGCCATGCAGTTTCCTGTCATCTAAAATTTAACTATAAAATGTTCAATGTACAAATTTTGCTGGTTAGCAATAAACATTCTTTATTAATAATTTTTGCTTCAGTATTTAACATTAAATAGTAGGGATGTGCGAGTACCCGATATTTCCGGGTACGGTTCGAATCCACAATTACAATTACCCGAACCCGGAATCGTTGTACATACATGAGTTCGAACAGAATTACGAATATTCACAAAAGTTATAAATTATTTTAATACGGCTCAAGAATACTAGCAGTGAAAAATAAAATTAGGCTACTATTAAGTAAGTATTTATAATATGATGTATCAAAGAAAGATATGTAAATTAAATAATTAACACAGTGACATTAAAAGAATTTCGAGATTTCGAGAGCTTAAACTATAATTATGAATTTTGTCGTATAGCAAATTATAAACCAAAAACAAATACATACCTACAAGAAAAAAACATCTTGGCTATTTATTGGAGAAAAAATGGTTTTGTTTGCTGAAACATTTATAAATCTGAGATTTCCCTTTGGCGTGCAGTTTATTACGATTGAGTTGGAGAATCGAATATGTTTTGGTTTTCATATTTTAAAGTGTTTATTATTAATTATTATAAACATTTCAATCTCAGTGTAATAAATAATTGCCAGTAGTTACAGTTAGAAAAAAGAGAACACACATTATTTTTAAATTAATCAGTTATTTTTAATTATTCTGTGCTTAATATTCGGAATCGAATTCATATCTCAAATATTGCCAGGGATTGAAATCGTATTCGAACCGAACTGAAAATCAAGGTTTCGCACATCCCTATTAAATAGTAATGATGCTGTGGCACTTGGTCAAAATAGTAATAGTCCTCCAGCACAAAAGCATAAGGGCTTAGCCATACTGGAAGCAACGAGAAGACGAGACACTTGGGAATGAAACAATGCTATTTTATACGGGTGGCCACACTGAGCGAGGCCCGACAGCTAGGTGCAAGTTGTTAAATCATAACTAGAGGAATAAAGATAAAAAGAGAGAGAAACCAAAGCCTAACCCTTTTTTCGCCCCCTTAATGGGACGAGGTTTGCTCCACTGTTGGAGAAATACATATGTCGGCACTAGTGATACTGTTCAGTTAGCAGGGGTCACTTGTATCTCCGTATCTGTCCCGCGTGAGACCTCTCTTTTTCTTAGACTTGGGCATTACCAGGTAAGATAATCTTCAAAGTCCTTTGCCGAACATAAACAAGGTAGAGAGAGGCATTCTATGGAAAAAGGTCATTCATTCCTGCCTTGTAGTTGTTTGAAGACATCACAGTTGTCTGTGTTTCCTCTTTGCTGCTAGACAAGCCAGGCTGTGGCTTGCAGGGCGAAGTGCAACATCTCGAGGCATAATTGTTAGCATGTAGGCAATAAAGAAATTGTTGTAACACTTAATAAAAATTATATTTATTTGTAAAGGTGCAACATTCAAACAAACTTAAATTAGGAGCAAATGTCTCATAAACAAAATATAAAGGCAATGACTTGTTAATTTAATAAATAGGATTTCGGAATGACATTTTGTTGACCTTCATTTCAAATAGAACTTTTAAGGACAATGTTTGGAAGATGTTTAATAATTTTGGTCTTTTAGTCAAATAATTATTCAGTTATTTTCATTTAAAAAAATTATAAAATGTGGTACTGAGGAATCATGATCCTTGAAACTGATCTGAGTAAGCATATACACACAATAGGATTTTTTGCAGTTACATTATAATTTTAGTCATTATGATATGATTTTCACTATAAATATACAGCTGGAATGCTATATATTTATATTGATGTATTTTATTATATTATATATATATATATATATTATATATATGCATCATTTGATCATACATTTATTATATTCTGTTTAAAATCAATTAATAAAATATTTACGACAATGGTGTATGTGCATGACTGCGTACAGTGAGTTCACACTTTTAAGAACACTTAAATATAACACTTGAAAAATTTCTCTGCCTGTAACTGCGTACAATGTAACTTTAAACATTGCCTGGTAAACACCCGTACAAATTGCCAATGAATGCGCAAAAGTAGTCCCATGTAATAAATGTCATTAAAGAGTAACATTTAAATTGGGGACCCCTGTACTCTGTTTATGACTGCTTTACGTAAACTTGAGTAAGAACTGATGTGTCGTCAGCAGACATGCCAACTTTTTAAAAGACCTATCAGTAAAATCCAGAAATGCTAAAAACATTGCGTGAAATCCAAGCGGCAAATTTTTGACTACATTTAACCTCGGTCTAAAATTCTAATTAAAACCATATATGTCTACAGCAGTGCTATTTAAGTTTCAGAAGATACAGAACAAGATCATTTTCTTCATTTAAGTATAGAACCACACACACACTCACCTACTTTCCTTTTTCTTGGAGCAAGATGGCTAGTAGATGGCTGAAGATTTTGATTGGACATATTGAAAAACTAACACAACCTTTGCAACATAGTTAAAATAAATCACTGAAAAACTGTCACAAATATCCACATAAGTTATTATTTTGTTAAAGAGGCTGCGGTTGCTTTTTTGGCTTTCAATAGAAAAGTTTCGGAAAAGTTTTGTTCGTAGCAAACTCCTGACTGGTTGCATTTCATAACAATCATGCTCTCTAATGTTTTGGTTGACATCTGTGATCGGAACAAGGTTTTATTTTCATTTTTAGTAACAAGACTGAAAACATGCTCGCATTCAGCATTACTGTGGGGAATCGTCAATACCGGTAACATTACTTTTGACAGTCTGTCAAACTTTTTATGGCCATCTACCCCTACAATATTCCCCACAGTACTCCACTTTACATCAACTGAATCTTCTTTCTTGAAGAGAGATGAAGTATTTTCCAGCTGAAATAAAGAGAACTGTTTTTAAAGTTCATCAACTGCAATGTCTCGTTTCATTATCATTAACTGGCAATATGAATGGAAATCTTTTAGTGAAAAAAGTTACATCAGAAAAACTTGGCATTATCTATGTTTTCAATCACTGCAACTTATGCTTTCTCCAGTACTTCATTTTTCAGAGGGAATTTAGTGATGATATAACCACATGCAGTTACAAAGTAGGTTCTTACTGCAGTAAAAAATATCTGTTTGTCGTTTTCTTCAAGTTTTTCAACAACCTGAGATGTCTTACTACCAATAACTAATTCAGAGTCTTCACGCTGATTCTCAGTGGAGTGGTAACTCACTTGATGGCACTCTACATACTTTATAGCAAATGGTTTCACAAATTTTACCAGCAATTCTTGCAGAAGATCACATAGTAACCTTCTCAAAATGTGAATTTTAGGAGAGGCAGACTGCAATACAGTGTTTGTTGTCTCAAAAGAAGGTGTCATGTAAAGCAAAAATAGACAAAATGCTTTGTTCAAAGAAGAAGAAAGGAACATGAATAATTTTTCTTCACGGGACAGATTCAAATATTGGTTTTTCAGGCTAGCTTTTGCTTCTACAGAACTGGAACTGAATTTAGATTTATTCATTTGCCTACTATAAGGCAAATTTTAATGTATTCTCTTATTCTTAACAGTTGTACTTCCTTCAACTGAGTGACTTACAACAAGCCTAGGTGTACTAAGTTATTGAACTAAGTTTGAGGCAGACATAGGCCTACATGGTGACTTAACAGGCATGTTCACAGAACTGGACGTGCTTGGTACTGATTTGTTGGCTGAATGTTTACAACATGAAGTAGAAAAATCTTTGTGTTGCATCATGTTTACTTACTAAGCCTACAGAACCACTTCTGTCTTCAACTTTTGGGATTTTGAATGGCATTGCAGATGGCTGCTGCTTCTGCGTAGTCACCTCATCCTTGAAAAAACTTTGCAAAGGGTCCAAGTTGTCTATGAGCCTAGGCACACTACGTCCAAGTGATAACCACCTAGTACAAATGTGTTTCAAAATGCTCCTTGCTTCACTATAGTACAACTCTTGAAATTGCTGGAGCTTTTCCTTACGTTTGGCACTTTTCTGAAGATGATAATATATTTCAATGAGAATATCCCCAGCACTGCAGGGTAGAACAGCTGCTGCTTTTCAGCTGCCAGGTTAATTAAATGGCATGGGCAACCAACAATAACAAGCACTTCTTGTTTCTGCTTCAGAAATGCAGCCACACCATTTTTACTGCCTAACATCACTGCTGCATTATCAGCAGAAAAAGCTACAAGATGCTCAATGGGTACATGTAAACGACCAAGTTCACTTACAAGCAAACTACCAATGTTCTTTCCTGTGGCATCACCTTCCAAAGCTGGCAAAGAAAGAAGCTTTGAAACTATTTTTTGTAGGGATGGGTCGCAAAATGTTACGACAATAGGATAAAGTTTAGAATCAGAATCATTACTGCCATCCGTAGGTACAGAAAAAGGCAAAGTTTGTAAAATACTTACAATGCACTGGGTTGCATCTGCAGCCATCTCTTACATAATGGCAGTAGATTTCGTTCTCCCACATCCATACTTTTTTGCCACATCCGACTTGAGGAACATTTTTCAGAACAATGCACCGGCGTGGTCTCCTACGCTCATCGGAAGGTTATGTTCAACTAAAAAGAACGTAAACAAACATTCTGCGCATATTACCTACGTCAGTGCCAGAACTTTCACCAACAATAAAGTTACTGATTTTTTTATTTCTTTCACCACTTTTCACATTTGCCACGTGTTTTGAGCACTTCAGGTGATTAGTAATATAATTTTTCCCACCGTGAGCAATGTTCATATCACACCTGCATATTGAGCAAAATGCGAACTTCTGCCCTTTGTCCGACTTCAAAATACACGGCAAGTTTTTACTATATTCATCACGGAACACTTGAAAATACTGCTTCTTTTTAGCACCAACGGACATTTTATCGGCAACTGCTGAACAGCAAACGTAAGAAGACTGCGCTGAATGCAAACAACCAAATAGGTACTTATAAATCAAACAAAGAAGAACACAATATTTGAAAAACACACCAATCGAGCCAAAAATGCATGGCTGCTTCTTGGCTTTGTACCCCGTCCATTGAACAAAACAACTTTCTTTATCAAGCCTACGCATTGTGACACAGTTCCACCATTTTAGCAACCGACTGTCGAATCACGAACCGCCGGTCGGTTCGGCTACGTTCGTGCGATGTGAATAAATATGGTACAGTTAGAATGACTACATATCTCGTACGCTAGTTAGTAATTGCTGTGGTACCTAAAGCTTACGTTATTAAACCAGACATAGGCGTGCGCACGGTAGGTGCCACAGGTGCCTTGGCACCACCATTAGGGTTAACGTTATTTTGTTTTTTACAAGCATAAATAATACATACTTACAAAAAAAAACGTATTATTTCCAAAAAAATATGTTTTCCAATTGTGTCGAGTTACAGATATGTGCTCATAATACTATCAGTATATCAATTATAAATCGAACCAACTATACACACGGAAACAAGCCAGGTGCAATTACTTGTGTTGTACACGCGGGCCGCGGCAACGAAACTTCTGAAATGTAAATACTTCTCCTAGTTCTCCTCGAATTACATAGAATGCGCGCTCGGTGTCCACTGTTCACTCCACTCGGCAGGCGCACGGAATAATAGCCTCTGTCCGCCATGTAGCACTACTGTGTAATGTTTACTCTTACTGTTTACTCATCAGTTTACTGTTCTAATGAGTACACGAGTACAGCCTGGGATTGTTACGTGGATCACTCATTAATTAATTATTTTATTTTCACTAGTTGACAGTTGTTGTGGTTAGTTAATTGCTGTATATATTGTATGTATGATGTATAAATGGGTGATTAAAATTAAAAAGCCGGGTCCCGAAAAGGATTACTCAATGACTTATATGCAGTCGCCGACAAAACATTTTTGTTGTATTCCAAAAGTTAAAACTTTTGCCCACTCTTATTTGTGTATTTTTATTATTTTAATATTTTACATATTTGAGGTATGTTACAAAAACTCCCTTGATTTGTTGATTTTAAAACTTAACATTTAAGAATGTTTTTTCTAGCATTTATTTGGCGTCTTTAAAAAAAATGTAAGTACGGTTTTTCAAAGCCACCAGCATGAATTCCGTGCAAACAATTTGTGCAATTTACTTTATGGCTCAACAAAGCTTAAAACTGTAAATAGTTTAGTAGTTTTCCTGGCGATTAAAACGTTCAAAACCATAATTTGTCATAAAAAATGTTAAAATTTTTACATCTGTGTATTTAATGTTTTTGTTCGGAAACACCTTAAATAGCACCATTTTGCGCTTTCAAATCCAAATTTTTCCGGGGGAGAACCCCCATACCCCCCCACCCCCCACCCCCCCTCGCTTTAGGCTCGGGTCCGTGAATGATAGGGCTGTTGTGTAATCTGGCACCACCACTACTAAAGTCCTGCGCACGCCTATGAAACCAGACACAATACTTCGGTTACAAGTACGATATGCGTGCCATAAGTATGATACCACAAGCGCACAATTTATTGAAATCGGTAGTATGGCGCGGAAAATTGTTCAATCTCAAAATGACATATGAAAAATCAGTAAAATATTAACAGCTCCCGTAAAACTGTAAAAACCAAGCACTTTCCGTACATTTTACGGAAGATCCCTAAAGGTTGGCATGTCTGCGTCAGCCTTTGAAAATTGTAATATTTTCACATTTCCTGTGATAAGACACATGGGCACGAGTTTTTGGCCCTTGACAATGTTAATTTTACCGCTGGGTGGAAGCAAACAACACAAGATAATGAAGATAATAAGCAGGGCTTTAAAAAGTTTTCAGGTAAGTCTGACTGATCAAAAGTAAACTATTAAAAAGTTTTTTTTAACCACCACACAACAAAATAAACACTAAAAATATTTTGGGATCACAAAATAACTTAACACTGCGGACTTCACTTTATCCAAAATGTGGATATTATACATTTGTATGTACATTATTTCTTTTCTTTATTAATGTTGTTTGTATTCATTTTTTACTTGTATACAGCCAGTCTATTTTGGACTATGTTGGTTGGCACTTAATAAATGTATAAATAAATAAAATGAGCATTGTTGGAAAGTAACTAGTTTTTATGAATGTTACAGTTGTGTAAGTCTTTTTGAGTTCACATAATTATATAACCTATACAGATGGCTGGATGCATAGCCTAAATTAATAGCAAAGCTATAAAATAATGATACCCAACTACAGTCGTAGTTTGTCATGCAAAGTAGCTGTAAGAAAACACTATGCTTATCTTTGAGTGAACTTCAAGAAATTAACTTTAATCCACTATTCATCTCATTGAATTAATTTGGTATTAGGTTACTAAAGATTACCACGGATAAAAGTTAACTTAATAATTTAATTTGTTGATGAAAAGGTGGCTTTCACAATGCATGAGTTACTTAAGAGTGCAACATCTAAATGAAAAAACGGGATTGTCTGTAAAGTCGGCTTATGGACGATAATTTTACGTGATAATTACATAAGAAAACATTGATGAAAAATTGCATACTTTTTAATTTTCAAATATTATTTACAGTTTTTGCAATTTAATTTAAATAATTTGTTTAAATATATTCATGAACAATTAGTTATAAAAATAAACTGAAATCAAATCAATGTCAATAAATTATAATTTGAAAAGATGAATTGGACAAATAAATCAAATTTTTTAAATTTCTGCTTTTAAAAAGCCCGCCTTAACCTGTTTGATATTATAGATTTTCTCGCACGGTGGTTGGCCGGTTCTTGCACGCTTAGCTCAGGTGGAACATGATAATGAGTCATGCTTTTTCGTGCGTTCTGCTAGCCTTCATCAATTTATAAGACGTTATCGTCAAAAAATATTCTATGCAAACTGTTACTTTTATTTTATAATTTAAATAAAGTTACACAATGAACTACCGAGGCCAAGAAGAGCAATTGTATTAACATTTTAACAATCATAGATGATACAATGCACTTTGATTAATGCCAGAAGTAATAATACCTAACAGTCTGTCATTCCAACCTCTCAGCATCGTCAGGGTCGACAAAGGAAACGAAAAAATGCTGCATGCAAGTAAAGACCTTCCCCCTTACTTCTCACCCAAAATTGTTTAGTACTATCTATGGTTTTGTTACTATGTAAAGAATCCCTGGTTTCGTAAAGAATAAATGAACTGTCAGTAATGAAAATTAAATAGGTTTTAGTTACTGACTCTTGTATAAAACATGGCATTAAATAGGTATATTGAATTTTTCATTGTGTTTTCATGCAACATTTACAAACTTTTCCGGTGTACGGGCTGAGCCTGGTATACCTTCCCGTCCCCACTGAGTAGTACGATCGTGACCCCCTCCGATTCGCCGGGACCATACTGGTGTTTCGGCGAGGTTGTGCTCGGGGGCCTGTTAGCTCATCTCTCGACCTGTTGGGTGCTACCGCAGGTGTCAGCTCCGGCTCCGGTGTCGTGCTCCGTATACTCCGTGATGACGGTTCCGTCGGCGGGACTAGTGGCGTGCGAAACTTCTTGGCTCTCGAATCTGTTTGCCGGGTTCTCTGGTGGGGTGTCTCTGGGACACAGGCTGGTGCCGCGCGGTACTGGTCTTGGTCAGTGCTTCTTCTGCCAGTTGCGGCGGGAAGATATCGGGAGTGGTACTCGGCGGGTCGTGCAGCTCATTAGTCCCCTGCGGAGCAGGTTCGCATCCCGCTGCTGGCCCTGGTTCGAGACCTGCTCGGTCCCCTGCGGGCTTCTTTAGCGGCGGGTTCGGTTAGGGCGGAGTAGGCGAGGCGGCCGTTTCCCTGACGCCGTGCACGTCATCCCTGTGGACCTTGGTCGTCTGGCCGTTGGGCAGCCTGACTACGTAGGTGGCAGTTCTCGCGGGTGGGGGGGGAGGCCAAGCCCGCGCAGAAGTTCCGGCCGCCAGCTGATGCGTGGTGACATCTGGCGTGTACCAGCTGCCCCGAGGGCAATGGTGCTGGCGGGTTGGTGAACTGGTTATTAGGATTTTTTCACCATGTTTTATTGAATAATATTTGTTTCTAAAATAAACATTTTGCATTTACCAAGAACAGAAATCAATCGGATCAAATGGAGGCTGGTAGATAAGGAATTTTTTTCGTATTTTAGGATTTTTCACCATATTTTATTAAATAAGTAGTTTTTTTTTCCTAAAATAAACTTTTTTTACCTTGACCAAGATTCTAACCAAGGACAGAAATCGATCAAATCAATTTTTTTGATTTTTTTTTTTTTTAATTTTATACCGAATTTCTAGCCAAATAATTACAGATTTTCAAAAATTGTAGAATCCAAGATCGCAGAAGTGGCGTCGTTATAAATGACCATCGAGGTCCTGATTTTATTTTTTTTTCTAACCTAACTAAAACTAACTGTATTTTGGAGGGGTCCGGGTTAGGGAGGGACCTAGTTGTGTCTCAGGCCGAAGCCTATACGCCTAGTCATGCTGGGGTTAACCATGCAGGGAAAGGGTCGCATGCATCGTGTGCTAGGAGGGGATTGGCTAGCTATGGCAACGAATGGCGCCATGACTAACTCCCCTCACTCTTAAATCTAGGCTATAACTAGAGATAGGTTGGGCCCAGGTAAAACCTCCATAGACACAGGGAAAACCCTGGGCACATTCATGCGGGATGCAAATTGGCATGCATTACATGTAGGAATTTACAGGAGACAGAGGATGGTCTGGATGAATTATTGGACAGAGTAGAAAAGAGTCTATCATGCGGGGCTTGGGCACTTGGACTCGTGGTCCGCTTTGAATTTTATTTGTATCTGGAATATTTGACCAGGGACGCAAGCGCCCCTGGTGGTGAGTGGTTACACTGACCACTCACTCCGCCGCCAGTCAGCACCTAAAAAACTAAGAAACTAAGACAGAAAAAAAAGATAAATGACTTAAAAACTAGGCATTTCGTTACGAAATATGCAAACACCCAACTCAGGGATGGACGTGCAGTGCTTAAGATAATACTAAAATAATAACTATAAATATTATTTTTTGATTTTTTTATAATTTTTTTTGAAGTATATATTTTTGATGACTATTACTTAGTAGCTAGGACTTATTACTAATTTACACATCTCTAATATCTACTACTATACTACTAGTTAAATATAGAAGAACTGTCTGCGTATAAAGTTACAGGTGAATTAAGTAAAGACCTATTCGCATTTTGGTATTTGTTGCAAGCTTTAAATTCAAAATCCCATGTTTTTCAGAGACACAACCGGCACTGGAGGTGAAACCTGTCAGGCGGGCCATGCCCATCGGACATAGGGAGTCAGCCCTAACACAACAGGCAGTGAACTCCCGGGAGCCAAACCTACACCTGCGAGCTTCGGACCATTTTGAATTAGCAAATTATTTCATTTTAATGTTGTCTATAATTTTAAAGTTTCAACTCGCGGGAGAGTAATTAAAAAAAAACTGCGTCGCGCTGATTGGCCGATCGCTCAGCCAGCCACAGCACACTACGGATGTCTGTGAGCAAGATTGAATTTGACATTTGATATTTTCCATGCAACTCTGGATCTTGTTCGCCCGGTGATGAAATATATGGGTTTCTGCTTATGGCACATTTATCATAGAATTTTTGCGCAGTTCGGAAATAATCATGTTTTAAAAGTTCGAGTTTGAGCTATCTGTGCATGGCCCTGTCGGGGCAATAGACAGGCGCATCTGTCGCAATACGAATACTCTTACTCTGAATTCTCTGTAGCTTGATTAAGTGAGATTCCGGTGCTGTTGCCCATACCGGCGCTGCGTGCGTGATTATTGGTTTTATTAGCGCGTTATAAATTATTCCGTTTTTAACAGAGCTACCAAATCGTCTGCTCATTACGGGGTAGAGGGCCATGAGCCTAGTAAAAGCTGTTGTTTTTCTTATCGCCTCTATGTGATCGCGCCATAGTATTTTCCTATCCATGTGCACGCCTAAATATTTAACCACATTTTTGTGAGGAATTTGCTCATTGAAAAGTGTTAGTCGTGGCCTATCTTCGAGTGTCGGGAGATGTTTACGCGTAAAAACTATAGCTTCTGATTTAGTAGGGTTTACCTTAATTCGCTATTTTGTGCACCACGGTTCTTTTGAATTTAATGCGGTTTGCAATCTGTCTGCTGCGAATTCTAGAATACAAGATCTGCTAAACAATACCGTATCGTCGGCGTAGCAGCCAAACTGAAGTGATCGGTGTGCGGGCTTAGGCATATCATGGATATAAATATTGAATAAAACCGGCCCCAAAATGCTGCCTTGTGGGACTCCTGCTTTAATTATTTTTAAATCGGACTGTGCTCCTTATTCTGTCGTGAATCTAAACGATCGATTTTCTAAATACGAGGCCAGTAATTTAATATAACAATCGGGGAAGCCAGTTTTATATAATTTATAAATTAAGCCTTCATGAAGTACTCTATCAAAGGCTTTTTCTATGTCTAAAAACGCTGTGGGATTATAGCTATTCTGATTGAACGCAGTTATTATTTGTTCTGTCATACGGACCAGTTGATGCGTTGTTGAATGCGCGCTGCAAAAACCAAATTGTTCGTCCGGCAGTACGTTATTTTCTTTAATGTGAGCATTTAGTCGCTGCAGAATTATGCATTCGGCTACTTTTGACAATGTACTCAGCAGACTAATGGGCCTATAATTTTGGGGCGGTGTCTTGTCTTTTCCGGATTTATGAAAAACTATCACATTCGCTTCTTTCCACTGCGATGGAAAATACTGTAGTTTAAGTATTCCATTTATTAATTGAGCTAGGTATTCTAAAATTTCGTCGGGCAGTTTCTTAAGGACTACTGCCTGAATGCCGTCGTTTCCCGGTGCCTTACGTGGTTTCATACGCCTGATAGCCTGTTTAACTTCCTGAGATTGAGTTAAGTAAGGTTTTGAAGTTAAAGGCTGATTAAGTTTAATTGTAAGGTATCTTTATATTCTGGCATTAAATTGCGGATCACAGGGTTCGATATTAGGTTGAAAGGCTAATTCAAGGGTATTCGCGAAGCCTTGTGCCTTGTCTGTCCGTGTAAAAGCGAACCCAGTGCGAGTTTGTAGCGGAGGTATTTTATCTATCTTATGGAGGAACCGCTTTGTCATACTCCAGGTGCTACCATCTTACACCTGTAGCTGAGAGACTTTCGTCTCCCATTGGCTGCTCCTCCATAGAGTTATTTCATCGGAAATTATTTTCTGTAATTCATTTATTCGCGCTTTAATGTCGCGCTGCTACGTCGAGTATATTCGCGCCTTAATCTATTTTTCTGAGAAATGAAATCCCTAATATACACCGGCAATTCATCTTGCTTAAATCTAACCACCTTTTCTGGGAAGCACGAATTAATTGCAGTTTGAATTTTAACTGTAAGTTCAGTGACTGCTGATTCGATGTTATCTTTCGTTTCGAAGTTGGCAGCATCGGCTGCAGGCAAATTATCGACTAAATACGTCTGAAAGCCTCTCCAGTCGGCTTTCTTGTAGTCTTTAATTTTTTTCGGAGAACTGATGTCAGTGTGCACGTCATCTAATAGCAGATGTACTGGAAAGTGGTCAGACGACATTTCGTGAAGGACTCTGAGTTCGAATCCCGTTTGAACTCTCTTATTAATGCAATATCTAAAATATCGGGGTTGTGCCTTAGTACTCCGCTATCGTGCGTGGGCTCTGAGGGAGCATGTACTTGATAATTGTTATTAGACTCGTCTTTGCAGCAGTAGGCCATTGGCTGTATTGCTCCGACAGTTCCAGTCTTTATGCTTGGCATTAATATCGCCGACTGCTAGGAATGTGGGAGTTGAGCCATATAAGTGTCCAGCTCGTTTTCAGTTAGTGACCTGCCCGGTGGTGCATACATCGAAATAAGCACTATTTGTTGTTTATTGACTTTAAAAGTAATTGCAACAGCTTTTAATTTATTAAATTCAGGTAAATGAAATTCACTATGTTGTATACTTCTGTGGATTGGTAGGGCAACCCCTTCACTTCTGGTATCGCGGTCGCGCCTATAAATAGTGTAATTTAAGATAGTTAGACGATCTGTTGGAATTAAGTGTGTTTCGTTTATCGCCGCGTTTTTAATGTTATGTTTAATTAAATGATCGGTAAATTCGATTATTTTATTTCAAATTCCTCGTGCATTCCAGTAAAGGATGGTACTTAATCTACTGTCTACGGGGGTAAGATTAATGGCAGAACCTAAATTAAGGGTGTGCGGCATTAAAGCTGGCCGCTAATGCTGTCACGAAGCCTGTGGTGGCCTTTATTTTGTCCTCTATTGACTTGGACGGATTACACCAAATAGCCATTAAAATGCACATTGGTTCCAGGACGTGTGACAGGTTAGGGTCCTGTGTAATGGCATCCGATTGGCCTACGAGCTTCAGAAAGTCGCTCGCACTCATCGCTGGCTTCTCCGCGGGATTTAGCTGCGGTGAAGCAGTTGGTGAGTCAGTCTGCAGCGGGCTGGCTTGTTGTTTCCCAGGCGCGACTTTCTTGGAATCACTGGGGGAGGGGTGGAGTTGGGTGGCGCCTTAGTACCTGGCTGATCGTTCACCTAACCTTGCGCCCGGCCTTTACCGATTTTGTGCCCTGAATGGTGTTTCTTCGGAGGCATCTGGGGCAGGGGCTGGCCTCTAGGCCTGTAGTCCAGTCGGCAGAGGTTCAATTTGGGGGGGTACCTTGCATTAAATCGGAACTTAATGAAACTTGGAGGGGTTGTTTATGTGTGCCATGTAGAGCTATACTCAAGTTTTCTACCAAAAAATCCTTGTTGAAAATTGGTGGCAGCCGAAAAACCGCAAAATTTTGGCACTCGTTTCAGTTTTTTACTTATTACTTAAAAACAGTGGTTCTTAAAAAAAATATACTCTTACCAAAATAAAATAAAATAAGATTTTACGTCGAATAACTTCTTTAAACGTCAAAATCGGTGCAGCCGTTTAGCTGCTATTGATCGTCAAAGTTCAGAAATCTTGACTAATTTGTCTAAAAAGTGGGTTATTCTCAAGATACAATACCTGTATCTCAATAATAGCTACTCGAAATGAAGAATGTCACATAATGAAAGTTTTAGAGGATAAAATTCCATGTTAGAAAAACTCCTACCATTTTGTGGAGTAAGAAATATGAAGTAGGTAGGTATAATGTTTTGTGGGGTCGGAATGGAGGGTGGGGTGCCAGAGGTTTCCCTCCAGCCCCTTCCCATTGTATTATTCCTAACGGGACATTTCAGACCATCGGGTGCACTGAACTGTTCCTTTCACCACCCCCATGAGATCCTAGCTTCAAATATCTTTCAGTTGTGTTTCTGGTGCGGTCTCGTTCGTTTCTACGTGACATTTTTCAAAATAATAGCCAATACGCGAACGCGCTACCCGCAATGGCTTCCTCGTCCAGCGGGCCAGGACAGTGTTTTATCTGTGAAAGGAGTTTGGCAGGTTATTATGCAATTATTTTTAAATTCATAAATTTTATGGGTTGTTGTGCAATTTGAATATAAATTACGTTTTCCTCCCCTTTTTTTGGACTAAATGAGATGCCAAAATTCGATCCTCTGTATATGTAACATTATAGGTTTTCGTCTAAAGCTCCGATCTTAAAATTATTTATTTTTTGTTTAAAAGGTCTGCTTTGTAGGTTTCCGTAGGCATAAACATAATTGAAATCGTTTTAAAACTGCCTCACAAATGTCTGACAACAACAAAAGTTTAATATAGTTTTAAATTTTAAAAATCAATCTCTTAAGTGTATCGGAAACGAGCATAGATTTTTTTTTCAATATACATCCGGACAGCCTCAAAAGCCCTGATCATTATTATGCTCGTATAATATTTTTTATACCCTTTTATTAGCTTCACACCCTCCATTGCTAGAAACCAAGGAGATTGTGTCTTTAAGCACAGGTGAAATTGGCCATGAAGAAATTAACTGTCACACTGCGCGGGAAATTGGAATCAACTGCATGAACGAAATTGTGGGACAACCGTTTGACAATTTAAACCTGAAACGAAAGGACAAGGTGACAACTCTCGCATCCATTTCCTGTTCCATCAAAATTACAGACAAGAAATTCACAGTGGATCCACTTACATTTTTTCAGAGAGTCGGCACTACCAAGCAGTCTGACGAAGACCTCAAGGAATTGTTCGCATATTAACCTGCACCATACCCCATGTCACTCTTTACTGAGGAAGGAATGCGTAAAAGTACCAAATCAGCATTGTATGATGCAGCATTCACCCCTCTCCAAGGTGAGACAAACTTTGGTAGCAGAAAATATGCTGTAATTGATGGAGGATTTCTACTCCATAAAGTTGTATGGAGTTTATCCACAACCCCTACTTTTCAATCAGTGTGCCAGACTTATGTAGACTATGTCCTGAAATAATTTGGACGTAATACAACAATAGTGTTCGATGACAACACTACCTATCAAAGCACTAAAGCAGCCGAAATATCTCGCCGAGCTGTACTTCACACAGCCACCAAATTTATCTTTTCAGGAACTACTGCAGTTAAAATAGCCCAAGATCATTTTTAATCAAATGATGAAAACAAAAAGAACCTCATAACAATGCTGATGACAGAACTGACAGCCAATGGGGTTGCAGTGAAACAGGCTGCTGAAGATGCAGTGGTAATGGTCGTTCGCACAGCAATCACAAAAGCTTCTGAATATGACAGTGCGGTCATAACGGGTGAAGATTTTGATCTTCTCGTGATATTGACAGGTCTATCCTCAATAACAAATATTCCCCAAAACATCTATTTTGAGAAGAGTGGGAGAGGCAAAGCACCATCATTGTTGTATTCAGCAGCATCATGCAACATCATAAACAGAAGAGATATTCCCTTCCTACACGCTGTGAGTGGATGCGATACGACGTCAACCCCATTTGGCCAAGGAAAGAAGAAAGTCTGCAAGATATATGAGAAGACCCCGAACATTCAAAATATCGCAGCCATTTTTACAGATGCTGAAGCCACCACCTCGCAGATTGCTGAGGCTGGTATAAAGTTTCTTGTGGCCTTGTATGGAGGGATCATCGAAACCAATTCCCTGGACAATTTGAGGTTCCAGCTCTTCCAAAAATCAGTGGCCAAACCCAAATTTCAACTGGCTAGACTGCCACCGACTTCAGAAGCAGCTACACATCACATTTTTAGAACATATCTCCAGGTCCAAACATGGTTGGGGAATTACATTGTCCCATCAGAGTGGGGGTGGTCACTGACCAGATGCTGGGTGGTCCCCACCAGAACTACGCAGAACGCAGCCCCGGACCACATTCTAACCATAATCTCTTGCAAATGCAAGAAAGGTTGTAGTACTGCAGCCTGCAGCTGCATGAAAGCAGGACTACTATGCTCCACCGTTGCAAGAGCTGCACAGGCCTTGCCTGTGAGAATTGTGAACTAGAATTACAAGATGAGGATGCCGATGTACATTCTGATGAGGAATGGAATGTGGAATCCCTATTTGAAGAAGAAGAAAGAGAAGAGGAGGATACTCCATTAGGCGCAAAACGTCTAATAGCATAAACTGTGTTTTGTACATAATTATTTTATTTTATTACACTTAAATACTATTTATTGCAAATAATAAATGTTTACGTGGTTAAAACATAAATACTGTTCTTTTATGTTTTTCTTTTTCTAACTCACGTTATTTCAACTTTAAGAAGGGTGTTTTTGGGTTTTATATTTTAGCTCAACTCTGGGGTAAGCGTAATTAAACTGTAGGAGCTTTTTTTATATGGAATTTGGTACTCTAAAACTTTCATTATGTGACATTCTTCATTTTGTGTAGCTATTATTGAGATACAGGCAGTGGCGTAGCCAAGATTTGTGTATGGGGGGTGTTAAGAAGCATGCCCCCCCCCCCCCCCCCCCCGTATTAAAGCTGTGGGTCCAGGTATCCTCCCCCGGAAAAAATTTGGATTTTCAGGTGTAAAATAGTGCTATTTTAGCAGTTTTAGGTTCTTAAATTTAAATATTGTAATGGTAATAATTTTATTAATTTTAATATGAAATTTGTTGAGTGATTAATAGGAAATTAATTAAAGATTTGGTGCTAGGGGGGGGAGGGTTGAACCCCTAACCCCCCCCCCCTGGATACAGGTATTGTAACTTGAGCATAACCCACTTTTTAGCCAAATTAGTCAAAATTTCTGAACTTTGACGATCAATTGCGGCTAAACGGCTGCACCGATTTTGACATTTAAAGAAGTTATTCGACGTAAAATCTTATTTTCTTTTATTTTGGTAAGAGACTCTTACCAAATTTTTTTTAAGAACCACTGTTTTTAAGAAATAAGTAGAAAACTGAAACGAGTGCCAAAATTTTGCTGTTTTTCGGCCGCCACCAATTTTCCACATGGATGTTTTGGTAGAAAACTTGAGTATAGCTCTACATGGCACACATAAACAACCCCTCCAAGTTTCATTAAGTTCCGATTTAATGCAAGGTCCAAACCCTATACCGACTGGACTACCTGGGTGGGTTTGCCATGACAGGGTAGGTACTCCAATTCATGTCTATCGCTCATCACTGAATATTGGTTAGGGCTCTGCCATTGCGGGTTGGCGGGGTAGCTCGGGGCTCGCCACGACTGCCTTGGGGGCTGGGGGCAGTAGCCTGAGGGGCCGGCTTGTTGGGGCGGGCGGACTTGAGCCGTGGCTGCTGCTCGCTTGTTTTCACGCACTGCGCGTTTGGACAGCAGCTCTCTGTCTTTCCACTCCTGTTGCGGGAGGTGACGCCAGTTCTCCCTCTTGTAGGCCATGCAGCCTCTGTAATTGGCGCAATGCGGGCCTTCACATCGCGCGCACTTTGCCTTCGTCATGTCACCTCCCTGGGGGAAAACCTCGGTTTTGTGCCCTTGGCTGCACCATCGGCACACAGGGGAGGCTCTGCAGCCTTTTGTGGGGTGGCCAAACCTCTGACAGTTGCCACACTGGAGGGGGCCTTTGGGGTGTCGATATTCCTCAACACGAATGCTGAGGCCTCCGAATGACGGCCTTCGGGAGCTCTACAACTAACTTATTTATAGGTTGCCTGGTCTACCAGTTGTACAGAAACCAGAAGTTCTGCACCGGAAGACCCATTGCGGTGAACTCAGCCTGAATGAATTGTTTGTCGGTGCTGCTATGCACTCGACAAAACACAAACTTGTTCGGGATCTCGTCCCGTTGCAGCAGCACAGAGTGTTGCACTCCGGCCTGCACCAGTGCACGCACTGCCCTGTGGTACTCCTCCACAGTGGCAGTGTGAATCGTGAGCTGGTCATGGCCGCGACTGACGCACGACCAGCGCTCCTGCAGTGCTGAATCCAGCACTGTTTTAATGGCCGGGTAGCTGTGGCCAGAATCCACGAATACGTACAGGGGTTTCACCTGCATTTTCTTTGCCTGTGGGGCAACCTGCGGACGTGTTGGCGGCCGTTTGACTGGCCGAGTTGTTTGCCCTTCTGACGGGCTGCTTGCGAAGTCGCTCGGCCTGCTGCCTGGCGATGATCATAGGCAACGGGCTGCGGAAATCCCCGAACATAGCCGATTCCTCACGATTGGCAAGCCACCATAAATTCGTAGTCCCATTATAATAACATGCCAGCTTCCCCTATGTTACACTACACCTATTAAATTATAAATGGTTTAGTTTTATTAATGCACACGATCAAATTCCTGTGAAATCGCATCATCATATGAAACAAGAAAAACTCTGAATTTTTTCTAATATGAGATCATGAAAAATTGAAACCTAAATGTATTCTATTTCCCATCCATACATGCTATATTTTTTTCTTATTACGGAATACTAGACAAGCAGGGAAATAACAATTTTAAAGTGCCGGCGCAGGGGCTTGAGCGGTTTTCTGGCTTGCGCTTCGCTGATTCCACAATGTTGGCATCTGCCTGAACGCACCATGCTTGACTTGCAGCAGGGACATAGCCTGGAGGGAGGGGGAGTTGTCTGTGGTGTGGGTCCTAGGTCCCGTCCCTTCCCTCCCAGGATTAAATAGCAACGACAGAATAAGAAAAATATAGCACCTTAACTACATAAGGTTACGGAGAGATTGTTTTGTAAGAATTATTGTAATCCTTACTGGATTACAATAATGTATTTCCTCTCCATTATATCGCGACATGTCCCATGCACTGAATCGGCAGGAATTCTGTTTATAAATAGTCTTTATTTAGTGCCGGTTTGCTCACTTGTTACAGTAGAGCATGTTTTTCATACAAACTTGATAAGTGCCTTTCATGTTGTAAATATAATTATTATTCGTGTTTTTATGACTTTTGTAAACCAAACCATCAAATAATTGACTTAAGAACAAAGTACTAAAAACAGATATGGACCAAACTACAAAATGTTCTGTTTTCTTTTATCAAGCGAAATCATTAGGGGAGACCGGGGCAGGTTGTAACAGTTTTTGTATTTTTTTTTTTTTTGTGTTCATGTATAATACCTAAGAAAAATATTTACTGGGCAAATTATGAAAGAGCCCTTCTTCTTCCATCTCAGGTATTTTGGAAACAATCCTTCTGCTATTTTTTGCTGCACAAGGGAAAAACCGCTTAAGAGAAAAGTGTTACAACCAGCCCCGCTCTGGGGCTGGTTGTAACAGACCCTCGGGTTGGTTGAAACAGTATTGAAAAGTGTTTAAAAATTTAAATCCAGGAATTATTTACAATTTATTGCGAACTATACAGGAAATATTTAAAATATAATTGTTTTCACATATTTGGCAGAACGAAAAAGTCTTACGAATGCATAGTAGGTACCTAATACTTACTCGAATATTCTATCTGATTGACAGTTGTGACACATACTTTTTCGATTTTTTCGCACAAGAAAAGTGTGACCTTAATTGGCAGTACAAACAACGAACCCACTCCTCACCAGGCTTGCTTGAAGAAAATGGTTCTAAACACACTAAACAAAAACATTCACTGTCGTCCTCTGATGAGCTGCTGTCACTTTGTAATGAATTTCGTTGTTTTGGAGGAAGTTTTGGCTTAGCTTTAACTTGTCTGCACATTTGTGGTAATTTCTTCTTTCCCTTCAGGAAGACCCGATTTCTTCATTTCTCATATTCTTCCTCCAGCGCATTCTTTTCCGGAGTGTTTGTCAAAATGGCACTTTTCCTTGTTTTTCTGCCACCATTTGTTTTCCTCGGTACGGATTTTGGAAGTGGCTGGACTGCTTCCGGGGAAAACAATTCTGGCTCGAGTGAATTATTAGGACATGCTTGAGTTTGATAATCTGGAGATTCCCTTGCCATATCATGTGAACAACTTGGTGCTACGTCTGGATTTGGTCTGTCCGTCACAAACGAAGGAGCAAAATCTGTATCATTAAATATGTCTCTGTTGTAAGGAAAAATTCCACAATTCTCAAATTCTTGTTGGATGTTTATCGGAGTTGTAGCTAGCGGGAAAGCTATTTTTAAGATCGATGGAATAACATAGATTGTCATCGGCTTAACTGTTGCCTCTGGGGTTTTGTTGTTCCTTAACAATGCATCCATTGCTGTGTTTATCTGTCTCTTGAGTGGTGAAAAGACACTTTGATCAAGTGGCTGAAGCCGATGAGTGGGAACGATAACATAACTATGCCATAATTTTTTTTTAAAATCTAGACAGACGGGAGATATGTGTGTGACAGATGATTGTCTAAAAGTAGGAGGACTGGTGTCTCTAAGCTAGGACGAACACAAGCGACAAAATGCTTAAGAAAAATCAAAAACTCGGCTTCGGTTGTCCATCCAGACTTATTTGCAGCACCTATACACCCTGTTGGACCATCTCTGATGAAGTGATCGTAATACCTGACTCTAGGAAAGATGAACATGGGAGGAATAGAATTGCCTGCACATTCACTGCCACAGTTAAGGTAACCAACTGTCCTCGTTGGGCTGATGTCATCGCTCCAAATTTCAGTTTCAGTGGGAAGCAAAATCGACACGTGTGGCTGTCAAGGTGATAACGAGCAAGAGATAATAAATCCTGCTCGAAATAGTATCTGTAGAGTTTAGGGCAACAAGTGCAGTAGGTTTTTTTTAACTGTCAAAAGCTTAAGGGCGGGGCAGGTTGTAACAGTCGACGGGGTTGGTTGTAACAACCTATTTTAGTTGTTACAACCTGCCCCAAACGACACTACTAGAGAATTCATACATTTTGACAAAGTAGTATGTATATAATTTAAATGCCAATAACATATATGCAAAGCCAGTGTTTAGAATATGTATGTACTCCAAAGAGAGTTTTCAAACAATGTGAACACAAATTACAATAATTATGAATATTAAACGGGAAATATTTACTCAACATGTCGAAAAACAGTCTTTCTCTTCTTGTTTCTAACGAGCGTGTCTGACCGGCGATTTGTTGCCATTCACACTTAGAGCAACTACAGGCGCTCTCGTGACTAAATGGAGAAGACTCTCTGGTGACTGGTTGTGGAACTAACTGACGTGTTACAACCTGCCCCTGTTACAACCAGTCCCGGTCTCCCCTACTTATATTCCTATGTTATAACATTGGAGTTATAAAAAGCTAGGATTCCGTAATAATTATGTGTGACGATATATTTTCTTTTATTATTTATACAAAAGGTTATACTCAACCCCCTCCTTCATAAAATCCTTGTTACGGCACTGCTTGAAGCAAATACAGGCCAGGGATGCGCTCAGTAGGGCCTGTGACCGCAGGTTGTCGCCGCGATGTCCCACGACAGCAGATAAGCAATCTTCCTCCGCAGATAACAAACAATGAGCCTGGCTTCTTTCTGCGTCAACAAACCTCTCAGGAGAGCGAGTTACGAAACGAACTGTCGATTTCGTATTGCGCATACCTGCGTGATTAAAAAAAAAAAAATCTCTCTCTATACCTACGTGAGCGTTTCACAAGGTGCCTTAATCTGAGCAACTAATCTTTGAAGGAACAATAGAAAATTACGTTTTAACAAGTAATGCTGAAGCACTGCGTTGTCAATTTTTACAGTTCCAGAACATTATTCCACGTTTTCTTTTTCCTTGATCACTGTTAAATATGAAACCATTTTGAATGGCTAGCTATATACGTGTGTGTGTTTGTGTGTGTGTACACACACACACGCGTTCATATCTTATTGCTTAATTAGTTGCTAAAGATATAATTTAACTTTTTTTTTTTGCAGTACCGATAACGAGAATAAATTAATGGATTGCAGAACATTTTAGGTTTAAATGCTACTAGTTACTTCATGATGTGATTTTAACTTCTTTCAGGAAAATTAGATTTTAATTTTGTCCTACCTTCCGAAATCATCCTAATTGTGAGGATAGGTTTTTTTTTACTATTCAAACAATATCATTTTAAGAAATCAGAGCAATGCATTTAAACCAGAAACGTTTCGGTTCTATAGTCTATTTTATTCCCACTACCCATACGGCACAAAAACTTTAAAACGACACTTTGGCAGTTACGGAACCACCAAAAAAGAATACCATGCATTTTTGTTCCCTTTTTAAAAATTTATTCACTTAAAAATTTTGCAGGTAGAATTGTGTTTAATTTTATTACAAAACAATAATACTAGAAAGGGACAAACCACACAAACTTTGTCTTTGTGTTTCATTCCCTGCTAACTCGTGATTTTAAAATTTCTGTTACTTATATTTCACTGACGTTGTTGGTTTGAATAGTAACTGTTTCAATAGTTATTAATGTAAGTTTGAAAATGTTCCTAACGGCGATTCCGTACAAGAAAAATGTACGAAAAAATCCCCCCCCCCCCCCCTTACGCTATTTTCCTTTAAATAATCTAAAAGTAGTAATACAACTTTAAAAATCATATTAGGAATAATCTATGCAAAGAAATAAAAACTGAGCTACCAAGCAACAAGTCGGAGAATAATATTTCCAATATAGATATCCTCTGAAAACATGGTTGGTTCATTCCTTTTTACCACCCTTTTAATTCATTTATAGGACGAAAATTTCGCGGTTTCAGTGACTTGTATGATAGACATCATAATCCTCTACGCACACAATCTTCTTCCACCTGTTCATTGGCTATTGACTTATGAGACCTTTTAACTGAATTACTTGTAATTCGATACTTATTTCGTTGAGGGTTTTTTCATGTCCTGCATACGCGCGCTGGCAAGAGCTGTGGCGTATCTCCTAGAATTCTTGTAATAAAGAATCTACCTTTAATTTTGCATGCGAATAATTAATAGAAATAAAATAATGGAAAGACTGCTATTATAAATACGGTAGGTAAAATATAAATTCAATCACATTAAAAATTTGCATAACAACTCAGTATCTAAAATTAATTATGAAAATCAATAAATATGCTGAAGTATATAATAGGGCATCTGGGCTCAGGCTACATACTGTGGAGCTGGTGCCGATGACTGCCATCTTGGATTGTATGTAACGGCAATCTTGGATTAACTTGACCTTGAACTCGGTGGCCATCTTGGATTTTGCCATTTTTTTCTAGAACTTTCTGCCATTTATTTTCTAGACATTTCCTCCATTTTGTATTATGATGTCACCATTGCAATTTTTGTTTCAGCCACCATCTTGAAAATCTATAATTAATATCAGAAAAATTTTGAATTTTTTTTAAAGTTATAAAAAATTAACTAATCAAAGCTTTATTTATTTATTTTTTTGCAATCTTGAATTATGACATCACTGTTGCACAATTCGTTACGGATACCATATTAGCTGTGTATGATGTCATCATTGCACATTTAGATATGATCGTCATCTTGTATTCTTGAATGTTGCTACTTTCGTTATGGCCACCATCTTTAAAATCGATATTTTTATACTATGAAATCGGGGGAAAAAATCAAAAATTTAAAAAAAATGTAATAATAATCTTTCCACCATTTTCTATTATGATGTCACGGCCGCCGTATTGACTATCCGTAATTATTATCCAAAAATATTAAATTTTTAAAAAATTTACTCCATCAAATTAAAAAAAAAAACATTATTTGAAAAATGCACTTACATCATGGAGTAGACTGTACGAAATCATCGGGGTCATAATATTAAAAATGGTGAAAGATTTTTCCTCCACGGAAGCCACTGGCAGACTGACCTCCTAACACTAATGATATGGTAAATATGCTATCGTCAGCTAGTTTGATGTCATGTCCACCATAATGTTTTCGTCTGCTGGAGGCTGCCATCTTGTCGTCTGCTAGAGTGCACTGCCACCATGTTAGTTTAATTTTAACCCACTAGAGTGCAGTAACCATTTTTTATTACTATGGCACCCACCATCTTCAAATTTGGATGCCATTTTGGAATTTCGTAATTGTTTAGCTATCAATTCGGAAAAAAATTAATAATTCATCAAAAAAATCTAAAATTAATATACTGATTGATACGATCTAATCCTGTCCTTTATTCGATACTTCAGCGATGCAAAAAATATGTCAATAATAATTTCAATTAATATGGTGCAAGGAGTCGGAGGACGGACGTGAGAAGAGGAGCTCCGCGCACTAGTATAGTCTGTGTACTTGTACACAGGCCAGAGGTGGTATAGAGAATATAGGCTAAGAGTGTAAGCACACAAAACGCCCGGGGCGTAGCTGCCCCTACAGCCTAGCCGCAAACCTCGATTAATTTCAGGTTTGTTGGTCAGTGGGTGCGAGTGTGTTGTAGGATGTCTACTGTACAGAGAGATAACAGTACAGAGAGATAACAGTACAGAGATACAGATGGAGGGAATTAATGTGCCCTTGCCGAGCGAGGACGAGGCAGAGATGAGCAGCGATGACGGATTCATCACTGTCTCGAGCAAGAAGGTGAAAACAGGGGGAAAACGTGACAGGCTGCGTCCCTCCCTCACCAACCCCGCCATCACGCGCCAGCACGCTGAGCGTGCGCGTAAACAACCGCGGCGACAGGGTGGCGCCTCAGCCAGCCAGCCGACTGCGAGTGCAAATACAGGCACGATCTCTGCGCCACAGAACCCTGCCCCTCAGGCAAAGAAAGTACAGGTAAAACCCCTGTTTGTATTTGTAGACCAAGGCCACAGCTACCCGGTCATCAAAGCTGCACTGGACGCAGCTCTCCATATGACATGGACGTGCGTAAGTCGAGGCCACGATCAATTAATGATCCACACTGCCACGATAGAGGACTACCATCGTGCAGTACAGGCATTAGAGCAGGCAGGTGTGCAGCATTCTGTTCTACTGCAGCCAGACGAGATCCCTAATAAATTCGTCTTTTGTCGGGTGCACAGCAGCATCGACAAAGAATTTATCCAGGCAGAGTTCGTAAAAATGGGCCTGCCCGTACAGAACTTCTGGTTCCTATGCAACAGGCAAACCGGGCGCCCAATAAATAAACTTGTGGTCGAGCTCCCGAAGGCCGTAAACTCAGATAGGATTTACGCCATAAAATCATTCTGTAACCTCAGCATTCGTGTCGAGGACTACCGCCACCCGAAAGGTACCATGCAGTGTGGCAACTGCCAGCGTTTCGGGCATCCCACGAAAGGCTGCAGAGCATCTCCTGTGTGCCGCTGGTGCAGCAAGGGCCATAAAACAGAGAATTGCCCCGAGGGAGGGGACAGGAACAAGGCAAAGTGCGCGAGCTGCAAGGGCCCGCACTGCGCCAACTACAGAGGGTGCCAGGCTTACAAGCGTGAAAACTGGCGCTATCTCCCGCAGGAGGAACGCAAGGAAAGGGAGCTGCAGTCAAAGCATGCAATTCGCGAAAACAAGCGAGCTGCAGCTGCGGCGCAAACACACTTTCAGTCACAACAAGCTGGCTCGTCCAGCTACCAGCCCCAGCCCCCCAGACAGGTATGGCGCGGCCCCAGCTGCCCTGCTCCTCAACAGTGGCAGAGCCCCAACCAGTACTCGGTGCTGGACGACAGGTACGAGTTGGAATACCCTGTTGTGGCCAACTCTTGGAGGCCCAGAGGGCAGCCACAGCCCCAGAGAGCCCCGAAAAAACACCATTCGGGACATAAAAATGGAAAGGGGAAGAGGGCCCCGGAGGAACAGCCTGCTCCAAGGCAGGTACAGCCTGCCCCGCAGCACCCCGCCCCCCCTCCCCATATCCCACCACGCACGAAGCCAATCCCACTGGCGCCCCGGGTGAATCACGAGCACGAGGACACTGGAATGCAGATCGAGTCAGCGCCTGCAGTGTTGCCAACTGCTCCGCTGCAGCCCACCTCCACTCGTAAGCCAGGTCCCGACCCTAAGGCATTTCTAAAGGTCGTGGGCCAGTCCAAAACATTTATTGAGGACCCAAACCTGTCCCAGGCCCTTGAGCCGATGTGCCAACTCATGGCCATCTGGTGTGACGTGGCCATGTCCCTTGAGGAAAAGATACAAGCCACCATGGGCTTCGTGCAGACACTAGCGGCCAGCTTCAATGCCGCACACCCCTAATTTAGGTCCTGTCGCGAACACTAATCCCGTAGACAGTAGTTTAGGTACCATCCTCTACTGGAATGCACGAGGAATTAGAAACAAAATAATCGAGTTTACAGATCATTTACTAAAATATAACATTAAAATCGCGGCCATCAATGAGACTCACCTAATACCAACAGATAGATTAACGATATCAAACTATAATGTTTACAGGCGCGACCGTGACACCAGAAGCGGAGGGGTGGCCTTAGTGGTCCACAGAAGCATTAGGCACACAGAATTTTATTTACCTGCATTTAATGAATTAGAAACTGTTGCAATAAATATTAAAATCAACAACCAACACATTGTACTTATTTCCATGTATGCACGGCCGGGTAGGTCTCTCACTTTGAATGAGCTGGACATATTATATGGCTCAGCTCCTGCATTCTTAGCAGTTGGCGATATTAATGCCAAGCATAAGGATTGGAACTGTCGGAGCAACGCAGCTAATGGCTTCCTGCTGCAACGGCATGAGTCTAATAAAAATTATCAAGTTTATGCTCCCTCAGAGCCCACACACGATAGCGGAGCACTAAGGCAAACCCCCGACATACTAGATATCGTTTTAAATAAGAGAGTCCAAACGGGATTCGAACTCAGAGTCGTCCATGAAATGTCGTCTGACCACTTCCCAGTACATTTAATATTCGATGACGCGGACACTGACACCAATCCGCCGAGAAAAATCAAAGACTATAAAAAAGCTGACTGGCGAGGCTTTCAGACGCATCTATTAGATAACGTGCCCGCAGCCGATGCTGCCAACTAGAAACTAAAGAAAGTATTGAAACAGCAGTAACAGAACTCACAGTAAATATACAAACTGTAATAAACTCGTGCATCCCAGAAAAGGAGGTTAAGTTTAAGCAGGGAGAGCTGCCGGCATACATAAGGGACTTAATATCACAGAAAAGTAGACTAAGGCGCGAACATACTAGGCGTAGACAGCGTGACATTAAAGCGCGTATTAATGAATTACAAAGAATAATTTCCGATGAGATAACTCTGTGGAGGGACAGCCAATGGGAGGCGAAAGTTTCCCAGCTCCAGGTGCAAGATGGTAGCACCTGGAGTATGACAAAGCGGTTCCTCCACAAGACAGATAAAATTCCTCCATTACAAACCCATACTGGAGTCGCTTATACACCAATAGATAAAGCACAGGCATTCGCGGACACATTAGAAGAAGCATTTAAACCTAATATCGAGCCCTGCGACCCAATATTTAATGCAATGATATATAGGGAATTAAGAATAAAACTAAATCAGCCTTTAACTTCAGAGCCTTATCTAACTCAATCGCAGGAAGTTAAGCAGGCTATTAAACGTATGAAACCGCGTAAAGCTCCGGGAATAGATGGCATACAGGCAGTTGTCCTTAAGAAACTGCCTGATGAAATTCTAGAGTACTTAGCTGAATTAATAAATGCCATGTTTAAATTGCAATATTTCCCTTCACAATGGAAACAGGCCAACGTAATGGTATTGCATAAGCCTGGTAAAGATAAAACAATGCCACAAAACTATCGGCCAATTAGCTTACTAAGTATAATGTCAAAGGTAGCTGAGTACATAATTTTGCAACGACTCAATACTCATATTAAAGAACGCAACATATTGCCGAATGAACAATTCGGATTTCGCAGCGCGCATTCCACTACGCAACAACTAGTACGCATGACGGAAGAAATAGTAACAGCGTTTACATGGAACAGTTATAATGTAGCAACGTTTCTAGATGTAGAGAAAGCTTTTGATAGAGTCTTCCACGCAGGCTTAATCTATAAACTATACCAAGCCGATTTCCCAGACTGCTATATAAAATTATTAGCCTCGTATTTAGCCAATCGCTCGTTCAGAGTCACTACAGAGGGGGCACTGTCAGACGAGAAACGAATCAGAGCAGGCGTTCCGCAAGGTAGCATACTGGGACCCGTTTTATTTAACATTTACATACACGACATGCCTAAACCTGAGCATCGCCTAGTACAGTTTGGCATATACGCCGACGATACAGTATTGTTTAGTAGGTCACGCAACTTAAATCTTGCAACAGAAAGGCTTCAAACTGCGTTAAACTCACTAGAAAATTGGTGCACGAAATGGCGAATTAAAGTTAATCCTACAAAGTCCGAAGCCATTGTTTTTACGCGGAAACATCTCCCGCCACTAGAAAATAGGCCGCAATTAACGCTATTCAATGCAGAAATACCGCACAAAAACGTAGTAAAATATTTAGGCGTACATATAGATCGTAAATTACTATGGCGCGACCATATAGAAGCAAAAAGAAAGGCGGCATTCACGAGATTAATGACACTCTATCCAGTCATGAGTCGACGACGAGGTAGCTCAGTTAAAAACGGATTAACCATATATAACGCGCTAATTAAACCCATTATTACCTATGCGGCACCAGTGTGGGCAACAGCAGCAGAATCCCATCTGAAAAATCTACAGAGAATACAGAACAAGAGCATTCGTATCGCGACTGAAGCACCTGTGTATTGTCCCGTCAGGGCCATGCATAGGGAGCTAAAACTCGAATTATTAAAGGATTATTATGTTAGGACTACTCAGAAATTCTATGATAAATGTAAATTAAGTGAAAATCCGTTTATTTCCTCCCTTGGCGACAAAGATCCGGATTTGCATCGGAAATAAAAAATGCCGGTTTCAATCCTGGCTCACAGGCCCCCGTAGCTGCGCTGTGGTTGGCCGACTCGTCCGGCCAATGAAAATACTACTCGCGAATTAAAATGTAACTTCAAGTTAATTTATACTTAATTACAATAATAAATAGTTAGGCTACCAAACGTAGCGACAAAGAGTGTCGTACTGCATTGAACCTGCCCTCTGCCCTCGCATTCAGTGAAAGTAAACACCGATCGAGCTGGGGATGCCGATACGAGTGGCATGCTGCTTGCTGCCGGGCATGGTAGGCCTGTGGTGCGTCGCGACGATATAATTTAAAATTAGTGGTAGAAGTCGTGTCCTGTGATACGTGTTTGCCCGGATAGTTAGTGCAAATAAACACCGATCGAGCTGGGGATGCCGATACGAGTGGCATGCTGCTTTCCGATGGGTACCACTACTGCAGCACATGGCTACTTAAAATATTGAATATTTAAAACAATAATACGAGTGCTCTGTTCCCATTCGCCTGTGACTTTATATGTTGGCAGTTCTACCACTATATTTAAGTGCGTAGATATTAAGATACTAAATAAAGTAATATAATATATTAGGCTAAGAGAGAAAAATTAAAAATAATAAAAACAAAATAAAATAAAATACCAAAAATATAATAGTTTAATTCATATTAAGTTATTAGCTTTAAAATATCTTAAATAATGTAGCCTACGCTCCGCACTAGCAGAGCGTACACATAGTGAAATATGTTCTGTTTGTGTATGTTTAGTAAGTAAGGTGTTCTAATTTTCTTTTAGTTTAGGTGCTACTGGAGGCGGAGTGGGTGGCCCGGTGTGGCCAGCCACCACCAGGGGCGCTTGCGTCCCTGGTCAGAAGATCCAGAACTGCAGAACAACAAACAATGCGGACATTTAAGTCCAAGCGCCCAAACCCCGCATGGTAGACTCTTTCTGCTCTGACCAACTCTTCTTCCTGAACCATCCTTCTTTCTCCCGTATTGAACCTGCCTGAAATTAATGCATGAAATTTGGCATCCCGCATGAAAGTGCCCAGGGTTTTCCCTGTGTCTATGCAGGTTTTACCTGGGCCCAACTTATCTAGTAGTTTAGAGTTAAGAGTGAGGGGAGTTAGTCATGGCGCCAATCGCTGCCATGGCTGGCCAATCCCCTCCTAGCACACGATGCATGCGACCCTCTCCCTGCATGGCTAATCCCAGCATGACTAAGGCGTATAGGCTTCGGCCTGAGACGCACTTAGGTCCCTCCCTAACCCGGACCCCTCCCAAATACACTTAGTTTTAGTTAGGTTAGGAAAAAAAAATGGTGCAAAGTCCTAAAAAGAATCTTAAACTCCTCTACTACCAGCCTCCAATAAGTCGATGATGACATTTGACCACCAACCTGGAAATTCGTAATTTTTAGCTAGAAATTCGGGAAACATTCCAAAAATCATTAAAAAAAAAAAATACTCATTAATATTCTAATTTATTGGATCTATATCCTTCCTCGGTTAAATGATTGGTCAATGGAACATTAAATTTTAGGTAAAAAAAACTTTTATTTAATAAAATATGGGGGGAAATCCCCAATGAGGCTTAAATTCATCTACTACCAGCCTCCAGTAAGCCAATGAAGACATATTGGTCACCATCTTGGAAATCAATAATATTATACCTAGAAATATGGAAAACAATCTAAAAATCAACAAAAAATCTTATATTAATGTAAGATTGACTCGATAGGTATCCGACTTTTGTTTGATTCTCGACCAATAATAAGTGTAACTTAATCGTAAAATTAATTTTAAATTCTGTTTCCCATTACCTACCTTTCGTGGAGTTTATTAATCATTCACTCTACGAAAAAGGCTTTATACAAGATACCTATCCGACGAAATAGATTGTCGCTGTGCCTACCATGGAATTCTAATTTTTCTATACTTGGAATACGTTCCAAAC
Organism: Bacillus rossius redtenbacheri; assembly: GCF_032445375.1. Taxonomy (NCBI): domain Eukaryota; kingdom Metazoa; phylum Arthropoda; class Insecta; order Phasmatodea; family Bacillidae; genus Bacillus; species Bacillus rossius. Next base: position 258,548,288 of record NC_086330.1, on the reverse strand, counting down.
AGGTATTGTTCAAAGTTAGGCGTATAGACCAAGCATCTCCGAACCAATAGGTATTTTTCTATGATACTCGTAAACTCTTAAAACAGGCAATGTCCAATGTCAGATATTTAGACCTGACATCTCCTAACCATGAGACCTATTATGTCCTGAGTACAGACTTAACGATTCACAATCAATGAAAAGGAAGCACATTCTGAAGCAAAATCGGAAGCACAATCAAAAAAGGAAGTACAATCGGAAGCACATTCGACAAAGAGGAAGCACAATCAACAAAAATTAACCACAATCATATTCGACAAAGAGGAAGCACAATCAACGAAAAGAAAGAACAATTGGAAGCTCAATCAAAGAAGAGGGAGCACAATTGGAAGCACAATCAACAAAAAGGAAGCACAATCAACGAAAAGGAAGCACAATTGGAAGCACAATAAATGAAAGGAAGTACAATCAACGAAAAGGAAGCACAATAAAAGAGTGTTGTGTTCTACGCCCAACCATGCTCAAGATTGTCTTTATTTTCATTTATCGTGGTGACCATTACACTGCATCCATTTTCTGTGCAGACCAGACATATACAACACACAAGTCATTCACCATGTTGCCACATGTACACACCCTAGCTACCAACTTAATCTACCTAAATACTTTACTCAAACCCAACAGTCTCAATACATAACAGTTTCTCTCCCCTCTTAGAATGTCACAAAATCACTAAGTTTTATTTGGGGGGGGGGGGGGGGCGATGGTGCCGTGTTGAAAATCGTTGAGGGGCAAAATGGTTTTCAGAGACATCAAATCCCCAGAACGGTGAAGAGTCTCCAGAACTTGGAGTCCTTGCTGTCCTTGCTTGCTGGTTTGCCGCGATCGTAGACTCGTTCGTCATTGCCTCTGTGTCCCTCTGTGATGGCACGCCAGAAGTCAACTGGGCTCTGGGGTCGTCATGTCCTAACATGGATGTCACCATCTTAAGTGACAGTGGTCGGCACCCTGAGTCACACTGTCTCATCTCTTATGAACTAATTTCTTGGTTCCCCTTGTTTTCTGATCCAGACGATGCCGTAGTTGGTCAATGTGACACCGATATTCATGACCTTGCTCGTCCTGCACTCTGTATATCAAATGCCCTTCACCTGCAATCATGCAGCTTGCTACCCAATTTGGCTCATGCAAATAGTTACGAAGCCAGACTGAGTCACCAGAAACAAACTGATGAGCCTGGTAGCTGTTGGTCTCTGGAGCTCGTGCGATGTCCTGATTGTCTTCTCATGCACTCGGATGCATTTTGTCAAAATGGTCTACAAGCACCAATTCATCAGCATTTCTGCAGGAGTCTTAAGGTTTTCCAAACAAGGGGTTGTGCGTAAGGACAACAACATACATGCCAAGCGTACTCTCCCATCACCCTGGGCTTGCTTCCTCAGCTTCTGCTTAACAGTTTGTACTGTATGTTCAGCCTGTCCATTGTTTGAAGGATGATATGGTGGTGAAAATACCATCCAAATACCATTTATCTTCATAAATGTTGCTACTTCTTGTGATCTGAAGGATGTCCCATTGTCTGCTACTACAACATCGGGCAAGCCATGGCAACTAAACATGTCCCGTAATTCGTGCACAACTGCCGCAGCCGACATACTGTTTACCTGCCTGACTTCTGGCCACTTCGACAATGCATGTACAACAATAAAAAATCATCCCCTAGAGAGGTCCAGCAAAGTCAATATGCAGTCGTGACCATAGCTTCTTTGGGGGAAGATGATACCATCTTCAACTTGGGGGATTGTTGTGACAACTTTGACAAGTAACACATTCCCTTACTTCCTCCTCAATTCTTCCATATAGCTCGGGCCACCAAAAATAGCTTCTGGAAACTGCTTTCATGCGGACCATACCATCATGGTTTGCGTGGAGCATCTTTATCATCACTGATCGTAATTTGGTTGGAATAATTACCCTAGAGCCCCATAACAAACAGTTTTTGTGCACAGACAGCTCATCTTGCCTTGCATAATAAGGTTGCAAGTCTCCATCTTTAATGCTGGTTGGCAATCCATTCTGTAAATATTTCATCAACTGAGCTAACACAGAATCTAGTTTGTTTCTGCGGACACTCTTAAGGGGTCAACAAGTGGCTCCGGAAAATCTTCAAGCATTAGTACATCATATGGTGCTGGGACTGTAAATTCCTGACTGAGCAGGGGCAACATGCTAAGAGCATCAGCATGACTAATTAATGATCTGGCCATTATTCCAGTTCATAATCATGCATGGCCAGCATCAGACTCCAACGTAGTAATCGAGGAGAAAGTGTATCTGGAATAGGTTTTGAAGGATGCATTAGTCTTAGGAGTGGCTTGTGGTCTGCTCCAACCCCGTAATCTGAAGCATCACAAGGATCAAGGGCTTGCCAAGATCATAGTGAATAAGGACCCGATCTGACTGCAACAGTTGCTTTGCTCACTCAAAGGTCTGGCTATGTCTTTTCGTCCACTGCCATGGAGTCCCTTTATCAAGTTGTTGATGCAATGATTCCAATACTTCAGATTTATTCTTTAAGTAACTTTCATAGAAATTTAAAAGCCATAGAAATGCCTGTAGTTCATTCTTATTTCTTGCCTCCGGTGCACTATGTATAGCTTCAACTTTACTCTTCAATGGGTAAATGCCCCTCCCATCAACTTTATGTCCCAGAAATTGCACAGACTCTACTGCAAAAACACACATAGACTTTTTTACTTATAGCCCTGTCTTTTCTAACTGCTCCAGGACCTCGTGGACACAGTCCCGATGTTCCTGTGCATCACTAACCATTATTAAAATGTCATCCAACAAAACTACAGTTCCTGGCACCCTGCGAGCAGTGTGATCATCAGACATTGGAAAATAGCTGGCCGCTACTAAGGTAGTCTTCTTACCTTAAAAGAGTCCCTGCATTGTGTTGTCTGTGAGCAGCTCTGCCGTAGCATCATCAACTGTGACCTGCAGGTAGGCTTCCTCCAAGTCAAATTTTGTAAAAACTTGACCGCCTTGAAGCATTGCAAAAGTCTCGGTGAGTTTGGGCTATGTATATACCTCTGTTGCTGACACACTGTTCACAATTCTCTTGTAATCGCCACACAATCTATCCAAATCATCACTTTTGATGATTGGCGCCACTCATGTAGCCCACCTTGAGAAAGACACTGGTTCAAATACACTTCGTTTAACTAGACGATCTATTTCTGCAATTACCTTTTCCCTCAGTGCAATAGCTAAAGATCTACACTTCCGAAAAATTGGAATGCGTCCTTTATAAATAGTGATGGACACCTCTGGTCCCATATATCTCCCCAACTCCTCTGCCTGAAATATATAAGGGTGCTGGGTCATTAACCAATTCAAATGCACATCTTGAAGTTGGTGGAGCCCTACAAGTTCAATTCCTAGCGGCTCTAACCAATCACGACACATCAAGCTGGGCCCATTTCCTTGCACCACCAATAGTTCAAGAGATATCATCTACCCATCTTTTGTTTCCACTTCTACCTCCTTAAAGCCTAATACTTCTAAGTGCTCGTGAGACCAACCACGTAACATAATCCTTACCTTTTTTAAGGGATGCTCATGAGGCCACAGAGATTTAAACGTCTGCCAATTGATGATGGAGTGACCTGCCCCAGTATTGATTTCCATGGTAAGAGGTCTTCCGTCTAGGTACACTTCCATACACAAAGGCTTCCGCCGATTTGTTTCCTGTTTATTGTTTAAAGGATATGCATAATTGTCTGCTGGTGTGTCCGTTTGCAAATGCTGCACTTCACGCAGTGATGTAGCTAAGGTGACTGGCGCCACTGGCCAGAATTGAAAATGGTGCCCCCTCTTGGATTAAAAAGGGGGGCGGTTCAGAAACGCGAAACCATCGTGGCGGCGCCCCCTCCTGCTCCGGCGCCCCTGGCGGGGGTCGTCCCTGCCACCTGCTTGCTACGCCACTGACTTCACGGAATTTTCTGTGGGGCTGATCTTTACCTGTTGCGTCCATGGCAGTTCGACATTTGTTTTTCGTGATGCACGCACGCTCAATACGCCCCCGGTTTTTACAAAATCGGCAAACTGTCCTGACATGATAGCACTTATCTGCCAAGTGGTTTCCGTTGCATCGCCAACAATGCTGGGTAATATCAGCCTCTGTGTCTGTTTTGGTGGCTAAATTCTCAATTTGCCTTCTTCTAGTTCCTGCGGGTAATTATTAAGAGTCTTGGCTTCGTCCTGTGTAAATTCTATTTATCTCTTCACCCCGATGCTCAGTCGTAGCACTTCTCAAGTCTGCCATGTTTTCCCCAGTTGCCTCTGCCGCCATTGCAATTTCCACCGCATCTTTAAATGTGAGCTTGTCGTTAGCTAGAAGAACATTTCTAACTACTCTGTCCCTCACTCCACGCAACATTCATTCCAAGTTGGGAAAATTGCAGTGTGTGCTTAACCGCCTCAGCTTTGCCACATAAACTGCGATCGTGTCTCGTTTTTGTTGATCTCTGCGGAGAAACTTGAAAGCTTCCACTATTTCGCTGGGCTTCGGCTCAAAATGGTCGGTTAGCTTCGTAAGCACATCTCCCAGCGACACAGCATCTGTGGATTGTGGAGACAAAAGAGATGTAACTAGATTGTACTATTCCGCACCACACACTGTAAAAAAACACGGCTCGTTTTGTCTCGTCATCCGTAATTTTATTCGCGACAGAATAAAATTGAAGCCTTTCATGGTACGATTTCCACGACTCTCGTTCGTGCACGAATTCACCCACCGAACCTTTAAAACCCGCCATGTTCGCTTTTGTTTCAACTTATTTATCCTCGTCGCCAATGTTGTATTCTACAAATAACCTAGCTCAAGATTGTCTTTATTTTCATTTATCGTGGTGACCGTTACACCGCATCCATTTTCCGTGCAGACCGGACGTACACAAAAAGGTCATTCACCACGTTGCCAAATATACACACCCTAGCTACCAACTTAATCTACCAAATACTTTCAAAACCAACAGTCTCAATACTACATAACAAAGAGGAAACACAATAAAAAAAAAAAGGAAACTGGTTTATGAAAATTCAGTGTTAGAAATAATATTGCAAAATAAAACATAACATTTTTGAAATCTAAATAATTGATTCATTTTTCAATATTATACCCATGCAAGGTAAACAAGGGATTATTGTATGTTGCCGTCACCCGACCTCTGTGAAAGGCCAGGGGGGGTACCTGGCAGGCACTACGGGCGTCGCGATGCTGTTGTTGTCCGGAGGGGCGCCAGGCTAGCGGCTGCTAGGCCGTTGATGTCGGGTCGTGGGTACTCTGCCCCTGCGTGCCCCGCCAGGTAAACAGCTTGAAATCTAACCTGAATGGTTTTCCCTTTGCTGTGAAGGCCGCTCGGCCGTGTGGAGGACGGAATATTACGGAAATGATTGTACACAAGTTTGTGAGAATTATGTTTAATTTAAGAGCTTCACCGGGGGTCCACGGGGATACACGGTACGCTCTACACGTTCGCTCCGCGGTTCAGTCCCACTACAAAAACTCTCACCAACACTTGGTAGCGTCTAGCGGTTACACAATTACACAATTACACAAAACACAACACTACGCGACACTGAAATTATTACTGCGGCAGTTTCGCGGGACGTGGTTTGATGCTCGCTGGAGACGGCCAGCGCCGAAAGTTAACGGGTGGGGGGGGGGGGGGGGGGGGGGCTCGATGAGCGGGCTCCTAAGTTACGGAGAAACACTTACGTGAGTGCAGCCGGCAGGCATATGCACGGCGTCCTTAATTAAAATACTCTCGCTGGAGTCGGCCAGTACCGTAAGTTCCGTGATCCGATATGCAGCGTGGTATCACAATGAAGACGGTCGGGATAGGCCCGGTTCTGCAAAATACGCGCCGAGTCGACGTGGGTAGCGGTGAATTAATAAAAGGATTTAGTTATGAAGGTATAGTGCAGAATAAAAATGATCAGTGAAACTAACTTGAATGCTGCCCACAGACACATGTCTGTTCCCGGTGCGGAGTGGTTGGAGACTGCCGAAATATGGCCACATCGCAAGGGAGTCAACTTTCACCTCCTTTGTGAGTCGGCGCCTAAAACTTATAATAACCTAAGTTGTTATATTATGTGTAAAAAACATGTTCCTGGTGCTTGATTAAAACTTTGCACCTGGTAAATAGTTGCCTAAGGCTTAACAGTTGTTTTAATTGATTTAATAATTTAAAAAGCGGGCACCAAGTTGGCGACTGTAAATTTAACTATAAATTGTCTCAACGTGCACTGTTTGGGTTTGAATTCCCTTAGTTTGGCTAGACCACTATCACAGGCCAATTAATCAAGACCAGTAGCCGCTGTGGCTAGTAACGAGGTTCGTTTTCTGTTCCGTGCGTGCCGCGCATGCACGGAGTCTCTACGACGCACTTGCTCACTGCTTGTGATTAATTAATTTTGTCTTAATGACTCGTTTGGGAATTGTTTTCTGTAGTCGAGCCCCCGGGGTTTCGTGTACTGATGTTTAATTCAGTTAATTGAGGTCACGCCCGGGGCGCTCACCTGACTCATTCCGGCTGGGCTTGGGGTGTGTTCCGAAAACGGGATCCGGTACTGGCGGTGCGGAGCGCGGGCTTAAAGGCCATGTTCGGTACGACGTCAATGTAGCCAGCTTCTCTCAGTTCTTTAAGTATGGTTGGTACTTCATTGATGGGCGAGTAGTTTCCTCTACGAAACGATGCCACTAACAGTCTCAGGTGATCAACCAATATGTTAGTATCTTCACATGACATATAATGAATTTTTTCTGCTGTCTCATATTCCTGAAATGTTTGTTATTAATATTTTTATGATCACTATCGTTTCAGTTTTCATCGTAAGATTGATCACAATAATTTATTTTATCATGCTGTTTCCATAGTTTTGGTCTCAGGGCTTCACCACAGCTTTCGATCTTGCCAGCTTTAGGTGCTTCATCACAGTCTTTCGTTTTGTCACGAGTCTCAGAGTCACTGACTCAATCATCGTAAAAGTCAGCATCTTTAAACAGATTACAGTAAGAATTCGAAATCGTGCCTTCATTTTTATAAAGTATGGAGAATATAGGTAACCAAAAAACTCCTTTTATATTTTTTCGATATTTTTGGATAATAAATTTGGTTTTTCAATATGGTGGATGTGACATCATAATTCAATATTGTGTAAAGTGCTAGAATCGAAGGAAATGGAATTCAAAATGGCAAATAGTTCTAGCAAACAAAATGGCAGATAATTCTAGCAAACAAAATAGTCGATGAGGTCATAATTCAAAATGGCAGAATCCAAAATGGTGGCTGTGGCTTTATAATTCAAATTTTCGACAATTGAATTAGGGACCCAAAAGGTCTAGGTCATGACATAGGGGTCGTCCATTAATCACGTGATGTTTTTTTAGCAAATTTTTAATCCCCCCTCCCCCCTAGTGATTTGTGGTGAGGTTTCAGACTAACCCCCCCCCCCCCCCCCCCCCAATAAATCACGTGTATTTTTTGGTACAAAATATTTTTTAAAAATTTCAGAATATTATCTTTAAATATAGGTATAATCTAATTTAATTGTGGAAAATTAAGCACAGTGATAAAAATGTCCAGACACACATTAAGGTTGCAGGTTTATTCTCACTGGCATAAAAATAATAAAGGAAAGGCTTATATGCGATTTACGCATGTATTCGGCGCCAAAATCACAGTCTTCCAACGACTAGCAAGCCGAGCCGGGTGGTTCATGTTGCGGCGAGCGGGGATATTGTTGCCTGGCTACGGCGAGTCAAGGTCACGCGTCGCTTTTCGGTTTAGTAGAAATCGCGCGAAAAAAATAAATACACGTGATATCTCTCTACAACCCCCCCCCCCCCTCCCCCTTGTGATATTTCGTGATTTTTCCCGACACCCCTCCCCCCCCCCTTTTAGAGCCTCACGTGATTAATGGACGATCCCATAATAGACTTGAGTTTTTTGCCAATTTTAGGAATTTAAGCCATTAGGATTTTTTAAGCCTTTTTTGGGGGGAGGGGAGATGAAACAGAAACTTTTTTCCCTCGAAAAAATTAATTTTTATTTTTTACTTATCTGATTTTCGTTTAGATTTTTTGGGGAAAATATTTTCCTGATAATTGGAAATTTTGAGTTATTTGGCAAATTTTGTGTCAATTTTTGAAGGTCAAGGTCATCTAAGATGGCGATCGTTTTGTCACAATCCAATTTGGAGGACAAATGGCGATCACCGCTCCAGCTCTTCACCCAGAAACCAGGGCATGGTATATGTTTATAATTATATTTTAGATGGGCTTACATTGAATTCGCAGATGTTTTTGATATCATACGATTCTACTGAAAAATTGAATGTTAAATGTATTTGAGGAATAAAAAGGCTAGGTCACATGTTTCAAGAAAATCATGTGAGAGTAAAGCTACGTAGAACTTTTTTTTAAAACTCCAATCCTTCAATATACCATTTCGTACATTTATAAATATGCTAACAAAAATTTACAGAAAAAAATCAAAACCCAAAATAAATTTATGTGGTTGTGAACATAATGACTGTATTGGGTTTTAGAGGTGTATGATAGAAAAAATTAAACCACTAACAAAAACATTCAATACAATAAAACCCAATGAATGCAGTCTGCTTTAACAAATAGTTGGCTTCATTTGTCAAAGCACACTGCATTCATAGGGTTTTATTTTATTCTGTTATATCGTATTTTGTTGGTTTCTGTGGAAGGCAATATGTTGGTTCCTTTTATAGTCTAGTATTTTTCATGGGATTCGGATTGTTCTGTTGGTTTTTTTTTTTTTTTTTTTTTTTGTAATGCATTGTCATGTGGTTCAATTGATTTCTACTTTTTCTATTGTAGGTATTATTGTCGAGTTATTTTCTGTTGTTTTTATAATGGTTTCGTGCATTTTGCTGGTTTATGTGGTAAACAATTATTTTAGTTCCCATTATATTCTTTTGGTTTTAGTAAGTTTTATTTTGAAGAATTTTTTTTTTAATTTTTGTTTGACAATAGAGTTTTCCGTTAGATTCAGTTGGTACTTGGTTTAGATATAAGGCATTCACTTTATTTTTGTTAGTTTCTAATGTAAAGTATTGAGTAGGATTTTGTGGTTTCCTAGTGATTTTTATTAGAGTCTGTAAGTTTTGTATGTTATTGTTGTAAGGAATTCTTTTGGTTTTTTTATTGTTTCCTACAGTGACGGCCCCAGTGAGTTGGACGGGTAGGCCCGGGCCTGTCCAACATTTTCAAAATTAAAAATTGGAAATAAGACTTTTTATAAAAATACACAATTAATATTAAATATTAGGTTTATTTTGAAAACTATAAGAAAAGTAGATTTTAATTTCACTACAAACTGTAATCGCCTGTCCTGAGGACAGTTTGCAATGAAATGAAGCTATACATTCGCCTACAGATTTTTTTACATTTTACATTAGGTAACGTACGAGTTGTGTTATAATATTCACCTTATATTAACTCAAGTTTAATAAATAATTAATTTTGTGACCTTTATAGAGATTCAATTATACATATTATACATACAAATTGTAGAATTATAATAATTCTTATTATTAATATATTATACCTTATGGACTTCAGAGAGAAATAAATTACCCTCAGAAAGCTACAAAACTTACCATTTTGCATCTGGATTTTAAAAATTCTTCGTCACCACCTTATATGGGGGCCAGAACCCTCGGTAGAGCCTGGACTCCCAAACCTGTGCATACGTCCCTGTGGTACAGTCCGGGCCTACTCAGAAATGAATATCTGGAGCCGCCCCTGGTTTCTTAGTGTTTGTATATTGGGTTCCTCTGGATCTTGTTTGTTTCTTACAAAAAGCAGGACTCAGGAATATTGAATTCACACGTTTATTTGTGTATTGTGGTACAAAAAGAAATGTCAAACAACTATCAATTATTTTGTGAAGAAGACAGTCACTATAAATTTAAGGTAGGCATCATTATTATTTTTCTCTTTTAGTGGTTGATGACAAGCATGGTTTTTTTTATAAGGCTTCACATTTTTGCCGAAATTCCACCCCCTAAGAATGGCAAAAGGGGTAAGTTAATTTTATGAAGATAAACTTATATCCTCGAATCTACTGGAACAAGTAATGAGAAACGCATGAAGAGATAAGCAGTGCGATTTTTTCTATTTTTTTTATTTTATATCTATGAAGGTTGAAATAGGGCAAATATGGTTTTATAGTAAAAAATATATATAGCCGAAGGAAATCAAGCGGATTGTAATAAATTGAGCAAAATAATACACTAAAATATTTACTTCTCAGGAGGATTATTTTTCTTCAAAATTCGACTACTTAGGGAATGAGGAAGGTGTAAGATACTTTTGATACACAAATATATCCGTAGGAAATCAAGCAGGGGGTAAGAAACTGAAAACATTGGAATAAATAAACAGTTACTTTGTGCAAAATTTTCATTTTTCTAATTTTCTAAGGAGGTGAAAAAATTAATATCACTGAATCTACCAAAGTAATATATAATAAATGAAGTGTTATTGTTGGAAACCCGCGAGCCAGACACACGTCTAGTGGCAGGCAGGCGGAGCGCGGTGCCTGGCAACAGCGGCGCGGACATGTGCCGTGTTATCGCTACAGATTGCCTCGCCTGCGAGGGCGGGCCGCGTGCCTGCAGATAGCAGACCTTACGACTACAACCCCCCCCCCCCCCCCCCCCCGGTGACCCCCCCGATCTTCTTGGGCAGCCAGGGACACTGCCGGACTGTCAAGTTGGCGACCACACGGTGGAATTTATCAACATTTGTCAAAAATTAGCGCTCAGTTAGTATTAATTTGTGCCATAAGAAACATAATTTGTATTACATTATATAATACGTTATAGCAAACAATAATTTGGTCGCCAACTTGACGTCAAGTTGACAACCACCGTCAAGTTAGCGACCACCCGTAGAAGACATCAACTTTCGAGAATCGTTTCTACACCACGAATTATTGCTCAATTTTTGCTGCCCCCAGGCAAAATTTCTAAATTTTTGTCATTTAAATGAAAACACCATAGTTCTTGATATGTTGTTTTAGCAAACTGACAGCTGGCGACAACTTACTGGAACTTTGAACTGAATCTTTGTCACAAGTTAGTGCTCAATTTGTGTTAATTTTTGCCGTAGAAAACAGACTTTGTGCTACTTTCCATAAAAATTTACAGAATACAGTGAGTTGATCGCTAACTTGACGTCAAATTGGCAAACTATATTCTATAACTTTTTTTGTCATGTAGCACAAATTCTGTTTTCTACGGCACAAGTTAGCATATAATGATCACTAATTTTGGCCATTTTTAACTCAAAATGTCACTGTGTGTTCATCAAGTTGATCGCATGTCTCTGCCGGCTGCTGTCAAGCCAGAGTGCGCGGAAAATACAATCATGCACCTAATAATTATTTTAAGAAATATGTAATATCTACTATTATTAAATTTTCAGTCCGACGCCAATTCTTATATCGCACCTACTCACATATTTCTTCAGATACATTAACTTTTCTTTTATTGTACATTTAAATGTTTCTGTAGCATTACAGTCTGCCGTGCTGTGTGTATTATTCTGACCAACAAAAATTCACCAGTGTGTCCAACTTACAAGCTCTGTCTTAAGCATATGCAATTCTTCGTTTTTATTAAAGTCGTCAGTTACTCTATGTATCTTATTTCCTATCCTCAGTTCTCTAATTTGGTCCAAACATCATCAGTCAGATGTACAGCTCTATATTTTCTCTAACTTGGTCTGAACATTATTAATCAGTAGCAAGGCTCTTCACTCTAACTTCGTTTAAAAATTATAATTAAGTGGTATAACACATCTGTTTCCTATAAGTTGGTTTAAATGTCAAAATGCAGTGGTATTGGTGGTATATCTCGTTTCTTATAGTGTTTCATGCCAGTAATTAATTTTGTAACTTACCAACAAATTTATTTTGTTGAGAATGTTTTCAGATGCACAGTTATATATTGTCACGAGTGTGGGAATACAAATCTGGAAAGTATAGCCTAATTAATTCACTAGCCTGTACAATAAGGTTTTATATAGAAGGAACCATTAATTGATTTACATTTAATCTAATATGTAAACGCAATCAGTACATCGCTCCACACATAGCATTCCATAAGCAGACGGGCACAATATCTATAGCTTGTTCAAAATGTATCTAAATCTTCTAATTGTAAGAAACATAGTGGTCGGAAACTTTTTAATAACTGAAGCCATTAGCGCAATGGGGGAATAAATTTGTTGTGTGCTTAGTTTAGAGAGTAAATGATAATGTGGTTTTGAAAGGTGCTTTCACTTGTGAACCGTACAGAACATACTTACCTGGGCTGGGCCAATATAAAGTTCATTGACATGTAATTCTTATCGAGTGTATCCCAGAAATTCTTCAAAGATGCTGGATGCTTTGAATAGAAAACATTTTGGCTACAGGGAATATACGGATATTGTTGATGGATCAGTTTTTTAATAATTCAAAACATATAATATGCTTTGTACTTGTTTTCATAATGTTCCAGAAGTCACAGAATGTTTTGAAATCCACTTGATCCTGTAAGCCTAGTGAAAAAGATTTTTATTTAATAGCTTAGTAATTTTTTTTAATCATGTAAATTGTTTAATTTGCTCTTAGTTTAAAGTCCCTCGCTCATAATCGTGTGCGTAGGTATGCACTCCTGTATTGTTATCTTTATTTTTGATCATGTGGTAACTTGATTTGTGTCACATTTATCTTATCATTCATTTTTTAAAATCGAAGTGAACAGTCGCTCATAAATAAATAGATATACTTTTCATTGTGATAAGGGATATTTCAAGAGAGCTGTTATTGCATGGCTATAATTAATATTGTTTCAAATACAACGTTGATTACTGTGTCCTGAATACAATACTTATTGGAATTCCTCTGCGCGCCACTCTGAGGCACTGCAACAGCTCTGGTGTCCGACTAGTGGACAACAGCTGACGGCGAGCAAGCTGTTTTTTGCAAATCGAAGAGATGTTATCGAAATTCTTCTGAAGTATAAGAATCGTGGCAGTACTGCCCCACAAAATTTGTTAATCAAAAACCTAGGAATCATAATTAGTCATTTTTCACCACCCTCTCTGCCCCCTTGTCAATTCAATTACTCACCCCATTTAATTCAATAAATGTCAATACACCATCCATCCTCCCCCCTCACACCAACAACCTGCCTCAATTAATCTCAATTAGTATCCACCTTCTTACTAATTTTTCATAAACTCCTCCGTAAGACCTGTTATTAATTTGTGTCTAGAGGGGTGGTCCCACCCTTACGCCCCCTCCCGAACCGCCACTTTTTAGTTCCGAACTATGTTGGTCCGTGGTGGTAGTATTAGTCATCTTGGGCGTTGCTCCTGAAGTTCTCTGCTATGCACCGCTGGTGACAGCCATCTTGGCTTGTAACTTCACATATAATTGATCTTTAGAGTTTTATTACAATTATGAGTGTAGCAGGTGGGATTTGAACCACGAGTGCAGTGGGTGATCTCGTATTCATGAGGCGAGCATGCTTAACATAAGACCACGAGTCAGATTGAGTATGAGAGGATGAAATAAGGTATGGTTACAAGATTATCGAAGGAGGAAATTAGCGAAGGAGGGGAAAGTTTGTGGAGGATATGAAATGATGTAGACATTTTGGTGGATATTCAAATTAAAGAGTGGAAAGAGGAAAATACGAATATGAATCTTTATGTGTTGGTGGCCATCTAGGCCGAAATCTAGGGATAGATTGAAGATAAATTTGTATTTCACTCAATCTTGAAGAGAAAATGTTGAAGACTGTGTGTAGGCCCTTTATGCAGGTCTTGTTGCACTGAGCAGAAATGAGCTCTATCCGGCCGCCCGGGACAGAGAGCTTGGGACAACAAAAGCCTAATAGTAGGGGCCGTTAGGGTATTTCGTATGCTCCTTCCTGAAGAAAGCAAGAGACAAATTTTATTGTGTACCTATATGTCCCAGGATACCGAAATTCCTTGGTGCCACTTTCACAGTGACGTCATTATAAATTGGCAGCCATTTCAAAATGGCCGCCAATTGCATTCATAAAACAAGCTGTATCTCTGCTTTCCTTCATCCGATTTTAACTTTGTTTTTTTTTATTAGACAGATCTTCTAACGGTGATTAAATTAGTTATCTACTACATTTTTCATAGGTCTAATAATTTTCAAAACAATTAGGAAAAACTTAATATTTAAGAATTTTTATTTTAAATATTTTGTTACTGTAAAACAAAAAAGCAGTAAACGATAATTAGTGTTTTATGAAAGTTAAAGATAATTTGTTAAGCTTTAATTTAATATATTACACAAGATTCTGTTCTTCAGTATACCAACACAGTAAGCGAATTAATCTGGGAAAGTGTATTTTTTGTAATTGACAAATGCTCCTTATTAAACTTTATTTATTTTATATAATGATTTATTTAATCCTCATGTATTTTTTTTTTCAATTTATGCATAATATTTACACTACAAGTGAATTTATCTTTATTATTTTATTATTGTGTTAAGGAGAACATGTTGATAACAAAAAAAGAAAACACAAATATGAATAGTCTTATCAAACCAATTAAATATTTTTATTCTTATATTTCTTGGTGCGAAATTAATCTTTTAAACAAACCATGTACTCATTTTTGACGTTCTTATGCATAACATAAAAAAAATTAAAATTAAATCAACTGAAATTATTGCTCAAATAGCATCTCATGTCGCATTGTCTCATAAATAGAGTTATAATTAGGTACATAATAATTGCATTATGTAGACATAATAATACAGCTGTCATGAATATTTTTAATCATTTTGATTTCACATAAAATGAACACCATTTTCATCTTCATCTTCACTTTCGAATGTGAATGTTCCACTGTTCAATTTGTTTCCACACAAGTCAGCATCTCCACCACAATTACACATTTCTGTGCAGGGGAGGTTACTTTTTGAACACTTACAGCGAACAGTTTGACATTTTGTTTTGACACAGTTGCACTTAACAAGCTGAAGTATTGCTTGAGGGGCTGGAATATTGTTGCAAGTAACAGGGACTAAGTGTCCATCTTCATATTTCCAGCCAAACTCTGTGGGATTTGCTGAACTTGGATGTCGTTTGTCGCACTGATGCCATTCCATTGCCTGCAAATGTGCCCTCAGTATAGCCAATCTAAGTGAAGACCTCGTTGGAGGGAGATTTTCACCCACCACTTGCTTTTGTGTAAAAAGCCACCATCTCAATTCTCTAATTGTAGTAATAGTTGTGACTTGATGTAAGTTTTTGGACGTACGCCATTGCTAAGAACTTTTTCTGTTGAAGAAAAACTAATAAATAAAATAAATAAATAAAAATACCCAAAAAAGACAAAAAACACACAAAATTAAGCAAACAATTGCTGTTGTCAACAAGGATATGAACACCACAAAATATTCCGAAACAGGAATATGGTCAACAAACAAAGAAAAATGTACTAAGAGAACGAAAAAAAAAAAAAAAAAAACACAAATGATGACAACACAAAAATATTGAACCCAAAATAATTCAGCACAACAGTTGAAACGAGACAAAAACACGACAAAACGAAAAGACAAACAAATACAATAGTTTTACCAAAACAGAAACAAGCGACATTTCAGGAACTGCTATCTGCTCCCGTCCTCAGGCAGAGACGCACATGGTACGGAAACACAGGTGCGACTGCTCAGAAAAGATGCACATTCACTTGTGCCCTTAGCAATCTGACGCCAAGCAACTACCACATCCCGACCTGTGCGTGCTGCATATTTTAGAAACTGCTAAGCTAAAAGGTTGGACAATTCGTCCTTTGTCTTTTCATGGGAAAGGAGCTTCTGTTTTGAAATTGTATAAATAGTAGTTTCAGATTGAATTCGGTAAAGAGTTGGCTCAACATTAACACGGCGCCTTTCCCTAGTGAACTGCTTTAAGGAATCTTCTATGTATGAGTTAAATATCAAGTGGATGCATTTGTATGAACGATATTTATTAGTAATGCGGTTTATAAAGTGGTCTTCCAAGTCTGAACAAGTCTTAATGTGAGTTGGTTTGTCTAGCGCCTGTACCTCGGCCATGGGATCAATAATAGCAACACTGCCACTTAAGTTGGGTTGCATTGCTTCGACCATGTCTGAGTGGGATATCTTCATGCTGGAAGTTGTATAGTAATGACTCGAGTAGTTCCATTAGCTTACTCTTCTGAGAGCAGTGCAACATTGTTCCATCAGGAGCAAACATTGAACGTGGTACAACAGAAAGTTCATAATTACTGATGGTATCGCACACATCCACCCGAGGACGGGATCTGGCCACTATGAGCAATCTCGCAAAGAGGTCCCTGTCTTGTTTCAGTTCCAAAACAGCGTCTTTCATTTTTATTTGTACTGTCTTCACTGAATGTTTGCAGGTGCTAAGATTTAATTTTTTTATGGGATCCCATAGGTTTACTTGACCAGTAATTATGCGCTCTGTTGTGAATTTAATAAACTGTTTTTGTCCTATGGTTAACATGTTACACATATCTTCCTTCGTCTTCTGAGGCATAACACACATTGTTCTTATGTTTATCAATTCATCTCTGCAGTATTTAAATGGGTTCCCGACTCTTTCAAGGGTTTTCAAAAGTGCTGAAACATTTTTGCTTTGCCTTCCTGAAGCAACTTTTAACAGTTCATGATGTTTGGTTTTATCATATCCCTGAAACCCAGCCATATACATAGCTTCTTTTACAAGTCGCGTAAGCTCAGGAGAGGTGAGAAAGAAACGGGTTCTTTGCATTTTCATTAAGAGTAATTCCTACAATTCCTCCCATAACTTTCATAGCCCTGTTTTCATGCTCTGAGGCTTCATCTGCACCCAAACTACAAAATGGTACTTGTATTTTGTTAACTACCCAGTTTCCCTTTACAACTCTTCCCAAATTTCTAGATCTGTAGTTTTAAGTGTTTCCATTTCAGCCAGGTACCAAGCAATCATGCCAGAGTAGTTAAAGAGGTCCATTGCAAAGAAATATTTTGTGAAGTCATGTAAGGAAGAAAGATGCAAGTGCCAATCCCCTGTGCGTACTGAGCTTACAAATGCTAGCATGGACTGTACCATCTTCATGTACTGCCTCATTACTTTGAAAGTAGGGTTCATAACTTCATTTGAAGAGTCGAAACATTCAAACATATTGATGATATCCTCACAGGTATACATAAGATCTTTGTGAGCCATTTTAACATCTCCATCAGTAAAGTCTTTAATAAGGACTTTCAATTTAAAACTTAAAATCTGCTTCACTTCTGGATACTGCTCAAAAAATGATTCTTGGTAAAGTGATAAAGAGATATGAGAACGACTTTATGAGCCTCTAGTGCTCTCCGTACATGCCTACCTTCCAAGATTTGTTTCACAGTTGCAGGGCCATATATGTTGGACTTGACCCACAATTCTGGGATACCTGTGCCATCGATATATTTGCCTATAGTTCTTAGTTGAGCTATAATAATATGCAACTCTCCAGGTCGAAGGATCCATTTGTTTTGGTTGTCGGTGTGGTTGAATTCCAGGTGCTTAACTGGTCTACAAAGTCCCATATCCAAAGTGACTACTACCTTCTTTTGGCTACATTGCACCATAGTATTGATTTTCTCTAAGGTCTTCATAAACTTAATTTGAGTTTGACTGTCTGTAAGTGACTCAGCAATGAGTGGCAGTACACACACCCGAGTTCTCTGACAGACTGAACCTATGAGGGAGTTGTATGCAGACCAAGTATATGTGTGGTTAGCTTCAGGTAAGCTGATGTTCACTGAGTTGTCTTCAAAAAAAAATTCATTTGATTCTTTATCAGGGTGCTCAATCAAGGAAGATACAGATGTTGCCTGTAGTATCAAACAAGCAGTATTATCTAATTCTGATCCTTCAAATACATTACTGTACATGTTGGTGTTCAATTCTGCATTTAAAACTGGCATAGATGGTTTCAATTGTTTTGACCTCAGATGTACTGCTTCTTGTTTGTTATAGCTAATTTTTCTCCCAGATTTCACTATGTGATTTTCCAGTTAACACCAGGAGTACACTTGTGTCATATTCTTGCATCTCTTGGTAGACTACCATAACAGTTCCATGCAGGGTTTGCTTCCCATCACGTGTATCTTCTTGAAAGTCAATATTATCCGCAGCACAAAATATGAACCTACCTATTGTCAGGTCAGGAGGAATGTAAACACCATCATTTTTTTCCATCCTATGTAAAACTTCACCCACTATCTGATCTTCTAGTTGTAAAATCCTATGGTAGTCAACACAGCAGCCAAACCCATTTAGAATCCCAATAAGTTTCTTACTTATGCTTTCTTTGTGAACAGCTATTCCAACAGCTAATGGAACTGGTATATCATGAATGTGGCGAGATAACTGGGAATCCTTCTTTGCTACTTGGCGTGATGACATGCATTCATACATCAAACTTTGAGAAAGTCGTACAGCTCTGTTATTTACTTCTGACGATTTGCTAGCATTCACATGGGACATATCTACTTGGCCAACAAGGCACCACTTGAAGTGACGTCGTCTGGCCGACGACCACCCCAGAGCCCGACCTGCACCCGCCAGTATACGCTCCCGCTAACGGAACACACCCCTGGCCATGGCCCACCCGAGTCAGGCGACCCGAACAGCAATCAAAGACAAAGCCGCGGAAACCTGAGTAGACAAGAGAAGAACCGTACCCATTCCTCCTAAAACATTAAATTAGGATTTTAGCGACAATAAAATCTCTTCCAGACACACCCGTTTGGAGTCTAGCGTAATGAGGTCACGCCTGGCGCGAGAGAGGCCGAGCCTCCCTCAGATGCCATGCTAGTTCGGCAGTTCAGCGCAGCTCACGGACCGGGGCGGACCTACGTCCCACGGAGAGGCAACATCCTTTGTCTACATCGAAAGTAACGTCCGGTAAATATAGTCACTAATTAACCAAACCCCTTTTATTACTTAACCTCTCCGTGAGTACCCGGTCCCGTTTTACGGTCCAGGACCTAATCCGGCCGCATCAACTTAAGGACACCCCGCACCACACTTGGTCAGTGGGGCTGCTCTTCAGCATACGGCACGGGCCGTCTCCCGCAACGTACAGAACTTTGTTTAAGGTCACGCGCACGGCGCTGACCACAAACCCGCAAGGGAACTTGGACAAACTTAATTGCGGTGCGTGTTTCACCACAGTGGGCACAACACCCGCGCCGAGACATTTGCATACGGGATTGGCCGTCTCCAATCGCCCACCCCCTTAATTCAGTGTATTTTTGTATCCCGTATTTTGTACTGCTAACTTACGTTACCCGAGTAACGAGTGCCACGTAACTTGTGCGCACCCCCTTAATTCAGTGTATTTTTGTATCCCGTATTTTGTATTGCTAACTTACGTTACCCGAGTAACGAGTGCCACGTAACCTGAACGCGCCCCCTTAATTCAGTGTATTTTGTGTCCCGCCTTTGTGTTACGAAATTACGTTACCTGCGTACCCAGTGAGACGTCTGAGACATAACAGCATCCGAGGCCACGTAACGCGGAACACAAACAATACGGCGCCACGGAATAACAAGTAAAAAACCCCCGGGGACCTCTGTAGAGTGTTGTATTGTGTACGACTCGCTCCTCTGAATAAAAGGTACGACACCACCACCTCAACTCCACGTCTCTTATTTAAAATCATCTCACGCAACACCGCCGCCGGCCCTAGTGGGCCACGCAGGGGCACATACATCCACGACCCCAAATTCACGACTAGAAACGAGCTAGTCTGGCGCCCACCCGGACAACACAGATCAAGAACCGCCTTTTCCCACTAGGAGCCACACCGGGACTCGAGCCCGAGACCCCGTACGACGGCATTTGGCGCCCGCTGCGTGGGGCAGAAAATAACGTGAAAAATTTTTTTTTCTCCACCTCCTGGACATTTTCGAGATAAATTCACCAACAGGCGACAGCGGAGACACGAAACGGCCATTTTGGACACAGGAAGGGTCGAAGGCCAGACAGACCGGCGCGACGAGGCGAGCGGACAAAGGACACTCCAACCACCCCCACCTCCACACGTCATCACGGCGAGGCGAGCAACGGAGCGACGTCACCACCCCCACCCCGCGCGGACCGTTTTCGCCTCTTCTTTGTGCGGCTGTCCGGGCGCTCTCGGCCATCGCCTCACACGCCCATCCGCACCCCCGCCGATGCCGCGGCCATTCTCGGCCTCTGTTTTGTGCGGCTGTCCGGGCACCTGCCTAGCCGGCGAGCGCGACCCCGCGCGCAGACTTGCACAGCGCGCACAGAGCCACGAGTGAAAAACACGACTCGACACAGCTGAACACGCACGATAACAAGAGATGGATGCAGACGAATGCAGCGGGTGTTACCACCTCTACCCGAGATGGTACTTAAACGGCAGGATCGCCGCGGGGTACGAGTGTGGCTATTGTCAAGAGTATCGCACATACGGGATGACGATGTGTGGAAGCCGGTCGTGTCCTGGAGGAAGTAGCATGGGCTACCACTGCGACGAGTGTACCGACCTATGGCATCGTGACTGCACCAACGAGCGTGAAGGTACTTTGAGGCGCGAGTCCTTCACGTTCACGTGCGCGCGATGTACCGCAGAACGAGCCACCCAAGTGCAGTATTCGGGAGCAGCGCTACTAATTCCTCCCCTACGATACGCCGCGACAATTCACGACATCGAGACGCCACTCACGCAGACGCAAGACGTATCACGAACTGATGCCCCGACGACATCCGCACCGTCACGTACAACCGTCCCGACGCCGACGACCTTCATCATGCCGCCAACAATCCCGCTCCCGTCGCCTCCTGTCCCGGAGCCACCAACCTCGGCATCCCTCGTAGACCTGACGCCTCCCGACCCATGTCCGGAAACACCGTCACCAGCGAGACCACGCTACATCAACCTGACGCCACTCACGCCGACGCACTACGCCTCACCAAGGACGCCTTCCGTCCCGACGCCGACGCTCGTCAACCTCTCGCCGCCAATCCTGCTCCATCCACCCCCGGGCCCAAAGCCACCAGCCTCAACACCCCTCGCAGACCAGACGCCACTCAACATGACTGTGACGACGCTGGACCCGCCGAAGCCGACCGAACGACGCATGACGCCGACCGTCCCACCGCAGTCTGTCACGACGTCACGAACCCGCCTCGTGTCGGAGGCAACTCACGACGCCGGGATGGCCTCGCCACCGCACCTGACCACCGTCACCGTGCCGCGAAGGACCATTCCGACGCAACCCGCATCGTCTCCGACACACGCCTCATCCGGGACGCCACCAGACTCGACAACGACACGTCGCGCCACACCGTCGCCACCGCCTAGCTTCAACGTCATGCAGCCGGCCTCACTGCCACATGAGTACGCGGTCTCAAAACAGCAGCTGGACAAGGCAACGCCCAGGGCCACGACGCCGAGACGCCTGTGCGAGGCCCCGCCGCCTGGATTCGCCCCGCGGTGCCCGCCTGGCTTCGATGCTCAGGCGCCACGACGCCGCCCCTCGGCCGGCCTGCCACAGCAGCCGCCGAGGCGACGCGCACTCTGCACGCCAGAGGCGCCACGACGCCGCCCCTCGGACAGCCTGCCACAGCAGCCGCCGAAGCGACGCGCGCTCAAGCCGCCAGAGGCGCCACGACGCCACCCCTCGGCCGGCCTGCCACAGCAGCCGCCGAGGCGACGCGCACTCTGCGCTCCAGAGGCGCCACGACGCCGCCCCTCGGACAGTCTGCCACAGCAGCCGCCGAGGCGACGCGCGCTCAAGTCGCTAGAGTCGCCACGACGCCACCCCTCGGCCGGCCTGCCACAGCAGCCGCCGAGGCGACGCGCACTCTGCGCTCCAGAGGCGCCACGACGCCGCCCCTCGGACAGTCTGCCACAGCAGCCGCCGAGGCGACGCGCGCTCAAGTCGCTAGAGTCGCCACGACGCCACCCCTCGGCCGGCCTGCCACAGCAGCCGCCGAGGCGACGCGCACTCTGCGCTCCAGAGGCGCCACGACGCCGCCCCTCGGACAGCCTACCACAGCAGCTGCCGAGGCGACGCGCGCTCAAGCCGCCAGAGGCGCCACGACGCCACCCCTCGGACAGTCTGCCACAGCAGCTGCCGAAGCGACGCGCACTCTGTGCTCCAGAGGCGCCACGACGCCGCCCCTCGGTCAGCCTGCCACAGCAGCCGCCGAGGCGACGCGCGCTCAAGCCACCAGAGGCGCCACGACGCCGCCCCTCGGTCAGCTTGCCACAGCAGCCGCCGAGGCGACGCGCGCTCAAGTCGCCACAGGCGCCGCGCCACAACACCGTGACGTCACCGCGGCTACCGGGTCGCCTGAGCTCCCTGCATCTGCCTGACGCAATGCAGGTCGACGCCACGGCACCTGGACGCCCGACCGCCCCACCACCGCACGTGACCGTCACTCGGCCGATGACACCTGTCATCCGTCTGGCAAGACGAGCCGCGAAACGCCCGCATGTCAGCAAGGCTGAGCCGGGCCGTGCCGAGCGCCGCCCGCGCTTGCTGCCCGCCTGCCGAGAGCCACCTGACCTTGGTCGCCGCCGCCCCTGCCGGCCGGCACCCTGGCCACCACCGCACCGCCGCTCGCTGCGAGACACCGCAGCCACACTCGGAACCACTGTCAACCCCCGAGAACGAGTCCGGGGAGGTGCTTAGGGCACAACCGCACAACGACCACGCCGACACCACCCTCATGATGATGGAACTGGACGACGGGGACGAGGAGGCCTCTACTCCAAACCCGCCCGGCACACCGGAACGGGAGAGGAGGCTGTACCCATCCACGCCGTACCAGACGCTGAGGGCCAACGTCAACAGGCCACCTCGACGAGTCGACCCCCGGATGTTCGGCGTGGGACGACCCGGGACAGGTGCTCGGGCCCTACCAACTGCGGCCACTGCGAGCACCACCCGGGTGGAGCTGTTGCCGGAGCTAGGAGGCGCCACGACGCCGCCCCCGGCACGCCTGCCACGACGGCAACCGGGGCGGCGCGCACGTTGGCCCAGTCGGCCACGTTCACCAGGTCCAGTGCGCTGACCCTATCAGCCGCTGACCCCGCCCAGGCGCCACGACGCCGCCCCCGGCACGCCTGCCACGACGGCAACCGGGGCGGCGCGCACGTTGGCCCAGTCGGCCACGTTCACCAGGTCCAATGCGCTGACCCTATCAGCCGCTGACCCCACCCAGACGCCACGACGCCGCCCCCGGCACGCCTGCCACGACGGCAACCGGGGAGCGCGCACGTTGGCCCAGTCGGCCACGTTCACCAGGTCCAGTGCGCTGACCCTATCAGCCGCTGACCCCACCCAGACGCCACGACGCCGCCCCCGGCACGCCTGCCACGACGGCAACCGGGGCGGCGCGCACGTTGGCCCAGTCGGCCTTGATCACCAGGTCCAGTACGCGGGGCCAACCAGCTGCTGAGCCGCGAACCACGCCGGGATGGAGCGGCCGGAGCTAGGGGTGGCCCCATGTTAGCGGGACCATAAGCGGCGCAAGGTCGGGCTTCACAGGGGGGGGGCGTTTGACGTCGTCTGGCCGACGACCACCCCAGAGCCCGACCTGCACCCGCCAGTATACGCTCCCACTAACGGAACACACCCCTGGCCATGGCCCACCCGAGTCAGGCGACCCGAACAGCAATCAAAGACAAAGCCGCGGAAACCTGAGTAGACAAGAGAAGAACCGTACCCATTCCTCCTAAAACATTAAATTAGGATTTTAGCGACAATAAAATCTCTTCCAGACACACCCGTTTGGAGTCTAGCGTAATGAGGTCACGCCTGGCGCGAGAGAGGCCGAGCCTCCCTCAGACGCCATGCTAGTTCGGCAGTTCAGCGCAGCTCACGGACCGGGGCGGACCTACGTCCCACGGAGAGGCAACATCCTTTGTCTACATCGAAAGTAACGTCCGGTAAATATAGTCACTAATTAACCAAACCCCTTTTATTACTTAACCTCTCCGTGAGTACCCGGTCCCGTTTTACGGTCCAGGACCTAATCCGGCCGCATCAACTTAAGGACACCCCGCACCACACTTGGTCAGTGGGGCTGCTCTTCAGCATACGGCACGGGCCGTCTCCCGCAACGTACAGAACTTTGTTTAAGGTCACGCGCACGGCGCTGACCACAAACCCGCAAGGGAACTTGGACAAACTTAATTGCGGTGCGTGTTTCACCACAGTGGGCACAACACCCGCGCCGAGACATTTGCATACGGGATTGGCCGTCTCCAATCGCCCGCCCCCTTAATTCAGTGTATTTTTGTATCCCGTATTTTGTACTGCTAACTTACGTTACCCGAGTAACGAGTGCCACGCAACTTGTGCGCACCCCCTTAATTCAGTGTATTTTTGTATCCCGTATTTTGTATTGCTAACTTACGTTACCCGAGTAACGAGTGCCACGTAACCTGAACGCGCCCCCTTAATTCAGTGTATTTTGTGTCCCGCCTTTGTGTTACGAAATTACGTTACCTGCGTACCCAGTGAGACGTCTGAGACATAACAGCATCCGAGGCCACGTAACGCGGAACACAAACAATACGGCGCCACGGAATATCAAGTAAAAACCCCCCGGGGACCTCTGTAGAGTGTTGTATTGTGTACGACTCGCTCCTCTGAATAAAAGGTACGACACCACCACCTCAACTCCACGTCTCTTATTTAAAATCATCTCACGCAACACCGCCGCCGGCCCTAGTGGGCCACGCAGGGGCACATACATCCACGACCCCAAATTCACGACTAGAAACGAGCTAGTCTGGCGCCCACCCGGACAACACAGATCAAGAACCGCCTTTTCCCACTAGGAGCCACACCGGGACTCGAGCCCGAGACCCCGGACGACGGCAGAAGAAATAGTACAGTTCCATTGGCACAATATCATCCACATTGTCTTGTAATAGAGACCCTTCAAAGTTCCAATTTTTTGCTCCCAATGCGAGTTTTCTGATACACTTTGCTGCAGAGTACAAATTCCTCAGGTTTTCTCCAACATTTTCGTCTTCTGCTTGTACCATTGCGACATCTTTAACTGCTTTCAATGACACCCTTTCCGATTCATTTTTACGCTTTGGAGAACTGAACAGCACGTCAAACTCCAAAAGTTGTTCTTCAATCAACTTCTTTATCTGCCATCTACTCTTAACTTCACTTTCAGGGACACCATTTGTTAGACAAATATTTTTGTACACATTTTTCAATTCTGCCATACTAACAACATGTCCTTGTTCCAAAAAATCTATTAGCGAATTAATAAATTCAATGTCTGATGCCTCAACAAATTTATCTTGCTTTTGATATGGAACATTTACTTGCCGTAACTTGTTGTTAACATTTGTATTCCAACAATTTTTATGATACATTACATCAATGGCGTGAGCATCTACAGGATTTAAACTTTCATTTACTCGCACACGTAACCTATCGTCATTACTGAGTTCTACAGCTTTCAACAGTTTTTCCCCGGCAATATCAGTTTGCACTAAATGTAGTTTATTGTGGTTGGTTGGACCATTGTCACAAAAAAATGCAAACAGATTTCACATAAACACTAGTTTTTGCTCTGGTGTATGGTAAATGTAGAGAAGAGCTACATTCTTGTTGACACTCTATTGAACTTCGGGACTGTTCAATGAACATTCTGTGGGCACGTTCCATATGCCCTTTATGTGTGGCATTTTGATAGCAAGAACGATGCCACTTTTCTTTGTTTACTTCAAAGTCTGTTGCTGTCAACTCACCTAGGCACATTTTAAACTCCACAAAGTTCAAGTCATTCCATGTTGCTCGCTCTGTGATACAGTTGTATAACTTCTCATAACTTTCTTTACGTTTTGGTTCCGAAACACTTTCTGCAGTCTCTAACTGGCACAATAAACACAGTGTTCATGTTATTTCCGAGGTTCGCCTTCTCTTAGCAGAAGGTGGCAGGTTGAACTTAGCAACTGATTTTATGTTCTCCATCATAGCTTACTCAACAGTTCACCTGAAAAATAAAATAAAATTATGTGACATTACAATCACAGGTTAGAGAGAAGATAGAACAAGCAGAAATATTTGTGACATTTTTTATCAATTACAAAAGTACACTTTCCCAGATTAATTCACTAACTATGTTGCTGTACTGAAGATCAGTATCATTGTGTAATATATCAAATTAAAACTTAATAAATTATCTTTAAGTTTCATTAAACACGTATTATCGTGTACAGCTTTGTTTTTTCACAGTAACAAGATGTTTAAAATAAAAATTATTAAATATTCAATTTTTCCAAAATTTTGGGAAAATGGTTAGTCCTATGAAAAATCTAGTAGGCAACAAATGTAATCACCGTTAAAATATCTGTCTAATAAAAAAAAACAAAATGAAAATCGGATGAAGGAAAGCAGAGATACAGTTTGTTTTATGAATGCAATTGGCGGCCATTTTGAAATGGCCGCCAATTTATAATGGCGTCACTGTGAAAGTGGCACCAAGGCATTTCGGTATCCTGGGACATATAAGAACACAATAAAATTTGTCTCTTGCTTTCTTCACGAATGACCATACGGACTTCAATTTTCTATCCTAAGGGACTGGACTATAAGTCATTCCACGCAAATACGGCAATTTACAACCAACTTTAATATTTTTACAAGAGAATGAGCAAACATAACAATAGAGAAGTTACATTGTGACCTTCATACACGTGTTTACTATCAATAAAAATTAAATTTAGAGTGCAAACCATTGTACAGCTTGCACCAGGGCCTCTGAAGGCCTCCAATGTATTGTTTTCATGGAGTATATCACAAACAGTATTTTTTTTCGCCCACTTTGGCAGTTGTTACCGATAGAGCTGGTACATAGGTACCTTTCTACAGGTATATACTATGAAATAAAAAATAAATTAGCGAGCAAACTATTGTACAGGTTGTCGCAGGAGTCCTCAAGGCCTCCAATGTGTTGTATTCACAGAGTATATCACAAACATGATTTTTTCGCCCACTTTGGCAGTTGGTACCGATAGGACTGGTACATAGGTACCTTTCTACATTGTTGCTGCCTCATTCATGTTAGGACCTTGATTCAGTATTCCCGTAACTATTATCTTTACCATCATATCGACATTGTATTGTTTATTGAATAAATGCGAATTCGAAGGCACTTATAAAACTGTCGAATCTAAGATGTCCGTCTTGATAATTTTTTTTAAATTTTTTATTGTCCCAGATTTATTTTTAATTATGAGTTGATTTTCGGTCTACCCTCAAAGAGAAACACGTATATGAGCAGTGCTACAGTGTTCTGCATGTAGACTGCCCTAGCGAAACATGAGTACATCAGCTGGTTAAATAATAAAAGAGAGTCACTGGTGTATTTTATGCGGTGATAATAGGAAATAGTAAAGAAAACAACTACATAACACTTCTTTCAGCATGCTGTTAATAAAATGGAGGAGGTGCGGATTTTAAAATAGGTACTTCACAACATGTAACTGTAACTGTATGATGTTTACCCAGCGTTTTTGGTTGTCACATGAAAGCATAACTGCTCTGCCATTCCATCTTTATGCGCACTAGCCGATCACTTGGTGCACTCATACGTGTCTTCTGCAATACTGCTAAGGAGTGGAATGACTTAAATCATCTCCAGATCTTACGTAGGTACCAAGAGTCAGAAATATATGCGAAGTGAACTAGTGGCTGCTCAAGAAGAAATGAAGAAGATTGACAAAAACAGCATTCATTTTGAAGGTAAATTACAGTGTTTGGTGCAGCATCTCGCACAGCAATAACAGCAGCTTGCTCAACAGGAGCAACCAAACAGCATGTAGGTGCTGTAACCAAGGAGTGCCATAGGATGATAAAAGAAACGACAGCTGTTGTCAACTAGAAGTGTGTGCCTAGGGAAGTCAAGGTGGAAGGCACAACCAATGGCTACCTCAAATTCAAGCCAACCAACTTTGATGGCAATCTTAGCGGGCAGTATACAGACGACAGTTCGCAGAAGCTGCTGAAGTGATTGGCTGAACATTGAAGAAAGGGCCATGGCACTCGTTTTGGACCTTAGAGAACCTTCGCTCGAGTTTCTTCAGACCATACCAGTTCCGGAACAGGACTATGCTGTATTATGTAGTAGAAGCTTTCAAGTAAGCAGTAGCGGATCCAGAGGGGGGGGGGGGGGGGCTAAGGGGCTCAAGGCCCCCCCCCCCAAAAGCATCTGGATCCACTATTGTTTTAGTGTTTGCCTTGATAAAGCCTAGCCTCAGCTGGGTCAAGCCCCTCCCAAACCAAAATCCTGGATCCCCCACTGCAAGTAAGGTATGGCAACCGACAGATGAGCGAAGTGTACAGGACTGCTTTGAAGAGACGCGAACAGCGATCCTCAGAAACACTTAGGGAATTCGAGGCTAACAATGAGAGGCTTGTGCAACTTGCTTACTCAGAGGCTCCTGTAGAGAGCCGACATCAGCTAGCTACTAGCGCATTTATTGATGGACTCAGGGCTGCAGATGTTCAGAAAATCCTTTATTTGGCCCACAGAAGAACAGCTGCAGTGCCATTGTTCACGCCCTGGAAACCGAAGGTGCCTCCACTGCCTCAAGAAACATGAGCATGATGGCAAGGCGAAGTGTGATACAACCATACAAGGTGAATGCCATTTCCAGTACTAACAGTGGAAATATCCTCGGGTGCATTACGAAAGTGTCTGAATAGTTACGAGCTTCGGTGACCTAAAGGTCGCACAGGGTGCTTTAGTAGTATAGAAAAGGGGCGCCGAGGACTGGCTTCTGGCTGAGGATTGAAGATTGTTTACATTGTGACATCACGGCGGCCATCTTGGATGAGTGTAACGGGACATAGCGTAACGGGACATAGCGTAACGGGACATAACGTAACGGGACAAGTAGATCATGGCAGCCATTTTGGATCCGCCATCTTGGATCCGCCATTTTGGATGACGTCATTGTGTTCTCGAAAATTCCGACGATGTGTTTTCCGCCACATTGGATGATGACGTCACCGTTGCAATTTTGGTTACGGCCGCCATCTTTAACTTTTTTATTTATTATCCGATTTTAATGAAATTTTTTTAAAAATTATAAAAAAATTAATTTAATAAAATTTTAATAAAAAATATTTATAAAAAATATACATTAACGAAACGGAGCTCGGAGTCCGCGGTTCGAACCCGACGAGTGCAAAAAAAAATTAAAAATGGCGACCGATCCTTCCCCCTAGGTGACTGCAGGCAGACTGACTCCCACCACTTTTTTTCAAAGCATATATATCGTCACCTAGTATGACGTCATGTCCGCCATCTTGTCTTCGATGCTGGAGACCACCATCTTGTTTTCGGCCGCTAGAGTACGCTGACGCCATGTTAGTTTAACTCTTACCCGCTAGAGTGCAGTAATCATTTATTATTGCTGTGACACCCGCCATCTTGTCATTTGGCCGCCATCTTGAAAATCCATAATTATTTAGCTAGAAATTCGGGAAAAGTTCCAAAATTCATTAAATAAATCACTCATTAATTTACATATTGATTCGATGGATTCCTGTCCTCGGTTCGATACCCGATCGATGCAATAATGTTTAATTTTATGAAGAAAAAAACAATAACTTCAATAAACCATGTTCAACATTCTTAAAGAGACTTTAAATCCTCTACTACCATCATCCTATAAGCCATCAAGACCAACATATTGGAAATTCGTTATTTTAATGCTAGAGATTCGGGAAAAAGTTCAAAATTCATTAAATAAATTTGTAATCTATATACTGACTGATTAGATCGACTAAGCTCCTTGGTTCGATCCCTGGCCGATACAAAACAACTTTAATTTTAAAAAAGTACCACTAATGTGTAAGGTTTGAGAAAATAAAAACACCGCAAGTTCTTTTTAAAAAAAACTTTTATTACATACATACTACACTACTACAAGTACAAAAAAATTACACAGACAAATTACTAAAGCCTTGTGGATTTCTCGACGTCTGCATCTGCCACCCACGAATTGAAGCGAGGTGGAAAGCCCCACCACTTGACGTAGGACAGTCCATTTCTTCGTTTTATAATCTTCTCCACCAAGTACGTATCGGGATACAACGTAGGCTGAATCTCTTCGGCATAGAAGCCGCCATGGATAGGTTTGTGGTCCAAATCTTCGAGGTAGTAGGTCCTAGGCTCTGATTCACGAACATGTGTCACACGGAAAAGTTCGGGACTCCAGTTCGCAGTGAAACCTTTCTCGAAGATACCTTTCTGCTTGGAGATTCGCACAATGTCGCCGACGTTAGCTTTACGCTTTCGTGGATCTTTCTTCTTCGTGTTGGGAAAAACTGTTTGAAGCAGGCGATTATCCTTTACGTCCTTTGGCTTCATTTTCGTGGTAGAATGCACAGTGGAATTATACTCGCTTATTAGTTTCGGCAAGATGTCAAGCCACTTGTAATTTCCGTTAGCCGTGAACTGCCGCCACATCTTGGAACGCAAAGTTCTGTTAAACCTTTCGACAACGGAGGCTTTGACGTTACTAAATGTAGAGTAGTGTTTGATGCCATACTTCTTCACCAAAGCCTTGAAGGTCGCATTGTAGAATTCTTTCCCGAGGTCCGTTTGCAGGTGCGACGGTACACGTCCATCACGCAAAATATTGTTCATGGCCTTGGCTACGTCAGTTGCAGTCTTTGATTTGACAGGTCTAGCCCAAGCGAACTTGCTATAAACATCGATGGCTGTCAACATGTACTTGAAACCTTTATTCAATCGGGAATACGGTATCATCTCAACAAGGTCCGCCTGGAATAAATCATCAATTCCTCGAACTATGACTTTGCGACGAAGGTATTTCCGTCTAGCAGGAGCATGAAGTTCGCGAGCGATTCCGGTTCGACTCATTGTATGTAGCCGGCTTCCTTCAGTTCTTCAAGTATGGAGACTATTTCGTTGATGTGCGAATAGTTTCCTACACTAAGCGATGCATGTAGAATTCTAAGGCGATCAACTAATTCATTAGGGTCGTTCCAATATACATAGTCAAATGTCTGACCACTTTCTAGCTTTTTTAAACCTTCGCCATGTATTGTTAGTTCACTGAAGAGATTAGCGAGAATGTCGATTTTTTCATGATCTACGTCTTTATATACACCACTATCTGGATCGTTATCGCGAAAATGTGCATTGGTTAGCTCTAGCAGTTTTTTGTACTCTTGTAAGTCGTTGTGAGAATATCCTTTAGGCTCCCTGCGAAACAGCAATTCGTACAGACCCGGAGTCCCGCGCGTTTTGAACTCTGCTACGCGCACGATATTTCCTGGTAGAAAGTCTATTTCTTTAGCACCGAGGAACCATTTATTATGTTTTCTGTACACTCCGTAGGTCGTGTCATTATTCCGGCTCGTAAACGATATCAGGTATGGTCGGACCATTGCATTAACTTGATGTCCCTTTTTCGGTATTTTCTTCTTGTGCATGGACTCTGTACTTGTTAAGTCCTCTTCTTCTCGATCTGGTTCATACTTTCTCTTCTTTACAGTCGGCATTTCATCTTCAACTTCTGTCTTCACAATGAAGGCTGGTTCTTCCTTGTTTTTAAGTTCGTCGAGGCGACTAGTGATTGGTTTAAATATCTCCTCATTTTCCATCTCACATGCAAGTCTGGTTCGTCTAGCAAGTAAATATTTTTCGCGAACAGACTGTATAGCTCGATGAAGGTCACTGCCCAGGTCCGACATTGTACTGGCTGAAAACCTATTGCAAGACCTCCTTTTATACTTTTCTATTCGTTCGCAGAAACTTCTTTCTTGTGTTTGGACAAATCTGAATTTGTTGACGATTGAGATAGTGATGCTTTCAGACTACTTTGAAAAGTCCTCAGATCGTCCCATCTTTGTGCATTCGAAACTTCGATCATGTCGCGAATGCGAGAATCCGAAGCTTCCACGCGCTGGTCTATGGCTACGAGGTACTCAAGTAATTCCTTTTTCACCCCGTCTATTTTTTGAGCCAGTAGCGAAATGTATTTGCGGATAACGTCGTCATGAGACTTGAGAGCAGTACGTAAGTCTCGACTGCTACGTCCAAATTTCGAAATGCTATGACTCATGTTTGGTGATAAACTGATCGAAACCTCGTCTGTACCTGCCCTTATATAGAGGCCAGTCTTTGACTATAACTAGGAATCCGTGTTCTTCTTTCCAACACAAGGAGCACATGTCTTTGAATTCCTGGAATGTCATGTCGGTGTTTACGTGATCATCATAAGCGTGGCGTAAATTAAGTTCGTCCATGCGAAACAAAACTATGACATTTGCGTTGTCTCGTAGGAGATGTTTTGGAATACGACTGTACGTCTGACACAGGTAAACGCAGTCTACCTTGGCGTGTCTGCCCATGGAAAAGTACTCTTGTATTATGCCTTGTTTCTCACACATTACATCGTCGAAAACAAACACGGAATTGGCTTTTGCTTCGCTTGGAGGTACAACATCGGTATTATCGCTAAACGGAAAATACTCCAGACCATCCACAGATCGTAGAACAGTTGCTAGGCGCTGGTACTTTGGCTGTTGCAACGACTTGGAATACAAGTAAACGTTCTCGAACCGAAGACCATTTGGTTCCTCCAGTAAACTCAGTAAAACACACGTCTTGCCACAGTTGGACGGACCCGCCATTATGCAACGTACGGCAGAAGGCAACAGTAAGCCATGTCGTGATTCACGCGCACTAAATACATCGTCTTGCGTAATGCGCACGGGCAAACACACGTCTTGCTTGACGACCTGCATTGTACTAAAGTAATTGTATAAAATCAAACACATTTATACTTTCTGGTCAGTTGTGCGTAATGACTCGAAGAGGTAAGAACAAACAACACATCGGCGCAGGACTCGTAAACTCGCTGATAAACAACCTACCATTCGAGCTACACATTCCCGGCTACAGATTTTGCGGTCCCGGCACGAAACTAGCGAAAAGGTTAGCTCGCGGTGACGTGGGAATTAATTCTCTCGACGAAAAGTGCAAGCAGCACGATATCGCATATTCATTAAGCAAGGATCTGGAATCTAGGCACCGGGCCGACGAGATATTGGCACAGGAAGCCGAAGATATAAGCAAATCGTCGAACGCGGGACTAGGAGAGAAAATCGCAGCGTGGGGCGTATCTAAAATCATGAAGGCAAAGACGAAATTAGGACTGGGTGCTCGTCGAGCCAGCTCCATCAAGTCAAAGACTAACTCACGCAAGACCAAGAAGCGCAAGATCGGTGCAGGCGTGCAAAAATCCAAGCAAAAACTACAGACTCTCGACAAGAAGATTATAGGAGGATTTCTTCCTTTGCTTTTGCCTGCATTGGGTGCTCTCGGAGGCCTTATCGGTGCAACGAGCGGTATAGTGCGGGCAGTCAACACTTCGAAGAATGAGCGCAAGCAGTTAAAAGAAGCACAGCGACACAATGCCAGCATGGAAGCCATTGCAATCGGTAAAAAAAACGGCGCAGGACTGTACTTGCATCCTCACAAGACAGGACGAGGCATGAGAAAGAAACGTGTAAAGAGAAAATCCTAAGTTCCCTACCGAAACGACCGCTCACCAACGTAGATTTAATAAAGTACGCACGCAAACTGAAAATACCAAATTTCCGCGGCGTGTTTATGCGAGACACTTTGCCCAGCAAGCCAAAGACACGTGAGTGCGCCATAATTAATTTAGACACGTCGGCGGGTCGCGGCACGCACTGGGTGGCGTATATAAAGTCTGGAAAAAAAGCTACTTACTACGACAGTTTTGGAAATTTACGCCCTCCGCCCGAACTTAGGCGGTACCTGGGCCGGTCCACTACATTGTTTTACAATTACGAAACGGAACAGAAGCCTAATCAAACAAACTGCGGACACTTGTGTCTTCGCTTTTTAACAAACAAAAATTAGCTGACAAATAAAAAGTGATACTTAAAGGTTGTGCAGTGATGTTAATTTATTAGTCATGTCGATAACACTTACCCTGACAGGTCACGCATCTGAGCTGCGGGCGGTTCATTTCCCGCCTCTGGATTTAGACGGAGAATGGTGTATCGGACTCGTAGATTTTCAAACGTATAATGCCATACCGAACATTGACGAAGAAAATTGCAAGATCTGCTTTCTGAAAAGTGATGGGACCGCTCATGAAATACGGTTACCTGTTGGCTCTTACGAAATTGACGACATTGCAAATTACATCAGGGATATGTTACCACAGGATGTAGACTTTCAACTGCGTGGAAATCCAAACACTCAAAAAAGCATTCTAACATGCAGTGAAAATGTCGACTTTACGAAACCTGGCACCATAGGTACGATGCTCGGATTCGAATCAAAGGTTTATGATACGGGAAGAACGTACGAATCTACACGCGCAGTAAACATTTTGCCTGTGAATGTCATAAGAATAAACTGTAATTTGGCAAGTGGAACGTATCTCAACGGAAGACTAAGCAACATGCTGCACGAGTTTTCGCCGATGGTCCCGCCAGGATATAAACTGGTAGAAGTACCGCAAAGTATCATTTACGTTCCAGTCGTCGTGAAGTGCGCACACGAAGTCGTCGTCCGAATCGTTGACCAGCGAGGACGATTGGTGAATTTTCAAGACGAAGAAATTACATTACGTCTGCACTTGAAGCGATGGGCATAAAGTTCGTAACACCGAACAATTATAAAAGAAATCGTATTGCCGTGAACAAGAACAGTTCTCTACCAGACATCGGTGCATTAACACCTGACAACATAAAGTATCTTCTCAGTATTGGACAAGTGCCGAATAAATATGGAAGACGAAATCCTCAACGTGGAAGATCCGGTCATTTTTGATGACAGCATTACGAAAATGGAATTGCACGAGTACCAGCCTTTCCTGCTCGGACCGTACGCACTACCATCGGAAGTACGCATTGCAGTACAGCACCAAGATATTTGTACTTTACCTTCGCAGTCATTTCTACGTATAAGAGGCACACTTACAAAAGCGGATGGTACGCATCCGACAACGACGTCAATATCCTGCAATGGTATTCTTCACCTAATCGAGCGCATTACTTATGTACTCAATGGTGTCGAGGTAGACCAGACGAGAGATGTAGGCATAACATCTGCTATGAAAAATTACCTTTCGCTCACGCCAAATGAACTGTCTGCTGCAAAGATGGCCGGTTGGGCTCTCGAGGATGAATATAAGCTTCCGGTTTATGCCGAAGGGAAGTTCGAAGTTTGTGTTCCTCTGTCCATGCTTCTTGGATTCGCTGAGGACTACAAGCATATAATCATTAATTCGAAACAAGAGCTCGTACTGCTTCTAGCCAACACGCACATTAATGCAATTGTCGCCGCTGCAGAAAACCCTCAAGATGTCTCGCTAACACTACAGTCTATCGAGTGGATGCTGCCCCACATCCAAGTGAGCACCGTTGAACGAGTCAAGATGTTGAAGAACATAGAAAATGGCAAGAATTTCGATGTGCCATTCCGATCCTGGAGCCTGGAAACTTATCCTGGCTTGCCTCATAGTCAGCGTATCAATTGGATAGTAAAGTCCAGCTTCGCTACGGAAAAACCAAGATACATCATCGTCGGGCTTCAGACCGGAAGACAGCTCAATGCAGGAGTAAGTCGCTCCGTATTCGATAACTGTCAAATACGCAATGTAAAAATATTTTTAAACAGCGAAAGTTATCCGTACGTTGACATGAACATGGACTTTGAAAGTGGAAGATTTCTTCTAGCATATCAAATGTATTCCAAGTTTCAGCAAGCTTACTATGGGCAGAGACAGTCACCGATACTGAGTCCTGACAGTTTCAAGAACAAGGCACCGTTAATGGTGTTTGACGTTTCCAAACAGGATGATCGAATAAATTCAAACATCATCGACTGTAGGATCGAGATAACGACTAGCGGAAATATTCCACCAAACACCTATGCTTTTTGTCTGATACTTCACGATCGGCTTGCTTCGTACAATTGTCGAGACAAACTTGTGAAAATTCTGACATAAATACTGTTTCGTTTTCGATAATAATTTAGTTACGACCGAGCATTGCTAGCGACAAGATGTACTGCAACCTGCAAGGTTTCCAGAGTCAAAATGGATTCGTGCTCAAGGAAATTGCCGTCACTCACGACGGCCGGACTCGAACCCGCAGCTTCCGACCTCCGTATCCGTGGAAACTACTAGACGAAAAAAGTAAACGGTCGAACGAATGGCTATGTAAATACTATCACGGACTAGAGTGGGACGAAGGAAAAATTCCGTACCACCAAGTGAAAAACACACTTCAAGATTTACTAGTTCAAAACGAAATAATCTACGTTGCCGGACCCGAACAGAAGAAATGGCTACGAGAACTGTGCGACGTTGGAGCAGCTGAAATCGTAGATATACAGACCGACTACGGCTGTCCTTCCCTGCGCAAGCTTAGTGCAATATACGACATGCAGCCATGTGACAAGTTTGAACGTGTCTCTGCCTGTACAAACTCGCAGCTAATGCAGAAATGGCACACACAATGTTAGTAGGAGCCTGCATATATAAATGACGTACATACGTACGTGCCTTCAGTTGACGTTTGACCTGCAAGAAGATGTTTACGTTTCATCCTGCTAACGTGTACGTGAGCGCAAGACCTAGCTTCAGCAGTGTCGAGTACAGCTACTGGGATTCCGGATATCTACGTACATATACAGAAACCTGTGATGGAGGTGCTCAGCATTGGCGGTTTGCGCACTTTCCTGTGTCCTACGAACCGACTCAGCAGCTGGTAGCTTGTTGCGAACCTGGAAACTGTGCCGTCTATCACATGAGACCACACACAATCCTTCCTGCTAGCATCGATGAGGTAGTCGCCTCGTCTGCATGTGCAACACCAAACATGAGCGTGTTGCAACCTGTTGCGACCTGTGATGCTTCTACGCAGACGCCGAAACGGTGTGTGTCTCGTCGTCGCAGTTCAGGCAGTGAATCTGTCCCAACTAGCACTGAGCCAAAGCCCAGGCGTAGACGTGGTCACAGACGTCATCGACCATGTCTTGTCGGAGTTGTCAACGTCACAGAAGATGACCAGCTGGAAACCTGTGTTCCTGATCCTGTGGCCTGCGAACCAGTTGGAACCGGAGTCAACGAACCAGTTGGAACCGGAGTCAACGAACCAGTTGGGACCGGAGTCGACGTGTCAGTTCGTGCGGCATTAAAGACTTTGCTTGTGAAAATGCTTGATTCCTTAACCTAATATGTATTTGTGTAATTTTTATAAATAAATGTGTAAAACTTGAACTCGTATGCTTTTTATTTCTACAATTTTTAGGTACCTAATAGGAAAAAAAATAATTTTAAATACAGGCATTATTTTGACTCATGAGGTATACCAGTAGACCACGGGTATATAAGCGAGGTTCAGACGACTGGACCCGCAGTTCACCTCTGGTCGCGGTGCAGTACGGACGTGCTCTCTCCATTAAGATTCGTGAGATTTAGTTATGTCGACTGGAATAGAATGTTTACCGACAGCAGCTGGGACCTCGATGGCAGCAACGATGATGGAGTCGGAGATCCCGATACCGACTGCAGAGGAGACCACGGTGGCGGTGGAGATCCCGATACCTGCTGCAGAGGAGACAACGATACGTGCTGTTCCATCATCAGCTGAAGTTTCACCATCTGCATTCCAGACTTCAATTCATGAAGAGCATACATCGCATCAATGCAAATATTGTGACGCATCATTTACTTTCACTTCAAATGCGCGCAGACATGAAAGAAGCAGCTGTCAGAATAATGCTCAAAGAATACTGTTTCAGTGCAAAAAGTGCAATAAACTAATTTCACGTCTCGATAGCTTACATCGTCATTATAAAAAATGCTCCCAGACGTATAATGAACATGGTTATTGATTTGACTCATGTGTTGTACCGGCTAATGAGACTATATAAGTGAGACCCCAGGTGATATGGACTTCAGTCCGTCTCTGGCTGCGGTGATGAACGGCTAGGATAGTTAGACTTGTATAACATAATGGACCAGTATCTATCTATTCTTGAGAACTCGATGGCATCATTACCAGTATCAACACCAACCTGGATCGAAGGTCTACCATCATCAGTGCAGAGCCCGATGACAACGATGTCTACAGCTACACCTGCTCTCTCAGCACAGCGGGAGATTTCGAAGCGTGTAACATCTTCTTCAGAGCAGACCTCAACGGCTTCAGAAGTTAACATGTCAGCAGTGTTACAATGGTTGTCAACAGTTCCAGTGGCATTGATGAAGGAAGGTGCATCCAACGGTGTTCCATCATCCGGCTGCACGTACTGCGAGAAGATCAAAAACTTGAAATTACGTGATTATGTAATACACAATTGTAGTGATAACTCTGAACGCATTAAATATCAGTGCAACAGATGTTTAAGCAAGTTTGTACAATATGGAAGATTAAAACGACACCTCAGGAATTGTGATAGACTGTCTGTACATTCATCGGAATCAAGCTGTATATTTTGTAACAAAACATTGGCAAATATTCAAAGTGCACAACGACACGAAATATATCACTGTCCTTTTAATGAAGTCGATAATTCTGCTTTGTGTGCAAATTGTGGTGTACCAATATGTCGACCTGATAAACTGAATAGACATTTAAAGTCATGTAAAAGGCTTAGTCCGTACAATAAGAAGACTGTTTCAATCGAGAAATCCACAAGGCTTTAGTAATTTGTCTGTGTAATTTTTTTGTACTTGTAGTAGTGTAGTATGTATGTAATAAAAGTTTTTTTTAAAAAGAACTTGCGGTGTTTTTATTTTCTCAAACCTTACACATTAGTGGTACTTTTTTAAAATTAAAGTTGTTTTGTATCGGCCAGGGATCGAACCAAGGAGCTTAGTCGATCTAATCAGTCAGTATATAGATTACAAATTTATTTAATGAATTTTGAACTTTTTCCCGAATCTCTAGCATTAAAATAACGAATTTCCAATATGTTGGTCTTGATGGCTTATAGGATGATGGTAGTAGAGGATTTAAAGTCTCTTTAAGAATGTTGAACATGGTTTATTGAAGTTATTGTTTTTTTCTTCATAAAATTAAACATTATTGCATCGATCGGGTATCGAACCGAGGACAGGAATCCATCGAATCAATATGTAAATTAATGAGTGATTTATTTAATGAATTTTGGAACTTTTCCCGAATTTCTAGCTAAATAATTATGGATTTTCAAGATGGCGGCCAAATGACAAGATGGCGGGTGTCACAGCAATAATAAATGATTACTGCACTCTAGCGGGTAAGAGTTAAACTAACATGGCGTCAGCGTACTCTAGCGGCCGAAAACAAGATGGTGGTCTCCAGCATCGAAGACAAGATGGCGGACATGACGTCATACTAGGTGACGATATATATGCTTTGAAAAAAAGTGGTGGGAGTCAGTCTGCCTGCAGTCACCTAGGGGGAAGGATCGGTCGCCATTTTTAATTTTTTTTTGCACTCGTCGGGTTCGAACCGCGGACTCCGAGCTCCGTTTCGTTAATGTATATTTTTTATAAATATTTTTTATTAAAATTTTATTAAATTAATTTTTTTATAATTTTTAAAAAAATTTCATTAAAATCGGATAATAAATAAAAAAGTTAAAGATGGCGGCCGTAACCAAAATTGCAACGGTGACGTCATCATCCAATGTGGCGGAAAACACATCGTCGGAATTTTCGAGAACACAATGACGTCATCCAAAATGGCGGATCCAAGATGGCGGATCCAAAATGGCTGCCATGATCTACTTGTCCCGTTACGTTATGTCCCGTTACGCTATGTCCCGTTACGCTATGTCCCGTTACACTCATCCAAGATGGCCGCCGTGACGTCACAATGTAAACAATCTTCAATCCTCAGCCAGAAGCCAGTCCTCGGCGCCCCTTTTCTATACTACTTGCTTTGCTTGTAGATAAAAGTGGCCTGTCCAGCGGGACTGCCCGAGTCGTAGAAGAAACCGAAGGTAAAAGGACAGTAATGTTATAATGCAGCCGAAAAAGGAGAAAAATCTACAGGTTCGAAAAGCAGGAAGTCGTCCATGGTGCTTCGTCTGCTAGGGTCTGGAGCATACTCAATTGAGGTGCCTGAACTAGGAACGTATCCAGCAAGACTGCCTTATGAGAAAGGAGAGACCATGACAACAGATATGGAAGAATAATGTCCAGGCTGATCTTAAAGAATAGTACCTATGGTCCTGAAGAGTCGGAGGGCAACCACGATGTTACATCTATCAAAGACTGGGCCACATCCATTTCCAGATGTGTAGGATGACTTCACAGCATGGTCAAAGCAGCACATTGTGACCTGTTCGGGACGAACATGTTTAAGGAGGGGCAGTGCTACGAGGCTGTTGGAGATGAGGATGACCAACCAGCCTGGCGCGCCAGCCAGCGGGGGTCCAGTGGAGGCCCCACCTTCTCCCGGACATAACATATGTTTCCCCCCCTTCTTCTAACAAGTCTCCCACTAGTCGGTGCTTTCTGACAATCACACTCCTGACCTGCGGAATCTGGGGCGCTTTACTGTCTGCTCATCCAGAAAGCACTGTCGAGTGAGTAGGCATAACTAGAATGTCATTGTTCTCGTAGTTTCGAGTGTTAAGTCAGGGTAATTTGAGGATGCAGCTCTTCGGAGGGCAATACCTTTCCATTTGGAGACCGACAAGTATAAAAGATGGAGTCCGACCTGCCACGAATAAGAGGCCAGTGGTGACACTGGCGAGCGTGAGAGACTGGTGATGAATCCTCGGTGCGATACAAGAAGTTAAGGAAGAGGGTGAGTTACCCTTTGGGAAGTGATAGAGGGTGATGAGTGAAAGACTTCGTTGCGAAGATCGAGAGCAATGTGGTCTGTGATGTGGCATGGGGGACAAGTAAACAGTGTGTGGTATATTGTGCGCTGCCAGGTTGACAACGCACATCCGGACAGACAGTTCCGGCATGGAGGCTTGTGTGACATGGCTAAACAAAGACTGGTGTTTAGGTTGTAAATTGTAATCCCAAGTTACAACACAGTGCAGAACAGTGTGCTGGGACCAAGTTGCGTAGTAAGAGATGAACAGTAGAGATAGCCACTATCCAGCCGAGCTCCAGTGGGAAGAGTAAATAGTGGACTTATGTAAGTGTGATCATTTTATGGACTTATGAAAGTGTGATCATTTTGTGGACAGTCATTTAGATTGTTTTAATTTAACTAATAATGTAAATATAAGCTAAAAATAAAACTGCAAATGATTAATGTGGCTATCCTGTCTGGACCTGTTTCCTCTCTTAACACTATAGTAACTAGTGGGAAATAATTTGTTTAGCAATTTTTTTTTTTTCAGAAAAAATTAACCCAAGAAATAATTGCTTATTTTTGATGACAGATTATTAAATACTGACACAAATTAAGGAAACAAGTGAATTGATAAATCTGTCTAATTTACGCCATTGTTCATGCGTGACGAGGCTACAGTCCTTGTGAGGTAGAAGTTGAGATGATGAGGGTAGGATAAAGGTGATTAGGGGTTAAGGGGGTTTGTAGGCACTAGTTGGTGTGGTGAGCTTATTTGTGGATGGTGCACTAGCCCAACTAAGAGTCGAGCATAAGAAAGGGCTGTTTGAGGGAAAGGGGTTTTTTCCAATGTGGCAATGAAGAATCCTGTTGCTGCTGATGTGAGCACAGACCTAAGGCTCAGTTGTAGGCCACCAAAATGCCTTCTATGGAAAGGAAGCCTGCTTGTTGGCCACCAACCATGCCAATTTATGAATAACTCACAAACACAGAGGCTTAGCTGTAAAAATGCCTGTTAACCATGACACAAACTATGCTATAACAATACTCAACTCATGCACAAATCTTTAATATTTATTGTATAAAAGATTATAAAGATGTTCAATTGTCAGTCTCTCCCAGCAACAGCGTGTCTTCAGTCATAACAAAATACATACAGTATCAAAGAAGTTTCAAGTAGCCACGAACAATTAAATTTACACCTGTAGATGTCTGGAACGACAAAAATTGCCAAAACCCAAAAGCTAATTATGAGTCACGATAACTCTCGAAGTATGTTTACAAGTCGTCCGCAGCTAGCACAATAAGAGCTCTGTGTGTAGACATTTTATAGAGTCTGTGATCAGAGCGCAACTAACTGAAGCATGCTGCCAACTTTCTTGCTCACATGTCAAAGAACGCAAAACAAACCTACCACTCCTAACGATGTGATGGGCACTGCATGAAAGTTATACAATGCAATGGTGTCAGAACTTGTATAATATTGAAAATAACATAAAAAAAAAACTTTTGTAGCTAAAGTTTACTCAGCTCCACTTCATGTTTATTACATTCAAGACACAAATGTAGTAACACACTTTGCATTCTACATGTAAAGATGGTATAAACAAAAACTGCATTAAATCCTAAAAATACTTGTTGCATTACTTACAGATAATTCACTTGCCTATTCAAAATTTACTAGGTACACAGTTAAAAATAAGCATTCTTAAACCTTAATTTATAGGGGCTTCATGTCTGTACAACAGCAAGGTCATTAGATGGGAATACATATATGAGACAGACCAATGACATTAGGATAGGAAATATTCCCAGCATTTGCCTGGAGTTATTGGTTAAACCATGGAACACGTAAATCAAGAGAGCCGGACTGGTATTAAAATCTGGAATCTCTAAACTGGGAGGCTACTGCACCACCTTGCTCTATAACATAACCTATTTTAAATGTTTAGGCATTCGTAATAGACTGGCATAGTTTGTGTTACATGTATTTTTATCTGGACTATCTATGGTGAGTGTTTAAGAGTTTCATCAACAATCCTTGACTGTTAATTAGTTCCCCATATTTACCTACAGTAAACATCAATGATTTTCCAGACACATTCTACTACACAAAAAAGTTTCTACATTATGTAAACAATTTGTATACAAATTTTTGTTGTTTTACCTCACATTATCCTTTAGCTATAACATTTAAGGCCGAGATCCATAGTTTTGCAAGCACGACGGAAATTATTTATCCCACGAATAGCACTGTCGATAAAAAAATTGTAAATTACAGCATTATAAGATCAAGCTTTGATTTTTGCAATTGTGGTAGAAAAAATTTTATCAAAAAATTATTTGTTACTAAATTGTAATTAAGAAATTTTTAAAACGACGTATTTCATATTTATAAGAACTGTACACGGTCTTTATTTTACATACAAATCAAATTGAGTATCCTTTACAATTCCTGTAGCCCAAAACTGAAACATTACGTACAGAATTTAAATAATTTTAGTTTAAAACTTGTCATGTAACGGACGCGTGTAGCTCGTGAAATGGACGAATGATGTGTTAGTTCAGGTTTACGCCGCTAGACGTCAGGCACGATGAGTTTAGAGTTTGCCTGCTAGATGTCCCAACTATCGCAGAGGATTTCTGTAGGGAATAAAATTTATTTTAAACTTTCGACTTCAAAACTTGTTTCGGTGACAGTAAGCCGTTGTGTTTTGAAAATAGAAATAAGCCAATTGAAAACTCTTCCATTTCCTTCGAACTATATTGAGCAATGAAACATCTATATCCTAATATTGCACAGATATGATTTAACGAAACTCTGTAGAACTTTAATTGTAAACTTTTATTGAGACAAGATTTATTGTTTTTATGATTATAGTCATATTGCGTGGATCAAACGTGACCTATTAAATGTCTTTTCTTTATTTTACTTTTTACAACAACACGCGTCCTCTTTCGCCCCATGGTCCGCTCTGTAGGTATCAGGTCACGCAATATTTCGAATGTTATTGTAATTTTGGTAATTTAAAATTTGTGATTTATGTGTAGTAAAGTATTTTTTAATTTTTATAATTAATTTTTTTTTTTAGTTGGTTGGTTTTCTAATGGTATATACGTTCCTTTATTTCCTATAATAAAGTCATATTTTACTACTGGAATCTTTCCACAATATCTTCAAATTGCAATAACTATTTCTCTGCATGAGAAAGGTAATAAATCTTTATATAATATAATATTATATATTTCTTGTGTGCGTGTGTATGTCACTGAACTCCTCCTAGACGGCTGGACCGATTTTGATGAAATTTTGTGTGTGAGTTCACGGGGATTCGAGGATGGTTTAGATTCACAATTGGATATTTTATCTCGATTCTAAATTAAGAAAAACTAAAAAAACACACTTTAAAAGCAAAAATTGCAACGCATTATTAGAAG
Organism: Bacillus rossius redtenbacheri; assembly: GCF_032445375.1. NCBI lineage: Eukaryota > Metazoa > Arthropoda > Insecta > Phasmatodea > Bacillidae > Bacillus > Bacillus rossius. The sequence goes on along the minus strand of NC_086330.1, from coordinate 258,503,858 downwards.
CCATTAAGTTTTGCTAATGTAAGGAACTAAGTAGAGAGTAAGAAAAAAATAAAGATCCTGACAGTTTATAGTGTCGCCATATTTGTTTCAATTTTCAATACCCTTTTTGTATATTACAATTTAAATTGCAGAAAAAAATCATGTTTCATAGCCACACAAATAGTGAGGATGGTTTAGATTCACAATTAGATATTTTATCTCGATTCTGAGTTAAGAAAAACTAAAAAAACACACTTTAAAAGCAAAAATTGCAACGCATTATTAGAAGCCATTAAGTTTTGCTATTGTAAGGAACTAAGTAGAGAGTAAGAAAAAAATAAAGAACCTGACAGTTTATAGTGTCGCCATATTTGTTTCAATTTTCAATACCCTTTTTGTATATTACATTTTAAATTGCAGAAAAAAATCATGTTTCATAGCCACACAAATAGTGAGGATGGTTTAGATTCACAATTGGATATTTTATCTCGATTCTGAGTTAAGAAAAACTAAAAAAACACACTTTAAAAGCAAAAATTGCAACGCATTATTAGAAGCCATTAAGTTTTGCTATTGTAAGGAACTAAGTAGAGAGTAAGAAAAAAATAAAGAACATGACAGTTTATAGTGTCGCCATATTTGTTTAAATTTTCAATACCCTTTTTGTAAATTACAATTTAAATTGCAGAAAAAAAATCATGTGTCATAGCCACACAAATAGTGAGGATGGTTTAGATTCACAATTGGATATTTTATCTCGATTTTGAGTTAAGAAAAACTAAAAAAACACGCTTTAAAAGCAAAATTTGCAACGCATTATAAGAAGCCATTAAGTTTTGCTATTGTAAGGAACTAAGTAGAAAGTAAGAAAAAAATAAAGATCCTGACAGTTTATAGTGTCGCCATATTTGTTTCAATTTTCAATACCCTTTTTGTATATTACAATTTAAATTGCAGAAATAAATCATGTTTCATAGCCACACAAATAGTGAGTGTGTGTCATTTCTCTATGTCCACGAGGTCTCGCCGCGTCAATTTTCTCCTTGGAGCGAACCCGTCCGCTTAATTAAATAAACAGCTTTTATCGTTGAATGATTTCTTGATTTATTTAATGAAAATATGCTCTCATAAAAAAATTAGTTAGATAGACATTCAATAGGTGTCTTTCTCTCACTCTCTCTCTCTGAAATGTATGTAGCTTGCTCGCGGGTCAGTAATGCAGACAATCTTTACATTCTAGCTCGAGACAGAAAAAACAGTAAATGTGGTTTACAAAGACATTTTATGAAGTGTCTTCCGTTCATTACATTTGAAAGTAGAAACATATTTATTCAAAATTTAGGTAGTAACATATTTTTATTGCAAAGACTGAAATAGAGGTGAGAAAAATTATCATTTGTGAACATAAGAAAACTACTACAACTGAATCAACTGTTATGTTATAATGTTTAAATTTCTAAATGGTGCAAGATAATACAAAATTCCACGCGGAAAAAGTCGTGGGCAGCAGATACGTATAGTTATAGGTGTGGGGCTATGCATGCTGATTTTTCATATACTGCATGGATGCGAACATGTAAGAATAATCTATCTATCTTACTATAATAAAACAGTACTTTTTCTGTCTGCCTGTTTGTACGCGATTTTGATGAAATTTTGTGTGTGAGTTCACGGGGATTCGAGGATGGTTTAGATTCACAATTGGATATTTTATCTCGATTCCGAGTTAAGAAAAACTAAAAATACACGCTTAAAAACAAAAAAACTAAGCATTGTTGCAAATTAGCCTCCATGGCAACGGGCTTTTGCATTGTTGTTGCCTTCTGCGTAACCATGGGAAAGGTTTTTGGTAACGGCAGTGGCGTGCCCAAGAGGAGGGGTATGCATAATGAGAAGATAGAAAATGTCCAACGTAGAAATACTTACCGACATATGTACATTTGGGCAGGACAATGTCTGTCGGGTCCCCTAGAAAGATATATAGAGATATATATGTAGAAATATATATATAGAGATAGAGATATAAATAGAAAGATAGAGTGAGTTATAGAGATATACATAGAGAGATAGAGAATTAGAGAGATAAAGAGAGATGCTTAGTATACGTTTAAAAAATTGATTGAGGCATTGCAACGCATGCCGGGCATTATCTAGTCAAATATATAAATTTAACGTCTGATAGCAGTTATGTATTGTTTTGCAATAATATTTGAACAATGTGTTGAAATTATATGTATGAAAATTACAAAATACTATCAAATTTACAACAGCTAGAAGCACTGAAACAGCTTTTGCTGATTTTTGTTATAAAAAATACCGATACAAGGCAATTGATGATGAATCGATAGGAATTTTTTGTAACGCATCTAACACGATTTGACACGATTAATCAAAATATAATGTTGAATAAAAAACATTATTTTAACTGGCAATAGTTTAAAAACACACAAATTATTTCAGTTTTATCTTAATGACATGAAGCATATAGTACCCATTCTGCTCAGCCCGAATGATTAGGTCCACATTGTCAATTCTGATATCCAAACAACAAATATCGGGGTTGCCCAAGAAAGCATTGTCCAAACCTATTATTGAATACGTGAATGTTGCGGAACAATCAGTAAAAATGTGTATCTCATTAGCTTTGCGGATGACGCCAACACAATTCCTTAAAAAAAATATATATATATTCTCAAATGTACGAATGTTTGTTTCAGAGAAACGTTTTAGATACTATTTAGAAGATTTTCGATAAATTGTATCATATTTGGTAGTGAATGGTAGTTAAGAAATGTTCTATTCTTTAGCCACTGTTTTTTTTACAATCCCTTACAGTATTGGTTGGTTGTATAAAGTATTATTTCAGACTAAGTTGTAGAGACTATTTATTAAGTTTGCAGAAAATAAGAATGTATTTTATATTTTATGTGGCAAGAATGTTATAATTTTTGTTTGTTTTTCAATTCTAATCGTTTGAACTCCCTGCAACAATGTTTAGACTTATCAAAAATAGTTTTATAAACATTTTCTAGAACACATCTAAAGTTTACAAACAATTTGAACTGATTTGATGGCGTGCCTGCTAAGGAAGTTAAGAAATTCTTTTGTCCTCTGAGCCATTTTTATTTAACCTTGCAGTTATTTTGACAAAAGGTTTTTGGTATAAATTAAACGAGATATATAAGTAGGAGTAGTAAGGCGGTTCTGGACCAATGTAAACATAGAAATGTAAACACAGTGCCAGAACCATCCTGGGCGCCGCCATCTTGTTTCATGGGCGCCGCCATCTTGTCACGTGGGGACCACCATTGTTGTTGAAATCGGCTACCAGGGCGCGCCGGTAGGCCGCCACAGCCTTTAGTTACCGGAGCGCGCCACCGTCGCTCCGAAGGCGGGAATTGTATACAAAAAAACCTGGGCGCTGGGTGGATTCGATCCCGGGGACGCACCAACGTCGTGGTCAAGAGGCGTGCGCCTTGACCACTAGACCACGGAACCATATGAAGTATGGGGAATAAAATAACGAACATATACCTTAAAGAAGCTATGCTTAAAAGAGGCTAGGTCTTTAAATTCCGAAAAAAACAATGCTTAAATCACGAAAAAAATATATATATGTCTATAAAACCGCCCCCCACCCCCACCACTCCACAACCACCATATTGTTTAAAAAAATATGCTTAACCCGCCATGTTGTATTCGAAAATAAATAAAATACCGCTAAGTCTAAATTACGAAAAATAAATATGTATATAAACCCACACCCACCTCCACCCAAGTATGCCTAAAAGAAACCCCCGCCATACTAGCTATGCCTAAACCGCTATGCTTAAAATACCTGCCATAATGTATGCTTAAACCGCCATGTTTAAATGTCAAAAGCCCCGCCACTCCACAACCGCCGCCATGTTGTATGCTTAAACCGCTAGGATGTATGCTTAAAGCAAACCCCCCACCATTATGCTTAACCGCCATGTCTTAAAATATATGTCTATAAACCCCCACCACTCCACAACCGTCATATCTAAATATGCTTAACCCGCCATGATGCATTCGAAAATAAATGTCTACAACCCCCCACTCCGAGTATGCTTAATCACCATATTTAAATTTCGAAAATAAATAAAATATCGCTATTCTTAAATTAAAAAAAAATACAGTCATACTAGCTATGCCTAAACGGGTAACTTTCGAAAATAACCACCATGTTTAAAAGCCCCGCAATACCAGCTATGACTAAAACAAACATAACCTCAAAATACCGCGCAGAGAGAGCGAGATGTAGCCTGCTGGAGCGTCACTCGTAAACTGCGCAATTATAATCCTCACATCACATTATAAGCATAATAATGTCTTTAAAAACAACAGTGTGTGTGCAACACGCCAAGTAATAAGCATAGTTACTATTACATCGAGTAAAATAAGCATAGTTAAAATATATAATATTGCGTAAACATATTTAAATGTAATACCATATTTACAAACACTTTGTAGTAAATGGCTCTCGGCCAATGTGTTAAGCTTTACAAACGCTGTGCTGGAAACCTCGCTCGTGCGACCAGGAACGTGTTTACCGATGCGGCGCGTGGCCGGAGGGGGAAGGTGACTGCAGATGACTTGTTGACAAAAAAAGTGTTGACCGATGATGCGCGTGGCCGGAGGGGGAAGGTGACTGCAGATGACTTGTTGACAAAAAAGTGTTAACCGATGAGGCGCGGACCGGAGGGGGAAAATGAAATCTCCACTACCGATCTCGCCCGCGAACGCTCCAGGGGGCAAGGTGTTATGTCGGACACCGACGGCGAGGCCGAAAAACAAAAGCCGGAGAGGAAACCTACCGGCTAATATCACGGTAATTAACCCAAGTCTTTACGGAAACGGGAAAACCTTTCCACGACACTAGGAAACGTTCGCCACACTTTTTATGAATTTTATTCACTAAATAAGTATCGGGGTACGCAGTTACCTGAATCTCAGGACCATAAAATCCGCCTTTAATTTCATTACCGTCCAAATCACTCAAATGAAACACACGTGGAAAATTATTCATAACTCTGACCACTCTGAAAACTTCGTGCGACCACCTGGGTTTGAATCCCTTCTCAAACACTGTCTTGTGTTTTGATATACGTACGTACGAACCCACGCGAGCCTTTAACCGTCTAGAATCTATTTTCTTAACATACCTGTAAACTGTTTGTAGCAAAGAGTTATCCCTCACAGCATTCGGAGCCATGCCTATAGTGCGGTGGAACCTATTATTGTAGACAGAAAGTAATTTCGGTAAAAGTGTAAGCCACTTATAATTTCCTTGTGCCGAGAACTCACGGTAAAGCATATCCTTTAAAGTCCTATTAAAACGTTCTACAACAGACGCCTTGACTTCGCTATAACTAGAGTAGTGATTAATTGCGTACTTTTGCATTAAGGCATGAAAATGTTTATTGTAAAATTCCGCTCCAGCGTCGCTTTGAATATTCTTAAAACTTCCCGCCTCATTTAAAATACACTTCATGGCCGCGGTGACTAATATTCCCGTCTTTCGTTTAACTGGAACCGCATATGCACGTTTGCTATAGACATCTATAGCAGTAAGGATGTACTTGAAACCGCTATTTATCCTGCTGTACGGAATCATCTCCACCAAATCAATCTGTAATAAATCGCGAAGCCCATATGTCAACACACGTCTACGAGGAAAAATTCTGCGAACTCCGCGATGCAATTCATTAGAAATCCCACGTTGTGCGACACTCATTTTATGATATATCCAGCTTCCTTCAACTCTTCAAGAATAGATATCACCTCGTTGCTATGTCCGGTATGGCCAGCAGCTTGCGAGGCCATTAGTAATCTGAGGCGAGCAATAAGTTGGTTCGGGTTGTCCCAATAGATAAATTGCTTTGTGCGTTGCAAATCCAATGTTTTTTGTAACAAGCCACTTCCTCGCTGAGATGAGTCAATATTCGGAAACAAACCTTTAATGATATCAAACTTTGCATGCGTTTCGCTTTTATATCGTTTTGTCGCAGGATTATTCCTTTTATAATAGGCATTTGTAATATCTAGTAAATGTCCGTATTGTTTTAAGGCAGAATCGGAGTAGGTGTGCGGCACTCGGCGGAACAATAATTCGAATAAGCCGGGAGCAGGCTGTATCAATTCTTCGTTGACGCGAAGTAAATTATTATCGTGAAAAAATACTTCCGTATCCCCTAAGAACCAATGGTTGTTGCGTTTATAGAGACCATAGGTCCCATCACCCGAGCGAAGGTTGTAGCTCCGTAAGTAAGACTGTAATTCACCCAATGAATCATTCATAACATTGCGACGTATACTAGTGTCAGAATCATAACCATCACTCATTACCGGTTCCGGCTTCACATCTGAAGACTCTTGTTTCGGAACAATATCACGTTGCGGGATCACAAACGACTGTCCAAGACTATCCAAACGCGAATTAACAGACTTGAACATTTCCTGATTAATCGCATCCCTCTCCATTCGCGCTCGCTTAGCCAAAATATATTTGGCACGTATGTTCCGTATGACATGATCTAAAGCGTTTGCCTCGGCAGACATGACTGAAGATAACCATACGGCATAAAGCCTTTTTATATACAAAATGTCTAAGTTTTAGGAGGCGGTCTCTGAGGTGTGGGCCGCTTAGCAACAGTCCTCGCAGTCGATGCAGAAACCAATCCATCAACACCATTCTTAACAACACCAATAGTACGAGCCAATTGAGAAACACGTTGCGAAATGTCAGCGCCACTAGCGGTAAGTTTCAATATCAGTTCCGCCAAGATACCGTTTACCTTTTCTATAATCGTATTCTCAAATAGATCGAGTTTATTCTTCAACAAAGTAACATACATATCACCCAACTTCGTTGGCAGTACCGACAGACGAGAATTGATTTGGTCCACAGACCGCTGCTCCTTCACCTCCATATTACGTAAAAACTCGATAATACCAACCTGCACATCCCGTACATTGACTAACGACAAATTGAGCTCCGTAAACCGACGCAACAGCTCCTCCATCACCGTGCGAGTGATTACACTCGCGACCGAGTCGATATAATGTTTACTCGCGCCATCCCTAGCATCCTTTGGCATACCCACACGCTTTAAACGTTTTCCGCCCAAATCGCAATTCCCATCAAGATCGCGAGATATACACGAGTCAAGCTGACGTTTCAGAGGACCACCTCCAAACTTTGATACGCTGTAGGACATCCTTCAATGACTCGCAACAATAAAATGATCAAAACCACAACGATACCTGCCATTAAGTAAAGGATAATCCTTTACGATAACAAGAAAACCATGTTCATTTTTCCAACACAAGAAGCACATATCCTTAAACGCGCGAAACTCCATATCACTGTTTACATGATCATCGTAGGCATGTCGCAAATTAAGCATATCCATGCGGAAAAGCACGATAACATTCGCATTATCACGAAGCAAATGTTTAGGTATTCTGCCATAAGTTTGACCTAGGTAAAAACAATCAACACGTGCGTGTCGACCCATAGAAAAATACTGTTGTATGATTCCTTGTTTCTCACACATTATATCGTCAAACACAAACACCGAATTGGCCCTGGCCTCGCTAGGAGGTACCACATCAGCATTTTCAGTATACGGGAAAAATCCCAAACCTTCCACCGCTTTAAGAACCGTAGCCAGCCGTTTATACTTTGGTTGGTGCAACGATTTTGAATATAGATACACATTCTCGAACCGAAGACCGTTCGGTTCCTCGAGTAAACTAAGTAGGACACACGTTTTTCCGCATTCGGACGGACCGACAATCAAACATCTTATTGTCGACGGTAATAAAGAACCATGCCGCGACTCGCGAGCACTGGCTTCATCAGCCTGTGTAATCCGCACAGGCAGCGACTCGCGCTGTGGCACTACTTCCATTACGCAACTAAACAGAAAACTATAAAAACAGCGTACTTATACCAACTCGAATCAGTATAGTGTTATGCGTTGTACACGAAAGAAGGTACAAAGAGGCGGAGGAATAATAAACTCTGTTATTAACAAGCTGCCAGTAGAAGTACATCTGCCAGGATATAATTACTGCGGTCCGGGAACGAAACTCGCCAAGAGGCTAGCACGCGGAGATACAGGAGTCAACTCCCTTGACGAGGCGTGTCGTCTCCACGATATTAGCTATTCTAAAAGTAATAACCAAAGTGACAGACATATAGCCGACGGTATATTAGCGAACCAAGCCGCACAAATAGCAAAGAATCCCGCAACGAAATTCGGTGAAAAGATTGCAGCGTGGGGAGTCAATAAGATAATGAGAGTAAAACGTAAGATTGGTGGCGGTGTCTCAACAAAGAAAAACCGCGCGAAAAAAGGCGGGCTACTACCTTTCATTTTCCCAGCGCTGGCAGCGCTAGGCAGCCTGATTGGCGGAGCGGCGGGTATAGCCAAGACCGTGAACAACGCACAGCACAATAGTAAAATGCGGGCGCTTGCAAAAAACGGTTCGGGCCTATACCTGCGTCCCTACCCAAAGTCAGGGGGAGGGGTCAAGCGGAGAAGAAGGAAGAGGGGCGGGAAAAGGAAATGAGGATACTGAGTAACCTGCCAAAGCGAGCCCTTACCACCACAGACATAAAGACAGCAATTAGGAAATTAAAAATCCCACATTTTAGAAATGTGTTTATGAAGGATAAATTACCCACAAAACCATATCACAACAAGAGCGGTATTATTAATTTAGATACGAGTAAGGGGCCCGGAACGCATTGGGTAGCGTATGCCAAGACCGGTCGTACGGCTCGGTATTACGATAGTTTTGGAGACCTGCCGCCCCCTTTAGAAATGCAGCGATACCTGAGAGGCTGCAAAATAACATATAATTACGATAGACAGCAAAAGTTAAACTCATTCAACTGCGGACACTTGTGCATAAAGTTTCTCATCTCGGTATATAAGAGAACCGGCTTCGAAAGAACATGTCCATCACGCTAATACTAAGTGGAAACACGTCGGAACTGTGTTCAACACACTTCCCACCGATCGACGTAAGTGATGGGTTATGGCAGCTCGCTCTCGTGGATTTTACCGTATACAATTCCATCCCGAACGTGGACGAAAACAACCGGATGTTTAGGTACAAGCTGAAGAACGAAGAGATGACGCGAGAAATTAAATTACCTATAGGTTCCTACGAAGTCTTAGACATTGAAACGTATATTAAACAACACCTACCCACAGACGTAATGTTTTCGTTGAAAGGTAATGCAAACACTCTACAATGCGTATTGCACAGCAATGCACAAATCGACTGCACCGGCGACTGTTCCCTAGCCCCGATGCTTGGATTCGAACCGGAAGTCTACGAGGCGAATAAAATTCACGAGTCGACCCAGCCCGTAAACGTGATGCCGGTAAACGTGATTAGAATCACGGCGAATATTATTGGCCACAGCTTCCTTAATGGAAAACCAAACAGTACGATACACGAATTTTCCCCGAACGTTCCTCCAGGATATAAGCTCAGTGATACGCCCCAAACACTCATTTACAGTCCGGTTACCGTGCAACAAATACGAGAGTTGGTTATTAGAGTGGTAGACCAGAACGGTAAATTAATCAACTTTAGAAACGAGGTGATTACACTACGCTTACATTTGAAAAAAGTATGGGCGTAAGATACTTTGGTTTGCATAAAGGGGCGGGGGTGAGCAAGCATAGAGCCAGTACGAAAGCAAACATCAAGCGGTTAACACCTGCCAACGTGAGGTTCCTAGAAAAATTAGGTTTCAAAGTATTTCCAAATGGAATATAGTATACTCGATGTGCAACAATCACCGCAGTTTGACGATGCAGTCTCAAAATGTGAAATGCACACGTACAAACCATACATTGCGGGACCGTACGAGCCAAGCTCCGAGATAGTTATAGCAATACAAAACTCCGACGTGTATACGCACATTGCTAAATCGTTTCTGCGAATTCGCGGTGCATTCACGAAACCAAACGGGCAGAAACCAGACAATGCAAAAATCGTAAACAACGGTATACTGCATATGATAAATCGAATATCATTCGAACTTAACGGCGTGACAATCGACGAGGTACGTGAAGTTGGAATTGTGACAACTGTGAAAAACTATTTATCGCGCACGCGTGATGAAAAATCCGTAAATAAGATGGCGGGATGGTGTCCGGACGGCGACTACAGTTTACCTCTTACAGCGCAAGGCGAGTTTGAAATATGCGTTCCGTTGAACCAGTTGCTAGGCTTTGCAGAAGACTATAAACAAATATTAATAAATTGTAAACAAACGCTCGTTATAATCACCGCAAACAGTTATATTAACGCTATAATGGACACAAGCGATCAGCCACAGCAAGTGACATTAAGTTTGCAATCTATCGACTGGCTTGTTCCGCATGTAACGGTAAGCCCCGCCCAGCGCACACGGCTGTTGAAAATGATTGAAAAAGGCCGCGACATAGATATGGCTTTCAGATCATGGGGAGTAGAAGTTTACCCGAGTTTACCACCATCACAGAGCGTCAGTTGGGCTGTAAAATCTAGTTTCTCCAGCGAACGCCCTCGTTATATAATAGTGGCATTTCAAACCGGTAGGCATAATGTTCTAGCCGCAAACAAATCTAAATTCGACCATTGTAATTTACAAAATATCAAGGTCTATCTTAATTCCGAGGCGTATCCATATTCGGACCTAGCAATAAACTTTACGAATGGATACTACCTACTTGCATATAATATGTACTCGGACTTTCAAGCGAGCTACTACGGTAGACTAAATACGCCTCTACTTGACCCGGAGGGATTTAAAGATAAGGCCCCTCTCTTTGTATTCGACGTGTCACGTCAAAACGAAAAACTGACCTCAACCGTCATAGATTGTAAAATAGACATTACCACAGCAAACAATATACCGCCACTAACACAGGCATACGCAATTATTCTACACGATAGATTAGTATCGTACAACCCGAGGGATCAAAGTATTAAAATAATGAGCTAAACGCGATGTATGTTCAGTCGTGTCTCAGCCGCCATGGCGAAGTGTGTTAACCTCCAAGGCTTCTTCTCACAGCACGGGTTTATCGTTAAGGAAGTTAGCATCGCAGACGCGGAAGGGAACGTGATTACGCGCTCGTTTCAACCACCATTTGCGTGGGAACATTTAATTAGAAAACATCAACAAACAAACACATGGCTCACCAACACCTTCCACAATCTGAAATGGGAAGACGGAATATTTCCCTACACAAGCCTGCCAAACATATTGACGGCACACCTGAGTGGAACTATAATGGTCGCCGGAGCCGAACAGAAACGTTGGCTAGCTAAACATTGTCGCAAACATGTGCGCATAGTGGATGTTCAAAGTGCATATGGCTGCCCATCATTAAAGATATTAGATAAAACGTACAGCAACAACCGCAGAGGCACAAGACCGGTATCGTCGCGCCACAACGCAGCGCTGCTCAGAGCATGGATGGTTGAAAACATTGCCGAGAGCAATGATAAGGCGGAAATGTCAGAGGAGGAGGGGTAGGCTGCAAGGTCGCAGCAAGCGGCGAGAACGTAAAAAACAAAAACAAGATGTCAGTATAAATATAGCTCGGTGGTCCAGTAAACGGTAGCCCACACCCGTTGGAATGACGTTCGACCCAACAGCACACTACCTGGAGGTAACGCCGGGCTTCCGCCGCGTGCAGTGTGTCACTCCGGACGGTCATTTTCAGCTACACGTATGCAACTTTGATCATCATTGGGTGAGTGACTGCGACGAGGAGAACCCAGACATCCTCGAGACGCTCTGCAAGCTGTCAGACTGTGTCGTACACCATATACGGCCAGATACTACTTTCCCCACAACGCTAGAAGAACTTAAGGCAGCAGCCGACACTGAAACTATAAGTTCAGTCCCCGATTATTCCTCCGTAACGTGTGAACTGACACGCATCACGAAGCCAGAGACTATCATTCGTTGGGTAGAGAGGTGCGGTGGACTTATTCACTATACCATATATGGTAATCGTAGATGGTACACATCGTGCAGCTTCCTACAGTGTAGACTCTTCCGCTTCAAACCCCTCGTGTAACAATGTTATGTAACCGCAAACCAAGGACTCTGAACGAAGCGATCACAATAAGACATAATGTTGGGCGCTGGGATGAAGACTATATACCTGACGCTATAGACATACACGATGATCCTGTATTCTACCCGCTGTGGCATATACCGCCGGACCCAACACAGTGTGAAAGGCAGGCATGCACTATGTTTGACCCTACCGAAAAAAGATACATGCTTACCCATGCGGGTTTGCATAGTATAGAATACCGAATACGTTTCTTTGATACAAACAATCCAAACATTATCAAAGCCTTCACATACCTCGCGTACTGCAGAGACAACACGCATTTCCGATTGAGGTGGGAACCGAAACGGCCATATAATACTGTGCAACGTGTGAGCGTGTTTCAGTGTGAGGGTAAAGACTGTATTGTCCATTTGAGCCATCCGCAGGCACGCTTCCCATGCACGCGTCACGACCTCGAAACATCCAGAATACCTGCTGAAGAATCCGGTTACGCCGAGACGTGTGCCGGATCATCACATTCTCGCTATGACATGCAATTACCAACAGGATGGATACAAACGCATAACACGCCTTGTAGTCACCATTTGTGTCCGTTGGGGCGAGCCTACATATTAAAGTTAAACAACTTCTCAGTGCCTTCGTATCTAAATACCCAAGTAACAGGTCGTGCACCGAAACGTTGCCGTTTGATGCCACTCCTCCTCCTGCAATGAACTGTTCAGAATGCCGTGATTGCATAATACATTTAATTATACATCTGGTAAATATTGTTTTAAATAGACACGCAGGTCCATGCGTGAACAGTCGTGCGGAAACAGTGACGGTGTAAAGATGGCTAGCTTTAATCCCCGGAACACGTATCCAAATGTAACTCCAAGGGTAGGCAGTGTAGAGTATAGCGAGTGGAGTCAGGGCGCGTTGAGACATGTTACGGAAGACTGTGACTCTACCGTGCACTCGAAACATATACACAACCCAAGACCGGAAGACCTACCTCTAGAAGTGATTCCCTGCCCCGGCTTCGGCGAGTGCTGCGTTAGTATGCTACGCACCGATACAACTCTACCCGCAACAAGTGCAGAGGTCTACGCACACGCCTTCGAGACGCAGCCGCCATTGCCCGCCTGCAGCCAGACTTCACCGCCGTCGGTAGAGCCGAGACGCCGACGCCGCCCTTCCGCCTGCAGAGCGCGGGGCCTCGATGAGGGCGACCTGGGTCCAGCGGTGAGCAGTGACGAAAGAGTGATAGACATTGCCAGAACCGCACTGCGCAAAGTACTTACAGACCTTTTAAAGAAAATATAATTTATTTTATACGTAATATCATTTATGCATATAATATCATATAAACATAATTTCAATGTTATATCTTTATACGTTAAATTGTTTTCAGTGTAATATCATTTATGCGTAAAAACATAAATTGTAACTTTTATTTTATACGTAAATTTGTTTGCAATGTAACGTTTATATGTAAAATTGTTTTCACGTTTTGTATTATTTTATACGTAGTATTGTTTTCAATGTAACTTTTATTTTATACGTCAACATTGTCTTCAGTGTAATAACTTGTATATATAAAAATTGTTTATACATAAAAATTGTTTATACGTAAATTGTCTTCGGTGTAATATCTTTATACGTAAAATTGTTTATATATAAAAATTGTTTATACGTATTATTGTCTTCAGTGTAACTTTTATTAATTTCAATGTAACTTTTATACGTAACAAGTTTGTAACTCTATTCCAACGGGTGTGGGCTATTAAAAAAATTAAAAAAATGTCTCGATGTATTTTTCTTTCTACTTGACCCTGACAACCACACTAATGTGTTCACTCGTGACCTTGCAAACCACATAAATATTTTTTGAAAATGTCTTCACACTTGACCTTGCAAACCACACTAATATGTTTACTCGTGACCTTGCAATGACCTTGCTAACCACATAAATAACTAATGTGTTCACACTAAATTTTGTCCTAAGATGGAAAACGTCCGTGTGACGTACGTGTGGTGAAAGTGTGTCCGACCCGGACTGACATAGCTGGGCATGTATAAATACCGCCGTCGGGAGGCGATTGCTTGCATTTGATGTCGGCGCATGCTACGTGAGGTAAGTCTCCTCCGCTAGTGTTAATTCTACATCTCTACACGGTCCCTCCCGCTGGCTGGGCTGGGCAGGCTCCCCTCCCCGACTGCCGGCTGGGCGGACTCCCTCCCCGACCACGGTGCGGGCTCCCCTCCCCAACTGCGGGGCGGGGAAAGGCTCGTTGTCATGACAACACGGAGCGGAGGGGAGTGCGCTCAGTCGCGTTTACGGCGCGCGCAGAGTAACAAGTTCACAGTCGCTCTGTCATGTTTATAGCGACACATAGTTTGCGCTCACGTAGCTTGGGCTTCGCTCAAGATCCTTTCCTTTAATATTAACAAATGTTTATTTTATGTTTCCAGAACATTATTTGTACCGCTGAACGTAACTTCCCGTCTATCCCCTCCTCGCCATGTCTACTCCCCCCGAGGCGAAGCGACCCCGTCCCAGTGAGGCTTCCACGTCGGGCACTCGCGACAGCGCGCGGGTGTCCGGGGTGGAGCCGCGTGAAGCTGGCGACCTGCCTCCCCTGGAGAGTGTTATCTTGGACTCTGCTTTTGCTAACCGGATAGTGGACTTTCGGATCGGAAATGATGTTGAGTCTATTGATCCCGATTTGGACCGGTTTCTACAGAGATGTAGGGTTCCCTTTCTGGCCTTAACTTCCGTCTTGGTACGCCCTTTTAAAGTCTACATTTCACTCTCGGCTTCATTTGTTAAGGAATCTGTGGAGGGAGGCGAGAGTGAGACATTTCATTTTACAACACACTCAGCCGCGGTAATGCTCTCTGATGAGGTAGGGGAAATCTACGATTCAGTATTCATTCCGGAAGTCAATAGGAACGTTAGCGAATTCGCTGCTCGTGGCAGTGGGTGGGCTCTACAGCGATTGATTAACATGGATGTACATGTTTCAAGCTATAGGGCTTTCACCGTTGGCGTGCCGCACACGAAATTACCGACGTTTTTATCCAATAGGAAAGCTTGTGTCAATATTGAATGTCCCGAGCAGCATTGCTTTCTGTATGCCGTTATGGCAGGTGTGATGCCGGCGGAAGCCCATGTTAACCGAGCCAGTTCGTATCCGGATCCACTTGTGGCTTTCAATACGTCTGGTTTGAGTTTCCCGTCTACTCTCCATCAGATTAAGACATTCGAGAGGAACAATAATATTTCCGTTAACGTTTATGCTTGCGTAGACAGTAAGGGGGGTATTGTTGATGAATGTTTTAGTGGCAAATCTGTATCCTCTATCCAGCCTCTTCGCGTATCCTCTGAGCGAAGAGCGAGGCATGTAAATATTTTAGCGATTCGTTCTAGTGGCACGGCAGAGCACCTACACTTTGTAACAATTAAGAGTCTGTCCAGATTATTGCATTCCCAACTGTCAAAGGCAGTGGCGTCTCGTCAGGGCAAGCAAGGCAAGCAGTGCTTGCCCAGGCAGTTTCCAGACATTGTATTTTTTAAATAAATATTTTATTCAGAATAGTATTTTACTTTGGCTCGTGCAGTTAGGTGTATGTATTTTTTACACTATCTTCTTGGGACCCAATACTGTGCGCTGTGCGCTATAAAAAAAGAACTCGTTGACACAAAAACATGCTGTTTTAGAAGCGTTGCTAGGTTTAGAAGCGCTGGCAGGACCGCTTTCAGCAGGAAGGCTGCCGCAGTAGTTTCCTTTCGGGAGGGGGGGGGGGGGTGGCATGGTACAAAGGTTCAGGGAGGGGATTGGCTGGAAAAATACGCGGTAGAAGCTACGAAGGTAACGCTTTCTTGCCGAACTGGAGCGAACATGGCCGAAGCAGACTGTGGAATTTTTCCGCCGACTGCTTCGGCTATGTCCGCCACAGTTCGGCAGGGCAGGTGGCGATGTCGCGTTTCAGTCGGCGGTCGTCTCTCGGGGCGCGCGCATCTCTCCCGTGGGCTGTTGGCTGGCAGTGCGTGGGGGATTTGTGGGCGTACGATGATACTCCACTCCCACTTAGTATATAAGTAATGTAGAGTAGGTATTTTACTATCAGAATAATGTAAGTCAATCATTATTTTTCAAAAATAATGTATTTAAAAAAAATGTCAATTTTTCTACCTGTGGAATAGTCAATGTTCAGTTAAGAAAACTACTTAAATAGCACCATTTTGTACCTTGAAATCCATATTTTCCCGGCGGAGGGCCCCCAAACCCCCCCCCCAACCTCACCATGTTTTGGTGTGAACGGAGTTATTGCTTCCCCTCATGTAAACCTCACGCCTCGCCACTGGTCAAAGGCTACTCATAAGAAATGGATTTGCGAGCGCTGTCTTCAATACTTTACAAGTGAAGACAGGTTAACTTCACACACTATTCTCTGCAGCCAGCATCAAGCAGTGCGTTCCTGTTTCCCTACAGAGGAGAACAAATATTTACAGTTTACAAATATTGCAAAACAGGATCGCCTCGGCTTTATTGCGTACTGTGACACCGAGTCATACCTTAAGCCGATATCCACCTGTTTACCCGGTGATGAGACATCTAATACCACACGGGTAAACGAACATGTACCATACGCATGCAGCATTTTGTTAGTGTGTGGATACGATAGCTCTTTGACCAGGTATGTGCAATTCGAGGGTGATAATTGTATTGCTGAAATGGTCGCCGAATTAGTTTCAATGACAAAGTGGGTATGTGATATTTATTCAAAGACCATTCCTATTAAGACGCCGACTCCAGCCGTCTCTGCAATGCTTGCGAGTCAAACACATTGCCATATCTGTAAGAAGGTATTGGCTGGGCAGAAGGTGCT
Source organism: Bacillus rossius redtenbacheri (assembly GCF_032445375.1). Taxonomy (NCBI): domain Eukaryota; kingdom Metazoa; phylum Arthropoda; class Insecta; order Phasmatodea; family Bacillidae; genus Bacillus; species Bacillus rossius. Next base: position 258,486,876 of record NC_086330.1, on the reverse strand, counting down.
CGATCACTGCCATTTGACTGGTGAAATACGTGGTTATGCCCATTCGAAATGCAACCTGGCTTTCAGGATGCAAAAGAAACAGCTTGTCGCGGTATTCCATAATTTGCAAAATTATGATGCCCACTTTTTAATGAAGCATTTAGTTTCGCGGCGGATTGCACAGCCGGACGGCTCCTTTGTTGTGGAGAATCCCGGCGAGGTCAAAGTATTAGGCGTAACTCTAGAGAGTTACAAATGTATTACTAAATACATACATGTCTCAGAAAATGCGCAAGGAGGCGTGCGCGCTGTGCGTCTTCGATTTATTGATTCACTTAACTTTTTAAATTCATCTCTGGAAACTCTCGCTGGCAATCTCACGCCGGATCAGTTGAAACTCACCCGTTCAATGTTTCCAGATGACGCACAGTTTCAGTTAGCTACGCGTAAAGGTGTGTTTCCCTATGACTTTGTTAAGTCTAGTGAACGTTTGCAGACTGCCTCGCTACCACCAAAGGATGCGTTCCATAACGTAATGAGTGGCACGGACGTGAGTGATCTGGACTATACTCACGCTCAAAAGGCTTGGGACGTCTTCCATTGTGCCACACTGAAAGAGTACGCACTTAGTTACCTTAAGGTGGATACTGTTTGCTGGCCGACATATTCGAGTCTTTTCGTTTCGTTTGCCTACAGCATTATTCGCTTGATCCCGCTCATTACATTACCGCTCCCTCGCTCGCATGGGATGCACTTTTAATTAAAACCGGTGTGCGTCTTGAACTTGTGACCGACCCGGACATATACCTCTTCCTAGAGTCTGCCGTTCGTGGAGGTATTACAAACGTAAGTCGACGTCACGCGAAAGCTAACAATGTGTACATGTCCAGTCACGACCCGAGCCTTCCGTCTTCATACATCTGTTATTTCGATGTTAACGCACTGTATGCTCACACAATGTTGGATAAGCTTCCTGTGGGTAATTTCCAATGGGTTCCCAGGGATGAGTATACGAGTTGGGATTTCAACACCATTGACATCGATGGTGATACATCATTTTTCGCGGAAGTAGATTTGACCTTTCTCGATGATTGTCACGATCGCCTATCAGATCTGCCTCTGGCCCCTGTGAATGGCGTACCGCCAAACGGGCGTATGAGTAAATTACTGTTAACTCTCGCGCCGCGTACTAAATATATTGTTCATGCCAAAACACTGCGGCACTACGTTCAGTATGAGGCGGTCATCGGCCAGGTTCACCGCGTGCTGCGGTTTGCGCAGGCGGCCTGGATGAGGGACTATATAGCCTTTAATGCTGAGCGTCGTGCTCAGGCTGCGAACCCCTTTGAGAAATCGTTTTTTAAATTACTGTCGAACTCTGTGTACGGAAAAAGTTTGGAAAATACGCGAAAGCATAAGGATATACGGATTGTTTCACGATATGATTCCATTTATGGGGCGGCTGAGCTGATTGGTCGTCCGACATTCAAGGCTCGGCGAATCATCGATGAGAGTTTAGTCCTCATAGAGATGCTTAAAGGGACGATTACCTTTGATAAACCCTTGTACACAGGTGTCGCCATTTTAGATTTATCAAAATTAGTTCTCTACGATTTTCATTATAATTACATGCAAATGAAATTCCCTCCACAGTCTCTGCATCTCCTGTACACGGATACGGATTCTTTAATTTACCACGTTGTGTGTGACGACATTTACGATTCGATTCGCCCCGATTTAGCTTCCCGTTTCGATACATCTAATTATGCTCCAGGTAATGAGCAACGCTTCCCCTTGGTCAATAAGGGTGTAACGGGGGTGATGAAGGATGAGGCCGCTGGCAATGTCATCACGGAGTTTGTTGGTCTTCGCCCGAAGCTTTACGCGTTTAAGATGGAGGACGGTTCTTCTACGCGTAAGGCGAAGGGAGTCAAGGCCAGCGCACTGCGTTCACTCCTGTTTCCTCAATACCTGGAATGCTTGCTTCAAAATTCACGGGTTCTCGCGACCCAACACCATTTCCGATCGCGAGGCCACACTGTGTTTACGGAGCGTGTGACCAAGGTAGCATTGTCTTCAGGAGATGATAAGCGTTGGCTTTCTGAAGACGGTGTCAGCACTCTGCCTTGGGGACATAAGGACCTACGCCTTTCCCCGGACCATGATTAGCCCTTTCCTAGTGTTACGTTCAGCTATGCTGTCGTCTCCGAGTGATGGGGTGGCCTATCGCTCCGATCCTCCCACCATTGCACGTGGAGAATAACCTATTGGTATGTCACAGTACACAAGTAATTTATTTTACAAAAAAGTTATCTCTTTTACACAAGTAATTTATTTTACAGATGTTAACATAATTTTTTAAAGCTAGAATGATTTTAACGTATTTTATACACACGTGATTTTAACGTAATTTACGTGTTTTTTTAAAGTTAGAATGATTTTAACATAATTTACACATGTATTTTAATTTTCCTCTTTTACGATGGCTAATTTTTTTCTTTACGAGTCTTAACGTAATTTATTTTACAAAAAAAAAGAAATGTTAACGAATTTTTTTAAGTAGAATATCTTTAACGTATTGTACACATGTTTATATAATTTAATTTTCCTCTTTTACGATGGCTAATTTTTTTACACATCTTTCTTTTCTCTTTAAGATATCTTAACGTAATCTCTTTTACACAAGTAATTTATTATCTACATGTTTATATAATTTAATTTACACAAGTAATTTATACAATTCTTGACGTAAGTTATTTAAAAAAAGAACTGTTAACATATTTTATACAAACGTTAACGTATTTTCTGTTTACACGCTTGGGGTATGCTGTAGCTACTGCGTATGTATTGTTCTGCAGATCTCCCCAACACGAGATGGCTGTATCGACATGTGATGATTGTCAGCCATTATACCGAGAGAGCTATCTGAGCTGTTCTTTACGGAGGAGGGTGGGCCACAGCCACCGCGGGAACGTGAAGGCCGCAGCGATTGCTCGACCGCGCGCCTTCGGGGTTGGAGTTGTCCGCCACACATGTTTTAGACCAAAAGTGAAATAAAACCAGCATTCTTTTTTACCCGTGTGTTGTCTACATTATTTCTTTTTTCACCTCTGTATATTCCTTGTGCTTGCTCCTTTCCAGTACGCAGCGATGGCCTGACCTTGTTTCTCTGTGGTAAACACATTCCTGTAAAAATATTATTAAATTTAAATATGTTTACGCAATATTATATATTTTAACTATGCTTATTTTACTCGACGTAATAGTAACTATGCTTATTACTTGGCGTGTTGCACACACACTGTTGTTTTTAAAGACATTATTATGCTTATAATGTGATGTGGGGATTATAATTGCGCAGTTTACGAGTGACGCTCCAGCAGGCTACATCTCGCTCTCTCTGCGCGGGATTTTGAGGTTATGTTTGTTTTAGTCATAGCTGGTATTGCGGGGCTTTTAAACATGGTGGTTATTTTCGAAAGTTACCCGTTTAGGCATAGCTAGTATGACTGTATTTTTTTTTTTAATTTAAGAATAGCGATATTTTATTTATTTTCGAAATTTCAATATGGTGATTAAGCATACTCGGAGTGGGGGGTTGTAGACGTTTATTTTCGAATGCATCATGGCGGGTTAAGCATATTTAGATATGACGGTTGTGGAGTGGTGGGGGTTTATAGACATATTTTTTTAAGACATGGCGGTTAAGCATAATGGTGGGGGGTTTGCTTTAAGCATACATCCTAGCGGTTTAAGCATACAACATGGCGGCGGTTGTGGAGTGGCGGGGCTTTTGACATTTAAACATGGCGGTTTAAGCATACATTATGGCAGGTATTTTAAGCATAGCGGTTTAGGCATAGCTAGTATGGCGGGGGTTTCTTTTAGGCATACTTGGGTGGAGGTGGGTGTGGGTTTATATACATATTTATTTTTCGTAATTTAGACTTAGCGGTATTTTATTTATTTTCGAATACAACATGGCGGGTTAAGCATATTTTTTTAAACAATATGGTGGTTGTGGAGTGGTGGGGGTGGGGGGCGGTTTTATAGACATATATATATTTTTTTCGTGATTTAAGCATTGTTTTTTTCGGAATTTAAAGACATAGCTTCTTTTAAGCATAGCTTCTTTAAGGCATATGTTCGTTATTTTATTCCCCATACTTCATATGGTTCCGTGGTCTAGTGGTCAAGGCGCACGCCTCGTGACCACGACGTTGGTGCATCCCCGGGATCGAATCCACCCAGCGCCCAGGTTTTTTTGTATACAATTCCCGCCTTCGGAGCGACGGTGGCGCGCTCCGGTAACTAAAGGCTGTGGCGGCCTACCGGCGCGCCCTGGTAGCCGATTTCAATAACAATGGTGGTCCCCACGTGACAAGATGGCGGCGCCCATGAAACAAGATGGCGGCGCCCAGGGTGGTTCTGGCACTGTGTTTACATTTCTATGTTTACATTGGTCCAGAACCGCCTTACTACTCCTACTTATATAATAACTCTTCATACGGATGCGCGGGTTATAGCAATTGTCCTATTTAAAAAAATAAACCTTCCCCATTTCTGCCCCATTGGTCAGATATTTTCCATTAACAAACTCGACCAAGATTTCTCATTGTTTTTTTTTTCTTCATTAATTTGGAAATGTTTCGTGCAAAATTACGTAGTTATCGTGTTCATAAAATTTTATGTATGTTATATATATGCATATATAATGTTTTGAGATGATGATTTTGGGGATACTAAACTATGTAACGAAAAACTTTGTAGAAATTTTCCGGAAGTCACACAGTGGTAACTGCTACAATAGGAAGTCTTTCTCCGAAATCTACCCAACTCTATAAAAAAAAAGATCACTTTTTTTTCAATGATTTAAAGGCTAGCAAATTCATGCCAATACATTTGCATACGAACAGCATTTTTTATAATCACTATTAGTTGCAGCATTAATTTTTAGAGTTATAAACAAATCCAAGTTAAACAAAAAAAAATGAACAGTAAGTATTTAAATGAATAAACCACTTCAGTCACTACCGAAAACTATTTAAATCGTTAAGATTCATCCTGTTCCTTATATTTTTATCTTTGTATCCATTTTATATATTAAAACAACATGAAAAAAAAACTTCATTATCGATCCAGAAACAACCAAAAAATACACTTGCAGAGAACCACAAAAAATACTGCCTTAGCAAGTGTTTCCGCAGTGGATTTAAACTTATAATAGCTTTCGTGTTTCATAAAATCAATTTTAAACTCTATTAAATTAAATTAATTCTTCTAGATAAATTGAAGTTTGTAAGGCCGTGTCCGTATTCGCCTGAAGTATTTAATACTATACGTACTTGTCCCTGGAAGTGAAATCACAAGGGCTGCATAACTGAAAGTTAAGTAAATTCAAGTACGCAAGTAAATAAATCTGTGTACTTCTCACGTACTTCCAGTTGAAAAAACGTCACCATTTTGAAAAACGATTTTAGGTTATATTTGATTTTAAAAATTTAAGAACTCTTAAAAAACATTAATAATTTTTATTATACATTTGATGAAAACATTATTTATACACGTTTACAAATAAGTTTAAACAATTACATGCACATTATTAATTACAACATATGTTATTTCATGCTTGTCCGACCTGCAGTACATAAATACCTACAAGGAGAACTACCGGTGATTAGTGATGGGCAGAACGGTTCTTTTGACCGAACCGGTACTTTCGGATCAGTTCCGAGAAAGATTCGTTCAGAACGATTCGTTCATCTCGGTCATTTCGTTCTTTTCTGTGAATAGGATCTGGCTCTTTTATCAGGTGTCGTAACTCGTTCATCCTTTAGAGTATTGGCTACGTGTTTGCTTCCAGCCTCCCCTCGTTATCGCGTGACCCGATAACGAGAGGAGGCTGGATCGCGTGGGTGGTTATCTTTATCTACTCTGCATGGGTAAATGAAATTTCAAACGTCTAGTTGTATACTGACTGTTATAAAATTATTGACTGTTGATCGCTGCAAATGCTTCATGCAGTGATTCTATATAATACGGGAGCATTAAATCTAAGAATGTTAGGTACGAAAGTGATCTTTCTTAACTTTAATTTGTAATCGCACTATTATAGCTAGTACTTGAACATTGCTTTTCGTAGCCAGTGAATCACAGTTGCGTATATGAAACAAGATTATTTATATTGTATTACTTTTTAAGTTACAAATATTAATATACAGGCTATTTACACTCTAGAGAGAGTAAAGTGTTTACATGTAGACCAACACATTTAGAGAAAAAAAGACAAAAATTGAATACTAATACTGCGATTCAGTATGAAGAGAGAAAAATTAAGTAGGTACATTAATTAACACCTAAATGGTAAGTGTGAACATTTGTAGTTACTTTCCCTGTTATTTTTAATTCATGTTTTTTTTCCCCCAAATTTGTGTATGTGAATGTGAAAACGCAATTTTAAACCACTACTTAACAGTTGACATTTTCAGGTATAGATACTTTTCATGTTACCCTATTTTATTTGATCAGTTATCGTTTGCTCTTATGAACATGCTCACGCTGTGATTACTAATTCTTCAGACTCCTGACGTCATCAATCATTTCACGAACGAATCAGACCGGGCGCGTGGCCGGTTCTCTCATCTCGTTCTCTCGTTCTCTCCGCGTTTTCGTTCTTCCGAATCTTTCAAGGTACCGGCTCTCAAAGAGCCGGTTGGTTCTCTCGTTCTCTCCGCATTTACGTTCTACCGAATCTTTCAAGGTACCGGCTCTCAAAGAGCCGGTTCTTTACATCGCGAACGAATCGCAAGATTTCGTTCTCTCAAAGATTCGTTCTTTTTGAACGAATCGTTAACGAACGACCCATCACTACCGGTGATGGTTGACGTCACCCGTAGGGATAGCATGAAGGTGCTCTCCATTTCGTCAGACGCGACCGCCAATATTTATGTTGCAATTATAAATTACTACACGATACCATATTTTGTAAATTTTAATTACGTATTTTTAAAAGAAATTTTTTTGACGAATGCCAGGGTCATTGAGCAACTAATGACATAGATTTCAAACATCATACATGATAAATAAAAATGAAGGGGTCATCGAAAGCCACAAGCTGCAGGTAGGCTAAGAGCAAACCAAAAAATGCTTCAGCTCTATCCTCGTCTATACATACTTACATGCATAATACATTCAAACAACTAAAATTAGTGCAATAAGCGGCAATATTTTGTGGACATATATTCAACTACAAATATAAATTGATTGTATAAAAAGGTCATTTTTATATCGTCGTACAGAAAACTATAAATTTTAATCATATACCCAAAAATATCACTTTACAACAGAAAGTCGCGTAATTAGATGTTCAATCATATATCTGTGGCAAAATGTGTAAAGGAAGAAAACCCATAAAAGCTCAAACCCTTTTTCGTACAGTATATAACAATACTTTTTTTTACGGGAAGGAAAACTGCATTACTGGCCAACCTCACTGATTGTAGTGGTCAGCTGTGTGCATAACTTGCAGAAGAGACCAAAACTGAGAGTTTCGCCACCAACCCACCGCGGTAAAATGTACAATATGTTTATCGTATAAGTGAAGTGTTCTTTATATTTGTTTGCATATGTATGCACAAAATTAATATTTATTATAATTCTGCTGGGTTGCATAAGGTTGCATACGGTTACCTACGGGTTTATAACTGAAATGTCAAATGTACTGAAAATAGTAATATTTATTCTCTTACGCGCTGAGGGTCGAGCGGTCGAAGAAGTCTGGGGAGAATTGACAGAGAAAACCGAGCGGAAATCTTACTTCTCTCCGAGGCAGGCAGTTGGCTGGCTTCCCCCACCCCCCTCAGCACGTTGAAGAACATGACACCCCGCTGGGCGATAAGGAATTCTAAGAAAAGCGCGCTCTTTCCTCCTACTCCTCCACCCCCACCCCCCCTCATCATACCATAGCTCATCCGTACAGCTAGTGCTCTCTATCGAGGATTTTGGAACTACGTGTGTTGTGTTCTTTCTTTGCGTGCTCGGGAGAAACTCAGGATCTTAGCCTTAAGTGCTTTTACAACACTTCCTATATGATAGCCTAAGTGGCTTTGCTGCACCTTAAGTTAAGATTCTACTGTACCCTTGTGGTGAGCTGCAAATTGAAGAGGTTTTACTACCCTTTCACATGCTATTTAGGAAGTCGTGAACATATTTAACATATGTATTAAGGTATTATATGAAAGAGCAATCCTTTTTAAACCCTGCTATCTATTCCAATAATGTCCATTGAATTTAAGTATTGCCACATTTCAAAATTAAGTGTAATTATCACCAAATCAGAACCTTCGAAATTTTTGTTCAGATAGACGTTCGAAGGTTATTTAAAAAGCTAGGGAACAGTGGCGGATCCAGGCAAGGGCGATACGGGCAACTAACTGCCCAGGACTCTCTGCGTCCTTGGGGGGCTCCGCGCCGCCAGACACTCAGCTGCTGGTTAACAGACTGGCGGAAATAATACCACTGTCGGTAACTTCAAACCAACAAACTGAGTAGATACTACAAGCGCTCAAGCTTGTAAAATTGAACCGGGTAAATTATTGTTTATTTAGAATCTGTATGGGTTGGCATCCCGAGGGCTGGTTGGATCCATGGGGGACTCCAGGTGGAGGAACCAAGACACATCCGAGGCGGACTAGACGAGGTGATTCTGTGATGGTTCACAATTGCCTTTCGTAGTATAGAGATCCTGAATCCAGAGAGCGACATTTAAATTTGTCATCCCTGGCCGGGAATCGAACCCGGGACCCAGGATCGGACAATTGTAAGATATTGAGTAAAAATGTAAACTTTTAAATGCAAACGCTCATTTTGTCATTGTTAAATTTGTTATTTTACATTACATTAACTTTAATTTCATGATTTTGAGCTAGGCTGTTGACGATGTTGCTTGAAAAAATGTTTTTATGTGTGTATTTTGCAATTATTACCATATTTAACCGTTTTCTAAGATGCTCATGGCAACATTTGTCATTTTTTTATAATTTGACTTTGTTTTAAATTGTTGGAATGTCCTATTGTTTTAGAAAAACAATTGAAATATTATGGTCAGGGATGTATGCGCATGTATTACAGACACAGCGAAATTAAAAATGAACAGAATGCGTTGTTCCTTTTTTTTAAGATAAGGTAACCTACCTAATAGAAGTTTAAACTTTACCGCTCGCACAAATCAGTCAGATTTTGTCGGATCGCAATTTTGCAGGGAAACGGATATCGGTTTCAATCGGGATTCAGTATACAAAACTTTTTGAAACCGACATGGAAACGTAGTAATTGTCAAATGTCTATAGTAGCGTTTTTAAGATCTTGGGTAGTTTCTTTCTCAAACTGTTGGCAGTGTTGACTTACTGTTTAACACTTTTCCTCAGAAAACCCCATCCCTATTTTCAACTTCTTAAATTGTGGAAGAAAATGTGGGGCATACGGTAAGCGTAACACATTGTCACTGTGTTCTCAAGGTTATAGCATATGTTCAGCACTAAGCCTATCTGGTTGAAGCCTATACACCCGGGTTTTAAACCTATACACACAGGTATTTTTTTAATATGCACAAAAAAGTTTCTTTGCATGAAAAAAGTAAAACCTTGTCGCTAGTAAGTCACTTGTATTTTACGAAATGTTTTATGAAATGGGCTGTATCAGCAATACAATAATTTTGAGTAATTACAAACACTCGCCAAAGTCAGACATGTCCCCGTTCACATGACAAAGAGAATTCCTACATGCGTGGGAACCAATGCTTGACCCATTCCCTTGATGCATTTATTTTACGCATCACACTAACACGACGCTATTCTACACGGTTGTTTATTTTGGGTAAACGAAATAACTAAACCAAGCAGATATACCTATATGTATATTTTTATCATTACCATGAAGTCGTTGCACGCGTGTTAGCTACACATGTGAATGTAATTGCTAGAAACTTTTACGTAGCATCTAAGGCATAATTATAAGGCTTTATTTATTTTCTCGGCGAGAAATAACAGCTATGAGCCGACATGTAAATTCATTACACGGTGCTACCCTACCTTGAAGTATATTTTGACGAACGGAAAATAACGGGCTTATTTTAGTTCTTATATGAATAAAAATAATCAAATTTAAGCAGAATCATTTAAGTAGGTACTATAGGAAGTAAACTCTCGCACAACTGTTTTTCTTACCCGTCCGGCGATTTCGGTGCTGTAAAACGCAGTGGAAGGAAGCGATTCAGCACCTGACATGTTTTTCTCCTGCTAACGTCGCTAGTTCCTCCCGCGCGTGCAGCCGACCAGTTCAGTCTACACCCGATACGCCGTCAATTCTCTATAGCCTACTCGATGCGTCGTCAATTATACTGATGCTACATAAAGAAAAATAAATTACAGCATTGTATTCTGAAAATTGCTTAACCTTGTAGAACCTTTATTTTATTAACACTTACTGCTTACAAAATTTTCGTTGTTTGAATGAGTGAATATTCCCTGATTTTCCAGTGGTTTTAACAGATTCCAAATGGAGCAGTTTCCACGAATTGAATAACGGGAAAATCGCTGCCAAATCTATCAATACAGCCTATATTGATTTACAAATTGAACTTCAGAACTCTAAGTCGAAATACTGCAGTTTTCCATTGATTGAATTTGTTTAATTCCTGTATCCAGCATCTGTGAAAACCACTGGAAAATCAGTCATTTTTCACTAGAATGCACATATTTTATTTTTAATTCGGTACTGCTTCTGCATATCTTGTGCCACATATGAAGGATAATTACTTTCAACTAGCCCATATTGTCATATTAGGCATTCAGGTGTTGCTCCTTAAAACAAATAAAGCTTGTCAACGAAAAGGCAACATTTATTTATGATAATATCCCAATGGAGACAATATTTGCTCTATTGATACCTATTATCAGTACTGTTAAGACATTATTTTTTCTACCTCTTTTTATGTGTGAAACAGCAGTTTTGATTTCTATGCAAAATTGTTTATAGTTTGCAGTGTTCTTACACTAGTATGCTTAAAAAATGAATATTTTTGTTAACGAATTTCCAGATTTAAAGTGTTTTACCATAAATGTTGTGGTCATATTCGCAATCAGAAATATAGTGCAAAACAAAGTCATGGACAAGCATCATCCTAAAACGATTCAGATTTCGATTTCTATTAGACAATTTATTAAATTGTTACCTTAGCGGGATGGTATATTGTGCTAGCTTCTGAATACGAATGTCAAATTTATTATAAAAACTAACATGATAACAAAAATCTTGCCCAAGCATCTCAGGAAGTTACGTTTGTAATAATATTTGGCATGATGATGTATTATTATTGCTTTCATAATTTAGCTACCGATATGAATGTATTAGGTACTCCTGTTGTAAAAAAAAAAAAAAAACAATTTACATGTGTATTTCTGAATATTGAAAGATATATTTTGTGATGATAACTGTTTTCTCAACTTTAAATTTCTAGAACTGATATAGTTGAGGTGTATTTCATATGTGTATTTGAATTTATTTATACACGACATATTCAGCCACAGGCCGGTTTACAAATGTACGTGTTTTACAATCTAAACAACCTACAAAACCAAATATCCTAGATGACTTTTAAGGGTAAAATGTATAATTTGTACAATTATCTTAAATTATCTTAAACTCTAATCAAATCACATAATATTCTTAAAAATGTATCAAATTCAAAGTAAATACTATGCGAGCTAAATTATTATTACCAACTTAATTTTTAAAAATTACAATCAATTCACAAGAAAGAAGGAAATCAGTTTGAAAAAAAAAATTATGATTGCATGGTAAATACATAATTGTACATGAAAATTATTATGTAATTAAAAAGGGAGCTTATTAGATAAAAAATACCTTTTAATACAATAAACAATACAGTGTGTATGTGTGCTTGCCTTAGCTTTTGTGTTTGCTTTATGTGCCTGAGATTATTCTATTAAATGTATATTAAACAATTAAATATGGCAAATGCAAAAAAATTCAGGCGTTAACATGTTTTATTTTACAATTTTTTCCCTAAACCAAACCGTAAAACTACTGAAAAATAATTACTGTATATGCTCACAAGCAAACATGCTCGCTCACACAAAATAAAATTTTTGTAAATAAACTGTATATATAAAATGTATGACTTCATGTAAATATTAGTTCCGCCTGCAGATCTCTTTCACAGTCCTCGACCATAAAATATATAAATATGAAACTATAAATACGCGTGTCATGAGATCGCCTATGACAGTATGTCCAGTTTTGTCGGAACACAAAAATATATTTGTGAAAGCGCGTGCCTCTTGTCTGGTGGGACGGGACGGGAGCAAGGTCAAGGCGGTAGAACGCACGTGACTTCACTTCGCTGCCTGCGCAGAAAGATGCGCGCCCGTCTGAGGCAACCTCCCCTCTTCTAACGTTGGACATTATCAACCAAGAAGGGGCGGGCGACAAGAAACCTGGGTAGGGGAGGGCGCGCGCTGAAGAATGTGGTGGGAAGTTCAGCCGCAGAAGGGGAAATGTACTGCATCCAAAGGTAGGGAGTGTAAGACAGAGACAGAAATTCAGATTGCCTAGTGCGTAGCTAGGTCCAGTAGAATCTTAAGCATATTGAAACTTAACCCTCTCAAGCATAACTAAGAAACACACATGTTAGAACTATCTTACTTTAGAAACATGACTTAGAAAACATGCTACACTTTATCTTGCTTCCAATTACATTTACAACTTGCAACATACGTACGTATTACTTATTTATGACTAAAAATATTTTATTTTAAAGATGGATGGGCCAGTCAAATCCTCAAATACCATACAATCCTTAGTATTCTGATTCATTATTTAAGGAAAAATATTCCAAGAAAAATATTAAGAGTATTATTATAAAGTTTAATATATTATAAAATAAATTTAAAAACTCAACACTGGTAACTCTGAAGTTTACTGGGTTAATTTTTTTCTTCATACCCATCATGTCACCGCACTCCAAGATATTGTACTTTTAACATGTAATTATAGAAATAAAATTACAATATGTATTGATTCTGGAAACAGTTTGCGAAACAAAAAAAAAATTGAAAGTTTCATCATAGTTAATATTTTTCATTTATTGTACATTAATTTACGATTGACACTTGACATCTAGATTCAGATTTGAGGGGCATATTTAAGGTACTCTGAGGGATTCAAATTCAAGAAAATTGGGAACTGACCCATCCCTAACTTTAGGTTCAAGTTTTTTAATGGTATTTTCCGATATACTAGTTGACATGTCATAAATTAGAGAAACTTTTATGTGATGAAAATTGGAAAATAACTGTGCACCTTTAACCAAGACATTGGACACACTTTGTCGGGCATGGGGGTAAACCAGCCCTGCTTATTCACATGCAGTTAAAAGTTTTGTGTGTCAATTAGATAAAAAACCATGTTTGTCTATGATTGACACTTTTTTATTTTTTGCACGAAAGTACTGCTGGTTGGAACAAGTGCAGACCAAACGTTTAAAGTTAGAGTATATTTAGATAAAGATATAGTTCTAGACAACTGCAATTGCGGGGAAGAAAGTGTGCACCACCCTCAAGTAAACCACCCACTGGTCTAATGATCAGACAGAAATTCATGAGCAGCTGTGTGGGTACCATCACTTAGATAAGCAGCATCTTCAGACTTTTCCAAATGGTATACGATTCCTGCTTCAAGATTACTTCAATAAAAAAAAAAAATTCATACAGTAAAATTAATCTGCAGCAACAAAAACTACCTTGCATACCTTTCAGCTTATATACAATTTTAAAAATAAGCATGGTGTCTCATTATCTTAATTGCTTGAGTCTTATGAGGCATTATTGTTAATGCTCACAAGTCTGTCATATTCTCCCAAAACCATTCCTTAGAAACAAGTCAACATCAAAAAACATAAGGTTCTTAGCTCTAATGATACCAAAAGAAACACAAAAATAATGAAAATATGTATGCTGTAGTGACCAATGGTCATGACCAAGGGTTTAAAATAGCAGAATATCAACAACAAAACTTATTCAATGACTAAGAATGATAAAATTATTTAACCCTTTAATTTGTGCCATTCTACAAAAGACGACAACCAGAATACCAAATTTTAAAAAATTCTACTTCGAAATACATGCTTAACAAAAATAATCCTTTCTTTCCTGTCATTACGGTTTATCAAACATTGAAATAATAGACTAAAACTGAAAAGTAAAAAGTTCAAAAAGTAAATGATATATTTTGGCACAAAAAAGTAACCAAAAAACCTTTTTTAATTTTTGTCTACATACTGAAGAGTGGAGTGGAAAAGTACAACATTGACATAAAAGGCTGATCTAGAAGCGAGGAAAAAATTCTTATCGGAAATGGTATCAGATAGAGTTATCTCAATAATTAATTATCTCTAAATGAGCAAATAAATGGTTTCATCAGTTGGAAAACAAATAAAATACAGATAACTTTAAAATTTTTATTCCAATGCAGTATACATTGTTTTCTCACTTAACATCACACCCCTAATTCAGTTTTCCGAAAATTTATTACATTTGAAATTTACAGAAATACTTTTTATAAACTTTGATCTGTGTTACATTACAATATATTCCAACTGCTTGTACAGACAGTAACTTAGTCAAACTAATCTGGCAAAGAACACACCCTAAACGGGCTGTCCCTTGAGCAGCTTCTTGTCAAACAGGAACTCGCCCAACGCGCCGTGCGACTCCATCATCTTGTCGAGGGTGGAGATTTTGCCGGCAAGGTCACGCTGGCCTTTGTACTGTTCCTCCAGGAAGTCTCCGGTCAGGTAGTCCACCAGCTGCAAGCAGGCATCAGTATGTCTTTCAACTACACAGGCACACCAGGCTGGCAGGGAAGCATTTACATAACACTTATCTTTCTATTATCATGTGGGAAAATGCAAATGTCTACCACTGATTTTATACTGCCCTATGGGAAAATAACTGAATATTTTGCTAAAGCCTTTTTAAAAATGTGGCTAGCAGTACAAACTGCATGCTTATTGCAAAATCACATCAAAGTTCAAATCTTCAAGCAACCAAGAATTTTTTTGTCTAATCCATTAAAAAAATTCTTAAAACGTTTTGTGATCTTTCCTATAATGCATGACTTTCTTGGGGACTTGAGTGACTAGAGGGACCCAACAGAGAAAGGGAGGCTACCCACAAAATAGTTGAGCTGAAAACATGGCCCTTGGACAACTGCCATTACACGACAACATTTACATTTCCCACGTGCACAAACCTAGTTTGCCCACTATAGCACTAAGGCATATATGTGCAAGTGAGGAAAACAGAACCTGAAAGGTTGCAAAGATGGTTACACTTAATTCAGATAAAGATAAACTGACAGTACACTGGAAAAGAGAGGATGCAAGAGCAGGAAATAAGTGAGAGAAAAGTGCAAACGAGACACGAGAGAAGGCTAGAGGGAGGGAAGGCAGGTTAAGGAATGCCACACAAACAGGGCATGGCAGCAGTTAGTCACAAGAGCATTTCAAAATACCCATTCAACTACAAACACAAGAGATCATCTTCCAATATCTCTTTTCTTTCAGCTATCTGTATTCAAACAACTTTTAATGGCACATCATTACCCATTCAAAACTCTGTTCCCTATTTTTTAATATGCTTAATTTTGTTAATAGCTGAAACTAACTCTTCTAGTCACTGTATAGGTGAGAAAAAAGCATGACAATTCACACTGGCTTCTGTTAGGCAAAAACAATTCTTGTAAATTAAAAATTAGTATATTTAAATAGTATAACTCTGCTAACCAAACTAATATTTTAAAACGGATTATAAACTCTCTCCACAAATAAAGCATAAACACAGAGTTGTACAAATGTGTTGAGAGGTAAAGGTATCGACTTTTACTGGCAGATCAGATGCACAATCGGCCTCAACTACACAGCAACTTGCAACAAACACATTGTCAGAATGCCACACAATAATACTTCTTTATGACCAAGATATTTTATCAGTGATTAATGTTGAAATGCAAATATAGCAAAACTCGTTTAATACCTCCCCTTTCCCTAGACATACTTTTTCCTGCATCATTACATTGTGAGATGTAGAATATGTTTCTTATCTTTCCGCATGATAAATGTATCACTATGTGAAGCAACAGAAACGTACAAAAACATACGCAGAACCAAAGATTTGAAAAGTCGGTTCCGGGTCGGGTATTTTAAAGGAACCGAACAGGAACAGAAAATAAATATTGGGGAACTGCACAGGCCTAGTTGCAACAAAATTGTCCTAAATATTTCAGGTTCCCTTAGCAAAAAATTAAGACTTTGCATTCATATTTGAAACTATTTCAACCTGCTATATCTACTTAGTGAATTAACAGAAAAGTTGTGCTGTTTAATGTAAAAATGTTTTTGATGTTTGTGTACTCTTCAATAGTAAATTTTTTGTTTTATTTAATCAAAGATAGTGAAAGAGTTTAGATAAAGCATGTGCTAAATAAAAAACTGAACCCAAACAAAATAGAATTAAAAAAAAAGTGTTTTTAGTATGGTGCAACAGCTGTCTATAATCCTGCTTTAAGGGTCCCGCCTACATGGGCATTTGCACACACGCACGCGCGCGCACTAACACACACTGTGTGCAGAGCTTCAGGTAATACAGCGCAATTTGAAAACTACTTAAGTATTCCTAGTGGGGTAGGTTTATGAGAAGTATTCAAGAATTCCCTGAGGGCTGATAAGTACCGTGTTTTATCGCATAATCGTTGCACATTTTATACTGAAATAAAGTTTGAAAAGTAGGGGTGCAACATTTATGTGGGGAAAACATTTTTTTGTTGGGTAAAGTTATTCATAAAAACAAAACCCATTCATGGAAAGTACGTTAATTTAAAAAGTATAAAAGAGCTCGCCAAACAATTTAAATTAATATGTCATGCAACAAAAACCTTTCTTCAACTTTAAATAGAAAAACAAAATCTGTGATCTGAACGCGAGCCTGAACAAACACGTAACTATTGTCGTAGTACACACATGCAAGAGTGCAGGCTAACAAATGTAGTTAACTCGGCACTTGACAGAGAGCGTGCGTTGCATGCAATCGGCGAGATATCGATATTCGACTGTGTGCGCTCTCTACACGGGAAGCAACATAACCAAACATGAATGATGCCAACTAGCGCTGGCTACATTTTTATATGCGGTATATCGCTGCGACGCAGACGAACAGATAAAGGTTATAACGTTTAAAAACGTCTTTAAAAGAAAATTTACACGTCAGACAACTTCGTATTTCCGTTAATTAAATAAGTAAGTGGTAATGTCCGAATAAATATTAGATTTCTACTTTAAAATACACAGTTTTATACGGAAAAAATACCCACACAAAGCCTTGGAATCTAATAACTGGACCAAAAACATCATGCAACATTTAAGTGAGAAGCTTTTTTATCCAAATTTTGACACCCTAAAATATAGTTACGAGAATTATGCGATAAAAGAGGATAGTTTGGTTTACGAATTAAGTTTTTAAACTGAATTTTTTGAAGAGTTAACACGTCTAAAAGGTGTACTTTAAGAGTAATTTTAAGGCACAAAATAACTGGTATAAAGATTCTTAAAAGCACTTAAGGGACTTACATTACAACAACTTTATCTTCATTTCTAAGCCATACAGTCACCGCTCAAATTTAATGATGCCCTATGCATGACCAGAAGACTGCTTGCCAGTTCAGTAGTATGCGCTTAGAGGCAATACCATGCTAGAAATACCAGCGAACGTGCCTATCATCCTGCCTCACTAATACAGATACACCCCTGACAAGGCGGGCTCCTTAAGCTCCCCCTAATACTGTATTTAAAATGAGATATTTGGAGGTTGTCACTCACGTGGTAGTCGTTGAAGGTCTCGCCCTGGGGAGTCTCGCACTCCATGATGATGGAACGGATCCTGTTGGTGACCTCGGTCTCAAGCTTGAGCGCATCCTTCAAGGCCGCCACACCACTCTCCCAGTGTTCCTTCAGCGGCATCTGTAAGCAACGCTCGTTTCTGCTGCATGCCGTCTACTGAGCTGCACCACCTTCCCCAGGCTTCAAGAAATCACACGTGAACCAGCTCAAATGCAGCGCACATCTGCTGATGGTTCTTTATTTTCTCCTTTATGTAAGTTGGTTCATTCCACAAGCTTTTTTTTTTTAAAACTGTGGAGCATGATGGACTCCACTCTTGCCAAAACACCAAGTCAAGAAGTTTCAGTCAAGAGCAGCGCATAGTCTTTAAATTGTCATTAATTTAGGACTTACAAAATGACTTTTATAATATAAGTAATGATAATTTTTCACTATGAGCGAATATTACACATACATACTTTGCTTTAAAGCACTGGTACCTAACTCATATTAGGCTTCTGCCAATTCTATTTTTCATAAGAAATCTAATTTCAAATCAAATATCACAATATTCACAAATAATGAGTATTTTTAAAATCAAATTTGAACATACCGTGAATTTTTTTCTTCATACTTAATAAAATTTGATTCTAAATACAGTAAAATAAAGGAAATCCTGGCAATACATTTTTAAACCAGTAACTTTTAAGTATGAAAGTTGTTTGATAATACACATAACATAGACTATTATTTAAATCACAATCACTGATCATTAGTTAAATATAAAAACCATGTGTGCATAATGTTTCAGAAAACACATCTAAATTTCTCAATATTTGTTTTTGTGAATGATTTGCACATGGTGCAGGTGACAAATAATTTAAGTAATATTAAATTTTAAACATTAAATTGACTATCAAACTATTCATGAATATTGAATATCATATTTATTTATAAATATTAAGGAATCGACAGATTGTTCGTGAGGTAAATACATCCCATGTCATTGTGCACATGTGTGTTCTGTAATATTACTATTGTTTTATGGGCTTTAAAACCATTTTCATTAGACCTAAATGTAAATTACATATTAAGAGTTTTGAAAGTGGGCTTGGTTTCCTCTTTTCATGTCAATAGAGTAATGTCTCAAACTGAGTTTTTAACTAACAGATGTTCTATAATATCTGAGTCGACCATTACCAGCAAAGACTGTTCAAACATTGAGTTGAGAACCTCAAAATAGGCCCAACTGTTGTCAAAAGTCTAAACAAAACTAACCTCTAAAGATGCCATTTTATTGTTGGGTAAAATCATGGCATGACGTGAACGAATGTACACTGACAAAGCTGGGAAAACATCACCCTAAAAAATGATACCACTAGGCCAACAGAAAACAAGACAATTTTCTTATCCTAAATGTGTTATTCGAGATTTTACTAATCCAAGATGGCCATCGTCTGCATTAATTTGGTAAACCAAGACACTACTTTTTTTTTAACATGATACTGTTCATAAAAAAAATATAGAAATCTACTTTAAAAATAATCTAGATACATTAGACATGATTTGTGTGCTGGAACTGAAATAGGCATGGGAGAGGCATGTGAGGCATGCTCAGTAGAGAAGGTATGCAGTATAATCTTGAGTATCAGACAGCAACTAGACTCTCGCAGATCTATTAGAGCAACATTCTTAAAGTATAAATGCAAGTGTGATGTTTCAATTACTTGTCAAACACTTATTATAACTTTCTTGTTGTAGGCTATAAAATTATACACAGAGATAGGTTCATCAAGATTACTTATTTAGGCCTGTAATTCTAACGATTACACAAGAAAACCAGTCATTAATTTCACTTTTTAACAGACAAATTATATACAACCACAGCTAATACAGAACATCTTAATTAAGGGTTTATTTGAATGAGAACTAACAAAATGTTGTCTAACTATTAATGGCATCATAATATATTCTTTTTATATTTTTCTTCAGAAAATACAGTGTTTCCCCCAAAAGTGATTCAACACAATTACTAATGACATAAAACAAATTAATATGACTCTCAGGCAGCTAAAGTATAAATTAAAAGATACAATATATATTTGCAAAAACAGTAATACCAGGTGAACTATTGGGTTGTCAGAATTCCTGTCCTAGGGAACACTCACCGGGTTCCTGATAAGCTTGGCCACGTCTGATGTAAGTTCGCCCCTCATCAGCAGGTACGCTATCACCTTCATGGCATGCTCACGCTCCTCATTGGCATGCTCAAAGAACATCTTAGCGAAGCCTGGCCGGTTGACCACATCACGCGAGAAGTGGGCGCCCTGCAACACCACATGTTCCCAATGACCACCGCTGCAATGCAAACGGCGTATCTGTTTACCTCGCTGTATGGAACCGCACATTGTTCCGCCAGTTTTGCCCTTCATGGGGAGTATACGCCGTCCCTCAAGGGTTTCGAAACTCTCACGTTAGAAAATATGTGAAGCGAACGCTTTAATAATCATGACCACCTCCACAATTCCTGATGGCACAGGGACATCCCAGACTCACGGGCCAGCAAGCAAGAGACCAGCAACTTAACTTTCCTATCCCGTAGCTAAAATTCCACATTTTCTTTGCTCAAGGTAAGATAACAGCTATGGTATAAATTGATCACATAACATACTCAAAAAATGACAAATACACTTGCAAACTAGATGTAGTAGGTAGTACTGAATTATCACATCAGTGAAATCATCACAAACTTGGTACTCTCTGCATGCGAACCTCTCTCTGTTTACCCCAATTGTTTCAACCCTCAATGTCTATAATGATCTCTATGTTCACTGCTTCAACTTGCGGTCTTGTAGGCTGACATTGGTCCAGCCATGGAGGGGTTCTGTCATAACTTAACTTAGAAATTCCCAAGATAGGAATTTCTATGTTATGCCTGTTCTAAGTTATCCGGTTCTAGCTTGTGATATTTCCAAGTTAAATTTTCTAATATATGACACTTCTAAGTAGTTTTTTGTTTCTAAAATACATATTTATAAGTAATAATTGTAACTTATTACAGTTCTAAGTTATGTGGATTTTTTTGAGGGTTCCAAGTTGCTGCGCATTTCTCCCAAGTCATGACAGTTTCCAAGTTACTGCACATTTTCAAGTTGTGCAGATCTCAGACATGGAAACTGCTGGAAGAAGCACAGAAAAAACTATATAACTAAGCTACTTCAGTAGGGGCTTCACTCCTCGATACCTGCTGGAACATAAAAGTCTAGGATTACCACTGGCCACACCCTTCGTATCCAACAGTAAAGATGAAAATGCTATGCAGCATACTTAACAGCAAGGTGGACTCAGGTCACTCACCATGGCCAGGTAGGTAACGGCAGCCCTCAGCTCAATCTCCACCTGGTCTCTCATCTTCTGGATGCAGGGCGGCACCATGGTGATCCAATCCTTGGGCACATTCACGTGTGGCCCCTTGCCTGCAACACATGCAACACACCCACTTTCACAGTTTTTGGCATAATCTTTATTCAAAAACCTTAAAGATGGTCATACTTTTGTATCTCAATAACTTGTCTACGAAACCCCCTGATGCATTTGAGTTCAACTTTGTTACTCACTTTCCAATTATAATTTTAATAATAATAATATGATAGGGGGGCATGTTTTATTTAAGTTTCGAAGGTGTACGCAGAATGATGAAAAATATTGCAAGTGCTTTTGGTGGTATCCAAGCACCAGACCCAACTACAGTCCTGAAGAGAGTTACACAGTAATGCAGAAGATAAATCAGTGCGAACACTAAGCTGGTGTCCAAGGCGGGATTGTCGGTCAAGGATGCAACACTCCTCAAAGTTTGCAGCAATGTGGGTTGGAAGGTTTGCTATCATATAAATGAAATATGTCCAGTATTCCAGCTAACTGCATGATTGAAGGGGTGGAAGAATCAACATGACAACGAACGTTCTATAGCCGACACATTTGACCAAACTACTCACTTCTCTGGCAACAGACTGATGTGGTCACCTGGGAATAAGCTACATACTTGCTTTACATAAGTGCACTAACTAGCAGTGTGCCTACTTTGATCTTTAACTTATCTAAATGATTAAATATCCAATTTCTTCCCCAGGGTTTTTCTGTTTATTTTAGTCCTCCGACACTGTAATTAAATTTTCTGTAAAGAATTTTAACCAAAACCACCCCCCCCCCCAACACACACAATCACTCATTATGTTGTGTGAACAATGGAGAAAGAATTAAACTCAAAAAAAAAATGTTGCAAAGTTACTCTAATATAAATCTCAAACACATCTACCTCTATCCAAGTTAAATATATGCATGTAAAATATAGCCGTACTTTGATGATTATGAAATCTAATTTAGTTACTTCTGCTTATTTCAGAGTTTTTCCAGTTCTCTCCAATGCGGTTAATATTTTCTCTGTATCATTAATCTAATTCTGGAATCACAATGCCCCGACGGGACCAACACGACAGGCCCGACAAGTTCAATAGCCAATGAAATACAAGCTCGCCGTGACGTCAGCCCGACAAAATACGCCTACTTTGTTTTTAGCGCATTCTATAATGCATTTTAATTTAAGTATTTAGCTTGGCATGATTTGCCGAAGGCCAAATTGAAAATCGTCGGGTTATTTTTGTCGTGGTATCGTGACCCTACACTAGGGTGACCAAATCATGAACTTGAAAAAACGGGACACATCCAAGGAGGGTTTGGGGGCGATACCCTCCAGCTAAAGGGGGGTCCGAGGGGCCTCCATCGAGACGTAATCATTCAAACATGCTGTTTTTTGCTAATTTGAGACCTATAAATCTTTTTCAATTTACCTATGAATATGTAATTTAATTTAAATTGTGAAGCATATTATAAATAAAAACAACAATTTTGCAGTGAATACTTATTTATTATAAGTATTATGACATACTTCAAAACATAATTAAACAAGATAACTAAAATTGTTAGTCCAAGTTATGTTAAAAATCTTTAGGATTTCAGTTGGGGATATTTTTCTTTCATCCCAGCCAATTTTAAAACCTCTTTCTTTTCCAATATAAAGTTGTAAAAACTATAACAGCTCATTTTTAAATTGTAGAGTACCTGCAAGATTGCAGAAAGGGTATCCACTCCCATCTTGTTCCTTTCATCCGTACATTGAATGTTCATAAGCGAAAAGATTCTTTCTGTAAGGGAAGACGGCCCGAGGAGAGGCGCGACAAAAGTGTATTATCAACCCAACGTAAATACGGGACATTTAGGCGTCCCGGGAGACTTTCGGGACCCCGTGTACGATCGTTAAAAAACGGGACAATCCCGTTTTTACGGGACGTTTGGTCACCCTACCCTACGCTTTTAAATCTGTCGTGCTGAGATGCTGCACGACAGTTTGTCGGGCCTGTCGTGTCGGACCCGTCGGGGCATTGTGATTTCTGCTTTACATGACAAGGCACAGTTAGCATAATCATTTCCACAAAAACTATGAAAGTCAATAC
This sequence comes from Bacillus rossius redtenbacheri, assembly GCF_032445375.1. Taxonomy (NCBI): domain Eukaryota; kingdom Metazoa; phylum Arthropoda; class Insecta; order Phasmatodea; family Bacillidae; genus Bacillus; species Bacillus rossius. The sequence goes on along the minus strand of NC_086330.1, from coordinate 258,463,437 downwards.
TAGACTAATATTCCAATAAATGTAAAGTTGATTATAGCTATCATACTTAGAGTTAGCAAAATATACACAACTGGTTAATGTTATTACATATTTTAGAAATTAAATGAACACACTACTATAAAAAACAATTTAGCAACCAAGTAATATTTAATATCAATATAATCATTTTAATTTACAGTTTGCCGTTGTTTTTAGGATTTTCCATGCTTGCAGAAACCCTGAATTAAAAAGTAAACATTTCCTGGCCAATAAAAAAAAACTCGTTTTCCAATTACACACTAACAGAATCAATGTGTACGTCCAGACACATGAGCCTCCACGGAAGAACTGAATGAAGTTTCTTCGATGATCTGCAAATGCATTTTACAGTGTGGAAGAACATAGATATTGAAGTTCACAGTCATTGTAATACTGAAAGAAACCCGAACTAGTCCCAGGGCCGTTGTGAGATTGTCGTCAGTACACAATGTTGCCAGTCCACCGGGACGGGACGAGCCAGCTGCAGGACTCGAGATGCCCGGCCAACCAGCGGAGCGCAAACATGATAGCCGAACGCAAACAGGGCAAAGTCAGCTCCAAGATGTGTCATCATGCCGGCCGATACAGACCCGTCTCTAGTGCACGCTACATTATGTACAACACCCAACTTCATGCTGCGAAAACTAGCACAGACATACATGACAATTCTATCACTAAAACTAAACAAAAAAAAAATACTTTCGGTCACTTTACAGGTTGCTAATCTGTAACAAATGAATTTGTGCTGATTTAAACGTTTTGGAAGTCTACTTCTGGAAATTACCTGCCCTCAGCAACCAAAACTAGAAATGAAAAAAGTCCTTAAAAATTAAATGAAAAACAATTAGCTTTCATAATCTATGTACCTAACTCTTACAGTTGGCTGATTTATACCACAATGGTTTAACCCAATTGAATTTTATAAAAACACCAAAGTTTTTAAAATAATGTATTTTTAATTTTTTAAATAAAAAATCCAATTCCTCTATAATAACGACAAAAGTTTAGTTTAGAAAAATGATATACTAATCAAGGTCTAACTACAATAGTCAATTCCTATTCTGTGGGAAATCCCTGACTACTGTATATCCCCATTTTGTGGGAAATCCCATCCTTTAAGAAAATACCCATTATGTGGTTAAGTCCCAGTCAGATGTGCAGATTTGCTGGCCTTCAGTTCTTTGATGTAATAACTTTTCTGGTTTAACATGAGTGGCAGAACCGGGATGTTTCAAGGCTTTCATCTGAAGAAGTTAAGGAGTCAAGTAAAGGTATGAGTGACAAATGTAAAACATGTGGCACTAAGTTTCAAGTACAGTAGGGAAAACCACATATCTAAATGTAAAAGTTCAGATATGCAAGTTGAAGATGAAACAGGTAAGATCCATAAAGTGTAAAATTGTCTCATGATTTAAACAGACAAAATGCCTGTGTTAATTTGTTTCACATCTTGATAAATACGAAAATAAGTCATCGAGGAAATACAGTAAACTCTATTATCCGGGCCCGGATTATCCGATTTTCGGGTCAACCGCGCTTAAATTTAGTTTAGTTATTATTATATTCTGAAGCCGTAAAAAAAAAGCATCGCTCGGGCGTACTTTCACTTGGCCCTTCTATAGTTTAACCCACCCTGTTACCGCGTCAGAAAGCTGTTTGGTCCTACCCTTCTTATCTCCCACCCTCTCAGCTGTCACATTTGTCACACTTTAAACACGATGGGGCTGCACTGACTGCTGCTTCATATCGCCAGTCTCCATCTTGTTTCACGTGCCGCTACTTTCCGCCCGCCAACCTCACAGCGCCGCGAGTGACGTGTCTGGCATTCGGCTGGACGAGCCACCCTGTACTGTGAGTGAGTGAGTGAGTGAGTGAGAGAGTGAGTGTGTGTGAGTGTGCGGAAAAGGGAGGGGGGGGGGGGGGGGGGGGAACTAGCCAGAGTTTGTGTGTGCTAGGTTCGCGTAAACTAGTGTTAAGTGAACTTTCCCTCTCTGGCCGTTGTAAATGACCGTGAAAATAGCAATGTACGTGAAGGCAATCTTGACGTGTTTATCACACGACAGGCTTCAATTACACATCTTTTTCTTGTACCTTTTGTTTTCCATGTTTGTAACTTAACGTCTCATGGAGAACACAGAATCCACGGATCCACAAGATGCGCACGTATTACTACATCCATTTTTTATGTAAAACTTTCCTTTGTTAGGTCAGTGAAAAGGCAGCCCTCAGAGAATGTGTGCATAGAATTCTACTATTGAATAACTTGTCGCCGAGAGGTAGAAAAATTAAATACGAGGAAGGAGGGGAGAGTAGTGTGTGACTGCCGCCCCTCCAGCAGACGGAGAAAGACCGCATTACAACACAGTGCCTTATTTTTTACGTTCCAATAAGCAGACACACCACACACAAAATCTTCACTTGTACTCAAATTCTACAAGGCATATATGTAGTACCTACAACCCAAATTCGAGTGGGCACTAAACTTGAAACGATTTTTTTATATTTTAACTATTCAGCATCGGTAGGTCCCAATAAACACGGATAATACGCAGTTTACTGTACTTTTAAGTTTTCATTCTTAATTTTAAACAAGTCACATATGAATAATATTTTATGATTTTGAAGTAATTTTTAATATTTAATAATGCTGTTCAATTAATTCTAAGGAAACTGTCATGGTGTATCAAAACTACTTTGATCGGTAACTGAGTTAATGATTTTTCTGTTAGCACTTAAGGTATCGTGTGAGCAGCCGTAGCCACGGAGGTGGTCCGTGGGGGCCAGACCCCTCCCTTCCAGGATTTTAACAAAAATTAACAATTATTTTGGAATGATTATTGTAATCCTTAGTGGGCAACAATCCCCAGTATAGTCAAACATGTATCATAAGTACACAGAAGCGGCAGGAACTGTGTCAACAAACAGACTATATTTAATGCTAGTTTGCACATGTGTTACTGTAAGCATGTCTTTATAATAAACTTTAAATGTGAGTTTAATGAATTTAATTACATTAATGTAAGTGTATTATGACTGGTTTTAATTAAATCGAAAAAACTTAATAAATTATTTAAAACAATTAAAATCCAAAACATAAAATGATAAGTTTTCTTTTCTCAAGCAAATTCATCACTATTTGTAAATGTTGAAGTCACAAAAGTCTACTATTCCCTGAGATTTTATCTAACAATCAATTTTCTTAAAATTCAATAATAAAGATAACGTAAACATTAAATGATTACGGATATAGTGAGAAAATCCTGGCTACGGCCGTGGCGTGGCTGTTAATTAAATTCTCTCTCTTATGCTATACAAACTATCTATTTTTTATTTTTATTTATTTATTTATTTGGTTGCCTCCTGTTTTCTCCAGTACATACTAGAAGGGAGTTGTCAATATTCAAAATACAAACAAAAAATTAAAACATATAGACAAACACAAATCTTAAATACAAAACATAACCACACTTCTGGATACTACAATCTTTGTCTTGGCAATGGGCGTAACAGAGATAGCAGAAAGGCATTGTATGGGATGATGAGACACGAATGAAACTGGGGTGAGGGGCAGAGGTGGCACCCTGCCAAGGAATACTGACACCACGACATGACACTAACAGGGGTATTCCCGCATCGCACTCGTGACCAGCTCGCTGATGTCACTACAGATAACGACCGTGGATTTCCCCGTAGTGTTGCACCATCACTGCAAGCACACTTCAACTGGAAGTGGTAATATAAGATTGGGTCGTTGCTAACATCATGCTTAATAAGTTCTGTCTTACGAAACTTCATACTCTCGGGAAATTAGGAAAGTACTATCAACTAGGCAGGTAATATTTTCCCCGTTTTAGAACAGAATACTTGGGTACCTTATTTTAATGTTTCTGAATATACCAAAATCAATCCTGTAAATGCCTCATAGATATGCATCACATAATAAAGTTCCCAATAGTTAGCATGGTTCCTATCTTCTTGTGCAATGAAAAATTAAAGAGTTTTTAAGGATTCACCAATTCATTGCCTTCACTACTATAGAGAGGTAGAAAACTAGTAGGCCTATTTCTAATATCACAAAGTCCTTTGAGAAAATAATGTTAAATAGCAAATCCACAAAATTTTATTTCCTTGCTTAATTCAAACTTTTTTCAGATAAGCCCCTGTTGTCCAGAATTATCTCTGAAACTCATACCTAACCCAAGTAGCCTATAGTGTATCTGAAATTTACAGCCCTAACAATTTGATTATTAATTACATTTACTCTACAAGTTCAAAAACACACAGTGAAGAACACCTTTTTAGTTTAAAGATGAAATAAAAACAGCAAAGAACTTTATTTGTGCATGAGAAAAGTGTTGTTTGTTGATAAATTCACAAACAAAAGAACATTAAAATACCCACATTTATCCATTACTTACACAAAAACAGTCTCAAGAAATATAGTCAATCCACTATGAAGATGATTAGTTAATTTTACTGTAGATCATTACATAACTTAATACATAAATATGTCAAAAATAAGTAAAGACATCAAGTACGTTGTGCCATGATGGGTTAATTACAATGTTGTAGGTTTGTTGAGAAACCTAACATTCACTAACCTCGAGTCAGACACCAGGCCAATTTTTGTTCATGCATTTTTATATTTTTTAAATTGTAAAAGTAACAGATAGGTTAGATTTGTTACATAAATAAAATGACAATTTTTTCCACATCTAAGTTCCACATCTAAGGAAACCATAACTAAAAAGAATGATTAGGTTAGGTTAGCAGCATATAAAAAACATATTCTTAAAACCTGTCACATAATTTCAGTTCTGATCAAAGGTTTGTGAATTTTAGGCTTTCATTTAATTAGATATAGTTCTTCTTTACTCAATTTGGTACCAAATGTATTAGCATACCTCAACTCCCACATTCTAATAGGCCTATCATTCAGATTCTATGCACATTATTTTAAACTTCATACCTCCGTGCATTACTATGCAACAAATGCAGCATTTAACTGTTCTGTTGCAAACCACTAAATTATAATTATAGGCATTGTTACTAGAAATACCGTCTAAAATTGTGGGATAAAAATGTTTTCAATTCATTTGTTATTAAATTCTGATCTTTTAAATGCTTGATACTTATTATATATTGTAATACAAATATTGTTTCATCGCAACCAGTTCCAAGGAACTGTTCATTATATATTTATTAATAATTGGTGTAAGTATTGCCTAATACACAAATTTTTACAATACATTTTCATGATTTCAGTACATTTTCTATAGGCAGCCTATGTATGTACATGTATAAATACTTCTATCGACTTTTTTGGAGTGTACGTAGCCATTACTTACAGAATCATTTGGTTTGCTTTTGCTTGTATGCAACAGTGTTTCTGTTTACTGGTGAAAAGAACCATTAGTTTATGTGTCTGCTTGAGTGCTTTTGTAGGAATGGTTCAAATTAATAAAGTGCCAAAAATTGTTATAGGCATAGGTGCAACCCAAAAAATGGATAGGGTAAGGGAGGGACAGTACCAGTAGGTCACATTAAAAATGTTATGTTTTACAAAACAAATTCTAAAAATGGCTTAGAAAATTGTAAGTAATCATATTAAAATAAATACCAAGAGCTACAGAAGCTTAACAATATGTACTGGAGTTGTGAAACATGCTCAGTTAGATGGCCTGGTAGCTGATACTTGTCTGCTGCTGCTCTAATAATAGTTTATTTAATACTTCGCAAAGTGAAGGAAACACTATTATTAGTTAAAACCATTTAGTACCTAATATGGTGTGGAGACATAAAACAAAGTAACGATCTACAGCATCTGAGATTTGCAGTGAACTTTAAGTAAGCTAACACACTGTGAGAACAGGTAAAACTGAAGATTATATCTAAGCCATTTATTGTCTTGAATATTGTGTTCTAAGCCAGCCTGATCTAAGATTTTATTGGTTGGAAAACACATAATTTGCCTGATTTTCCAGGAAATAAAACACAGTGCACATTATAGGAAAATGTGCTTTTTTTGGGGTTGTTCAGATACTTACAGCTTCTACAGTTATCTGTGGAGTGTTTCTACTATTAGATAATTACAGATTTTTAACATTCATGATTATTATGTTTTAGAAAAAGGTAAAAAACAATTTTGTCAAGCACTGTAGATTAGGCTCTCAAAACATAGTTTTGCTTATTTCGACACTTAGCTCCTCACTGGTCACGTGTTGCAGTATTACACCATTGGTCATGTGCGAGAAATTTCTATCTGCTTCTTTAATTATAAAAAGTATCTGAGTAAAATTAAGAATAGTACCTACTGGCTACTATGTATATTGTGTTCTAAAATTATTTCAATATTACATTTACATGAACATTTGTGTTGCCTGGGAACAAAACTTAAGAATAAACCAAATTATTAAGCATAAAATTTTAAGTGAAGTTTTTTTATAACCATGCAGAATTTTTATCCTCATAGGGCAGGCAAGTATAAGTAGAAACTTCTGGGCAGATAGGCATCTTTCATGTTGTGCACAATTTAATAGTTATCAATTTTTTTGCAAGAAATATGTTGCAGCAATACTGCAAAAAAAAAATATAGAACTGAATCTGCAGTGCCACCTTAAAAGATAATATTGACAATGTCACAACGAGACTCACTACACTGAACACACAGCTTATGTGGTTGCTGGAGTTACAAGGAATGTGATCAATTTTCAATACTTATAAGGAAACTGCCAGGATTAAAATGTGTAGTAATATACTCTAAAAATAAAGTTTAAATTACCATTGGAATAGGTACGTCAGATTCTGTCTAGTTTTAATGACATAATAAACACATCTGCTGTCTACTGACAAATACAATTCTGATATTTCTGAGTGGTTTCAAATTTTTTTAATACCAATAACAATAAAACACTTACGTTTGACTCTAAACAATTCATGTATTCCTTCAAAATGGTATTTTACCACAAAACATATGCACTTGAAAAACTGGTAAATTATAGTTATCCAAGGGTTAAAACATTAAATTTTAAGGAAATAGTGAAAAACTAGATCATGACTAACATAAATTTTTAAGCCAACCCTTCATTAATATTACGAGCCAATATTGATGACGTGTCTCTAGATATAATTGATGTCAGTCAATGCAGAACACACACTAATCCCAAGCGACTAGCTGCTATGCGACGATAGAGAAGATTCTCAGCTTCCTTCGGACCTCTGGGTAGTCTCTCCGATGCCAGGAACTTATACGGATAGTAGCAAAGAATAATTACTGCTATGGATGCTGGAACTGGAACAACGTCAGAAATCAGCAATTTCTGTGGCTCCTGAAAAGTCTGAGACTTGGAATAGTCTCACCATCGATGATATAGTAGGAACCAAGCTCAGGAACATAGTCATCTTGTTGCACTCTCAAATGATTGCGACAGACGCGGTAGACTTATTGGAGCGTAGATACTCCTTTATTCTGATACTAGAAAAATCAAATTTTCTATAACTAGCACTTTGCCGATTACTGTTAGCTAAGTTGAGGTAGTTGTGTGTCTTCAAATCAAAATGGCAACCTTCAGCTCTTTTTCTATTCCAATTTTGAAGACCACCTAACTTGGTTTGCTGTAGCAACCAAGGCGCAAGGAAACTATGAGAAGTTTTTCCAATTGGAGTCAATGAAACTCATGAAAAGAGAAAATAACTATGAAATTGTGTCCGGTGCATAGATAATTTTATAAATGGAATAACAACTTTAAAGAATATATAGTTAAAAATTAGAAATTAACTTCTATCAATGTCTAAACCAAGGTGAAATGGAATGGCTTACATTAAGTTGGCTCTTATCTAGTTAACTTATGCTCCAATATACATTACATTTAAATCAATTAACAAAAAATATGAAATAATTTAGAATAATTATATTGACAAAACTGTAAACCGCTGGACTGTTTACAACAACAATCTCCTTCAGTTTCACAAACGTGACTGGTTGCGCAATGAAAAAAGTTATCACATACTATGCACAACATTAAACAGACTTGTCTCAAGTCACCAATACACCATTAGTTGCAACCAATTTGGGTGTGCCTATGAAAGTTGAAAATTCAGCTAGTGAGGACAAGGCTGCTCTGACTAGTCTTAAAAAATAAAGCCACATTATTTTTTAGTGTGACAAATGCATGCTCAAAGTGTGACCAACGATAGGTAGATCAACACTTGTGGTGTATAATTTTAATTTGAACACACCTAGCCCACAAAAAACTGTCAATGATGTTCAGCCCTAATACTAATGACCTTGTTGAGTTACTTTGGCCACTCCAGGCTATAAAATGATGTATAACATTATCATATGAGAAGCTGATGAATGAGAAACAATTAAGACAGTATAACTACCTATTTGACAGTACTGGAAGAAAACAATTTAATTTGTTGATGTTTTAGATTATTAGAAACCATCTACAGTTAAAATTTATAACATGCTAAAATTGTGGAATGTTTCAAAAAAATGTTAGAAGACAGTGTTAAAAAAAATTAAATAAATACCAAGCTTGATTAGGACAGCAGTGATATATAGTAACAAAGAGTGACTTCACTGGCAAATAAGTCCCAGTAAACTGGACAAATGTAAAATACCTCTTTATGCATGTTTAGTAATGCCACAGAAGAAAGGATTGATGTTATTCTGAAACACAACTCTATAATCAAAGTAACTAGTACCTAAAGCCTCTAGCCAATGACATACCTAATGAAAACACATTGCTAGATCCACATAAAACTTAATGTTTTGATTCTGATACAATCAGATTTTACTTTCAAATGAGCAGTGAGATTTTTTTATACCAACTTAAATGATTTTTTATTGCTCAAGTCTAAGTGTTTTTAGAATTTATAAATCTTTTTTAAAGAAAAGCTTAATTTTAAAATATTTATATTTTCAAGGGTCAATTTTGAAAGTTTTTCCTGAACGAAACTAAGTACCAGGTTAAATTAACAATAAAAAAAAAACAATTAAAAGGCCTAATTTTTTTTTTGCGAAGATGCATCAAAATATTAGTTTATTACCTATGAAGCTAAGCTTTAGTTAAGTTTATTTATGACTTTACATAGAATTACTGTATTGTAGATGGTTTTTCACATTATAATATAATCAAACTAAATTAGTGCACTGTGTGCCAACTGTATAGAAATTTTATTGAAAAATATTAATGTCTAGATTTGTTTTAGTATGTTTATTAGAAATTCATGTTTGTTATTTTTATGTCCATAAATAACATTTAAAATCTTAATTTTAATTATTCATATACTTATATTTTTCATTTTACTCATATAATATTGGTGTCATTATTTCATGTGGTTGTCGAAACTGATACTTCAAAATTTAACAGAAATATATTTGGAATAGACAACAAAGGAATATGATAAAAATGATATAGGTATTTACAGTTTCAAGAAGTGATGTGTTGTTTTTATGCCCTGATCCACTAATGGAATGTCGAATTGGTAGTAATAGGGTTATTTACAAATTTAATTTTCCTATAATGTAAATGAAGTTTAAATTGCTTCTAACATATGTTTGTTCATTTTGGTATGTAATATTAACAATTTATTAAGCCCTTTAATTTTAAAACAATAATGGGACAAAATTCCTTCTGTGACGGTACTTGAAGTGTTTTCATAACTGAAATATTTAAGTAAACAAAACCATAACATTTTGTTGTTTTTTTAATGTAAAATGAAGTACATATCTGGAATATTAAGCACACAGAGCCTTGTTAAATTAGCATTCTATTCAGAGGTAAAAAATTTCACATTGAAATGAGAACACATTGTTTTTTTCTTGTCCTTCCGTGACGTTATACTTAAAAGTTTTTATAAATTAATTCTACATATATTTAAAAGCAGATATGATCTCAAATCATTCATATCAACTCACATTTTCTTGCAAAACATTCAATTATAAAAAAATACATTGGCATAACCCTGAAATAATTTAAGGTAATATTTTAGTTCATTAAGTTGTTATTTGTGCAGGCTTTTAATTGATGTATTTTTGTTTATTTTTTAATGTGATTTTAGAATTATACATTATATTTTCAGGGCTTGAATTTTGTACAGCAGTTAAGTTTATGCTGTGGTTAAGTTTTTTTAAAAATGTAGATTGTAACTTAAGACTAAGGCTGATTAGGTTAGGTCGATAATATTTAAAGTAGGTACTGTAAAATCATTAATATGTTTAAATTCTTGCAAAAAGATTTAAAATTCTAAATGGATTCTTAAAAATTAGTTAGGAAGTTGTTAAGGGCTTCAATGTTGAGGAAAATTGTGTGGTATACAAATTTAGATTTACAAATGTAAAAATGAGTAAATATTAATATAAAATAATAAAACAAACCGTTATTCAGCTGTATGGTGTTAAATGGATTTTTACTCCACAATATCCTTGACTTGCTTTGTCGTAATACCTACTAATGAGTTTTTGAATCCAGTGGGAATGAAGGAACTATAAGATAATCAAGAGCAACATATACATACGCTACTGACTACATACACTAAAAATCACGATGAAAATTTATTTTATGAGGGAAGGCCACTCTCGTCAAAAATTACCACCAAAATTTAGCTCACTGCTCTTCTGCAAACAAAAATTGAAATAGTGATAATATTTAATAATTCCCTATTTAATTGCAAAAACCCCTGATTGGCTTCTGAGGGCACACCCAACAAACCTTCTGCATTTTTTTTTTAAATTCAATTAATTTAAATATTTAATGAAACATTGCAGGTATACGGGTGTAATGTCGGCATTAGTTTATCAAATATTTTGAGGGGAGAGGGAGAAAGTTGCATATTTGATAGCACAAAACTGAAGGGAAGGGCAAGAGTTTTAATCAAAAATTTGAGGCTTAAAGCAATTACCCGCCCGAAAAAATGTACACAGTAATTATTTCAGAAAAGTTATGCAATTAAAAATCATTTATTTCAAAAGTGACATGGCCTGACGTGTTAAATAAACGTTTTGCCTACAAGTTATGCCTATATACGAAACAAGCGACATGCAACGCTAAAATCCAATAAAATAACAATGAAAGTTAGCATGTCACTGCATCACTGCTATGCAATGGCCTTCAAGCTAAGAGAGCAAGCTACTTGAGAATTTCAGATGTTTTAAACTTTTAAATACTTACATTGCAGCTTAGCTTCCGCGCCATTGGTGATGCCGATGGCGACGAGCAGCAAAATTCCCTGAATAACTTTCATTCTGAATGTGGAAAGCAGATTTAATGACGAAAGAAGAAATGATTAACAAATGTAGTTAAACCTTGATGATTTAAGTTCGTTAAACGAAAATACAGAAAAGGGACACTATAAAGGAAATTTTGCCAACTAATTATCCTGACGTCCACCTTTACACACACTGGCGTAGAAGGCGACTCGAACACTAAAACTTGTTTAGATGATGACGAATAAATAGCACATAGTACCCCCCTCCTTGCGCGCGACAATGCACTCCCCTCCAGAGACAATCTCCCCTCCCGTGACAAGGGGAATACGGACTTCGGCCTTCGGTTGATTACACTACAGTCATTTCTATTGGTCGCGCAGTTGCGGCGTAGTAGGCTGCTGCGCGCGCAACCTCGACACGTGACTAGACGAGTATGTATGCGGTGCAGTGACGAAATAACTTTAGTCGAGCTGATTCTGTTCGTTCGAGTAGGTTGGTGATAGTGGTTCTTGGTGAACTTAACGATAAATCAGGTTTAGAAGGCCTACTTATTGTTGGTAATTAGATGATTGGAAGTTATGTTAATATTAATGTTGCCTGCATGTCGTAATTTATATATTAAACGTCTTTTTTTCCATTCGTACCTACTTGGTAATTTTGATATGTTGCGATCTTAGCAGAACTGATATATTTGTTTTATTTTATGTTGATAGCGATCTTAGCAGAACTGATATATTTGTTTTATTTTATGTTGATAGGTTCATCATGAAGGTTGTGGTAGTGTTCTGTTCCATCTTCGCTGTTTGCGTTGCTTTCGAATCTTGCTACACTGATGTGGTTGAGGCGTGCAACAACAAAGGAGGTTAGAATATTACTACATACGATTCTAGTATCTAAAACATTAAAATTTTCTCTCAATTTTGATGTAATTCTCACATGTATGATTATTTTAATATTTTTAACAGTTTACATTTAGATTATAAGGCCCGTTTTACAGTGACACGGAAACTGATATGGGTCTCGCGGAACAGGATTTCTACAATGGCACGCAGACGGGTCTAACCCGTAAGAATTCTCGCTCGGCAATGCGGTTTTCTTCAGTTTACGTTGCTCCGTGCGACCAATAGAAGCCGAGTATTTGTCTGCGGTGGTAGCCACATGTTATATAGTTTATGTTATAAATATGTTACAACTTTAAGCATATCTAATGTTCTATTTTGACTTTGTAATTTATTTTTATTAAATATGTAATTTCTGCCTGTGCTATTATCTCAAAGAATTTTTTATATATATATATATATATATATATATATATATATATATATATATATATCATAACCTTGAAATGCAATCTCACTGGTTGCCATTTTTATGTTTCCATGCATTGTGGAAGCAGCAGAGATGTGATAGTGAAATTTCTGGGAAGTCCTTCTCCGTTTGCATGTCATTGTAGAATGGGCCTAAGCTGGACTCTCAATCATCATCCATCGAACATGTGACATTTAGCCAATCAGATGACCTGCTAAATTCTATCCATCTGACATTTAAACCTTTTTAGATGGATGGTTGAATGAAATTATAACCTCAAAAATGTCTGAAAGGCATTGGGTAGGGTCACAATACTTCAACAACATTAAAGCTACTATGTGCACTATGTTGGAGAACATTATTTTTCAAAAACGGGTAAATACGTAGTTTAGCAGTATTTCCGAAAAAATCTTAAAAATCCGAAAATCCTTTTAGGTAAATCTGTATTGTACGGATTAGCACCAAAAAAAATCGTACAAATATGAAATAACTTTCATTATATGCTATCTTACGTCCTCTTTTCAGAACCGCCTGCGGAGATAAAAAATTCCAATTACTTTTGGAGATATCGAATTTTTTAATATTCATTTTTTGGCGATTTTTTTTTAAAAAAAATTTAAAAATCCGAAAATACCTTTATTCTGTGCTCTTTAACTTCCTCTTTTCATTAAACCCGGCGGAGATCAGAAATTCCAAATACTTTAGGAGATATTGAATTTTTTAATTTCCTTTTGTGCACTGCTGCGGCGTTGAGCGGGAAGCCTACGATTCACACATCTTTCTGGACATACCCGAATACTCACGTTGGCAAGCCTTCTTTTCTTAAAATTAGCAAGAAGTAATTAAAAATACTTTAAAACATTGTATATGGTTGGTTATATTAGGTAAGTATAGCTACATTAAAAAAACTGTAAAATCATTTTATGGTTGCTTAGCAAATAACATTTTAATATGTAGCTATCCAGCACTAGGAAACCGTTTACATGATTTCACAGTATTTTTAATGTAGCTATCCTAACCAAATCAACCATCCACAATGTTTTGAAGTATTTATAATGTAGCTAACAACCTAATTGACCATTAGTTTTCATGAGTTGCATATTTATTTACAATAAACAAAAAAAAAAAAACCGAAGATGCACGATCGGGCGTTTGCCTCTCGTCTGTTGAAAGGCTTGCCAACGTGAGTATTCGGGTATGTCCAGAAGGATGAGTGAATCGTAGGCTTCCCGCGTTTCACCATTGTTGCTTGTTTACAAGAATGATTTTTTTTTTTTCCGCGACGTAGTTGAACGACTACATCACGTAAAAAGAAAATTACGTGAGTTCCTACTGTTCATCCTTTTTCCCGGTTTGTTAGGTCAGGTCAGCTACATTATAAATACTTTAAAACTAAACAACCATTAAAATTAATTTTTATTATTTTTAATGACCGTTCAGTTTCAAAGTATTTATACTGTAGCTGACCTGACCTAATCTACCTTTGTCCCGTTTTGTTAGGTCAGGTCAGTTACATTATAAATACTTAAAACTATACAAGTAAAATTAATTGATATTATTATTAATTTCCGTTTATTTTGAAGTATTTATCATGTAACTAACCTTACCTAATGGAAAATTTCTGTTATTTAGGCATTCACGCACACACGGCAAAATATAAAATGGCGTCTGTTGAATGATTACATAGGGCTTGTATTGCAAAATAAGAACGGCGATATCTCCAAAAGTAATTGGAATTTTTAATCTCCGCAGGCAGTTTTGAAAATAGGACGTAAAAGAGCATATAATGAAAGTTATTTCATATTTGTACGATTTTTTTTGGCGCTAATCCGTACAATATAGATTTACCTACTTTGGTTTATTCTATTCTCTTTAACTTCTTCTTTTCAATAAACCCGGTGGAGATAAGAAATTCCAAATACTTTAGGAGATATCGCTGTTCTTATTTTGCTATACAAGACCTGTGCAATCATTTGACCGCTGAAATTTTTTTTATTGCCATGTGTTCGTGAATGCCTAATTAATTAAAATGGTCGATTGGGTCAGGTCAGTTACATTTTAAATACTTTCAAACTAAGCTGACATTAAAAATAGTGAATTAATTTTAATGGTTCTTTAGTTTTAAAGTATTTATAATGTAATTGACCTGACCAAACAAACCGGGACAAAGGATGAACTCTTGTAATATTTTTTTTTTTACTTATTACTTGCGCAACAATATCCAAATAACAAAAAAAACATTAAAATTTGAAACGTTAAAAACTCACCAAGTTAGAGGCGGGTACAATTCCTTTGCCATTAGTAGAAAATGATGTAGTCGTTCACCTACGCCGCGAAGAAAAAAATTCATACTCGTAAACAAAAAACAATGGTTCATGCCGCATGAATGCACAGGTATTGTGATGGAAATTAAAAAATTCAATATCTCCTAAAGTATTTAGAATTTCTTATCTCCGCCTGGTATCATGAAAAGAGGAAGTTAAAGAGCATAGCATTTTCTGAATTTAAAATTTTTTTTAACAAATATCGCCCAAATATGAAAATTAAAAAATTTGATCCTAAAGTATTTGGAATTTATCTCCACCGGGTTTAATGAAAAGAGGAAGTTAAAGAGCATATAATAAAAGTATTTTCAGATTTTTAACATTTTTTCGGAAATACTGCTAAACTACGTATTTACCCAAAAACGTCGCTGACTTTGTGCATGCGCAGATAAACAAAAACACCTGTTCTTGCACTGTATTGTACTGTACTTCTGTGTTTGCTTTAAATTAGTATCATGTCAATGGAAAAGTTCATTAATGAATTATGATATTTTCAATTTGTAAGGAATAAATCGAGAGAATATACTAAGAAAGATATTCCTGGGATTTGCTTTCATAGGAGATTATTAAGGAAATAATAATTATTGGTATGAATTCCCATTGTTATTGATTTTCCTATTTTGTTGAATTCATGAACCCATTTCTTTTTTAAGTTTACATACTGTGAGAGCCAGCAGAATATTATCATTGTCTGTATTATTACTTCAATCCCACAGCATGGCGTTTCTCAGACATTGTGAACTAAACTATCCTGTGTAGCCATCGGTGCAGCAAACATAGCTGAACTTTCTGTGTGGCCTTGCTTTAGTCCAACAATATCTTTTTTGGCTGTTGGTAAATTGTGCCAAGCCAAATATTTCCATAAAATGTAGTATAGAATGCACTAAAAACAGTGTATAAGAGAAAAAACATGCTATCTCAGCCCATGCTTTTTTTTTTTTTTGGGCAGATTCTGTAGTCTTTCAACCCAATGTCATACGGAATACCATGACCCTGAAATTTATTAATTTAAAGTTCTTCGCTGAACTTTTCCATTCTTTGATTGTATCTTCACCAATAAACTATAACAACATTGACCATAAACTTAATGATATCTGTTTATATAAACAGGTGAACACTAGCTACAAATATTAAAATGTACCCACATGTAAAATAAAATTTCATTGTTCAGCATAAAGATTTACCAAGTAGGTAAATATTTTTGAAGTTTGATTCTGTAAGGTTTCTGTTTCCATTTAGCTTTCTGTTGAGCAGCATGACATAACAAAATTAGATATAGAATCTATTCATGCAGGCCATCAGGATGCATATTTTTTCAGGGTGACGTTATGGCGATCTTGTATTTCATTGGCTGTTGAGGATATCGGGCCTGTCGTGTTTTGCCTTTTGTGGCATTGTGACTCCAGCCTTAGTCGGCAGGATCAAAGTTTAAAAATATGAGGGACGTGTGGTAATTGTGAATCACTCGGCTTGTTGAACGACAGATAATAATTGAGAGTCTAGCTTAGTGAAGGCCTGGGCCAGCTCAAATCCATTTTTATTAGATTTTGAGTTTTCCGTTTCCGGTTTTTTGATAATTCTGGAGAGCCACTTTTCTAAAGGAAAAAAATCATTTTTGAAATAGATTTTATTTTTACCTGCTTCCTGAAAATATTTCAATCATTTTCAAATAGTATGTTGTAATACATTGTAGTGTACCATTTTAAAGTGTTGTAAATCTGTGAGATTGTGAGAATGGTTGGTTGGGTTAGGTTAGCTACATTTTAAGTTTTAGTTAGTTGGAATATAGGTACTAATTTCAGATGTAGCTTACCTAATTAATTTAATTTAGAGCTCTTATTTCTATAGAATATGTTTCATATAGCTAACCTAACCAAAGTTACCATGAGTTCAAAGTATTTTAAAGTAGCTAAACCAACCTAATTGTTCACACAATTTCAAAGGTTTTTTTTTCAATGTAGCTAACCTCACCTAACCAACTGTCAGCAAAAATTTATAGTATATTATATGTATTCAACATAACCCGACCTACCAAATCTCACAATATTGCAGAGTTGGTATTGTAGTTAACCTAACTTGTCCACTCGTTACAACTGTAAACTACTGGATTTATTACTCACCGACTTAAGGAAAAATTCAAAAACATGTTGGAAAGATTTTTTTATTTTTAGAAAACTGTCTTTTTCAGAAAATACCATATAGTATGGTCATCTGTCACTTTAAAGGTGTCCATTGGAGTAAATGCATACAATATGTATGGATTTTTTTTTGCTTTTAAATGTTAGGTAACATGTTTTGGTGTTTTTTATAATGATTCAAAATATACATATTTTTTGATTTTGCAGATCATTCCACTGAGTTCAAGGTAGGCTACATAGTATTGTTTTTGGAAACTGTTCCACATCATGTATTAAAGTTTATCCCTTGATCCTGATGGTATGCTCGTGTATATAGTAATATTGTAGTAAACTTGTTTGTTTGACACAGGTGCATCTGATATCAAACACTGTGATGCCAAGTATGGTGCTGCCAACATGATAATGTATGACCTACAAAGTTTTGCTAATGACCACATTACCCGCAGTTTCCAGTACTTGCTGACGGTAAGTTACTGTGTTTTTGATTAACATCTGTGGCTATAATTTTTGCCTTAAAGCAATATCGCAATAGGACAATATGTGAATAACTAGTCAATTAGCATTGCTGATTTATGCCCTTGAAAACGTAGGTACCACTCCACCTCGCCAGGTTTGCTGAGGCCCTTGTCTTGCGTATTGCTTACCAGTTTCCCATATTGTCCCCATTACAATATTTGCTTAAAGCAATTTTCTTCAACAGAAAAATGCACAGGTTTTCTGTGTTTTCAGTTTTGTATTTTATACATCATCATCTTACAATAAAAATTCAATTGGCCTCAAAAGTATAGGTAACATTAATTTTGAAAAGTGTATATCATAAAGATAAGTACATACCTAATCAACTACCTATTCATTAATAATGTACTGCAGTCAGTTGTGACAAATTCACTGATCTTAATTGTAAACCTTGCTTCAACAAATGACAATTGCTAGCAGTGCTCAGTTCTAAGTGTTTCTCTTTGTTAGATAGGTATTTGTGAAAATTAAATTAAAATGTATAAATGGTTTCACTTATGACAGATAACATATAGGTAACGTAAAACTATCCATATGTTAAGATTCAAGGTGGCTGGCATCAGGAATAACATGGAATAACTATGAAAATTATAGGCTGGATCACAAGCAGGGGTGTAGCCGGGGGGGGGGGGGGTGTTAGGGGTATAAACCCCCCCCCCCCCCCAGCTACAAATCTTTAATTAAATTTCTTATTCATCACTCAAACAAATTTCATATAAAAAATTAATAAAATGTTTACCATTACAATATTTAAATTTAAGTACTGAAAACTGCTAAAATAGCACTATTTTACACCATAAAATCCAAATTTTCCCGGGGGAGGACCCTGCACCCCCCCCGTATTAAAGCCTGGCCATGCTTCTTAACACCCCCCATACACGAATCCTGGCTACGCCACTGATCACAAGCTATTTCACAAATGACAACCCAGCAATTTTGCCATTCATATTGTATTTGGGTTTATTTGTCAAATGTTGCAATGTTGTTTTGCCATCTTGAATTTGAGCTCAACTGTATTCTGTCATGAAATTAGAGGATTGTGAGGCAAAGCTGTGTTAGTGTTAAATACTGTAGTAAATAACTTAGATTGTTAGTTGGTTTGCTAACCACCCAGTCAAGTCAAAACGGCCTGAAAGTGCTGAAAGTGTTCCCTGTACATAACATTCTTTACATGTTGCCTGTTAAACAATGCTTGAGGGTTGTTTGGTAGCAGACTGCTGAATGTACTCTGGATGTTGGCCACCAGTGACACAGTGCTTGCTTGTGCCAGGCGACCCACTTTGACAACTACGAGAAGAACCGCGAGGGCTTCACAAAGCTGTTCCGCAAGCTGTCGGACACAGCCTGGGAGGATGGAATCAAGCTCATCAAATACATCACCAAGCGCGGTGGCCAGATGAACTTTTCGTCGCGCAAGCAGGACAAGCTGCTGGAGGTGAGTCCGTGCTCTCTCGTGTCTTGCAACTATCACCTTTACATTCTGCACACTTATACAGTGCAAATACTGACTCTGATTCATAAGAACTCTATAAAATGGTGAAGCATGGAATTTGTAAAATGCAATAAAATTCTGATTTTGTCATTATATGGAAAATTTCTACATTTGGATGAAAACATTAATTTTTGCATGGAATGCTGTTTTTTTTGTGTGTGTTTGTAGGTAGGTGCAATCTCTTAAAGCTTCACGTGATATGTCTTAGATTTGTAACAAAAGACACCAATTTTGATACCAATGTATTTGAATATCTCAAATATAGGGGATTTTTTACTTTTGCAGTCCCAATCAGTAATGTGGATGGTACAACTGTGATATGTGTGCCGTGCTTAAGCCCACTCCACACAATGCCCATTTTCTGCTTTAACATCTGTTATACATACTCATGGGTGTAAAAATGTGCATAAAAGTTTGTACTGTATAGCAGAAGAGAAGAAAGAATTCTGAACTCCATTCACACAATACCTAGAATGTTAACAGTAAAAAAACCAGCCAAAGCAGTTGCAGACTAAAGCAAGCATATCGGGGTGGGGTAAACATGTTTACAATTTAGCAAAATACTGAGGGAAAAAAATGAAAATTGCAGCTGTTTATGTTAAGAATTATGTAACTTATTGAATGATTTTTATATTTGATTTCTAAGAAATACAACAAAGGTGGTTTAGTGTTTAAAAACAAATACAGAGCAATTTTGAAATTAACGAGATTGTATTTTTTATTCATAGGTTAGATTTAAAACTTAGTAATATAAAATTTAAAGAATAGAAGGAATATTGGGTTTTCCTTAATGTAGTTTATTTATAATATGTTTATAACATTGAATCACAGTTTATCTAGCTAATTCACAGTATTAATTGTGCTGATATAATTGTAACAGTAAAAAATGCTACAGATTCTCACATTTTTTATATGTTAATTGATTACTAACTTATTTTACTACTTTGAATTGTAACTAACAATTTTTGTAACCCAGAGGGAGAAAGAAATCTGGATAGTTCGCATAATAAAAATATCTAAAGTGAAGGAAAACAATCTCACATTTTCATTTAAGCTAATAGGTGTTGGTGTCTGTGTAGTTTTAATTTATTCATTAATAATAATGGACAGTTGTTTCCTAATAAATGTTGGTGTGTTTATTGCAGAATTAGTAATTTTTTTAACAATAAATTATTTTTATTTTAAGAAAAAAAGAAGTACTTAGTATGAAAAAAACAATGGTCTGAGCTATGTATTTAATACTATAACAATGAGATCTGTTTTTTTTTAAATGTACAAAAACGTTTTAGCAGTGGCAAGGTTTTGGAACCACATCAAAATGTGCCCTTCAAACACCACAATCACACACTACCACTACACTACCAAGACTTGCATACTTTGGAGAAGAGAATTTTATTAATACTGTAATACACTTTTATTATGTATTTTAAAACTTGCAATTATTTCTTTCTACAGTTATTTTAGTTAAACAAATATATTCCAGGGTAGTTTTACTATCATGAAGTTTCATTTGACATACCAGTACGTTTGTTACGTTCTTTAATTTCTGCAAAAAGGACCATATAAGAGTTTATATTGCTACACGTGGGTCCGCCATCTTGACTTCCGTTTGTAGGTATAGCAGAAAAATAGAACACGTTATATTACGGTTTTGGATAAGACTTCAGATATGAAAACTTTATACCCAAAAGTTATGAAATGTTACCTAAATGAGAGCATGCACACTAACAGAAAATAGGCATGAAAACAGCTATGGAAATGGGTATTGTGTGGGGCTGGCTTTAGAAACACATCTTCTGGCTTTGTTTATTTTGTGAAAAAGCAGGATGCCTTTGTTTACTAATGAAGTCATGTGTATTTTATATTTATACCAAGTGGTTTTACACTTTTTTTTGACATGACAAAAAATGTGGTAGTTTCTCAAAAAATTTTGCTTCCCAGAAAACCCAAAGAAAGTGAATTTTTATATTGAACTAACTTACTATTTATTTGTTTAAACTTTGCATGTTAGTAATTTTATAGTTTAGGCGCCCAAGATTTATCAATTCATGGTAGAAGTCGTCTTACCCTTTTTTTATGTATGTCTCACCCTGTCCCCTTGTTTCTAAAAACATACATACATACATACCTTTTTGTTGCGACCCCATTTATTGCGACCACCTCTATTACAACCAGAATTTGAGGAACCGTGAAAAAATTGCTGAAAATCCGAAGAAAATCGGACAGAAAATAAGTTTCTTGTGAGTAGCGTGTTACTGCGTTTCTCTTGCCAAGTGCTGTACTGTCGTAGGCAGCACATATCTAAAAATAGATACCCCTTCCTGTCGACCGCTGTCAGCGTTTCACACAAACCGGTTTCATATTCCTTGACTTTAAAACTGTTAATTTTTTTTATAAAATTACATATTATTCTTGAAACACTAAATTCTACTATTTTTTAAATAATACACAAATTACAAAAAAAAACTATTCTGATGTCATTTAACATATTTAGTAGTGGTGCACCAATATGACTTAACCGATTACCTATTCGATTACCGATATGAGAGCAATAATCGGCAGATACAGATTCAGTTACCGATTATAATGAAAAAAAATTTTAAGTGTAATAATGCACACAAATATTTTTATTCCTATGTGAATTTAATAACAATATTAGGTAAAACTGAGAATACAGTTATAATAACAGTATAAAAATATATGAAATACACTATTCAGTCATTGTAAAGTGTTAATTGACTTCTATTTATATTTGTTATTGTAAACAACTTGAACTACAGTCTAATAACTGTAATGTACAATGGGTAAGTTTTTGTTGAGGAAAACTAGCATTATTATAAGCATAAGGTTGCATATCTTTACAAATCATTTCAGCTATTAATTGTCAGTTCTAATGCTCTTGGATCATTCACATCATACAGTATTTTCTTTTCCATGATGTGTTATTTTTGTTTGAGCCAATTTTATTACTTTTCTTGGAACCCTATCTGTATCATAATCATCTGTGGCTACATTAGCACACTTCTCCACTAATTTATCAGGATGCATTCGCTTGATGTGGTTCTATAGGTTAATAGTAGTGTATCCCTGCTGATTGGTAAGTCCACTACAACCACTACAAGAAATTACCGTTTTACAATGTGAACATGTTGCTTTATTTTGTTCACTTAGGTTTATAGAAAAATGTTTCCACTCTTCTCTTTTTTCTTCCTACTCGCCATCTCACTATAATATTATATAAATGACACCAAACCAATTCTAGCACATGTGATGTTATTTATGTTGACTGAATATATAAAATTATAAATACTTATTCACTTTTCACGTCACACACAAATAACACAACTGATAATGATGCCAAAGATGCCCATAAGTTGGTAAAACACAGTGATAAACTCTAGAAGGTATCGGGACTGCGATTTATGAACCGCTACTACGACTCAAAAAGATCGATTGTCATAGAATCCACTGTAATTGCTTGTGGTATTTCGATTGCGTGCCATCTATTTTACGTCTCTGGCTGTAGGTAATGAACAAGGCCACTAAACAAGACGGAACAAAAGACGAAAGTAAACAAACGTGTGGGAAAAATGTATTTTTTTATTGTTAGAGGCAATGAGAATTATTAAACTTAACAAAATATCTATAATCATAATCTGATCGAGTTAGATGAATTTTGTAATATATACAAATATTACCGGATTTCGTGTTAAAATGGCTAACAAAATATTACACTGTAAAAACCTACTAAATTACGCCGGGCTGAGTATAGTTAACACTTTGCACAATGCTGTATGTATCGTATTATTAAAAACGTTTCACTTAATTCCAGATAATTTATCTGAATAGCAAAAAATGGTAACATAATATTCTTTTTAGTTAACACAAGATTAAATGAAACACGTAGATAATCGGCAAAGTAATCGTTAAGATAATGGTTGATTACGATTAATCGGAAAGTACCCATAATCGCCGATTACGATTTATCTGTATCCGCATCGGTGCACCACTAATATTTAGGCTTTAAATTTTTTGATTACTGAAGATACAATGCAGTTTTCTGAGTTAATCATCAAATGAAAGCATTGTAAAGCTTTCAACAATTTCTTCTTTTAAGTTTTGACATCTGTTGTAATGACTCAATAAGCATAACTGTCAATGTTATTGTTGAGACTCCAGTGCTGCTGCTGAAAACTGGAAATGCTCAGTCCCAGTAGCCACTAGTATTTTCTGGAAATCACATTCACGCCCATTCATTGCTGCTTCTTCTACTGCTTCCCTCAGTGATTCACAACCATAAAAAGTGTTATCCAGTTCTCCTAACCTGTGAATGCTTTTCACTGTTGACAGAATACTTTTTGTATCATTAAGGGGCCTGCCTCGTCAGAGGTGTATGTGTGTTAGAGGGGCGGGATGATAAGTGCGACGCTTACTGGTATTTCTAGCGCGGTATAGCCTCTAAGCGCAAGGCTCTGAACTGGTGCGCAGTCTTCTCATTGTCAGAGGAAAACTGTGAAATTTGAGCGGTGACCGTTAAATTATATGGTGAAGAAATTAAGATAAATGTGTAATGTAAGTCCCTTAAGTGCTTTCAAGAATCCGTACCGGTTGTTTTACGTCTAAAAATTACTCTGAAAACTTGCGTTTTAGCCATTTTAACTCTTCAAAAAATACAGTTTAAAAACTTAATCTGAAATCAAAAGTACTTTTAGGTCCTCGGCGAACTCTTAAATGCTTTGCTTAAGCAGACCCCACTCGAATATCTTTGATAGTTTTTAAATCACGTTTTTACTGAAGCTCTGCATACCGTATGTGTGCCCGGGTAGGCAGAGCCCTTAAGCAAGATGTGTTCAAAGAACTAAAAAACTCCATACTTGGATCTGAATTGATCAAGCTTAGAAGTTTTTCCCACATAAAGCTGATGCTTTTTGGCATTTCTGCTTCACAAAAGCTTTGTGACAAGTTTCCAGAGACTTTTTATCTTAACAAGCTGAAGAAATATTCTCTGGGAAGTACATTTAAAGCCATTTGTCAGATCTCCTAAATAATTACATAAGAAATAGGCTGTTGGATATTTTGATCCCTCCAGTTTTGCTCAAAATTTCTACAATGTATGAAGCTTAATTGTTTTTTTTTAATTTTTTTTTATTTACAGAATCATACTGTGCCAGTACATCAGCATTTCTAGCAGACAAAGATGTCAGATACTGAACACCACTACTGTTATTTGCTTTCATGCCTTCTTGTTTGAACCAATTGGCATTGGGAACAAGTTCACTGGTTTGCTTGTATTTAAATAGTGGTCCTATGTTTTCTTGTATTCAAGAAGGCAGTTTTCACCTTCACCACAGCTTCATTTACTTCTGACAATTCACAGCACATGGCATTGCCTGCCAGTGCCAGCTTGTGAACCCAGCATTGTACATGTAGGACATATTCACCAAAAAGGATCTGCAGAGATGATATTTCATCATGTAATGAGCTGAGTTGTCTCTAATGTTGCAGAACGTAATGCCATATTTCTGGACAGTCATTTAAGCTTGTTAGCAAGTTTTCACATCAGTTTTTTTTTTCCTCCCCCAGAAAGCTATCAGAAGCAACCTGTAAAACTGGATTTTCCAACTTATCAGACAAAGTCTGTAGTTTCATCACAAAGTAGAAAAATTTTCCTGTTTTCTACCAACTTGCTTCGAGACATACTGTTCTCTTAATGTTTTTATACAAGGCAAGTCACCTACTCCTTTGATAAATTCACACATCAATTCCTGCAAGTTCTGATCTTAGTTTTTCCAAGGGTATATTTGTTTCAGCGAAAACTTCTGTGGTTTTTAATGCAAAGTTATCAATCTCAATTTTTCGGCATTTAGCACTGTTAAAATTGTTAAGTACTGAGGTTTGAACTTTGTCTGGGTGTGTAGACAACTTCTTTGTAGCAGCATCATGTTTGGCTGTTTTTATGTGTTTAAGAACACTAGCTCTTTTTTTGTAAGTCAATGCAAAGTTGCATCATTTGCACAAACGGTCACGTCTGAATTCTTCCGCCCGTATGTACGTATTTACAGGAAGCTTAGGAATTTCAAACAAAAGATTAACAAGTTTTTCCTTAATTTAATATTTTCTGTACATATCCTTAACGTTTTTAGTGAAATGTTTGTTGGTCCTAAACAAAAACTGCACAGAGAACTCAGGATATAAAATGAACTATTTATTGTGTACCCTTCAGTGTCTGGCTTCTTGCATTCACATAGTTTAGTATTGAAACATATTGTCTTTGGTGATGTAGCCATGTTTTTAAACGCAAATGTAACAGATGTGTAAATACCAAACAGTAGTTAGAAAATAAAGTGTGCAGATATTTTTCATTGTTTTTTTGCAATTTTCGGACCCAAATTTTTATTTACATCTATGTAAGTTCACTTTTAAATGTCAATTTTGTAGTATTAGGAATTTTTGGAAGTGAATTCTCAATATTTTATGAAAAGTAAAAAATTCACTCTCTCTCTCTCAAAAAAAAAAATTATTTGATGTTGATGCAAATGCAATAAATGGATGTTCAGACTTGTCACAAAGGTTTTTGTAAGTTAGTTTGGAAAAGTAAAGATAAAATTTGTACTTTTACAAAAAAAAAAGAAGTGTGTGATGTGAGAATTGGCGGTGCTGTGGGAGAATGTTGCAATGACGAGTGGGACATGGTGTGGTGCTGGCTGCGCAGAAGGAGAGTGGCACGTATGAGATCCACGAGCTGGGCAGCCTGTCGCGCGCCCTGGACGTGGAGAAGTCTCTGGCAGAGGAGGCCCACAACATCCACAGCGAGGTGATGCGGCGGCGTGAGAACTACCACGACCCCGAGGTGAGTCTAGCAAGTCTCTTGAGTAACACTTCAGATTGAGACTTATTATTTGTGGCCTATCTATCGGTACTAGCCAGTATCAACAATTTCCTTGTTTTTAGATGTACTATTGATACTTGAAGAACTTATACATATGGAAAACAAAAAAAAGTACAGTAAAACCTCGTATTTACGTTCTCGTTATTTACGTTTTCCCGCAAATAACGTCATTGTATGTAGGTCCGTTTTATTGTACATTAACTTTCGTGTTGCATTTTCCCTGAAATTACACCGCTACGTAACCAAAAAACCCGGAATGTACGTTTCAAAACACGGTAAAAATGTAAATACTCGTCACGTTAGTCATAGATGTGAAAAGTTTGAAGTAGTTCGCCTATGGTCTGTAACCTTTCGTTTTGATGTATCGACAAGTTCTATGGTGCCTCTCCTCTACTAACGTTTTAATCTTTGCTGCCATAGAGAACTTTCGTAGCAGAACCACAAACGGTTTTATTTATGGTGTCATAGAGCACTCTCGTAGCAGAGCATAGTCCGAAGCGCTGAGCTATCGATACTACCGGAAAGCGCTCATACACAGTACGTATATTTAGTAGTGCTGCATTATGTACAGTACATATCTATGATGGCTTTCATTGTTTACATTAGTCAACGTCCGTTTTGGTTAGCACGTGTTTTTTTATCGTTCACAATATTATTTATGGAAAGATTTTGATTGAAGATGGATAGGTATAAAGTTCCACGAAATACTTTATCTATTGAAGATAAAATTAAAATTATTGAGAAGTTTGACAAGCATGTGGGTACCCGAGTGGTTTTGGCCAAGGAACTGAATATTCCTGTTAGTACTTTAAACACAATAATTAAAAATAGGTGTTCTATTGAAGCAAATGCTGCCCAATGCGTTGAATTTATACTATACCTATGAAACAGTACTAGAGAAAATTTAATGTAGGCTTTATGTTGCATTGTTTTATATATTTAAGAAAATTATATTTTTGCAGTGCCCTAAATGTGTTGTAAACAACTATTGTTTGTCTTGTAGCACCAGTAAATGCTGATACATTTTTTTAAGCTAAAATTTAGCATTAACTGCCAATAAAAGTGCTTTCCCACAATTTACACTTTCCCTCAATTTACACTTTTTCCTTGGGGTTCCCTGAAAAGTGCAAATAAGGGGTTTTACTGTATATGTTAATTCACTCATAGGTCACAAGTCTTTTCTCTTTAGTAACTGTTTATAGTTCTGTGATTTTTCTTTATTTAGGGCCTTGTAAGGACACATACGTTTCCGGTAACCCTAAGTCTGCTTGAAAGTTATGTTATCCTTGTGTAGTACCACACATTTTTGTCATATTGATTGGAAGAATCATGGGAACATAATAGGTATATTAGGAAATGAAATTGTCTGCAAATGCATTTTCTTTTCGTCAGAACTGTGGCTGATGCTGACTATTACCGCTTATAAAAATTAGAGGACCTACAACACAGTAGAGAAATGCGATAAATGGTCACCTTCCATATTGCAACAATTTGAGTGCTACAACCTTAACATCACCTAAATCTACCGCCATCTTTTCATACTAGTGGTTTAGTTTTTGTGTGTTTTAAACACATAAAGTAAAAAGCACAGATCTGTGAATAAAAGTTACCAAGGTATAATTTTAAAGGCAATGTATAATTTTATTACTAACTTCAGATGCAATCAATAATTTGAAGCTTGAGAGGGATAGGAACCAAAATATGCCATCTGAATTTAAACATCTGATATACCATAACAATTTTCTTTCATTTAATTTCCAAAATTTGTCCATTTAAGCGTGCAGTAGAATCTTTTTTACACTATTCAAGAGGATGTCTGAGAATGTTGCAAAAAATGGGAAAGTGTAAATTGTAGGATATGTATGAAAAATTCTTTTTTGCTTAGAGAACTGTTATAGTATAAGACCAGAACATACTACTGTGATACAAACATAATTATTCATTAAGGGTGTCTGAAGAATATCTAAATAGAATTAACACTGGAGTCCCATATTATATTCTGTTTAGGTAAGTGTACTTACAGTATATGTACATGCACTTTCATACTTTAATTAGTAATTCTTAGTAACATAATACATTTACAGTTAAGAATATTAAAAAAAAACAGTGCAGTACCAATTGCTCTACTTCGAGCACACGGATGTTACTCAACGTAAAAGGCGGTAATGTAAAAGTGGGATTCTACTATAGTTTGTGTATGAAATTAATCTTTTTTAGTCATCTCATCATAGACATTGTGATTTCTTTACATTCATTTTACCTTACAGGTTTTGTGCTTATAAAATATATACGGCAGATTTTTTTTAGGAGATAGAAGAAAGCATAATTTTGCTCTTAATTGTGTTTCCTGTTCGGCTCACATGAGTAGTATTTGTTCAATTGGTAGTGATGCTTGGTGATACTCAAATGCATAAATTTTATCAGGAAACAAAATTTTTTTGGTTATCTACCTTGAATACTTTTTTAGAGAATTTTAATTTACGTATTTATACATTGCTTACAAATTTTGGAAATCCTAGAACTTGGCACTTACACACACAGATGTTAATAAGTTTTGTATCGTTGTCAATTGTTAAAGAAAAAGCTTTGTGTAACAGGATGGGTATGAGCTTATGGTGTTATAACTACTTATTATTGAGGAAACCTTATTGAAAGGGTCAAAATAATGTGTGATTACAGATTAAGAGCATTGAATCTATTGAGCAGGAAAACTGATGTGGCACTTTTTCTTAACATTGTTTTTGGTTCTGTCACCAAATAATATAAAATTTTCCCCATGCATAATTTTTCCAACCAAGTTTTTTGACGTGACAACGTCTAATAAATCAATGAACGCCGGCTGCATGCACGAAAAAGGATGACTCTTTGTCCTGTTACACATTGTCCCGTTACGCTCATTGTACGTTTGCGCCGCATCTATCTCTCTTCCACTCGATTAGAACAACCATCCATTTGACTTTTTTGAGGCACTTTTAACTTGAAACACTCCCATTCGTTTCCTACTGTTCCTATCATCGTCCTGTCCTTAACAGAATAACACAGATTGGAAGAAGTTAAATAGCAAACATGTATAGAAGTTATAGGTAAAATAATCTCTTGTTAAAGTAATAAACATATTTGAATTAATGAGTGCAAATAAAAGTAAATTTATCAATTAAATTGTAGATTTCATTTCACTCCTTCTTTGTATCCATACAAAATAGTGATAATTCAATAAAAATGATTCAATTTTATTCATATAACTATGCAATCATTTCATAAAT
Source organism: Bacillus rossius redtenbacheri (assembly GCF_032445375.1). Classification (NCBI taxonomy): domain Eukaryota; kingdom Metazoa; phylum Arthropoda; class Insecta; order Phasmatodea; family Bacillidae; genus Bacillus; species Bacillus rossius. Next base: position 258,434,274 of record NC_086330.1, on the reverse strand, counting down.
GTTTTGTTATGACGTCACGTTAAACTATCGTCCGTAAACAGACTTTACAGACAACCAATTTTTTTTTTCTTTAATCCTTCACATTTTTTGCCTCAGTGGTGTGTAAGATGAGCCAAATTGATTTTCACAATAAGATTGTTTCAACAGCAATGTTTTGGTGCAAATAGTATTTTTGCTATAGCAAAATGTGAGCCAATGAACATATCCTATTTCTTGTCCAGTAGCAATCATTAAATTAGGTAATTTGGTTTTTAATATATAATCCCTTAAATGCATGTGAGTCTAGTGTGGTGCAATGATTTTTGTAATTGCTTCATACACAATTGTGAATGCCCACCAGGTTGGTGCGTACTTGGAAGATGAATTCTTGCATCGCGAAGCAGACAGGATTCGCGAACTGGCCGGCTATTTCAACGACCTGGAGCATCTTGTTGAAGCTAAAGACCCCAGCTTGTCTGTCTTCTTGTTCGACGAGCACTTGAACAGTATCGTGTGAATGGTATACAGTTAGAGCGGTAGTAAAGTAATCTTGTGTCCACATGTGTGTGCCTGCCACATCATTGTAGTTTAGAATCGAGCAAAAACAAGTGTTTGTTAAGATATGTAAACATAAAGTTACTGGAAATAAATATTTAAAATTGCAATATTTAAAAAAAATTATTTTTCTTGTGTAATGGTGTCTTATTTAACATATTGATAAATGCATGTGTTATTCAAATTTACATTTTGTGTCTTTGGCAGCGACTTCTCTTTTTATCTCGTAAGACTTTAAAATAAGTGAAAGGAAACATTTTTGTACTGCCAAATTTTGCAGTTCCATAAAAAAGTACCTAATTTAACAGACTATCCGTAAAAAAAAATTAGAAATTTTTATGGCAGATATCTTTGAATTTTTTTCAATTTGTTTCTGTGGTTACAGTACACACCATTTTAACATCACTTTCTGCAATGAAAGAATTTTTTTTTTTAGTTATAAGCACATCATTAATCATATTTCTCTTTCTATGCAAAATTTTGTATCTTTGATTTTTGAAAAATACCTTTATTTCATGCTGCCTTACAACAACTGATTCATTCATCAAATAGTTGTGAAAGGTAGAGGTAAGTCTACAATAAGCTCAGGACCACTTGCTGTACAGCTCGGTGCTCGTAAATTTAAGTCCTATTGAGAGTTGATAATAGTGATGCTCACTACAAAATGTGATGAATTTAATGCAACACAGTCACAAAATACATTGTGTGAAGAGCAGGATATGATAGTTGGACAGAGTTGCTACTATGTATGTAAAGCCATGTAAAATGAATTAACTCCAGCAGTTCATTAATAGCTTAAATTTTTCATATTGATCAATTTATATGGTGCTTACTATTTTGATTACATAATCATCACACTGTTATTATATGCTGTCCAAATTCAGAAAATAATTCTCCCGTTAAGTTTGGATGATGATTTTACTTTTTGTATATAGTAAACATTACCTTGCCAGAGATCACCGGACAAAGCACTCTACAGCAGCAATTGGTTTTAAAGTTGTCAGGCATTGCGGTAGTTGTAATAAAAATACAGTAATTACTATTGCAGTTTTTCTTGTTTAAGATGTACCAGCAAAATATGATTTTCCATCCAATATGGTCAAATGTTTCATTCATGCAATTTTTTCGATTAGATGGAAGTTATTTTTTTCCCATGTAAGAAATTGCGAGTAAACTTATTTTCTTGTGCAAGATGACTTTAATGTTGAAATCTATTATTTGTTGGGATATTACCACTTGCTAATTAATTAACAGATTCACAAAGTTGTCCTATATGTAAATTTTCTTTTAAAGACATTTTCAATTTTCAAACTTTATAACCTTTATTTGTTTGTCACCGCTGTATATCACATGTAAAAATGTAGCTAGCGCTAGTTGGCATCATTCATGTTTGTTACGTTGATGTCAGTATAGAATACACGCACGTAGTCTAATACAGTGAAACCTCTTTAATACAAACCTGAAGGGACCTAAAATTTTGCAGTTTTTATTAACGAGGTTTGTATTAACAGGTGCATATGCTCACATTAATAATAATCGACAAAATCAAGTATTGATTTTTTATTCAAAAATTAGTCAAATAGAGAATTAAAGAGGCTTGAAAAATTCATTGATTTTTTTCTGCACTTTTTTAGTTGCATAAATGTCCTTTACTGCACTGCAAAGTTTGTCGAAGGAAGACGACATCAGTGTCTACATCACTAGCAGCCAGAACATTTTCCAAGACAATTAATGCTGAAGTGGACTTCACTCTAAGAATTTTTAAAAAAATATTTCAACCTCAAAATTAGTGTCAGAAATATATCAGTTACTTGTCATTAAAGTTAAATCAGTTGAAAAATAAATAAAAATGGAAGTATTTTACTTAATTCAATTTACACTTGCAAAAAAAAAAACATACGCACAATAAATCTACATGGAAATTAGTCTTTTTCAATGTCCTGAAGTCTGAAATATGTTTACTCATGTCATCAAATGTAGAGCTGTACTGAAGAAGCCGATTTTGCCAATATTTAGTTGAATCAGCATTTCTGCCGACTTCCGATACGCTTATTAATTTTCGGCCGATATTACTGAAAAACGAGAGAGACTGCCAAAACCTAAAAATCCACAATTACCCTTTTCGCTTTTCGTAGTACTACTGCATTTTTTCAGATCGCATTATTTCTTCGCAACATGTGCCAAACGTACATATAAAAATTTAATATCCTATTTTTCAATAATGTTCTTTATTTTTAATATGTCATAAATAAATACATTACTGTCACGGTAAATATACATCTTGGTTGTTACGGTAACTGTAGTGCAAATGTGGTAGCTATCGTGCTTCTGTAGTAATTATGGTATCGACAAAGAATCTTTAGTTTTTTATGGTAATTATCTTAGGATAACAATTGGGTTTGTACTGTAGTTATGGTACATCATCCAATTTCTTCGTAAGTTGTTCATTTGTCTTTTCTTCATATTTACGTGCTCCATTACTTGGCTGCAGATTTAAGTTGATTTTTACCATAGAGTAAATAAAGTACTAGTACAGAGTGGACACTCAATGCTATTGCAGTTCTACGTTTTTTTTATTCAGAAATGCCCTAGTTGCTATACAAAAACGCAAACTTGACAAACATTAAAACGAAGTTGCAATGGCTTAAAACCAAGATAAAGTACCTTCTGGAGTAAGACTTACGTTTCAAATTATAAGTAAATTTTAATTTAAATACAACATTGATCGTAGAAAGTACAATTTGCAGTTAATATGCTTAAAACACTAATTTGAATAGTAGGGAAATTTGCAGCTTCAACTGAATGTTGGCGAGCTTGTGACTTTTTTCGTGCATGCATTAATATTTATAAAAATATTGATTTTATTTTTTTTTCCTTATAAGCAAATCATTTAACTAAATATCGGTAAACGTAACATAAAATGATTTAGGAGAGCAATAAATTTAAAACAATAAGTAAATTTCTTACCTTCGGGACAGTGTTTGCCTTAACCTCATTTCGGTTAAAAATGTTTTGTTTACGTATCATAACATTTGTTAAAATGCATATAACATGTAACATATTTTCGGATTATATTAAATTGCTGCATTTTTTTAAGTCCACGAAACAATTTCTGTTCTAGTAGAATCACGTTGATTGAAGTTAAGGTTAGGATTTTCGTAGGTACCTACCTAATTGCATTACAAATCGCAAACAAAATGCATAAAAAAACGTGCAGAAGTATTAAATCATTAACACAGGCAATGTGTATTTCTGGCAAATTTAACTGCCTAAGTTGTACAATTTTCCCTCAAAAACTGAAACGAAGCTGTTACCAATGGCATCTAATTCTTTATGGATTAGGTGATAGTACAAATCATTCTCGTATCTTCACTTCTTGAAGACAGGTGTATAGCAATTGTTAAGGGAAAAAAACCTTAATTTCAACATAAAAATTTAAAAGACACTATTTCACCTTGTGAGTGTATAAAACAGGAAGATAATAAATAAATAAATAAATAAATAAAAATTTTATCGCAACCCTCACCTCGGTAATTGTTCCGTATCACGTATCCAAGTTTATCACTTGATCCTGCTGGCATGATCATGTATGATTTATCCGGTGGCACATGATGCTTGCTGTTTTAATTAATGTTAAAACAGCAAGAATCATTACCACAGGATCATGCCATTAGTATCAAGGGATAGACTTGGATATGCAATACAAAATTTTTACCCACACCTCCCTCTCGACCTAAAAATAAAATTCATACAAAACATTTAGACTAATTAAAGTACATAAGTAGCAAGTTTGAGCAGAATTTGAGACTCATTGACATTTAGAACAGTACCAAGGTATTAATGTATTGTGTGCTTGTCCTCAATGTGCTACTACACACTACCTAAAAAGTGGAAATTCTGTAGGGCATGAAAACAAAATGCTCATCACTATTTTAATTACACAAAACTTTTATTTTGTTTCGTTTTAATAATTTACACATACCTAGTTTCGTCAAGCGGAAACTTAAAGTAAAGTTAATTATTATTATCTCTTCTCTTGTTGTAGCAGTAGTTAACACAACACGTAGCTGAATCAGGCATGTTTCATAACAGTGATTTATAAAGCAGTTCATGAAATCATTGATATTATTTTACGAGATTACTATTTCAACATGATTGAAACAAAATTTCCTTAGAAATTTTTTATTAAACCTAATATCGCTTAATTCAACGCCGACGCCATTAATTATGGTGTTGATGGAAAAACAAGTGGTTCAACGTGCCAACGAAAACTCGTTTATTTTCTTTTAAGTAAATATATTATTTTCATTTCAACAATATAAATTTTTGCCATAAATTTGATAAAATGTTAAAACAAATGTATTAATTATTTAATCAACGTGGTATTTTGATTATAATTTTTGTGCTCAGAGCCATTCCACCTCAATTCAGGCAGTTAGCAAGATAATGTGTCAGGTCACCATCTCAGATTTGCTTTAAAAAATTACAGCAGTTACAACCAGTGCAGACAAGAAGTATGCCAAAAGGATTTTGTCCCAAAAAATTTTTTCCCCATGTTATAGCCTTTTGAAGTTGGTTCAAAATCAAAAAAGGTGGAAAAAGGGGTGTTTTTTAAATGAGCGGCATTTCAAAACTATTTTACTGATTTTGTTGATTTTTTTTTTGTACCTATTATAGTGAACTACAGAGTGGAATAGTTCCAATGAGCCCAACGACAATATCTTTAAGGGGGGGAAACTAAAAAATTTGGCAAAAAATTTAGATTTTTTTGGATTTTCAAAAAAAAATTTTTATGTGGAATAATCAATTTTCATAAAAAGTAATTCTGGTAATATGTAGATCTATTACAGTAGTTTTACAGGAAAAATTGTTTTTAATTCTATGATGCATGGAATTATTAAAATTTAACTTTAAAATTTTCAAAATTTGACAAAAGTGCCATTTTTGATTGAAAATTACTGAAAAACCCCATATTTTAAAAATCTGAAAATTTGTAACTTTGTAGTCCTCACCTTTATTAATAGCATGCACTTTGTTGGATAGTGTTTTTTGCCTGTAAACATTTCTAGAATTTTTTGAAAATGTAATGTCATTACCTTTTGTATGTTGTGCATGCTCAATTAATAAATGTTTTGTTGGTATCTAAATAGTATGTGATAATTTGTAACTGGTTTTGTATGAGGGGAAACCTTGGGAAATATGAAGGGGGAGTCCCTATCTGAATATTCCCAGGCGCTTGCTGTAAGGGGAATCCCTGGTAGCTTGAGGGAAACCCTGGTGACCATAGGGGGAATCAACTACAAGACTACAAGGGAATTCCCAAACTTTTGCTGTTACAGTTGTGTTGTGTGTGTTCATGGGTGATGTTCAGCTAGTGAACTAAATCATGTCTGACTTTCATAGTACGGAGAGAATTAAATGTGTGGACTACATTAAAAGGCACAAAAAAAGTGTGTATAAAAGTAAATGTGTGAGGATGTGTAAGGTGAATGATTTAGCAGATGATATTCAAAAGTTTGTGGGTGTATCTGTTTCAGTAAATAAAAATATTTTGTGTAGCAACTGTGTTACTTTTTATAAAAAGAAATTTCTGGAACTTGCTGAAGATGCAGAAGAAACATCCACATCAGAGAATTTTATTCCGGAGGATGAACTAGTAAGTGTTTTAAATAGCAGTCTCATTAAAACATTAAATGTAGAAGTATCACCATTGAAATCCCCTTCAGAGGTGAGATTGGATAGGAGAGAAGGTTATGCGAGGAAAAAGAAGATAAAATTAGTTGATGAGTTAAAAACTTCTGCTGTGAACAAATTACAAGACATATATCACGTGCATCTTTCAAGTGAGTCTGATGATGAAATGCCTGTGTGTGTCAATTGTAGTCTATGGTTTTCGAATATTGACTCAGCTCTTCATACTTGTAACTACAATGGAAAAGTACAGCTACTAACATTGGTACCACAAACATTTAGTAAAACTGTATTGAAGGAAAAATTACCTTCAGTGTTAAAGTACCTCATTGATAAATGTCGCACAGTTATAAAAAATAAGGGAATTTATGCTCAACCTGACCCCTATAGTGGACATCCTTTACCTACACAGGTACAAGATCTAGCATTATCATATTACCTAGAAGATAGTAAAGACTGTTCAAGGGAAAGTCCAAACAAAAAAGATGTTATTTGCATTAAGGATGGTAATGGCGAGAAAGTAAAAAAGGTTAAAAGATTCATGACAAGGTCCATCAAAGAGGCATACAAAGCATTCAAAAAAGATAATACTCTTATAGAAATTAGTCTTTCAAAGTTTTATGCCTTACGACCAAGATGGGTGAAAATTCAGCCAGAACAGACTGTGTGTTCTTGTATTTACTGCAGTAACATGCAACTTATCTGTGTAGCTCTTCGAAATGTAACAAATAACCAAATTGATGAAGACTATCTTCTACTGAAGTGTTTGTGTGACGAAACAAGGAATGAAGATTGCTGGCTCGAGGAGTGAGGTGACTGTTCTGGCACAGAAACATTAACTGTTGAAAACTTTGGCTTGGATGAAGGGGAAGAAGTTACATTTGCGATTTGGGAACATGGTGACCTCATAAAAAAAACTGTATCTGTAAATAATTTTCTGGAACATGTAAGGCATTGGGTTAAAAAAGCTATTCCTCACAGTTACATTAGGAAAATACAAAGGGAAGGAATAGCTGAAGCAAGAAGTTCTGTCCAACAAAATAATGCTCTTGTTTTACATTTTGATTTTGCTGAAAACTGGTCAGTTGTATTGCCTGATGAAATCCAAACTTACCACTGGCAAACTGATCAGCTTTGACTGTTTACCTGTGTTGCATACTTTGGTGCGGAAATAAGAAGTTTTGTTATAGTATCTGATGATATAGCTCATGACTCTGCTCACGTTCTCTGTGCTTTAGAGGTTATAAAACTGGAAATTTCAAAATTTTGTCAGTTAGAACTTTTGAGTTCAATAGTGTACATTACAGATGGGGCAGCTGGACATTTCAAAAATAGGTTTCAGCTGTATGAACTATGTAAAAATACTCAAACTGTTGAAAAAAAATGGATTTTTTCTGCTACAGGGCATGGCAAAAGTGCATGTGATGCAATAGGTGGTTTGTGTAAACACTTTGCAACTAAGTTCAATCTTCGGGCAGAGTGTGTTAATGCCATTAGAGATTCTGCTTCATTTGTTGCTGAAGTAGGTAACCTTGTACCAAAGATAACTCTATTGGCTCTTGAAAGTAAAACAATTCAAACGTATAGGTCATCTAAGGAAAAAGAATGGGCTACTGTAAAACCAGTTGTTGGAATACAATCTAAACATTACTGGCTGATTAAAAATGAGACGTACATGGGACGCACAATTAAAGATAAAATAGAAATAGTTGTACAATCTAACCAGATTAAAACACATTATTCAATAAATGATTTCCAAGTAGGCCAGTTCGTTGCTTGTGTATACGATCAGAATTGGTGGATGGGACAGATCACTGGTATATCTAAAGATTTGAACGACATGACAGTGTCTTTTATGCATCCCCATGGTCCAGCTAAAGGGTTTCAGTGGCCACAGGAATCTGGAAAGAAGAAGGATGAATGTCCGGTGCCACTACAAAATGTTTTGTTAGCAGTAAGCAATCCTACTCCACTTGGACAATCAGCAAGACTCCACACTTTCGACAAAGCTGAGTTGATGAAGATCCAGCAGATCTACTGTCTTTAATCAGCCAAATAATATTTTAGGAAGTTTGTCAATATATGTTACATATAGTTGAGGAAGGGTAAGCAGTCTACATATAATTAATTATAGGTACATATTGTTGGTTTCAATTTTACTTTGAAATTTTGGTTTTCATGCAAGTTAAAGAGTATGCATATGTATTATATGTGTGTATATGTATTGTGCATATTATGTTAATGTGATAATGTATACACAGACTCTCCTTTTGTAATTCCCAAGGTTTCCCCAATTTACAAATTACATCTCACTTTTTGGAAACTAACAAAACATTTGTTAATTGAGTGTGCAGACCTTAGAAAATGTAAGAAAATTACATTTTCAAAAAATTCTAGAAATGTTTACAGGCAAAAACACACTATCCAACAAAGTGCATGCTATTACTAAAGGTGAGGACTACAAAGTTACAAATTTTCAGATTTTTAAAATATGGGATTTTTGAGTAATTTTCAATCAAAAATGACACTTTTGTCAAATTTTGAAAATTTTAAAGTTAAATTTTAATAATTCCATGCATCATAGAATTAAAAACAATTTTTCCTGTAAAACTACTGTAATAGGTCCACATATTACCAGAATTACTTTTTATGAAAATTGATTATTCCACATAAAAATTTTTTTTTGAAAATTCAAAAAAATTCAAATTTTTTGCCAAATTCTTTAGTTTCCCCCCCTTAAAGATATTGTCGTTGGGCTCATTGGAACTATTCCACTCTGTAGTTCACTATAATAGGTACAAAATAAAAAAAAATCAACAAAATCAGTATAATAGTTTTGAAATGCCGCTCATTTAAAAAACACCCCTTTTTCCACCTTTTTTGATTTTGAACCAACTTCAAAAGGCTATAACATGGGGAAAAAATTTTTTGGGACAAAATCCTTTTGGCATACTTCTTGTCTGCACTGGTTGTAACTGCTGTAATTTTTTAAAGCAAATCCGAGATGGTGACCTGACACGCTCCTGCCTGAATTGAAATGGAATGGCTCCTCAGATGTTGGATAAAGCTGTATAGCAACTAGAAAAATGCGTTTGCTATACCCTATGAAGTCTCCCCCCCCCCCCCCCCCTGATTTTTACTACTGTATACTATCGTTACTGTTTTTATGACGGTTTCTTTCTAAGAAATTGTTATTTCTGCAAAATCTTTATGGTTAAACGATCATCTATTATAATTTATAGTGACGGGACCACATATTTTGTACGATCAATGCGGACAAAACGATAATTCGAACATCGGTACAAGCGGACTTTTTTAACCTTAGTTGTATGCACGGGATGTGCACTCATTAGAGTGATGCTTGAACAACGTTTTGTTTGTGTGCACGGCCGTAAGAGCGCTAGTATGATCACTGCACAAGAGTCTAGCGGCAGCACCGCTACTTCCTGCAACTGGCTGCAAATGCCGCACCGCTTACGCTCGTTCCGGGGCCGGCGGCGCGATCCCGCAACGGGAAGCCTTCTTTTCACTGACGAGAGAGCAAAACGCCCGATCGCGCATCTTCGTTTTTTTTTTGTTCATTCTTCATTGTAAATAAATATGGAGGTGTTGATAAAAGGAAAGACCTTAAACAAGGCAACGGTATTTATTTATAATTGTTTTTGAAAGAAAATACCTAATTGAAGAAACATACTTCTTGGATTTGTATATTTTTCATACCGTATAAAATCTAGGAAGTCTTTGTCTTCCACAAATATTCTCGGGACGCCCCATATTCCCTTGCAATTTTACGCAACTTGTTATTTTCAGGTAAGGACATGATAACTAATGGTCAGTTAGGTTAGGTTAGCTACATTATAAATACTTTAAAACATTGTGGACAGTTGATTTGGTTAGGATAGCTACATTAAAGATACTGTGAAATCATGTAAACGGTTTCTTAGCGCTGGATAGCTACATATTAAAAAGTTATTTGCTAAGCAACCATAAAATAATTTTTACAGTACTTTGAATGTAGCTATACTTACCTAATATAACCAACCACCCACTAAACAGCCTGTTTGGCTTTTTTATACTGGAGATAATAAACGCGCGCGTAAAAATAAAAAAAAACATCCAGGGGGTAGGCTCTCCCGTTCGGCCAAATTCGGAAATGCTCGGCATTTGCAGCCAGTTGCAGGAAGTAGCGGTGCTGCCGCTAGACTCTTGTCTCAAAGTTTGTTTACGATTCGTTGCCAAGGCTCATTTGTAATGGCGGCAAATTTTCTTTCGTATTTTTGTTTAGGACTTTAGGTTATTTGCGTGCTATTTGCTTATTGCTTCGTAGGTGGAAACTGGAAAATATCTGGCGTTTATTTATTCAATTATTAGTGGTCATATTTTCATTGAGGTAAGATTGTTAAATTGAGTATAAAATTACGTATTAAGTAAAATACAATGCCGCCACATGTACGAAAATGCTGTGTGCCTGGTTGCGATGATAAAATTGCTGTTAGACACCACTTCCCAGTTTACAAGAAACGGTATACAATGAATGGATACAGAGAATAAACGTCGAGAAGTTGAAAACTCTCCACCCTCTTAATGCTGTAGATGTGATTGCAAACTTCAATAGTAATGCTAGCTTGTGACATAGGTGGTTTTAGCATAAATAGCTACTTAGGTCCTTCTTCCACCAATGTTTATACGGTTAATACTGTGCACGGCCACAACAGCGCTGCAAATAGCGTTCTAGCTGTTATTCAGAGAGTGGCCTTTCTATCCCTCCCTCTCTTTTCTATGGTTGTATGGCAATTTTGCCGGGACCGTAGAAAGTATACGATAAACACGGACAATCGATACATGCGAGTTCGATAGATAGAGGTTTGACTGTAGACCATTTACCGTACAAATTATTTGCCGTTAACAGAATTATAGTGAAGCTGCGTGCACGTGATTAAAGTGTGCGATTCTTGTTCTAAAATTTCATTCGGTTTATCCGATAATAAAACAATAGTACACTACGTGAGCGGACGTGAGGTTACTTCGTAATACATAATAACGAATATTTCGTATTAACCGTATTGATTGACATTAAATATGCTATCCCAGTCTGAAGGGGAATTAAAAGTGTTCGAATAAACGCGAACTTTAAAATAACCGGTATTTTATTAACGAGGTTTCACTGTATACTCTGTCTTGTGCAGAGTAAACTACATTTGATAGCCAGCACTTTATCATGGTTAGTATGTACTATGATAGTTCTGAGTACACTACGTTAGTTTGCCGTCACCCGACCTATGTGAAAGGCCCGGAGGGTACCTGACGGGCGCTACGGGCGTCGTGGTGCTCTTGTTGTCCGGAGGGGCGCCAGGCTAAGCGGGCTGCTAGGCCGTTGGTGTTGGGTCGTGGGTACTCTGCCCCCGCGTGCCCCGCCAGGTACACGGCTTGAATCTACCCTGAATGGTTCTCCCTTGACTGTGAAGGCCGCTCGGCCGTGTGGAGGATGGGAGACTCCGGAAAATTAGTGTACACGAGTTGGTGAGAATTACCTTTAATCTAGTCCCGCTACAAAACACTCTCACCAACACTTGGCGACGTCTAGCCGTTACACAATTAACACATAAAAAACATAACACTACGCGACACTAATGGTTACCGCGGCAGTCTCGCGGGACGCGGGTCGATGCTCGCTGGTGACGGCCAGCGCCGAACATTAACGGGTGCAGGGGGGGCTCTATGAGCGGGCTCCTAAATTCGGCGAAACACTTACGTGAGTGATACGATCTGCAGCGCGGTATCACGATGAAGACGGTCGGGATAGGCTCGGTTCCGTAAAATACGCGCCGAGTCGACGTGGGCAGCTATGAATTAATAAGAGGTTTGAATTTAAATATTTAGTATAGAATAAAATAACCACAGAAAGAAAACTTGGATGCTGCCCACGGACACACGTCTGTTCCCGGCGCGGAGTGGTTCGAGACTGCCGGACATGGCCGCCTCGCAAGGAAGTGAAACTTTCTCTTCTTTGTGAGTCGGCGTCAAAAAACTTATATTAACTTAATTTGCTCTATTATAAGCTAAAAACACGTTCCAGGTGCTCAATTAAAAGGTAGCACCTGGTAATTGTGTGCTTAAGGCTTAACAACTGTTTTATAGTAGTATTTAATTATTTGAATTGTGGCATCAAGTTGGCGACTGTAAATTTATCAACATATTGTCTCAATGTGAGCTGTTTTAGTTGGATTTCTTCTAATCTGACACGATCATAGTCACGGGCATTTTAATTAAGGCCAGTGGCCGCGGTGACTGTTAATGAGGTTTGTTGTCTATTGGGGTCACGCCCGGGGCGCTCGCCTGACTCAATCCGGCTGGGCAAGGGGCGCGCTCCGAAAACGGGATACGGTACTGGCGGTGCGGAGCACGGGCTTAAAGGCCATGGTCGGTACGACGTCAAGTTCTGGTTCACATTCTGGTTATGGTTTTCGTTTTTCTATTTAAAGTTAAACAAAATCAGTTTTTTGTTTCTTTGATTTAATAAATTAAAATATTTGGTGACTCTGTTTTTCAATTAAACATATTTTCCATGCACCATGTTTTGGTTTTATGAAAAACTTAACCTCAACAGAAATGCCGCATAAAAGCTACATCCCTACTTTTCAAACTTGATTTTAGCATAACATGTGCTGTGATTACACTATAAGAAACTACTTTAAAAATGAAGTAAAACAACACCGGTTTTATTTGATTAGTGGAAGTATTAAAAAAAATTTTTTTATGTCGTCATTTTTTAAATATTTAAATATTTATGTGCAGAAGCCTTCATCCTGCAAAAGTTGGGAATGGCTGAAGGGATCATCTTCTGGGCCTCTGCAGGAGTGTCATTCAGATTGAGCGTACCTGGAAATGGCAGTCTGTGACCCCACAGGGGCTTTGACAGGGAATACCCTGTGGCGTCGTAAGTCTCCCAGTGGAGGCAGTACAGGAGCTGTGGGATGTGAACCTTTCTCTTGTGATCCTGTTTAATGCTCAACCTCAAGTGGACCTTGATGTCCAGGTTGTGGCATTCTTTAGGGTTGGCATGGGGGTGGTATATCGAGGTGGTGCACACTGAGCAAACACCTGCCGACAAACTGAGGTGTGTTGTCTGTGAGCAGTACCCTCGGGTATCCAAACTGAGGGAACACACCCATCTCAAGCAGGTTGGCGAATGTTGCATCTCATACGTTATATACTGCGAAGACCTCCACTCACTCGAACACTTCTCACCACAACCAGAAATCATTTTCCATGTGATTTTCTTGGGTGTGGCCCCATGACCTCCAGTCACTGTGTAATGACAGTTTGGGACGTCTGAGGCATTACTACTAATCACCGTCACGCCGGTGTGACTTCTGTTGCTGACAATTTGTGCTGGACTTTAAGACATTACTGATGTCTTGTGCTGTACGAACCAAAGTATAGTCTGGCCTGCTTCCCATTGTCAGTTTTACCCCCTGGATGACTAGCCAAGGCAGATGAATGGCAGTACTGCAACACATTCTGGTGCACAGCACCTATCGCTTCTGTATTGGTGACTGCTGTGCCCTGTCCAGGACCCGGTAGTCCACTGCCTCCTGTTGGCTGCACAGGTTGTGCTTGTCTCTGGAGCCTGCGTCAGTGATCTGTGCAGAGAGAACAGCTGCCAGCAGCATATCCATGGCCTCAGCACTGTCTCTGCCGGCATCGTCTGTGTGGCATTCAAGATGCCCCAGAGGTGGTTTGAGGTAAACTTTGGGAGGGCTATCATACAAAGAAAAGATGCACTTGCAAAACTCACCATTAAAGCTTCCTTCTCACTGGGCCACTGCAGGCGTGCCAATAGAATATGCCACACCGTGGTAACATTAAATCAAACGAAGTTACTCACACTGTTAGGCGCATTCATGCCAGCGATGGCTGGGGGTCGTGTACACACTTTCATATTTTTAATCAAGCCACTTCCTGCGATACAGCGGTTTCTTTGAATGATGGCGGAGCCAAGTTCCGACACCGACAGGTTTATTTTATAGGTGCGAGAGAAATTGCAATCTGGGACATGCCTGCAAAGGAATACTCGCACTGGAAAGAAAAGATAAAGTATTGTGTTAGTAATTGTTATGTTGTTGATCAATAAAGAATTGTATAAATCCAATATCTTGTGTTTTTATGGCATTTATTTTGTTGTAGCAACAACCAAACAGTGCACTTGCTTCCAACAAATCCATTTCTCTACACTATCAATTAGGAATGAGGTGGAGTGGTACATCTGCAATGCTTCGAAATAATTCTTGTACGCTTTCCTAACACGCCACAAACCCGCACTGAGGTGCGCTCAGAGTGGCCCAGTGTAAAGGAATCTAATTATTCGGAAATAGGCTTGGAATATTTACAAATATATGGTTTCGAATACTGTTATTTCATATTTTCAAATGTTTGATGAAAGAAATTTTAACACATGTATTAAAGTATTTAGGTTAAGATAAATATACCCTACAAAATACTTGGGAAAAGACTGCAGAAAATTCAAAATTATTGCATTTCCTTTATTTATATTTAGGCTTCACTAAAAACAACCACTAAATGCTGTAATTATTCTACATAAAATACTTATAACTGATACTCCTCAATATTTATTCCGTCCTTCTGTTTTTTAAGCTCGTGTCACAGTCTTGGGACACGTTCAAAATCAAATTGTGAACGTTTAATACCTATTCATAAAACCAAAACATCAAAATCCTTCTTAGTTACTGTATATCTACTCTGGAACAGCCTCGACCAAGATACTAGACTCCCATGTTCTACCAAGATATTTAAAAAAATATTACTATAAAAATAATTCTGCTATATAAATTCAGACATGTAACCTAGGGAATATAGAATGAATGTGTGTTAGAGAAGAATATATTTAGATTTTTAAAATTATTTATATCCAAGTTTGGTGTGTTTTAGGGAAATATTTAATATGCTTTTGGTTTGAATTTATTATATTTTAATTTTTTGTAATATAATACATTATTTTGTATGGTTAATTTTCGAACTAAACTAGTATGTTAAATAGGTAGATTATTTATCAGTAATTGCTGTAATTTGTTAATATATTATTTTATGTTTGATTCCAGGATATAACTGTTGTTCCTGGATATAACGTTTATATCTCATGGTTCAGTGTAAGGGATGGCGTCCACACCTTAGTCTAAATGTGCCAAACTGAAGTTGAAATAGATTAAAAAATAAAATAGGGTTTCGGGAGGGGCTATCTAGACCCCTCCAAAATACACTAAGTTTTAAGTATACATATTTAGGGAATAATAATAATCAATGTAGCATGTACATCAGTGCGTGTGACACAAAAGCATTCAGAGTCCAACATAGTGCAGCACTGTGCAACACTGCAAACTCACAGTACTGCCAACATATCAATTGTTGTCTGAGTGGAAATTTACTAAAGTATTTTTTTTACAAAATTGTTCTGATATTATATTAACAGAAGTTGTAAGACATTGCTGGATTTATTTGTAAGTTTCTGCTAAAACATGGCCTGACCTACTCTGCAATTCACAGCATGTTTTCATGGGAAACCAGAGCCTAGTGGTGCGCAGCCATTCACAGCCTCGGTCAGTTCTTCATCAACCATCACCGGGGCTAGGTGCATGTTTCGCACCATGGAGCCCCTCAACTTTTCCATCACTGACACCATTCAGCAATAGAATAAGTTTTTCCAAATCCTTGTTCATCGACTCCTTGGCTAGACCCCCCCTCCCTCCTCCTACTCTCTGCGGCTTGAATTCGCTACCTGCATAGTAACTGAAATATGCATGTCCATCTGAGGGACTTGTTTTTAATCCTACATAATTTTTAATTTTGATATTGCCTGGTCATCGCAGGCTGCAGCCAAATCCTTTGTTGTAAGACATTCGTGGTTTAACCTGCACAGTGTCACTGCGTAGGTAATTAGTATGGCAACCAACATTCTTCCGGATTACTTCAGTGCGTGCCATTTGGGTTATTTATGCTTTTTATATAATTCTTTGGCCACGAGTCATGTAGTGTGATAATGTTGCACAAGCATGAGTTATTTAGGGTTATTCCAGGGCCGGTGCAAGGTAAATTGGCACCCTAGGCCGAAAAACCTTAATGCCACACCCCCCCCCCCCCCCAGGCTGGACACCACAAAAAAAATTTTCCTTGCCTCAAAATACATCACGTAAGCCTAAGATTTTGTCAACAATCAAATGTAAGCAGGCTTGTTTTTTCTTTTTTTTTTTACTTTTTTACTTATTACAAATCATAAACAGGTAACTGTGGACTTTAAATAATTACTTATATCAATATAAACATTCTAAACTGTTACAAAAATCAATTTTCATCTAGTTTCAATAATCGTTCAACATATTATATGAGCTGTTATGTGTCGTGCTGCGCCGCCCCCAGCTACTTGGCGCCCTAGGCGGTTGCCTAGTTCGCCTATATGGAAGTGCCGGCCCTGGGTTATTCATGTAATGTGGCAATGCTATTTGGGTAACAGCAGTAGTATACTAATGTATTTCCGGGCCCAGGCTTCAGGCTGTGGAGCTGGAGCCGAGCCAAATCTCTGATTCTGACGTCACGGTGGCCATCTTGGATTAGTGTAACGGGACACAACGTAACGGGACAAGTAGATCACGGCGGCATTTTGGATCCGCCATTTTGGATGACGACATTTTGTTTTCTCGAACTTTCCGGCGTTGTGTTTTCCGCCATTTTGAATTATGACGCCACCGTTGCAGTTTCCGTTATGGTCGCCATCTTTAACTTTTTTATTTATTATCCGATATTAATTAAAAATTTTTTAAATTTATAAAAAAATTCAATTAATAAATTTTAATAATTTTTTTATAAAAAATGTACTTTTACGACACGGAGTTCGGAGTCCTCGGTTCGAACCCGGTGAGGGCAAAAAAAATAAAAATGACGACCGATCCAACCCTCACAGTGGCTGCTGGCAGACTGACTCCCACCACTTTTTTTCAAAGCATATATATCGCCAGTGAGCATGACGTCATGTCCGCCATCTTGAAAATCCGTAATTTTAATGCTAGAGATTCGGGAAAAAATTTAAAAATCATTAAAAAAATTAATCAACCTAATTAAATAATAAAAAATCCTTAAAACCACCGTTGCACTTTTCGTGACGGCCGCCATCTTAAAATCACCCGCTGGAGATCACCATCTTGTTTTCGTCCGCTAGAGTGTGCTGATACCATGTTAGTATAATTATCTGGTCACCACACCTTTGACCTTGAAATTTGACCTTGACCTTGAACTTTGACCTTGACCTTGAAATTTAACCTTGAACTTTGACCTTGACCTTGAAATTTAACCTTGAACTTTGACCTTGACCTTGACTATGAAATTTGACCTAGAAATTTGACCTTGAACTTGAAATTTGACTTTGTCCTTGTCGACCATCATGGATCTGACAGTTTATGTTCAGTACATGTTACCAGGAGCTTCCACCTGCTGGAGTACACCATCTTGTGTGTGTACTCGTATTATAGAGTACATTTCCATCTGGATAATTTTATTCTAACCCGCTACAGTGCAGTAATCATTTATTACCGAAGTGCCCCCGCCATCTTGAAATTCGGCCGCCATCTTGAAATCATGTAATAATGTAGCTAGAAAAGCGGGAAAAAATCCAAAAATTCATCAAAAAAATCACTCATTAACTAATTAACTCATTAAATTGTGATTTTCGGGTTTCATTAGCTATTGCTTGAACCTTCTTTGCTATTAAGTTTTCTGAAGTTGCTGGTTTTTGATAACTTTTTAATGCCTCTTTTATTTTGTATTTAATATACTGATTGATTGGTTTTCTCCATAGCGCTTGCCACTGTAATATAGTTTTCTTCATATTCATTGAGTTAGGAAATTAATATTCTTCAATTTGGAATAATTATGTGTGGTATAGGCCTATATACCATTGGCAGACTTGCCAACCTTTACGATTTTTTCGTAAAATGTACGAAAATAACGTCTGTTTTACGATTGTACGAGGATGTCTGCATTTTTTACGAATTTTAAGTACGAGACGTTTATTAAAACATGTATTTTCCGTCTGCCTTAAATGTTTTATTGTATGGTTTGTGAAAGCTGTTGCCATGTGTTGTTGCTGTGGAAGCGAGTGCGGTAATTGAGTTATATTATTGGTCGTAGGCCAGCGAACCACGTAATTTGTTATTCGATTGTATATCTTTCCTTATTGACCGCCTGAGTTACATTGATGCGCTTACAACCAATCACGAACTAGTTTAAATAGCATTTTTAGTTTGGCAAGATGGTGTCGTGCATAAGCGTATGTTATGATTCTTCAGTTAAAGTTGAGCCAATTTTGATTTGGTTTATTACGGGTTAGGAAACAAATTTATTACATGTTTTTAATAAAAACGTGTTATGTGCACAATTAACGGAAGTGGAATCAAGTGAAGAAGAAAATTTCCCCGAAACGTGATACGTATTATTCTCGGGCATTCGTGATACATACGCGCGGGATTTTCCGTGTATTCTTAAATCAAGCAAGGGAACACAGTTCACATTTTTTTCAGTGTGTAGATGCGACATCAACATTGGGCACGGCGGAAAATATGACATCAATCTCCATGTGAACTGTTCAAAACATCTCGCAAATGTTAAAAGTGTCGCAGTCAGTTCAAAGGTTAGTGATTAGTTCGCTAAAAATAACAGCACAGACAATGCTGTAATACGTGCAGAATGTATGTTTACAAACTTTTTGGTTGAACATAATATTCCTTTAAATGTTTCGGACCACGCCGGCCCGTTATTCAGAAAAATGTTTTCAAATTCTGAAGTAGCAAAAAAAAAATTGGTTGCACAAGAGCAAAGTCGAAGGCTATCGTGAAAGAAATGGCAACAGATGCAACTATAAAATTGTTTGTAATTTACAAACTGTGGCATTTTCAGTCGACGGCAGCATTGACTCTGAATCAAAATTATATCCACTGGTAGTAACATTTTGTGATGCAAGTTTGAAAATGATAGTGTCAAGGTTGCTTTCATTACCAGTACTCTAGGGAGATTCTACTGGAAGTTAACTGATATCAGTGTATATTGTAACAAAGGTACACTCTGTTGATTTGTAGGGTACCACAAGGAATGAAGTTTTTTCTTTGATGTGATACTAAGCAAAAATGTTTCCATAATGGTAAATAATGAGAATGATTGTTGGTCTGCAATGTTAATGTATGTTAAAATGATTACATAATTTCGATTACTAGAAAAAATGTGATACATATAATGAAAGTTTATTAATTTTTCAATTGCCGCGAGCAGTTTACGCGTGTTATATTATTTTTTATGTATTTTACTAATTGAGGGTTTCAAAAGTTGGCAAGTCTGCATTGGATTATTTATCCTGTTGAACATTTCGAAGAAGCTCTCTTTGTTTGTATAAAACTTTTTTTTAAATTTCAAATGGTCAATTTTATCATATGTGTATGTTAATGTTGTGATTTATCATGGTCAATATAAAGGCCGGGAAGTGATAGCTGCCCCGTTGTTTTCATGTATTTGCCAATTAGGTTATCTTACTATATAATGTTTTAGAAGTGAAGTGTAGATTAAGTCGTCTGCAGTAGGACAAATATTAGCACATCCAATCGTAGTTTATTAATATTTTTTTCCTGCTGAACCTGAAAACGCTACAAAAAATATACAACTTTTAACAACAACCCTAAATGAATCTCAGTGCTTTTTGTTGTGTGACAGATATGATTTAAGTGTTTTTAATGCACCTGTTGCCGTCGCCTGGGTTCTCGTGTTCGAGATCCGGCATAGTTCCTAGCGGGAAGGCTGGTTTATTACGTGAAACGTGTCCGGGAGGGCGCCAGGCTAACTCGGTGGTTAACCACGAGATGGGTCGGTGGGTACGAAAGCCCCTGCATGGCCCACTAAAAACGGCGGTGGTGGTCGTGGTGTTAGGGATCCCTAAGTACTGATGCACTACTGGCCCTACACAGCATGGCACGCTGATCCCTAACTGGATTTGGGAGGTTCACAAATAACGTACACGGGTTTGCACTGTCGTCTACACGTCGCGCACGGAGTGTGCGGAGTGGACGTTTATTTAACGTTGGCAATTACACTTGCAGTTACAGTTACACTATTTCCCTACACAAAGTACACTATTATTACACTGGGTGCTCTGACGCACCGTCACTAAAGTTAAGTCCTCAGGCCAGTCGAGGTTGAGGGGGAGAGTTCGATTGGAGTCGGCCAATCCCGTAAATTGCGAACGGCGACGCGCGGGCTCACCTGTGTGGACTGCGGCCCGCTATGAAATTAGTTAAAGCCTTCAATTAGATGTGGCCAGTGCCTGTGCACTTCGGCAGTTAACTGAATGTCTGTTATTGCGGGAGTCGGCCTGTGCCGTATATTGCACTGTCCCGCGTAATGCGTTGTGCGGGGAGTGTTATGTTTATGCGGCTGGGATAGGCCCTACACCGTAAAAGGACCGGGCGTACACGGGGAGTAATTAAAAAAGTTTTGGAGCATGACTATATTTACCAGAATGAAATCAGTGTAGACAATGGTTGAAGGCTCCCCATGGGACGCACTTCCGTCCCGGTCCGCGAGTCGCTCTGTACTGGCGTCTGGCCCTGGCGCGAGGGGAGGGGTGAGCATCCTCTCGCGCCAAGGTTTCTAAAGTTCCGTTATTCGTAAAATATCATATTAATAACAGAATGTAAGTGGCTCAAAATTCACACATTAAAAATTAACAACTAACCTAATACATATATACATTTTGGAAATTGGATTTAACAAGTTTACATGAAATAAGTTTGAATAATCTGAGTCACACTGGAGACTGTTCGTCGCTTGATGACTGCTCCAGTGGCGAATGATACATGAAAAATGGGACGGTTTTAATTAAGTCACACACTCATTATTGAAATTAGGCTGAAGGCCGCAAGGGGAGCACTCTCAAAGGTATTAATACAAATCCACACGTGAGTGACCCGGGCAGTCCTATGCCGCACTTCCTTCGCACGGGGTTGTTAATTAAAAGTGATGTGAATATTAATGTAGATTGAATTTATAATGTACTGGAATCGTTTTGTCCGGTTTATTAGGGCATTGGCTTTGATTCTACCTTTGTTCCGCGGTGCTCGCCTGACTCGGGTGGGCCATGGCTAGGGGCGCATTCCGTTAGCGAGGTCGGATACTGGCGGTTGCAGGTCGGGCTTTAGGGTGGCCTTCGGTCGGACGGCGTCACTGTATGGTTAAACGAGACCTTTATATTAATTTTGTTATAAAAGCCCTGGAAGCTGCTTTAAGTGGGCGAAAGACACAACAGTAGGGGAGAGTGGGGTATTGCCGTACATCGAGGTAATGCCGTACAGGCGATTTTAGTTGTCTGTAAAGCCACTAGAGCGCTCCGGTTCGTGCTGCTACCTAGTGTAAGTCGTGCTTAACCCTTGTGTAGTGAAAGCTGAGCGATAAATGGCGTCTGTTTTTTTGTCAATATTTTTTCGTTTTTTGATGGTTTCCTTCTAACTTTTGCTGTTAACTACTTAAGAGGTAAGTGAGATTCTATAATATATACAATAATTTTAACACTTTCATCGTAAACGTTGTATTTTTAACATTAAAATTAGGTATTGGTAATGCTTGTTTTCTTATGTTTGGTTACCTATGTTATGACTACATATTGAATTTAAGACGACTCCTGACAATGCCGTACAAAGTGTACGGCATTGCCCCATGGTGCAATCCAACCCAAAGGCTTATAACATATGTTATTTTCAGATGGTGAGAAATAGACCACAGTTGACGTAAAAAGCCAAATGGACCTCTACAGCAATGAAGGCAGCAATTAAGGCTGTTACCAAAGATGGGAAGAAGCTTCGAGAAACTGCCCGGCAGTATAGTATACCTGTAATGACTATCTTGGACAGAATAAAAACTAAAAATTCAAGTGCAGCACAGCTAGGGAATAAACCTACTTTCAGCAAAGAATGGGAGGAAGAAATAAAAAGGAACTGTGTTTAGCCAAGGCTTTTATGGACTTTCTGCAGTTGAGCTAAGAAGATTTGTATTTGAATATGCTGAGGCGAACAGTATTAAACACAAGTTTAATATAGAGACCAAAATGGCTGGCTAGCTGGCATTGGCTACAGGTATTCCTTAAGAGAAATCCTACAGTTAGCATTAGGAAACCAGAGATTACAAGCCTAAGCAGAATTTCTGGTTTTAATGAAATTGAAGTAAAACAGTTTTATGAGAATCTTGAATCTGTTATGGAACTGTTTGTACCATCACATATCTACAACTAGATGAATCTGGTATCTCAACGGTCCAGAAACCGAGGTAAATCCTTGGTCCTAAGGGGTAAAAACAAGTTAGTTCAGCCACTAGCTGGGAACGAGGAAAAAATATCACCATCTGCTGTGCTATGATTGCTGTTGGGTCCTTCATACCACCTATGTTTATTTTCTCCAGGCAGAGATTGTGTCCACTGTTGAAAAAAGATGGACCAGTAGATGCTGTATACCAGTGTAGTAAAAATGGATGGATCAATGAAGAATGGTTTCTGGTGTGGTTGGATCATCTTATTTCCTATTCAAAACCTGCAAACGAGAGTCATGTATTGCTCATCATGGACAACCACACTACCCACAATACTCTTGCTGCTTATAACAAATGCAAAGAAAATCACATTGTGGTTGTCACAATCCCTACGCATACTTAACACTGCCTACAACCACTTGACCTAACTTTTTATAATATTTTAAAGACAGTATTTGCTCGTGTGATTCCTACATGAAAGCCAACCCCTTTGCAAAAATAACACCTTATGACATTGCATCTCTGTTCAACAAAGCCTACATTAGGACTGCCAGCATGGAAAAGGGTATTTCTGGTTTCAAAAATGCAGGAATTTTCCCTCTAGATGTAAAAAAGTTCACAGTAGATGAATTTTCACTGTTACCTAAAGAGTCTGAACTAGTAAAGGTCATCGATGAAGAGGCTGCACAGGAACAAAACACTCAAGAGGTGACTAAAGCAGTAGCTGTACAATAAAACAACTCAAGTGTTGAACCCCAGCTGTCTTCTTTTCACCAGACCATGTCTACAACCAGTTCTTATTTGCATAGTGCCAGTAAAAATAAAGCAGCAGATAAGTTTAACCATGTACCTTTTTCAAAATTTTCTCCTGTTCCACAACCTAAAAAAAAACTAAACCATATCCAAGAAAGCAACACTACAGGATTTACACTTACGCCTAACAAAATCGCCTTAGTTAGCTAATCTAAAAAAAAAAAAAAAAATTGGTTGTCTTTAAAGTCGGTTAAGGACGATAGTTTAACGTGACAACGTTATAACAAAATATTGATGAAATGATTGATCCAGAAGAAAATGAAATATCATATTCGGCCTGAGACTGAGCAGTAATAGGGTTTTGCAACCAAACCATTTAGGCATTAAAAATATTATATTCTTTGAGGAAGAATTTTTTTTAAAATTTTGATATCTTTTGTATGATAAAATATACCTCTGCATACTTTTATGAATAAAATTGAATCATTTTATTGAATTATCACTATTTTATATGGATACAAAGAAGGAGTGAAATTAAATCTACAATTTAATTAATAAATTTACTTTTATTTGCATTCATTAATTCAAATGTATTCATTACTTTTGAAGTGTCGTGTGCGCCGTATTAATTTATACAAGAACAAAAAAAAAAATTCAGCCACCGGGATTTGATCCGTCAATTTATCGATTGGTAGTCAGTTTTTTTTTTTTTTTTTTTAGTTTTAAATTCATTTATTTCAGCAATAAAATACACAGTTACAAAGAACACAACAGAAAATAGCATGCTCCAGCTGACTCAGCTCTTTCGTGCTTAAAAATAAATACATGATAAAAGTAAAACAACACAAAAGTACAATAAATATCATCATTATAAATTCCAGGAAAAAGTATAAAAAACTCAGAGCACAGCAAGTAATAAATGAACAGTAATGAAGTAAAAAAAAAAAAAAACGATCCGAAGTAATGAAAGAAAGATGGAGGGTCGGAAAAGCAAAATTAAAAGGCAGTTCGCCAACTTGCTTTCAGATGGTAGTCAGTGTTGCTAACCGCACAGCCACAAAAAAAAATTCGCAGCTGCCAGGATTCGAACCTACAATCTTTAGATTTGAATTCAGCTATGCTAACCGTACAGCCACAAGGCCATATTGGAAACAATCGTTTCAGATGCTAGAAACTTATAATCTTCCACACACGATATTTGTTTGATTTATTTTAACTAGCATACCTATTCTCTGTTGGAATCGAAATATTTACACGCTCGTGGGCTCATAACTATAATACGGTGTGTGATTTAGTTGATCAAATAATAACTCATGACAAATAATTACCAATGTCAAACTAAAGCGTGAAGAGTATCATACCAGCAATAAATATTTTGTTACACAACTAAAACAATACTCATACAACACTGTTTAAATATACTGATTTACACTAGTAATTAAAATTATACGTACTTGTAAGAACGCCATTTCCTTGCGAATATACTCCTGTGGGGCGGTGCACAACAATAACCTCGAACCCCGCTATG
Organism: Bacillus rossius redtenbacheri; assembly: GCF_032445375.1. NCBI lineage: Eukaryota > Metazoa > Arthropoda > Insecta > Phasmatodea > Bacillidae > Bacillus > Bacillus rossius. The sequence continues at coordinate 258,409,424 of NC_086330.1, read as the reverse complement.
TTGCCGTCTGCCCCAAGCCGTGTGTGGTGACATGCGCAGGCGTGATCCAACCGGCGCGACCCGCCTATCCCTGCAGCATGGCGGGGTGAAACCTGAGCAGTACGTAACAACGTGCCGGCCGAGTTCTCTGTACCGTCCGCAACATACCAGAGAGATGCCACGCATGCGTAAACAGGACACGTCGGCGGTCGTCTCTCGGGTCGCGGGCTGTTGGCTGGGAGTTCCCTGCGCCCTATTGGGTAACCAAAGGCTGGCAGTGCGTGGGGGATTTGTGGGCGTACGGGAGGCGGCATAGCAGTGCCAACTGTTACCGACCGCGTCCCGCGGGTGGTGGATACGGGAGCCCAGCTCGAGAGTTGCAATCTCGCTGGGGTGACTGTGAATAACCAATAGCAGTCCACGGACCAATGGCCGGCCTGTGGAGTCGTTATCACGGCTATCGGGGTGAAAGGTACCCTGAATGTAGCTCGGCGCGTGGCAGAAAGCAATTCCGTCGGCGAAGGCACCGCAGGGGAGCTCGATGTGCCCTGGATGCGAAGTGTAGACGAACTGCGGGCTGGAACTTGCAGAGCTGTGGACTGCCGCGCGCGCATCGGAACTGAACAGCATCGGAACTCTGAAAGAAGAGATGGCGGTTCCTTGAAGTTGGGGCCCTGTTGGAGCCAGTGGCAGCCTGGGCGGCGTGACCTTCAACTGACCCGGGAATTTGAGGGGCAAGAGGGTCCGACTCGCAAGATACTTCATTCGCCTGAACGACTTACCCCCACCCTGGCTTGAAAGGTGGTTGGCTGTTGACCTGAAGAAGGAAGATGAAGGTGGCGCAATGTCAGGCTGCCTTTCGCTCCATGCACCCGCATTTCGAGCCAGTTTACTGGCTCGTCTGCCCACTTCTGTTTTAACTGTGGCTGCCTGGGCAGCTGGGCTGGGCTGACAAGTGAAGTCGCCCGCCCCTGGGGGCGCATGCTCCCCTGGATATTAAGAACCCAGGAGTTCCCAACACTTAAATGCGGGCCGCAAGGCCCAAGCACCCAACTCCAGCATGGTTGATTTTTCAGCCCCTCCAACTCTTCTTACCTGGACCCTTCTTCCCTCTTGTCCAGTAGTTACCTGCTTGCATAATGCATGTTAATTGATCCCCGCATGACATGGCCAAGGATTTTCCCTGTGTCTATGCAGGTTTTACCTGGGTCACATTAGCTAGCTTTTAAGCTAGGCGACCAATGGGGCGTCAGTCATGGCGCCAATTGCAGCCATGGCTGGCCAGTAAACCCCAATAGCACACGATGCACGCGCCCTTGTCCTGCATGGTTAAAAACCCGCATGGTAGAGTGTATAGGCTTCTGCTTGAGACACACTTAGGTCCTCCCCTAACCTGGACCCTCCCCTTACACACTTAGAATAATTTAGGCTAGGAAAAATTAAAAAAAAAACAGGACACATCCGTAGTGGGACATCCGTAGTGGGACAATTTTTCGTGCGTGCAGCCAGTGTTCATCGATTTATTAGACTTTGTCACATCATAAAAAAAAGAAAATCAAGAAAAAAAAAAAGACTTTAAAAAGATAGGAAAATGTGATGACAGGAAACCAAAAGGACAAAGCAGATTTAAAAAAACAAATACCAAATGCCTTTCTGTACCAAAAGTTGATCCTGGGAAGATTAATATAAAAGGATGCCGTAGAAATATGTCTTTCAGTTCGTCTGATGATAATGGAAATGATGATTTGAACTTTTGTGATGACAACGATATGGATGATGACGAGCCCTTCAGCTTTGCTATTTCTACAGCAGTATCAAGAGAGAAGACTGTTGGATCATCTAATGACATCTGCCTCATCTGTGGCGAGTTTGGACAAGACAGAGAGCTATGGTTCAGATATGTTTCTTGTTCTGGTTTGATACATGCAGCTTGCAGTGCCTCAGATTTAGCTGAGAACTTTAATTGTGACTTTTGTCAAAGGCAGTGAAATTTTTTAGTTTTAATTCATTGATGTCAATGTCAAATATAGTTTGTTTCACTATATAAAATTATGTACGTCATTGCCCCGAAATGTGTACGGAATTGCCCCGAACTTCGGGGAAATTCCATACTTTACATGGTCCCACTTAACCTTCATTAAAACCTAAAATTATTAAGAAAATAATTTGAAAATAATATTAATCAATAAAAGAACGATAAACAAATTATTGGTAACAGTTTCAAGAAAAACAAACGAAAAGTGAGTAGGTGGTATTATTTTTTCCTTAAGTGTACGCCATTGCCTCAATCTCCCTTATACTCAGAGGTACACACGGGAGAAACATTAAAAAAGGAAAATTACTTCTCACAATAGGAAGTAGAAAATGGATCGTATTTGAACTAATAAATAAAAAAGAAGTTAGCTTAAAGCTTACTCTTTTTATTGTTAATTATAATTTTCATCATTTTCTTTTGATAGCCTCGGAAATTACATTATCACACTGATCAGAATTAATTGGGGCCTCGGCCGTTAGAACATATAGATTACAAATGAATAATTACATTTACCTGGAATATACATTTAATTTTCATCTTTGACATAGTTAAGTTTTTTCAAAAAGAACTAACATAAAGAATCTCATTAAAGTTGAAATGTTTGTTAGCCCAACCAGTGCGGGACTATATACAATTTGATTTAACAATATCTGATCGTTGACAGTTCACTAGCGGTGACTAGAAGAGGGAGAGACTAATAGAATCCATTCCCGACTTCTGGGATGGGCTTGAGCTGGAGAAAATCCTGTACTCTTGCACCATCTCTTGGACCCCACTGGAACCAAACGAAAGGGAGGTCCAGTGGTCAAGAGTAGAAATTCAAGAATCTAGAAGTTAGGGCAAAATTTAAATAGAGAGCCAACAATAGGCAAAAGGGTGTTGAATTTTCCACTTACCATTCTGGTAGAAATTTACTCTCTCGAAGCTGCACGAATGCTAGCGGTAGCCACGCACGAGTCATGCTAACGAGATTACCTAGTAATCCGAACTACAACGAATAGCAGACTAGAAAATAAAAAAAACTTGGGATCACTCCCTGTCTTTAGGGGTTACATCCCTTAATTTAGTCACTGCGAGACTGCTGACGAAATAAAGTCGCGGGCGATAAGCACCGGAGAAAAGGATGAATCCGTTAATGTATCGGGCTGCATGTAGTTAAAAACTGAGGGTACGCGCACAGTGCAGGCAGGTTTTCAGATTCCGATAACCAGTGCCGACCGGCGCGGCGCGAGAAATTTAACCCTTGTTTAGATACGAGTGCTCACGGTGCCGGCAGACATCGGCGTGTATCTGCGGCTTGTCTGAGTCAGACGTTTTACCGGAATGAAATTTACATTCTGGGTTCAGACATCGGCGAGGTCGGCACGATAACTGACTGATCTCTGTATTTGTTGACATAATTGTAGTGGTCATACAAGTTCCGTTTATATACGTGTGTTTAATTGTGATTTATTAAGATGGATACTGAAGCTCTAATATCCAAAGTGTTCCTTAAACCTGAAGTTTGGGACAAGAGACTGAAAATGTATTCCAATCGTGTTGTTACGGATCGTTGCTGGAAAGACATTTCTAAGGAAATGGATGTTCCAGGTAAGGAGATCAGTTATAAATAACAATTAAAACTGTAGTAGGCCTAATGTATGTTTATTAAAATAAGAAACATGAGCCCATGATGTTTTGAAAACCTTTCATGTAATATAAAACATTTATGTTAATGAAAAAGTGGTATTAAGACTACACAATTGACTATAAACACGCACAACTCTTTATTCTCATAACTAAACACTGCTTTTGACACTATTTACCTTTCAATCATATGTTAAAGGAAACTTTTGCATGTAGAGACAAAAAACGTCTCTTGCTGTTTTAGCATCATTCGTATATCTCCCTTGTCTTTCCCACATAACAGATTCACCATGTACAGTTAGATCAGTTAAGTGCCTTTCAACCCCTTATTTGACTATTATAGTGTTGTGCAATACACAAACACATTTCACGACACTGTCAGCAACATCAACCTTCGTCTCTATGCATTTTGAGAGAATGCGCCATTTCGAATATAAAATTCCAAAATCGCATTCCATAGGTTTTCGAGCTCTAGACAAACGCTTGTTGAAGTTTTCACCTCCTATGGTTGTGGTTTGTCATTTGTATGGCTTAATTATATATGGAAGCAAAGGACAGGCCTCATCTGCTAACATAACGTATGGAGCTTTCACGTTGCTATGAGGTAGAAAAATAACTTTGTTTTCGGTGATGAATCGAAACAAGTCTGAAGCCACAAATGTACCCCCATCACTTTGCTTTCCAAAACCTCCTACGTCTACAGTAATGAACTTATAGTTAGCATCCACAAGTCCTTGGAGCACAACAGAGAAAAACTTTTTATAGTTTAAATACATTGACCCTGAATCACTAGGACAAATCACACGAATATGTTTACCGTCTAAACATCCAACAACATGAGGGAAATTCCAATCTTTTTCAAAGACTACAACATTGTGTTTCAATGATTCAGTAGTTGGCACTGGCATGTGCAAAGGCTCTTCCCAAAGAATAAGTACAGTTTCTTTGATGATCCGCCCGACAGTATTATTTCCCATCCAGAAGCTGAACGCCAAAGTACGAAATGACATTCCAGTGGAGAGGTATCTGAAAAACAAAAAAATAATACATTATTGAATAAATAAGAACCCAGCCAGCAAGAATTATGTTATAAATATTTTTAATATGTTTTTAACATTTTAAAAATATGAATGAAATGTTACGGCTACCATACTTGGGCTCCACTACACCATAGAGAATTCCATAACTATTTATCGTGTTACCTTTTGAAGTATATATTAATAGCCTAACAGTAAATACTAACAGAAATCAGCATTAAAAATGCAAATTTTACATATAAAGTAATTTTATGTTACAAACACAAGTTTAATTATGGTATTGATGTTTAAAATATGTTTACACTTCTATTATATTAACTATGAAATATTCTTAGGCAAATATTGTTTCTTGAATATAAGTTATTTGCAACATATTGGAATAGTTTTTACAGAAATCTTTAGTTAATAATGTTTTAAAAAAAATAGTTAGAACAAACTATTTACTAAAAAATAGAATATTTAATCTGTAAAACCTGTTAATATCAACATTGTGATGTTAATAAAACACTCTTTGTTTTTTATTTTCCAGACGAAGTGCTTCGCAAGAAGTAGAAGTATTTAAGGGATCACCACCACGTTAAGGTGATCATGGAGATGCATCGAATGAACCGAAATGGCCTAATTTTAAATCCTTGATGTTTTTAAGGACATTGTCAAGCCTCGAGCATCAACAAGTAACTTTACTTCAAAAGCGATGTATTCACCTGCTGAAACAAATGAGGCCATAACTGAAAATGTTGAGGATGTTAGTGAGGCTATAAGTCGAAATGAAGACACTGATGATGATGGGACTCAGAAACGAAGCCAAAATGAAGACGTTGGTGGCGAAAACAGCTGTCCACAAATACATTAGAAGAGGAGGAGGATTCATGGAAACTCTCAGTACAATGAAACTATTATTGAAATGGAGAAAAAAAAAGTTCAAATGTTGGTAATGCTATACAAAATCGTCAAATTAAAAATGATGACTTGTTTTTTCGTAGCCTTTTACCTTACGTAAAAAAAAAAACATTCCTGATGATCAGAAACTACGCTTCGGGAGCAGAGTTCAAGATCTGGTTCACGAGTTCGCTTACTCTTCAAGTTCTTCTCGTCAAATTTCGCTTCAATTTGCATCACCCTCAACAAGCACAACATCTTACACCTCTACTATATCTACAGACCACACAGTATCGCCTCCAGTTCCCATTGCAGTGGGCATGTATCCCAACAATGAGTACTTGACTTCCGACTGCTACCATGTTCAGGACTTATCCTAACACATATAAATTGTTATCTATGCACCAGACACTCAATTTTATATCATATGACTACTTTGGCAATAATATTGTAATATTTAATGATATGTAATTAGATGCAGTTCCCAATTGGTAAGTAAATTTCTCTTTACTTTTTATTCGAACATTAAGGTAAGATGCCCATATATCGTCCCCCATTTGTTTTTTTGTTATAAAATCCAAAAACGTGGCTGGAAAATTGTAGAAAAATTATGAACTGGTAGCTTGGTTACCTGCCTATTACATATGTAAGCAAAAAGCATTTTAAGTGAAAATGTAATAAAAAATAAACAAAAAAAGAAAAAAAAGAAAATTTCCATTTTCGAAAATGGGGTCCTAATTTCGTCCCCCTATTTTTAAATGGTAAAAACTTAAAATACATTCGGAAGTCATCATCAAAACACTTATAAATGTTTTTTTACACATAAATGATACAATACACGCATTTATAAATTTTGTGCCATTAATATAACTTGCAAACAAAACATTGAAATTGAAATACAAATGATCTATTTTAAAATAATTTGCAAAATGTCGTAGCTTAACATTTAAAAATGAAGGAAAGTACAAACATTGTTAAGAAATGTATTAAAGCAACACACGTTATTGTATATTTGTATAAAATAGAAAAGTAATATTTTAACTGAATATTCAAAATACTAAAATCTGTAAAAAGAAAACTAAATCCATGAAAATTCGAGACAAGTGGTAAAAATTAATAAAAATGTGCAATTTTTAACTTACTTCAAGAAATTATTAAAGAATTTCATTTAACTGTCCAGGCAAAGATTACAAATGAATTTTGCATATTCAGAATGGGATGTACAAAGTTCATGGCACCACTGAAAACATTTTGTACATTTTACCCACTTCTCTCCATGACGGTCAGCAGATAAAGGTTTGCAACGAAAAGGACAATTAACATCGTTCTCACTGTCTTCGTCATAAGTTGAAACAAGTGAAACACAATCACTATCACAACTAGAAGAGTCAGAGACAACTTGTTTCTTCTTTGATCGTTTAGCTGCTTTCGCTGTTTTCTTAGTCTTCTCTTTGAGAGTGGATGTAGATGCCTGTACTACTTCAACTGAAAATTTTGATGTAAGCTTACCCTGTTGAGATGATGGATCACATGAAGAAAGATCCAAAGCAAGTCTCTTTCGCGATTTGTTTGGTTCCTTGTGTTGTGATGTCTTACTTGCATTTCGTTTCTTTTGCTGAGAATTTTGTACGTTACCCTTATGTGGAGTTCCTGTCACCAGAATTGCTGTCCCACATTGGTAGATAGCTGGATTATTGGCACATCTCGCAAGTCCTATTTTCAGTTACGACTTCTGGGTTTAGGGTTGGAAACTGGCCCTCGGTAAATATTTCTAGATTGAACGGAAAGATTCCTGTTTTCTTGAATCCATTTACTGCGGTTTGCAAGGTTGCAGCACGTTGGTAACCCTCTGCAAACAGTTTCGCGACCTGCAGCTTTCGCACAACCCTGTTTGGGTTATTGGCTAACCAATTTTCAATGGCTTTGGCGTAGTACGACTTTAAGGGAAACATGAATGCAACATCGAGTGGCTGCAACTTATCTGTCGAGTGAGGAGGGAGACACACGATTGAGACATAATTTTCACGAGCTTTATCAATTACGTCTATGTTCCATGTGTGGGTAAAATGCCCGTTGAGAACAAGTACCACTGGTTTCTCCTTCGATGGCCCAACAATTGAAATGAAATGGTCAAACCACTTAGAAAATAGGGCTGCAGTGATCCAGCCAGACTCACTACACCCACCAATCGTCCCTGCAGGAGCTCCATCAAGTAGTTCAATTTGCCAGTTTTTTTGGGGGGAATATAAGCAGTGGTGGAACATACTGCCCTGCAGCAGACATGCATGTCACAGCAGTTATTGTCGCTCCTCGTTCGGCTGAAGAAAGCTTATGCACTTGCTTCTTTCCTTTTGCTGTTATAATTATACTTGCCTTGTGCTGGACGATGGAAATACTTGTCTCGTCTACATTAAAAATTCTTGTTCCATCGAAATATATATTTTCCGTTTTTTTTTAATGCAGAAGAAAGTGTCTACATTTTCTTTTTTGAAACCTTGGATTTTTGCGATTGATAAATTCTGAGGTCGCCTTATTGTAAGGCATGGGTTCCTTTTAAAGAAAAGTCTCTTCCATTTGAACCCTGCGCTCTTTGTCTCATTTGAAAAGGGATGTGGTAGATTATTCTTTAGTGCTAACTGATAAGCCATTCTCCTCAGATCACTGACCGTCAATCCATAGTAGTTTTCCATCTCCAAGCAGTATTGGACTAACAATTTTTCTATTGCTTCTGGTAGCACTGGGTGTCTTCCAACTTTCTTTTTGCACATTCCTCAACAGACAGCTCTGATTTGACATAATCGTTCAGAATCGCTCTTGGAACATTAAAAAACTTAGATGCTGTTTTATAGCCCAGCTTTCACTGCAGCGATCATAGAGTCTTTATTCCATGTTTTCCGTTTCCCCATCTGAAATGTATGAAATAGGCCACAAATCGAAATTCAAGCTGTGTAAGGACATACAGTGAAGAGAAAATAAACAACCGTTAATATAAGATATAATTTCCCCTTAATAATACAGTTCTGCTGTCTATTAACAGATAAAGAAGACAAAATTATAATTATGTATGTAAAAACCTTATAGCTTGTAGAGAAGTTCATATTGTTATATATAACAAATGCAGTTCTGTACTGTTTAATAACATTTAAAAAAATGTTGGAAATTAATATTACTTCAAAAGCCCATTAAATAATGTATAATTCATAATTATTTATAAAACTTATTCTGGAACATAGGTCTGTGTGATATATGGCACAGGATTTATTTTTTAACAGCCTTTGAAACACTGGTCTGAATTTCGTCCCCAGGACGAAATTAGGCACTGTACATGGGGACGGAAATTGGACAGGTCGAGTCTTTCAAAATGGCAGTCTGTCTTTCCCAACACAAACACGAACAGAACGAAATGGCACATTAATATGAAAATAGAGGTTATAAGTGATGCATTGCTATGTTGAAGAGAAAAAAATAACTTACCTTTCAATGTAAAATGTTCTTGAACAAAGTACAATTAACAGGTTTTTCTCTTTGCTATAAAATACAAACTTAAATTACTACCCAGCGCAGAAAGCGACCCGCTTGCGCGCCTTACTAGATGTCTAATGCGCTGTTCTCTCCAAGTTCCATCCACTGCCACTAGAATGCGGCTTTTACTAGTCCGGAAACCATAGGGGACGATATTAGGCCAGGGGACGAACTTCGGGCATCTTACCTTATTTCTGTAAAATGTTTTCAAAGTAATGCCAGTGAATTTGTTGTATTCCAAGGCTTTAAAGTTTGCTGTATTTATTTCGCTGTGGTCATGATGTTATTGTTATATTGCGTTAAAGTCTATTTTTAAATTTATTTATTTAAAATTTAAATGTGTTTCATACGTATGTGTTGGTAAATCAGCTAAGTAATTGAGGAGTGTTTGTGGGAAACGGTATAAGTGCCAAATAGTAAGTTGTGAACTTTAATTTTGTTTACATTATATCTACTTTAAAACGGTTGCAACACTTATCATTACAAAAAGAGACTGGAATTGGTACATATCTTACCTCAAGGTTATTACAAACCGTTCTTCTGGGAGAATATTTTGTTGATGGAAGTTACACCAACTCTTCATCAATCGATTTTCAATTTTGTCGAAAATGTTATAGAAAGTTTCTTTCGTCATTCTAAAATATTCACGAAATCGTTGGTCGTCTGCTTTCAATTGAGGAAATAGGTGATGATATTCGCCATATATAGCTCTCAACTGATTAATTTCATGTACATCAAGTTTCTGTGGTTTTAATCTTAACCTAACATTTTCTGTAGCAATAAGCATACACACCGCCTCATCGCTACTCAGCTCCATGACTGCTGAGGTTGCGCAGTTCGTGCTTGTAATCTGCCTCCACTGTGCGCCCCCACTTGAGCCGAGAGTCGGCGCCGGTCGGCGCTGGTTATCGGAATCTGAAAACCTGCCTTCACTGTGCGCGTACCCTTAGGCTAGAGGCCCGGAGGTGTAGGAAGTGGGGGGACTAGTCTCTGATTGGCTGGAGCTCTTGCTGACCAAAACAAAATAACGAAGGTGGCTGGTGGCCTAACGTAAGGGGAATCGGAGGTTTATCGCGCTCCGAAAGCAGTGCGCTCTGTCGGGGAACAGGCTGAACTGATTCGGTGTTAGTTCACAAAATCCCGCGAGGGGGACTAGCGTAAGCCTGGCCCTTATGGGACCAACCAGAGGGGGCTGCTCCGGTTGCTCGCGCGCCATTGGTTGGTAGTGTACGACGTCACTGGGGGGACAGCTGGTCGGGTGGAAGTAATGCCTCGCAGCGACGGTAATCGCCGGAGCTGTAGTGCGATTCAGTTATTGCTCCAAACTTCATAAACATTTTACTTTCAGAAGCAGATACAGTAGCAAAACCAATGATTCCCAACACATGTATTTTACATACAGTTTGCAGATAATATTTATCGAGAAATTACTTCTGTGTTGATAAATGTTTTAGTCCAATTTTTGAATGTAAATTTGCAGTTTTTTACTTGTAAAAATGAAAATTCGTTAATTTAAACGTATTTATAAGCTTAAATATATCTCAATGTCTTATCACTGTAAAAGAAAAAAAAATCGTAAACTGTTTTATTTCTGCATGCATACTAGCTGCTAATATAATGCTAATATAAATTATTAGACAATGTTCCCTCATACATTTTTATTGTCAAATCTACGCATACCATAAGCATAGTGTTTCAAATGTGAGTAGGTCTAGTAGTACTCCAAAAGTTAATGGCAAAAATTTGATACAACAATGCAATTTACACTTTTCCAAGTGGCATTTTATACATATTATGTCGCGATGTAAATTTGTATTACTTACATAAATATAATTTTATGAAGAATAAAAAAGACGGCTCAAACCGTGTTTCCGTGACATTATTTATACAATTATAAAGTCTCTAAAAATCATTACAATTAACTTAGTACATGCATCACTCTTTTATGTTTTAATACAAAAAAAATAATGCATCACTTTAAACATGCTACAGACGACGAAAGATGACGATGTCATGACATTTCATTACCTTTCGCAAATAGGCGTATCCGAAGCTTCAACCGATGTCATCCTCAAGCATTGCTGATCACTCCTAATCTTTAGCAGATGATGATGCTAACCATTCGCGTTTTTTTTCGCTGCATGTTTTTTCAGGGCTTCAATTTTCTTTTTATGGTTTAAATGTCGAATGCGAATGAATGTTCTTATTTTCACAAACAAATGTAAAATTTTTCTGTTTATTTCGGGGAATTTCTCTTGGAGCAAAGATGTCATTTTTTCTATTACGTTTGAGCTCTTGGATATGTATGTCCCATGAACAGCAGCAAACACGACTTCGAAATGCATTACTTTATCCAAACACTCGGGTGAAGGTATCGTGAGTCCTCCTCTTGATGTTATTGAAAGCCAATCTCGGGGTGGACTGGTCATAGTACAATTTTCTCTTGTTAATCCTAAACATGGGTCTATAGATCGGCATTTGAATGCTATGTATCCAGCTACATATTTAATTGCATCTAGTGTAACATCTGCACAAAATACATTTTCTGGATGGTCATTAGGATTTTAGTCCACCAATAACTTCACAATTTCAGTTTCTATTTCTCACTTCAAAAGGCGTCGGGTTGTTGTAAAACATTCCAAAACCACGTAATCTTGAAAAATATTTTTCCAGGCAATCTTGATTTAATCTAGATGTGATAATGTACTTTGCGTCGTGTTGTTTCATGTCCTCATACAGCCCCATAAGAGATTTTATGGAAATAATAAAACCCTTATGGAAAGGTAGTAAAGTAATATGTACCCTACCTACTAGAGGTCTCTTACAGTTTGTAGTCAGTTTAATTATGTGCAGCTACTAGTTTAACTGCTGTTGCTATTTACTTGTATTGACACATAGATAGGTATACACATATATTTATAGGTATGGATACAGTTGATAATTAGTATATTATATTATAAAACACAATGGTAATTTTAATCATTTATTAATTAAATTCAAAATATCTCAGGGTTATATCAAAAGTAAAAATATTATTTCTTCCAAAATTCAAACAATTGTTGGCACTGCAGAACACATATATTGAAAAATGTCTGGAGTGACGATGCGCACATTTATTAAATAATCAAATGTCTCTTTTGTTCGGGTCCAATATCGTATGCACAGATTTAGTATATAATTATGATTTACATAAGTTTTTACCTCGGCCAGATCAAAATAATTTAAGTCGGTAGAGCTTTGATGCTCTCTCTCCCAGACCACTGGGTAGGTACCGTAATTAAAATTGTGTGTTAAAAAGAGTGTCAAATTAGATTCACGTAGTTAATATTACAATATTTAAGTTTTTCAATGTCTTTCTTGAAGTTAGACCGTAAAATAACTAAGTATGGATGTGATACGTGTTTCGTATTAACGAAATGGAGTAACAGACATTCATTTCTTTATCACGTATTTATACACTCCTAGAATCTTTATCCTTTTGGATAAAGCCCTGTCAATATTCACTGACACTTAAACAATCAGTTCCTTTCATCCTTTTGTGTGGATGCCTATTTATAATTAGCTATTTTTCAGGATAAATTTTCGACGATGTCAGATACGTGTCCATTCATTGATAGGCCATTACATTCTTTTTAAAACCTTCTTAATTTAAGTAATTTAACAATGCGTGCCACATTTATAATACGTCTCCTGATTGGCCGAGAATAAATGGTAGTTACAAATATTTTAAATAAAATACATCAATTCCGCGCGCAACAATAGCGCGGAACACAAAATCCCACATTACATTCAAAACAAATACATGTAGTTATAAAATTTTACATTAATAAACACGGTGTCAAATTAGCAATTTACCATTTAAATTTCAATTGTTCCTAGAGGGGTCCTTGCAATTGCTAGTCCTCAAACGTTCGTTTTGGTCATAGAGTTTCAATTACATAGATATACATATTAAATCCAAAGAGTTTTCAAATAATAAAAATATATACATGGGACGAAAAAAATATAAATTACAATAAATCATTAACTTAATCTGGGCTGGAAATATACATAGTTGCAGTACAATTTGTTACCAAAATGTAATTCTGCGCATGCTTCCAAAAATCTTTTGAGTGTATTTTCTTGGCTTCGATGGTTTTGCCCATAACCACTTTTTATGGGTGCTTTCACATCCTTTGGGGTCCTCAAATTCAATTCATCGAATACGTCATTAACAAGTTCAACAAAATTGCATTCATTGTCCTTTTTTAGTACGTATTTGAGAGCCTGGGCTGTACGATGGGAAAATAACTGAGCTGCTATTCTGACATTCTGACGAGAACGCCCAGACACAGTCAAATGTGTTTCACTTATATGATGAGTGATCGAAAGATCACACTTCTGATAGTCCAAATAGTCCAACAATTTCTCTTTAGTAAATTTTGTGCCGTCAGGTAACATCACGCCGTCGTCCAGGAAGTGGTTTCTAAGTAGCTTAAGTAAATGCGGCACATCATACATGACCCAAACCTTCCTATTTGTGGGTGCCAGGTTTACAAAATAGGGCTTGTTTGTGTTTACACACAGCTCTTTCCACACTTTTGCATTCTTGCCACCCATGTCACATGTAACTGCAACGACATGTACGCCAGTGGCCTCCACCTCAATGATAATATTTTTCAAACATTCGCTGGTCATTGTAAAATCGAAGTCATAAAACACTAGCTGCTTCCACCCAAGGAACAAACCACGAATCATTGCAACTTGTACATTGTTGTGCGGTCCTAATATCATGTAATGTTTTGAATCGTAGCATATACGACTGTCAATGTTCATTTCATCGTAGGTTAGCACTGCGATCTTGCTCATTTCGCCAAAAGTTGCTGCCTTGACTTTCAACAGGCACAACACTTCGCTCAGAATTCCTGGGTTCACTTAATATCTTCCGTCTATTTCTGGAGAGTTGACCGACAAGGCAAAGGGAAGTTGCGTTTCCTTAAGTACATGTATGTTTTTTTAGACAAAGCTCTTAATGTTGAAGCACTCGCAAAATCTTCTGCATGCCATATGACTCTTTTTTTTACCACGTAACAAGCAAAGAATTTGACCACGCGTAAAACATTTCGACAGCACTGCCTCCACTTTACTGGTAGTTTTTTTTAAACACGATTGGTTATTAATGATTCATTATTGAAATTACTTTTCGAAAACTTGGCTTCTATCAAAGCTACTTTGCACTGTTTTAAAGAGGCTTCAAGAAATGTATTTCGTTTTTCTAAATTATGCACCGTTTCCTAACTTACCTAATAATGTCCGTATCATTACTCTTGCACGAAGTTTCACCAAGGACATTTTCTGTATTAGTTTCTTGATCAACTTTCCTCTTCTTTGGGGAAATATTTTGTAAAGTCTCAATAGCTCTTTTCCTTGTTTCTCTTCTGTCACAGCGTTTCTGGCGTTCACATTCAACCTAAAAAAAAAGTACCTTTTGTATTTATTTCCTTTACTTACAGTTATAATTTTCATTCAAAACTATTTAAATTCTACATTTTTACCAAATAAATGAAGGTACAATCCGTTTGTGCAATCTGTGTACCAGCCTTAATAATAATCTAACAAGGAATGTAGAAAGATATGATTTTTATCTCATGTGATAATGCCTAAAGGCTTAATAGGACATTACCTTATTACCTACAAGATATTAGCAGGAGTATGCTCTGAACCTGAACCACTTCAACACTACCGAGGTGCTAATTAATTGAATCATACCATGGCTGGAATAATATCCACGAACCTCGTCACATGAAAATGGTATCTCAGTAGGTACAATAAAATAAATATAGGTGTATATAAAATCAATATCTACCTAAAAAAAAATAACTAAGAACTGATTTTTTTCACTGACCCCATTTATTTGATGTACGAATAATGGATTTATTAAAAAAATTATCAAAAATGCATTTTAAAGTTTTATTTAATAAGTGTTATTACAGGGTCTCTTTAAATCCCACTGAATTGTGACATTATAATCTGATGATATTTAAGAAAAGAATATACCTACATATTTATGGTTTCAAGCTAAAATATATTAATTTAATATAGGTCATAAATTTGATACTATCATTTTTAAATTAATCTTTAACATGTTTACAGCGGCGAGACCCGAATATTGTAAAATACTCCAACCACTTGTTTACCGACGTTTCACTTAGTAAATTGAAGTCACTCTATGTTTTATTTTAAAGCCTGCGACCCTCCCTACATAAACTTGACCTGCCAGCTGTCATAATGAAAAAAGACCCTATAGCAGTTTTAATTGGTATATTAAAATATGTACTTAAGAAATAATTATTACTCTATTGAATTCTCAATAAAAAGTTAGAAGTTTAAATTTCTAACATTTGAGGGAATGGCGTACCTGATAAAAATATACATACATTATTGTGCTAAAATCATACATAAGGTCAAGAGAATGTAGAAGGTTTTGAAGACTAGTTTACTATAACAAATAACGCCAAATTATCAAGTTAGAATTAACTAAACATTAACGTAAATTACCTGCTCTTCCGATGGGTCCTTTGTTGACAATGTTTGTTGTGCATGCTAATTGGGTATTTGTTGGGAAGGAATTGCATTCGGTCACAACTTCTTCCTTACTGGCAAGCCCAAAAGCTCGTTCCTTAAGTCTCACTCATAGTCTTCTGAAAGAAAGTGGACTGAACACACGCGAGCATTGCTGATATTAAATTTATCTTCCCACTTGCATCGTGATACCCACACCTTTTGAAGTTCGAAATTTGTAGGAAAACGATGGTAATTAATGTCTGAAGTCTTGCGTCTATAGTTACTGCAGCTTGCTATTGCACAGTTGTGATTTCTTTTACTCACTGTTGAACAGGATAACTAAAAATAAAATTATTTCTAGGAAATACTGTGAAAAGTTCAGGAAACATTTCCCGATACTCACACAAATTTCGTTTACGAAACGTCAAACATGTTCGAAAAAGATGCAAAATATTCACGAATAAATAGCTACACAAGCATATGAAAAGGATGAAAGATATTAAATTAAATATCGTTAAGTGTTTAAGTGTTTTAGAAAATAGTACGGAAAACTATTCACAACACAATAACGTCCACGTCACTGACCAAAAGTCATAACCAACTAACAACTGCTATGTTGCTGATTGTTGATCGCTAAAGCGGCGAGTCTCGTCTCCCCCATGTGACGTCACAGCGTGCGTTCGAGCCGGGGGGGGGGGGGGGGGGGCAAATAAAAGCGCGCGAGCCCGGAATGGCATACCTCCTTTTTTACTTACCTTGGGGACCAACTGGATCGCGCTCCTTCGGTCTAAAGGGGAATTAGAGAGAGGGGTGATTGCGGCCGCTAGAGATCGCACTCTAGCGCCGAACTAAGGTAAGTTAGTTGGCCTAGTCACCGTGGATGGCGAAAGCAGGGCTGCCCTGGGAAACAGCTGAGAAAAGCGCCCTTGGTCATGAAGCCGGACATTGTTACTGGTCGCGTTCGTGACCCGAGGCGGGAAGAAAAATGATGCTTAATACTAGCCTGGAGAAATCAAATTAGGCGTGGGACTCTAGTAGGAAAGATTTGATCAGGATAAACAATGGGCTAACAATGTTTATATTAGGGAATTAACATTTTTTTTTGGCCAAATGTTCGAAATTTGCGGCCCAGTGTATTATATTGGATATTGTTGGTTTATTTTGTAAACACAATGGCTTTATTGTGTTTTAGTGGTTTCTGTAGGGAGACATTAACTCACAAACAAAAACATATCAGTGTATTCTGTTGATTTCTGTTGTCAAAGCACACTGAATTAATTGGTTTTGATTGGAATCTGTTGTGAACAAATTTTCACGTGAAATTCTGGGTTTTGTTATTTTTTGTTGTGAAACAGTATGCTTGTTTCTATTTTACTTCTATTGTACCTGTTCGATTTTATTGGTTTCTGTTGTAACAAAATTCAGTTGGTATCTGTTATGTTCTAGTATTTTCTGTTGTTTTTTGGTGATTTTTGTTGTAAGGTATTATATTAGTTTAAGTTGTATTTGTGTGTTTTTAATTCTATTTTATTGTTTTTTTTGTGGTTTTCTAATGCAAATCACTTTTTGGGGTCGTTGTTTTCTAGTGTTTTTCATTGTATTTTGTTGGTTTATTTTATTTTCTGTTGACGGTATTCTATTGTTTTCTATTGATTTTGATTGTATTTTGTTAGTTTTTGTTGTAAATCACTATATTAGGGTCTTTTGTTTTCTTGTGTTTCTAATTGTATTTTGTTGTTTATAATGGTTTCTGCTCTGTTGTTTCCTGTTGTGTTTTTATTTCTTCCATTCTTTTATATTGTGTTTTTTTGTTTTAACTGTAAAGTATTTTATGTTGTTTTTTTCAGTTGTTATTTAGTGTGTTTTGTTTGTTTCTGTTGGAAAGCACTCCTTTGGAGTCTGTTGTTTTCTGTTTTTTTCCCCTTCATTGTATTCTGCTGGTTTCTGTTGTAAAGCATTCTGTTATTTTCTAGTGATTTTTATTGCATTCTTTTGGTTTACGATGTTTTTTTATTGTAAGGCATTATATTTGTTTCTGATTATTTCTAGTGTTTTTTTATTGTATTCTTTTGGTTTTTATGATACATTACTTTGTTGTAGTCTTTTGTTTTCTAGTGTTTCCAATTTTATTCTGTTGTGTTTTATTGATTTTATTTTGTAAGGAGTTCTGATGTATTCCTGTTGTATTTTAGGACGTCCATTGTTTTCTTTTGTTTATTGATGGTTTTTGTTGTGTAGCATTTTATTATTTTCAGTTGGAATTTAGTGACGTCTATTGTGTTCTGTTGGAAAGCACTTCTTTGGAACTGTTTTTAAATTGTTTTTCATTGTTTTTAATTGGTTACTGTTGGTTTCTGTTGCAAAGGAATGTGTTGTTTTGTACTGTTTTCCATTGCATTCTGTTCGTTTCAGTAGCAGCGCACTGTTTTGGGGTCTCTTCTTTTTTAGTGTTTTTTGTTGTTGTAAGGTATTCTATTATTTTTCTAGTTTTCATTGATTATGTTCTATTGGTTTTTGGTTGTAAGCCATACTGTTGGGATATGTTGTTTGTATTCTGTTGTATTTTTTTGGTTTCTGTTATAGAGAGTTGTTGTTACATGTTGTATTTTAGTGAATTCTATTTTTCTCTTGAGTTTTCTTCCTGTGTTGAAAAACATTGTAATTGAGATTATTTCCATTGTTTCTGTTGAAAAGCACTCTGTTGGGGTCTGTGGTTTTATAGTGTTTTTTATTATTTTATTTATTTTTTGCTTTTTTTTAAAACAACCCATAGTTTTCCAGTGTTTTCAATTGTATTTTGCTGGTTTTTGTCGGTTTCTGTTAGATGTTATTATTTAGATTTTAAGAGTTATTCAATGCAATCTCTATGTATTTCTTTCAGCTGTAATGCATTGTGTTGGTTTCTGTTGTAAGGGAGTAGGTTGGAGTCCGTTATTTTATAAGGTTATTCAGTTTTTTTTGTCGAGTCGTCAACCCCAGCATGGTCCACTTGGCTGGTAGGCTGCAAATTACTCCTGACTAAAAATAACTAACTGTTTCACATATGCACATCGTACGCTTATTCCTAGGTATATGAAATGAAAATTGGTAAATTATTGTAAATGTTTTTGAAATACATAGTTTTAATAACACCAATCTCTGCATTACACAAATGTGGTCTGTGCCGACAAATTACACTGTTAATAACCTACAATTACCATCATGATCCATGCAAGTACTGAAAGATTCTACAAAGTAATGAATAAACACTGTCAAATACCAACAAGCACTATCAAGTATGTACAAGTAAATGCCAGTACCGACAAGTGCCTGCAAGTTATTCTAAGTACTGGCAAATACTAACAAGATTTTACAAGTATCTACAGTTCAAGTTACTACCAAGTAACAACAAGATTCTGCCAAATACCGACAAGATCCTAAAATCAGTATTTCCAAGTACCGCAAGGTAATGCCAGTACTGTGAAGAACAGTTATGCTTCTGCTAGGTATTCTTCAAAACCAGGTATTAACATCAATTACTGGCAATGACCCACAATATCCTCTCAGTTGTTAACGAGTTCCAGCCAAGTATCTGAAAAATTCTTTCAGTACAAGCTAAAATTGGCAAGTTCTGGCAAGTACCGGCCATTACTTGCAAGTATCATTAAAACTTTGGGTGATCTAGTTACTCTGTCACGGAGGTCTAAAATAAGTTAACGTAGTATATAGTCTAAATATAAATATTACTGTGCAGATGTACCCTACTACACTGATAACCCGAGCTGCAATTAATGCTGCGTTATCGCTCGATGTCTAAATGCTGCATAAAAGTTGCGATGTACGTTTCTCGGCGTCGAGCTGTGTTATCAGTGTTTCTCACCCGTGACCTGGTTCAGCGCATAAGTAAGAAGCTGTGGTCGGACCGGACTCGAGTGACGCACGCGATGTCGCCGGCGACGACTCTGCTGGTGCTGCTGGTGCTGCTGGTGCTGGGCGCGGCCCGGCGCGGCGACCCCGCCACTGCGATGGGCATTAGTGCCGAGGACCCAGGTACGTCGCCGTCCATGTGCGTGCATGGATCACGTCGAGGCGACTGAATGCGAGCTGTGAACTGGATGTTGTTGAGGCGGCGACAGAATCTAATGGTGTGGGAAATGAGAACAGTCACCAGCTTACTCAACGCCAATCAAGTTCCCAACATCTAAAAATTTCAGTAACTGATCTCGCCGGGAATGGAACCCGGCTGCCGTGTTATAAGGCGCGTGATCTGACTCTAAGAAACCCTGATAACTTCCGGATACTAGAAGTTACAAATCTTACCACTGCTCTATTGATACCAGCATGAAATATTTTTAAAATTAGAAATACTTTTATGAGTTGTGTTTTTACAGTACATGTCGAAATGTTTTTTTTTTAATGCTTGGGCGTACCCTGATAGGACGAAAAGTCTATTGTTAATAGAATCCATAGGAAAACTTTCAAGTTATGCGATACGGACAGATAACGTTTATAGTTATGGACACAGTAACGTTAACAATTTTATATTATTTTTTAAATTGTCGGTTTTGAAAAGTTTTACAGGCATTGTTTGCCCCTGGACCCTTTACATATCCCGATGCCATGATCATGGGTGCCACAGAATTTTTAAATTCATACTTTTCGAATTACTACTCCTCGACTGTGAGTCAAGATGGAGAAAGAAATCTGCCATGCTTTTGGTAACGCGCAGTTCTCTTGCGTGGACGAAAATGGCGCTGATGCACTGAGGCACACAGTGCGGGTTATCACTTCACTGACACTAGGGGCCAGTGTATCAAAGTAGAAGCCAGTGATACAGGATGAGTCTGTATTTGATCGAAAAAATTTGGTTGCAGGTTCATCACCGAAAGGCAAGTTGAAAAAATAAATACGACTTATGGTCTTAAATACTTCCCAAGGCTAATATGTACACACCTTTAAAGTTTGATTTGAAAAACTGGTTTGTTTCAAATAAAAGGGAAAATATTTCATATTTCCTAAGCATCAGGATAATGTTTAATTGAAAAATGTCTTCACGTAACGCAAAACTTGTCGCAGTTATCAAATAAATTTATTGAAATTGTTTGGGGAAATTCTTAAACTGTCCATAAATTTTTGTGACGTGGTAGTAAAATGTGGCTTTTAAAGGCATATTACTAATCATCATGGGCAATCTAACGAAAAATGCCACATACTGTTTTTGCCTTTAGACCACACCGTCTTCGAGGAATGCTAGTATCAAAAAATAACGAATGCAATCCTGCAGCACCTGGCAGGTATGCAACGCGCACAACACCCAGTTGACTAGGGCTGCTACAATCAAGGTGGCCGGACGTGCAGACTTGCGATGGAGCGGCGGAGGGCAATGGACGGGCTGCTCAACTGCGCAGAGAGCGACATCCTAACTGACGACCACCTCGCCACACCGCGTTTCTTTCTGCGGACCGACGATGAGAGAGAGTGGAAGCTTGAGGGCGACAAGACGGACTGCTGACTGCAGGCGAACTGAACGAACTCCGGGGATCACAGTGGAGCGTGTTGCGACCAGTGGAGAACCAACCAAGCACCGGCACACGTTCCGTAGTGCGTAGGATAATCACCTCCCAGAGCACATTTGTGCGAACTCCACGGAAATATTTTATGCATCAATTTAATTTGCAGAGATAACCGTCAGGTAAAGCTCTCAGAGTGGTATCAGCGCATCGAGCTTTCGGCAAGTACATTCTGTTCACCGATAGAGCTTCCTTTACCCATGACTGTACACTGAGTTTCCTTGCAATAACTACGCCGAGGCATCAGACAACCCGCATGACCCATTTGTTGGCAGTTACCAACAGTGTTTCTGTGTGAAAGGATGGGCTGGAATCGCCAATGTCCCCTACCTGTCACCGCCACATATCTCTAGAAATTTGTACGCAGTAGTTTTTTTTTAAATGGAACAGAAATATTTATTAAAAACTACATATATTTGTAAATTTGTACATTTACACGAAAACAACTGTATCACTACAAAATACAGTTAGAAGTAATACTGGGGTCGAATTCTTATTTGGGAATTTATGCTTTGTGTTGCCCCAGTAACTCAAATAGTTAAAGTTATTTTTAACCCGTTTCCTGAATAGTTTTCCAGTATTGACTGTGCACACAAAGATCTCGATACAACAAAATAAAGTAAAATTGTTGAATATTCAATTGTATTTTATAGTGTTTACAAATAATTACGATTGAATGAAACATCAACTAAAAATAAAATTATGTGCAAATTTTCGTAAGATATACTAAATATTATCTAAAAAAAAAAAAAAAAGAAGATTCAGAGGAGACCGTCTTACTGGCACGCTTCATACGAGGTCGTCTGGACCGTGTATTCCCGGACAATGGAGAGGCCAGTTGCCGTTGCCTGTCGATCTCAGTGCGCTCGACTCTTCCCTGTGAGCGCGCATGGGAGGCCTGCGTGTGAGACAGCTGTGCTGGGCGCATCGGAGACATGCGCGGTGCTTCTGGAAGTGTTTGGTAGTCATGCTGCGCCGTCGTGAACTATGTATCGCTCATGAGGGCCGTAAAATATATACGTTTTTCGTTAAAAATGTTTATTGTTATGTAAAGTGATTATTTGGACGTTACTGTTCATGATTAATGACTTGCATTGCTCACTAATAACATAATTAAGTGTACGTTCTTGAAATGATTTCTGCAATGGGGAATTATGGTTGAAAATTTTCTAGAATATATGCCAGTGCAGTTTTTCACTGTGTGTGCCTGTTGACGGGAACAGATGACAGTTACCGAAACGTCGCAACTGTTTTGTCATAGGAAACCTACTTACTGTGTTCGTCAGTGTTGTCGTTGTGTTGTCCATAATATAAATTTAACTTCTAGCGTTGTATTCGTATATTTGCTGCATTGTCCATGTTTTGTTGTCTGCTTGCATTTACTGTTATTGTTGAAACTGTCTCGTCGTGGATAGCCCACTGTGTTCGTCTGTGCTCTTATTATGTTTTCATAACTAAATTCTTTCCTCGGAATTCTTGTGCTGTGTGATATTTAAGTATGAATGTATTAATCAGTGCTGTCATCGTTGTGTTTCCATAAAACCCGTTTAAGTATATCGTTGGGTATTTGTTTGACATTGCTGTTTTAGGATTGTCCTCTATTATTTCTTAATTTGCTTTCTTGAATTTTTTTCCACGAGAAACAGTGCAAAACTACAAATACATATTTCTAAGAAATTGTATTAAATCATAATCACGTGTCTCAAACACTAAATAATACCTACGTATGTGGCTATATGTAATGATAGAGCATTCAAAAAGTGCCTTTTAGCATGTAGTTTTTCTCGCAAACAGCAGGGACCAGAATAGTTTAATACAAATATTATATTTTAAAATTGTGGTATGGAAGTTAATGTCTCGTAATTATAATTTTTTTTGGGTAGTTACATTTGCTAATAAATGAAAGTGTGACCTTTTTTTAAAGCAAAATATTTTTTATTTTTACAGTCGGTAGAATAATATCAGAACCACAGGGTAACGAAAGTGAGTAGGTAGCGGAGTTAACGTGCGCAACTTATGTAACGAATATTTATCGATGGCGTAGGATTTTAAAAATAAGATGTTGAAATTAAAAATCTTTACAGCAGGTTACAGATGACAGCAGCACATGATTTCGTATACTTTTCTAATCTTTTACATACTTTTGCATACTTAAGCAACTCTTAACTCTCAACTCTGAGGGTGGATCCGGTGTTAGCATTAGAATTGTGACAACTTGTATAACATTTCCAATAGGTTCGTGTATCATATTTTAGCTATCATAAAACCATTTATTTATTCTTGAATTCTACTGAAAACAAGTACAGTTACTGGTAAATAAAGTTATATTTCCAACGGATGATTACGCGTTTTTCAAATATTAGAGTACCCTAAAAATTTCCTATTCCTATTACCTATGAAATTTCACAGTAGGGATCAGAAGTAATTAATAAATAATTTTATTTTTAAATTGTGGTACAAATAAAAATGTCACGCAGTTTTTTTATGTGCGGGAAAATACATTTGTTACGAATTAAAGTGAACATTATTTCATTTTTCTTGCAGTAATTGATGACATGCGTCTCATGTGTTTGTACATACAGTTTCGTCTGCCGTTTTGTCAGTTTTAATATTAATTAAATATTATTTCGAACTACAATAGTAGGCGCGTACATCACTTGATTTGTAGCAGCTCTAGCTTACTGCTATAGCTCTAGCGTTGTGCGCGCTGCAGTTTTTCGTTCTAATTTTATATTAATTAGTATTTATTTAAAACTGCGGGATTTAAAGCAAAAATTCAAGGTGACTTATTTGTTGGTTTAGACATGTAAAATTAATCTGCCTTTAAACCCCCACATGTTAACCCCTAATGTTACTGCCTATAATTTGAATGAAATAATTTTACGGTAGCAACAAGTTTGCGTTAGTTGTATACATTTTTTTAAATTATACATTACCCCAGCGTTTTGTTCTCGAATCATGTATTAGGACTTTTATTATTGCTTTGCAGTTTTGCTTTTCAGGGTCTTTAATGCAAAGACAGTTTGTGGTATTTTTCCGTACACAAGAGGTGATCACAGATTTTCGTGAGGTTTGTTTTCATAAAGAAATACGTGGGTATTGAATAGTTAATGATAAAATGATGATGTACATAAGTGTTTCAAATTATAACTGAACTGCTATTGATATCCATAACATTAGCTGGCATTACTGGATGTGAATGAATATTTTCCAGCACAATTTAAATGAATCTAATCGGCACCTTGAAGTTAGGACTATGTTAAAATTGGCCGAGTTTATCTTATTAAAAATTATTTGGTTTATTTCAATTTGGAAACTTTCACTATTTACTTGTTTCGCTCTCAGTAACGACATCCCGGTAAGAAATTATTTTGCTGATAAATTCAGACCATTTAAAATTAATACAAGTTATTTTCATAAAATATTTAAAATCTTCGGATATAATTTACAAAACTGAAATAATTTATTTGCATACTAGAAGTTTACTTCAAAATAAACCGTAATGCACATAGAGTTTGTCCATAAAAATATGTTCCATATATATATATATATATATATATATATATAAATAAATAAATATTTATATATATAGTATCAGATGTAAGCATTGTAGGGTGTTGATTCAAGGTTCAAGGTCAAAATTAAAGAGTAACTCAACAAGTTTTAGATAAACGCATGCTCGAGTACTGCTTTGTTGTTTTCTCGCTCGCAGCGCTACCTATGTTGAAAGAATGGCTCTTTCCTCAATTAGTAGACGGTAAACCTGTAAAATTTATTTGGCAACAGGATGGAGCACCTCCACATTGGAATCTCTTTGTACGAGAGTGGTTAAATGTCAAAACCCGGACCGTTAAATTTGTTCGCTAACCTCCAAGTTTACCTGACATTACGCCATGCTATTTTCTTTTGGAAGTTTATAAAAGATTGTCTCTACGTTCCGCCGCTACCTAATGTTTGGCCAAAGTTGATTATGAGAATTGAATAGGCTATTGCTTCCATTACTCAAGACTTGTTAACCAACATGTGGGAAGAATTAGACTTTAGGTTGGATGTGTGACGTATAACAATAAGTACACATATTGTACTTTTGTCAGAAAAAAAGGTTGGTTTACCTTCATTTTGCTGTCTGATTTGTTGTAAATAATATAATTTAAACGTTTATAACATTCCATTGAAACTGGGATATTCTTTTTGGACAGCACGTATATTAACACAATTAATTGCACTATAAATTGTTTTATTAAAACACTTAAGTTATAAATCCAAATAATAGTAAATCAGACACAATTTTCATACTACACCAACCTGATGCATAAGTAGTTTATAATTGTGTAAGATTATTGTTTCGTAAATAAAATACAAAAAAAATAAATAACGAAACACCTGCGCCATACAAAACAGAACACAAAGTGTGTTGTTCAGTGCCCGGCTGTCGGAACACGGCCTGCGCCTCACAGAGTATTGCCGCGGTGTTGCAGCCCACCCCCGGCAATGCTTGGACTCCAGCGACAACAGCTACCACGTCGCGGGCAGCTCGTGGAACAGAGCGGAGAAGTGCGAGAAAGGCGACTGCGAGTACAACCAAGAGGAAAAGAAAATGATCGTCAACTACTATTCGTAAGCATTGCTCGTTACTAATCATACATATAATTATTCTTCAGTTTATTGAATCTAACCTGAACCTTATTCTACCAGTTAAAATACTTTCGCTTGTGTTAATGTCATTTGGAACAGATGGTTGACTGGAATTTCTGCAATAATTTAATACCTAAATGTTTAAATAATTTAGATGCACTGTATTTCATAAAACTTGTTGTGAACCCTGAAATTAATACTTTTTGCTTACTAAAATGTCAACACGAATGTATCATCACATTTTAACATTTTATGCCATAATAACAAACAAGTTACATGTACCTTTACACAGTGTTAAGAACATCTTTAAAACACTGCGAAACCATTATTAACCAGTTTTATCGTCCGAAAAATTAAACTTCTGTGTAATTGCTACCGGTTCTTAAATGCTCTTTGTTGAATATACCTGAGCAATATCTTGTGCAGTTTAAAAAAAGTTTATTTTTTCTGCAACCTCTGAAATTTTTTTAACCTCAGACAGGCGAGCAGGAGCCCAACTTTGTCCACTGCCTTCAGCAAACGCATTATCGTGCGCACAGAGTTATAAATCGTCAGGAAGCGGCATGTTGTGACGTAATTTAAGTTACATTTTTACCATGTCATCACTATATTTCCACGGCCCTAAACATTGCGAACATGATGTTTGACCAGGTCTTGTGAAGATTAATGCCCCCACACACGATCCGCCCAAACGGTCAGTTTGGACCTATCAGTCGGAACTTAACAGTCGGAACTGACGTGTGTGTGTGTGTGTGTGTGCAAGGACTGTGGACTGGTCAGTCGGAACTGATGGACTGACGAACTGATCACGTTCCATGAAATCGGACTGTGGGCTTGAGAGCACTCAGTCCGAACTGCAGTGTGTGGGAACACCGTCTCGCTAGTCCAAAAGTTCAGTCCATCAGTCCATCAGCTGAGTGTCATGGCATCCATCTTTGTTTAGACTCTTTTGTTGCTTTGATATTTTGATTTCCTTTTTGTAACAAAAAAAGCCACTGCAATTGCAACGTCCGAAGTTTCTTCCCTGTTCTACGATTAACAGATACATCCAACAGCAACAGCAACCAAAGATTGATCGTGTGTGGGGAAGGCTTAAATTCAGTTCAAACTATCAGTTAGGCATGAGAAGTCCGAACTGGGTTGCTTGACTGATTGTGGGGGGTCTTTAGATAGTATTAATTATTATCTACGTCGTTATACACAGTCACTTCCATGCAATATAGTCATTTAAACTGTTTCCACAGTGCAAACTTTACACTTCAGACTTATGGGCGACCAACTAACATGGCGTAGACTACGAGCTGAAAAAAGCGGCTTCACCTGGTTACCAAGTAATCATTCAGATGTAGCCACCTCCCGATCGTGCCCATACTGACCAATGTGAACTTCAACCAGCCGCACATAGCCTACATTTTTACAATTTTTCGGTTTTCAAGAACAATTAACAAACTAATATTTAATCTTTTTATAAAACATTATTTCGTTATATTTTTGCAACAAGTTTTTACATTATTTACGAAATGCCAATTGACTTAGCGCTGGGCATCTTCGAATCAGGGATTTAGAATTCGAATAAAAATTTTGAGCGAATTACAAACTATTTGTAAGGTTCGTAATTTATCGAAACTAATATTTGTCTATTTGCTAAAAGGTTTTAAAAATGTCGAAGTTATGAATGACTTGTATTTGCAAGATTTAGTTATTCAGACCGACAGAGTGCTCTTTCGTTCCCCTGCTCTCTCTACATCAGAACTACTCAGAGAGAGCACTCTCGCTGTATCAATTTGTAAAAGAAAGTGCGAAAAGCGTTAGAGCTCGAAATATCATGCCTGTATACTCTCTCGTGCTCTGCGACATACGCAATGTAGCTTTAAAATCCAGTTTGAGGATATTACTAATTACAAGGTGAGTGAGTAGTATATATTGGGGACTCTCCACACAGGGCTCAGGGTCCAAATTGTTGAATGTCAACCACAATCTTGGACTATGACGTCACGGTGGCCATCTTGGATGCCCTGAACTTGACCATTAACCTTTACCATTTGACCTTAACCATTGGCTTTGACCTTAACCTTGACCCTTACCTTGAACATTTACATTGACTATGAAATTTGACCTTTGAACATGACCTTTGGCTTTAGTCGTTAAATTAAATTCCGCCACATTGAAATCATGCGCCCCAATTCCCGAACATTGCCCTTTACGTTATGGTAACCATTTTGGATTCTAATGTTATGCCCGCCATCTTGGATTTGAAATCATAGTCACTTTTTCGATTTTGATGTCATGCCCGCCATCTTGTTTTAGTCTGGAGACCACCATATTGCATGATGTCATGACCATTATCATGTTTTTTCTATTCTACTGGAGGCCGCCATCTTGTATGTCAACACATTTGTTTTTCCTTTTTGTTCCTAGAGAGTGCCAGCATCTCTGTCTAATGAACATAAGATCGATGTTTCAATACCTGCCAATGTTGTTGTGGTCCTAATTTAAATAAAAAAAATTAATATATTATACAAAATACAATAAAACCGCAGTGAATCAAAATATGGCAGCTCGGACCTCTGGATTTGAAAATAAATGCCTTTGACCATACAGCCATCCAGACAATTTGAGTTAAATAAGGCATATAAAGAAATTACATACATATTCAGACTTGTATCTTTTATTTAACGGAATAATAGCTTCATTTACATTCAATACTTGCTACCAATAGTGCAGTTAACACACATCAACTGCTAGAGAGGCAGCTGTCATATCGTTTTCAGTAATCGATACAAGGAATGCTAGTGCCACTTAGTACACATGCCATCTGCTAAAGTGTGCAACCGCCCTGTTTCTTAACTCCCGCAACAGTGCGATTAGCAACTATTCCCCACACTCATGCTCCAAGGCCCAAACTTAACCAAAAGTAAATGGCTACCTCTCCGCTTATTATCCGGGCAATGTGTGGGTTCCATTAAAAGACAAATAAAACAATTAAGTACAGTCTTTATTTACTTTCATGGCTATTACTCATTACCAAGGATTACAAGTGTGCTACCACCATATTAGTTTAATTACTACCCCCTTTTATATTTTTTATTAAAAGACGGTAAACTGTCATGATATCCGCCACTTGTCAGCAATTTTAGCCACTATCATTAAAAATCATCATAAATTAGAGGAAAATTCCAAAAACCATCAAACACTTATCTATTAATATAATGATTGATTCGATCGATTCCTGTCCTCAGTTCGATCTCTGGACGTTGCAAAAAAAAAAAAACACCTTTAAAAATGGGGGAAAAAAAATCTAAAAGTAACTTAAATTCCTCATTTATCAACCTTCAGTAAACAAAGAAGACATATTGACCACTATCTTGGAAATTCGTGTTCATCAACCTGGAAATTGGGAAAATTCCAAAAATCATCAAAAAATCAGCTATTAAATTAATGATCGATTCGATTAATTATTGTGCATGGTTTAATACCAGGCAGTATAGTTTTCACTAGATTAATTAGTTATTTATCAAACAGTCTTTTATCCGGAAGAGAATAAATTAAATAAATTACCAATAAAACATGAAACAGCAGGACAAAGGAGAACGGAGTTAGCACACACCAAGTGCTATTCACAAATGTGGTATGGACCGTGTGTTCGATACCCACCTCGTTCATAGAACCATATTTGTATTTTACTTTTGCATTGCGTTGAAAATAATAACTTATACATTTATGTGAAGTTAAGGGAATTCAAATACGACTAGTCAAAGTACCTAAAATGAAGCACGTTAACCAATAAGTTTTTAAATAATTCTCCAGGCTAGAGGCAGAGGCCGAGCCACGGCCCCGCCTGCCGGCGCGTGCAGGGAAGACTTTGCCCCGCCGCGGGGAGAGATTAGCAATGCCAGGAGCCCAGCTGGCTGCTCGCTCGAGGCCTTGCCTTGCCTTCCTTCCCGGCCATCAGACTGACAGGAACAATGTCCTTGAAATCATAAAGTGCTTCTTGGAATCGCCTCAAGTACGAAAAACTTAACGAGGGTATAAAACTGGCCTACTAATGTAATAGTTTGCTCCCCGAAAATTTTTGTAGTGCATGTGATCTAACACAGACTCGAACCCAGCACATATGCCACAAAAAAGACATCGCCACGAAAAATAAGGAAAATGAATATTCATACAGGTTAAGCGAATTGGAACCAGGAGACCCTCTGTTTTCGAAACTCGGTGAACATTTTTAACAGCTCATGTACAATGTCAGACGTGTATGCCGAGCGTCTCCGAACCAAGAGTTATTTTTCGTCGATACTCGGCGAATATTTTAAACACATTAAGTTAAATGTCAGACGTGTAGGCCAAGCGACTCCGAACAAAAGAGTTATTTTCCGAAGAAAATCGACGAAAATGTAAACGGGCCATGATCAATGTTGGTCGTATAAACTATGCATCTCTCGAACCATTAAGTAATCAGTCCTGAATACAGACTGAACGATCCACAGTCAATGAAATGGAATGATATTTTGAAGCATATTCGACAAAAAAGGGAAGCACATACGTCAAAAAGGAAGTATTTTGGACGCACACCCGATAAAAAGGAAGTACATTTGGAAGCACTCTCGATAAAAAGGAAGCACATTTATAAGCACATTAAAAAAAGGAAGATAATTTGGAAGCATATTCGACAAAAAAGAAGCACATATGAAAGCACTCTCTATGAAAAGAAAGCATTCAAAAAAGAGGATTCACATTTGGAAGCACATTCAAAATAAAGTAAGCACATTTGGAATCTCATTCTACAAAAAGGAAGCACATTTGGAAGCACATTAAAAAAGGAAGCACATATGGAAAAAAAAAATCAAAAAAAGGAAGCTGTATTACCAGAACTCAGTCTTTTTTAGAAATCAGATTTCGAGAAATAAAACAATCATTTTTGAAATCCAATTAATTAATTTTTTAAATTGTATACACATGCAGGTAAAAAAGTCATTATTCTATCTAGAAAGCTTCCTTTAGTTCTTTGAGTATAAAGGCTACATTGTTAATGTTGATGTAGTTTCCTCCACTAATGGATGCCAGTAGCAATATCAGGCGATTTTTATCGATCACCTGAGAACGTTACTGGCATCGCTGCCTTCAATCTCAAATAACTGAGGGAAGCTGGCGACATAAATAAATAAAAGTCTTGTCTTATCTTCATGTGAATAATAAATATATATTATTGATTTCAAATATATTGTTTTATTTCTGGAAAAAAATATTTCTAAGACGGAATTGTCGTAAAACATCTTTCGTTTTTTCAAACTGCTTCCAAAAGTGCTTTCTTTTTGTCAAATGTGCTTCGAAATGATATTTTTGTGTGATTCCAAATGTTATCATTTTTTGGAATACGTTTCTATACGTGCTTCCTTTTTGTAATGTGCTTCCAAATGTGCTTATTTTTGGTAATAGGCTTCTAAACGTGCTTTCTTTTTTTAAATGTGCTTTTTTTTTAATTTGCTTCCAAATGTGCTTCCTTTTTATCGAATGTGCTTCCTTTTTATCGAATGTGCTTCCAAAAGGGCTTCCCCTTTTTTGTGCTTCCAAATGTGCAATGTGCTTCCTTTTTGTCGAATGTGCTTCAAAATATTCTTCTTTATTGTAAAATGTGCTGTTTTTTGAACGAGCTACAAAACATGCTTTCGTTTTCTTTTTTGATTTTCTTCCAAATGTGCTTCCTTTTTATTGAGTATGCTTTCAAATGCGCCTACTTTCTAACAAGTTTGCTTCTAAATGTGCTTCCTTTCTGTGAATGTGCTTTCAAAATTGCTTCATTTTCATCAAATTGCTTCCAAATGTGCTTCTCTTTTTTAATATTCTTCCAAATATGTTCCCCTTTTTGATTGTGCTTCCAAATGTTTTCCTTTTTTGATTTAGTTCCCAAATATTCTTCCTATATGTCGAATGTGCTTCCTTTATGTTGAATCTGCTTTCTTTTCATCGAATTTACTTCCTTTTTTTCGAATGCATCCAAAAATGATTCCTATTTTCATTATACTCCAAAATGTGCTTAATTATTATCAAATAAACTTCCAAATGTAATTCTATTTTTTGAATGTGCTTTCAAAATTGCTTAATTTTTGTGTATGTGTTTCCAAATATGCTTTCTTTTTATCGAGTGTGAATTAAATGCACTTCCTTTTTTGTTGTAGGTACTTCAAAATTTGCTCCTTTTTTTGATTGTGCTCCCAAATATGCTTCTTATTTGTCGAATGTGCTTCCTTTTTGTTGAATCAGCTTCCTTTTTGACGAATGTGCTTCCAAATGTGTTTCTATTTCGTTGATTGTCGATCGTTCAACCTGTACTTAGGATCGATGACTTAATGGTTCGGAAATGTCTGGTCAATACGCTGACATTAAACATGAACTGTTAATAATATATTTTCGTCGATTATCGTCGAAAAATTCCTCTTGGTTCAAAGATGCTTGTCTTGTACTTCTGACCTTCAACGTGACCTGTTTAAAATGTTCGCCGAGTAAGGAAAACAGTGGGTCTCCTGGTTCCGATTTGCTTGGCCTGTAGCAGATGTGTTTATTTCTTATTTTTCGTGGGGCTATCTCTTTACCCGACTACGGTGAAGCCAAAAGGAAGGGTTATGATTTTAGGAGTCTATGTATGTATGTATGTATGTTTGTATTACGTATGTTCCTCCGTAGCGCCTAAACTATTCATGCGATTTTGATTAATAAGGTGTCAATCGATTCGTTATTATGGCCCGGGTAACATAGGCTACATTTTAACCGACTTCAACAATAGGACGAGTTGACTTTACATTGTAAACCCCGATTTTAACCGATTTCATTCTTTTTTTTTAATGTTTATTCATCTGTTAATATATAGTAGAGTATAATAAAAAATTAAATTATAAACAGCAAGATTACATACATCTTATCTACACTTCAGACACACACACCTCTCTCTCATCCTCAAATTTTCTTACAAACTTTCACCTTTACTACTAAGCCTACATTTCACACATACTCATATTAACTATGCCTATGCTGTACCTCGCAGCGTTGCCGTTACGCGCTGATAAAGAAGGCGGTTTATTTTATCCTATTCCGTATACTGAGCAATTGTTTTATCATGAATGTCCTTGTCTATAATGTATAATTATTAAGTATGTATTAATTACGCTGTTACATCACTCTTCGTTTTGTTGTCACATCACAGGTTAAAACGGAAAATATTAAAATAAAAAAGTTTGAAAAACTGTAACCTGACTATGGAAAAAAACACTAAAAGGTAAGAAACAAGGTAGGTCCTGTTTGATATCACCGTCTTATTGAGTAAAACAAGTCATTTGATATGTTATATATTCCTATTTATTTAGTTCTATTGATATCCTCTGTCACTTCCACATTAATTACATTATAATACAATTCAAATGCCGTAGTTGTGCATTTTCAAGTACAGAAAAAAAAAATTCAAAACTGTAATCCGACTACGGGAAAAACACCAAAAGGTAAGAAATAAGTTAGGTGTTGATTACTATTACAGTCTTATTAAGTAAGATCAATGTTTTATAATTAAAATCTTCTATCAGTTTGATATAATAACATTATAATTTACTTTACCATTTTTGTATATCAAACTGAAATGCTTGCTTGTGTATCAAATTAAAAAGCTTGCTTATTATAGTTGACAACTCACGACTACTGCATTTGAATTAATTTATAAAGTTATTAATGTCGAAGCGACAGAGAACATCAATATAACTAAATAAATAGGAATATCTAACATATCAAATGACTTGTTTTACTAAATACGTCGATGATATCAAACAGCACCTACCTTGTTTCTTACCTTTTAGTATTTTTTTATGTATTCGGGTTATAGTTTTTTAACCTTTTTTTATTTGTGACATATGGTCTGGCTCGAGTATGTGTTAGATCACATGCACTACAAAAATTTTCGGGGAGCAAACTATTACATTAGTAGGCCAGTTTTATACCCTCGTTCCGTTTTTCGTACTTGAGGCGATTCCAAGAAGCACTTTATGATTTCAAGGACGTTGTTCCTGTCAGTCTGATGGCCGGGAAGGAAGGCAAGGCAAGGCCTCGAGCGAGCAGCCAGATGGGCTCCTGGCATTGCTAATCTCTCCCCGCGGCGGGGCAAAGTCTTCCCTGCACGCGCCGGCAGGCGGGACCGTGGCTCGGCCTCTGCCTCTAGCCTGGAGAATTATTTAAATCTTCTTGGTTAACGTGCTTCATTTTAGGTACTTTGACTAGTCGTATGGGAAAAATTGGTTTTCCAAGTTCACCCGCGTTAATGTTGCAGATGCGGTGTGGTCCTTGTCCCGAGGATCTGCAGGGCCGTCCCAGGCAACCTCAGCCTGCCGTACCCGGACTGCTGCCAGCGACTCGTCTGCGCTCCGTACTAGAGCAACAGCTGCATGCAGTACATATTCATGACATTGCATTAGTTGTTATTACCGTTGCCTCAACGGTGTCAAACTAATTTATATACTTTAAAATGTCATGTAAGTTAATAAAGGAATAGGAATTTACCACATAACTGTTGTTCATTGCTACGCTTTTATTTAATATTTTTAACCCCGATGGTAGGATCATGATTCCCTTCCCCCCTTTCAGTGGGAACATCTGCTTCAGTGACAGACATTAGAAAAAAAAATAGTAAATACAAATATGAATTATTGGTTTAAAAAAAATGCTGACTATTTTACTTGTTTTCATTATAAACAGATTTTATTAAAAGTTTTAAGTTATTCATTCACAAAAATAAAATTCGAAATGAAAGAATAAATCTTACAAAAAAAATTCTATCGAACTCAGTAAACAGGTAACTCAAATACCATCATTCTACAATTTTTATAAAAAAATTCCTTTATATAAATATAAAATTAACGTCCTCTCTTGAAAAACATGCAACCACAGCAAATAATTTTAAATATTCAGTTTTCTCTGGAACTTTATAGCCAAGACCTAAAAGTCTGGCAATAAAAAATTATTATTTTTAAAATACTGTAGTAGTATGTAAATGGGGCGCAGGCGCGAGGTGCTGGTGCCGAGCCACATCTCTGAATGTGACGTTAGGGCGGCTATCTTGGATGAGTGTAACGGGACACAGCGTAACGGGACAAGTAGTACCGTGACCTTGACATTTGACCTTGACCCCGACGGCCATATTGGATCCACCATCTTGGATCCGCCATCTTTAAATCAAGTGCCCCGCTCATTATGATGAAATTTTCGTCATGGGCGCCATATTGATTTTTTTCTGTTCCACTGGACGCCGCCATCTTGGATGCCGTTGACTTTGTTTCTGTTGTTTGTTCCTAGATAGCGCCAGCGTCGCTCTGTCTCATCACATAAGGTCGATGTTCCGTTATCTACCATAGCTATTATGGTCCTTATCGATATATTAAATCTAATTTTTTATACAAAATACATTGGAAGCGCTGTGATTCGAACCATCGCAGCTCTGATCTCTAGGTTGGAAAACATATGCCTTTAACTGCACGGCCATCCAGACATTTACCAGACTGAGAATTAAATAAGGTATATATAAAAATAACATGAATATTCGGACTTGTATTATTTTTAATTTGAAGTAATAATATCACCACCTGTTCGAGACAGAACCACCATCATGTATTAAGACGTAACTCTTGCAATTATCGTTACGGTCGCCATCTTGAAAATCCGTAATTTTTATGTTAGAAAATCAGGAAATTTTTTAAAAATCATTAAAAAAAATTAATCAATCGAATTAAATAATAAAAATCTTCAAAAACAATGTTGCGATTTTCGTTACGGTCGCCATCTTACAAATCCGTAATTTTAATGCTAGAGATTCGAGAAAAATTCCAAAATTCATCATAAAATTTACTTATTAGAATGCTGATTGATTATTTCGATTCCTGTCCTTGGTTCGAAACCGCTAAGAGCAAAAAAAAACAACAACAGATTGTACCTCCACAGAAGCCACCTACAGACTGATCTACCGCCACCAATACCAAGGTATACAGGTATATACCGTCAGCTGGTATGACGACATGTCCGCCATCTTGTCTTCATCCGCGGGATACCACCATCTCGTTTCCGTCTGCTAGAGTGTGTTGATACCATGTTAGTATAATTTTCTGGTCACCATACCTTTGTCCTCAACTGTTGGCATTGAAATTTGACCTTGACTTTGAAATTTTACCTTGACCTTGAAATTTGACCTTTCCCTTTAAATTTGACCTTGACGACCATCATGTATCCGACATTTTGCATTCAGTACATTCTACCAGGAGCTACCACCTGCTAGTGGTCAATGCCACCATCTTGTTTTCGTCTGCTGGAGGACACCATCTTGTGTGTGTACTCGTCTTGCTATCATGCTAGTTTTATTCTAACCCGCTACAGTGCAGTAATCATTTATTATTACTGAGGTGCCTGCCATCTTGAAATTTGGACGTCATCTTGGAATCGTGTAATTATTTAGCTATAAATTCGGGAAAAAAATCCAAAATTCATCAAACAATTCACTCATTAAAGTAATGATTGATTATATCAATTCCTGTTCTTGGTTAGATCCTTGGATGATGCAAAAAAAATTATGTAAAAAACAATAATTGTAATAAATTATGATCAAAATCCTAAAAGAGACCTAAAATCATTTACTACCATTATCCCTTAAACCATTACGACCGCCATCTTAGATATTTGTATTTATTGAGTTATTAGTTCGGGAAAAATTCCAAAATTCATTGAAAAAATCACACATTATTTTACATATTGAATCGAAACTTGCTTCGATCTATGGACGAAGCTGAAAATAAATTTAATTTAAACACCAGAAAAGTGTCAGGTTCGAGAAATAAAACACCGCAAGTTCTTTTAAAAATATAATATTTATTACATAATTTCTATCCCACTACAGGATCACTTGCGAAAGCCAGCAATCTTATAAACATTTAGCCCTGAATAGACGTGAAACGACTAATTCTTAGCTCCAACAGCTCCAACAGCTCCAAATGATCCAAAGGCTCCAAAGGCTTCAACAGCTCCAAATGCTCCAAATGCTCCAACAGCTCCAACAGCTCTAAATGCACCAACAGCTCCAAATGCTCCAAAGGCTCCAAATGCTCCATCAGCTCCAAATGCTCAAATGCTCCAACTGCTCCAAATGCTCCAAATGTTCCAACAGCTCCAACAGCTCCAAATGCACCAACAGCTCCAAATGCTCCAAATGCTCCAACTGATTTCAATTACTTTTTTTTTATCGAACTTTACATGTTTACATGCATGACTTTACTAGCATACATTTTGGATGTCAGTGGTGACTTTTTTACACCTTTAAGTGATAAGTTTTATTTAGAAATGAGCTTTCAAGAAATGATAAAGTCCATTTTGAAAAAAATATTAATTTTTCTTCAAGTTTAGACACATGCATTTAATTGAAACCATTATTTTATGTAGCCAGCTTTCCTCAGTTCTTTAAGTATGAAGGATATTTCTTTGATGTTCGAATAGTTTCCTGCACAAAGCGAACCATGTAGAAGTCTTAGCCTGTCAACCAATATGTTAGGATCTTCCTATGAGGTACAATCAATCTCTTCTGCTACGTTCATCTTCCTTGTATGTTTATAATAAATATTATTATACCTGGTGTCTTCTGTTTCAACACCATCTACAAAGTCACTTTCGTCATCGAGCCAGTGATCATCACATGCTTGATTAGGATAATTTATTTTATTACGTCGTTTCCATCGTTTTGATCTCAAGCCACCATCAATGTCTTCGCTCTTGACCGCTTTAGGTGCTTCAGCACAGTACTCAATCATGTCAGCGTCACAAGCTTGATCAGAATAATTCATTTTATTACGTCGTTTCCATCGTTTTGGTCACAAGCCACCATCAAAGGCTTCGCTCTTGCATGATTTAGGTGCTTCAGCACAGTACTCATACATGTCAGCATCACAAGTTTGATCAGGATAATTTATTTTATTACGACGTTTCCATCGGTTTGGTATCAGGTCGCCATCACAGTCTTCGATCTTGACCGCTTTAGGTGCTTCAGCACAGTACTCAATCATGTCAGCCTTAAATGTGTCAGCACAGTCATCGATCATGTCAGTCTCAGGTGTGTCACCACAATCTTCAATTATGTCAGCTTCGGTACAAAATGGCTAGAATATGCTGTGGTAGAAGTTCATCACTTATAATTTTTAATAATTCGCACTATAATTCAGAATTTGATAATTCTGATTTTATTAATATACTTTCAAACTATTCAGGCTTTAAAAGTATAATTAAAACTAAACTCTTGATGGGTAAGATTACCTAAATAAACTAAGCAACTGACCGATTAATTCGGCACCACCGAAAATATCATACCCCTATATATGCCAGCAATAGAAGAATCTCTCTTCCATTAATTTTCAAGTATAAACATAAAAAAAAAAACGGAATTTAGCTTGTAAGCAAATTCTTGGTATCCATGGTACCTTACAAGGCTGCTACCACGAAATATATGTTGTAAATTCACATAATCGAAAAAAATTGATAATTAAAATAAAATTATTACAATTATTATAACACAAACAGTATTCAAATAAACAGTATTTTATAATACCATAATTTCAAATAAATCCATTAAAATACACAGCATCGTTGTCTCTATGCTTTGCACTGCAAGTAGCTTGTTTATCCAAAGAGGTTTAAAAGTAGTTAAAATATTTTAGATTAATATTATTCACTATTCATACAGTCTTTAAAAATGCAGAAATAAATAGTAGTGTACAAATGTATGTCCGAGCCCAGGCTTCAGGCTGAGGATTGAGGATGGGGTGACTGACCGATTGCTCTGATGTCAGGGCGGTCATATTGGATGCCATTGACCTTGACCCTGACCCCGGCGGCCATATTGGATCCGCCATTTTGTTTTCTATAACATTACGCCATTTTAAATTCCACCATCTAACACCCCACTCCCTAATGTTGAAATTTTCGTTATGACAGCTATCTTTAAAATCAGGCAAGTTTTTAAAATAAAAACAAATATAATCAAATTTTAATATAATATTATTTAAAAAACGCACTTACATCATGGAGTCCTCGGATCGAACTTGGTTAGGACAAAAAAATTAAAATGGCAACAGATCCTTCCTCCAGGGAAGCCGTCGGAAGACTGACCCCCACCACTACTACCATTGTATATATGAACAACACCCCCTCCACCATCTACTACCACCGCCAGAAAATATTTTTTTCTTGGGGGTTTTGCCCTACAACCCTACCCCCACAACTACCAATAATGTTTCCTTGGAATTTTTCCCCCCTACACCACCTACCCCCTCCCGCAATTCTCTAAAAATTATTTGATTTTCCCTGCAAGAAATCGTCACCCCATCCCTTCCCCCTCTATCATTCCTACATTCCCACCCAATGTTTATGAACCCCTACCCCACTCACCCTCCTTTTGGGCTATAAATACCGACCCGATGACCCGGGAGCCCTCGGTTACCTGCAGTTCCTCACCCGGACCAGTCGTCTACCGAGGAGTAAATGTTTGCTTGTTGTACGAGTGGGGCGAAGATCATATCGGTGATCGTTGCATAAGGTAATGTTCGTATGCTAGCAGCTCTGGACAAGGAGACAGAGTTAGCGTACCTGCCGAAAGAATTTCTGCTTGTTTAAGCACCGCAAACAAATCAGATACGTCTACAAATCCCTGCCAGTATAACTACAGCAGAATGAGGACATTCAAGACTGCCTGCCATGTACGGAGTGTTTCAGTGCCTGACACACCACATATGAGGTCATGGTGCAGGAAGCACCGAGAAGCTAGAAGCTCCTGAGTACCGTACCACCTCCGTCACGAGAATCTAGGCGCCCGACCCCGTCAAGGCCAGAGTCGCAGCCTTGCAGAGTCAGCACTCCAGCCTCACAGCACCAGCCTTGCAGAGTCAGCACCCCGGCCACGCAGAGCCAGCACCGTAGCCTTGTCATTCAAGCCTAGATGTGTGTGTGTGTAAATGTGAGTACTAAGAATGACCTTGATTATGTGCAACGTCCAGTGTCTTAAGTCCCAAGAGGGTCTCGTAATGAAGCAACTTTCCGTGACATCCGTCATCGGTGGTGATGAAACCAAATCTTACGAATACATTTTTAAACCACCATTCGAGTGGTCTGATCTAGACAGACAATCACAAAGAGGTAATCGAAGACTGACATATATACCCATATGGTAAAGTATTTACACCTTTTTCACAATTATTTTATCATAATGCCAACTGAGTGCCAATTGGTTCATGCATTTTGTATATAATGTCTTTTGGTGCGATCTTATTGTTCGAACATTTGCGAGCTTCACTGTTTGGCTCTCCAGGACCTCTAGAAAATCTTCAAATGCTCTTTTATCCTTAACCACACATTTCTGAATTCCTAGTGCTCTCTTTGTAATATTATTATTGCATCTGTAGTGTATAATTTAGCTCTTAGGCCAACAAACTCCTTCATTGCCACCCTGTTGCACTCGTCCTTAAATTTACCCACAACCTTCTTGTTCGTGGGTGAGTAGCATGGGTGTTCAATGGGATAGCTGCTCGTGTCAAATATATCCATGAGCGCAGAGTCGTCGGACAGGTCCCCTGGTAGAAATCATGCATCTGTATTTCGTATATGAAGTTGTTCGTGTCCTCGTATGCCAGCGTTATGTTGTCTTTATATTTGGGCTTCATCACACTGTAGTGGAAATTGTACATTAATGTCTTCGATAAGTCCAGGACCGAAATCCTGCATATATAGGGTGATCAAGAATTATGTTCTCATGTTGAAGTTTCACTAGTGTTAGATTTTCGCTGAATGTGGTACGGTCCTGAAACACTGGCTTGACAATCACTTTTCTGAGTTTCTTTTTGTTGCACACGAGTTCCATATGTTGCTCTTAAACTTGTTTTCTGGAAGTTTTCCGAACGATGCATTGTTAGCATGCTTGAAGAATTCTTTCTTAAAGTTGTTTGTAGCTGCTTGTCTTTTAAATGTATTTTTCTCAATACATGGTTTCATCCAGGCACGTTGCTCAAATTCTAGGTTTCTATGAATTTTCTTTATTTTCAGACAGTGCTGGAGAACTTTCTTCAAGTTCCTGTAATGTACTATATAATTATTTTTCTCGAGCATCATAATCAATTTTGTCTGACGCGAGCCAGGTGGGCACTGGTTGACGAGCAGGAAAGGAAGGTCTTTATGTCCTTCGTGGAGGGCGGACATGTACTCTATATCAATTTCTAGGTTGTAGCCCATCCGCCCCTCGTCAGGAATCGACATCACATCAATGTCTGTGTTCACCCACTTGAATCTGTTGATCGGTAGAGGCAACAACATGGCCCATCCATACAAATTGTTGGCGTAAACATACATGATATGATTTAATGGCTGGCTGGGATCGTAGGTGCAGGGAATGCAGGTGTGGTTTGCCTTGCAGTGTCCCTTCATCACTTGAGCGACCCCGCCCTTGATCCCAGCTTCGATGAACAAATAAATATCATACTCTCTCATCAATTCCAGCCATATAAGTGTCTCTTTTAACATTGCATCGGACGTGAACCCTGGTGCGCTGACGTAGTGGCTGCAGTTAAGACCACATGTCGTTAGACACAGCTTGTGAAAGCTCTCAAAAACATCTGTGAGTAGCAGCACATCGGTCTTCAGGTACACATCACTGTAGTCGCCCAGGGTCACGCAGCCGAACTTGTCTCATATCGCCTGGGCATGCGTATAATCCTCTTCACTCATGTTGCTGTCATTCAATTTATTATAAAATTATTCTTTAGGTGGCAGTTGTGGCTCGTCCAGTTTCTCCCCGTGTTTATGCTCAAGTTAGATTATTCTGAACTCTGCTCCGCAAGAAAATAATATGAAGATAGGATAATTAACATTAAAAAAAGTAAGTAAGTAAAGTTATTGTGGAGACAAAAGTAATTTAGGAGACTAGCAATTCTTAAAAAAAAAAAAAAAAACACGATCGTGAACATATACCTATCATTATTTACACATGTCAGAACATCATGCAAAATAGTTTATTTTTAATCATACATAGTCACGAACATATTTACGTATTACAGTTTACATTAAAATTCATAAAAATGTTTTTTGAATTTTAAAGATATCAACTGTAAAATATTAACCTGACTAAATTTCATACACTGAAACTAATCTTTCAAAAATATATTTGCAGCTTTCAACTTAAAACTAATCATGCTACAAAGTTTACATTTAAAATAAATAATTATCTTCAGACGTTAATTACAAGATGACGACTATCTTAATTTTTGCACATCGAAACTAACGAGAAGAGAAATAAAGTACTGGAAAGGAACACGCGCGTGAGCCAGCATTGTTTCTCTCTCTCTCGCGACCTTGCCACACTGCGCCCAGCTGCGGGAGGCGTGGTGTCATGTACTAGCTGGCTCAGCGGTGGTTTTCACTACAGCTGTTATGCACTGGGCGAAGGATGCAGCGGGCCACAGGCAAGAGAGACTGGAACAAAATTTGAAGTTGAAATGTTTGGAAAAAAAATTCCAAAGTTTAAATGTTTGTAAAAATTTTAAAGTTAAAAAAAT
Organism: Bacillus rossius redtenbacheri; assembly: GCF_032445375.1. Lineage (NCBI taxonomy): Eukaryota > Metazoa > Arthropoda > Insecta > Phasmatodea > Bacillidae > Bacillus > Bacillus rossius. The sequence continues at coordinate 258,367,021 of NC_086330.1, read as the reverse complement.
GTTCGGAAACATCTCAAAGTTAAAATTTATGGAGACGTTTTACTTACCAAGCTGCTGGAGTCAAAGAGGCGGATGGCAAGGTAGTCCCTCGCAAAATCAACCAAATTCATCCAGATCCAGAAGCTGAAATGTCTCCCCCATGCTCGTGATCGCTAATTTATAGGCAAAATCACCCGTTTCCTTGATGGATTTAGTGGTTCCCGACCAATCAGAGTGAGTGGGAACCGCATAGTGGTGTTATGGCCTTTTGTCTATAAATTATTTAGTGAAATATAATAATATTATTATAATAAGATAATAATAATTTACCTTGGGAGTGGCTGGGATTAAAAAAAAGGAAACAGGCTTACAAAACTTTGTACCTCAGAGGCGACACTGAGGGCCAAACAAAGAAAAGATAATGGCTCCCTGTGAAGATTGTGGATCGGTAACTTTATATTAATAAATAATGAATGCAGTTTCGTCTCTAGGTTTATTTCGATTTCTTTTACTTTATATGTCTGAATTGTTACAAAAGGAAATAACATGAGTTATGTTTATGACATTTAAATTTATAATAGGACGGCTTGAAAATAATTACATAAATGCATCTGAGACATAATTGAAAATAGAATGTAATACAATATGTTAACATATAGTATTTGCACACTGGCGATCTTGTTTGTACCTACATAAGTAACTATAAAAATGTGGCGGTATTTAAATTTCGCATTTTCGCTTGACTTGCTAACATACTAATTATTGCGGAAATTTCCTGCTGTTGGTGTTATGGAACAAAAAGGGTTTTGAGTTGTCGTGGAGAATTTGGAAGTTGAAAGTCTGTAGCCGGTGGATTTGGAGTGGTTTTTTCTTATGATGCCAGGAAGACATTTGGCCGCAGTCTCGGCTCTGGTTCTTGGACCCTGAATGCGAACAAGCCAAATCCAAAGGAATAAGACCTAATCTGCAGATAGTCGTAAATAGGCACAAATGCCCGCAAAAAAGGGAATTATCAGGGAAGAGCAATGGGTATCGAGAACTCACCAAAACAGGGTGTTGATCCTGGAACCAGGAGGTGTCTCACCGAGGTGCCCATGAAACTCGACACGAAATTAGCGTGGTGGACGCGGCAGCACTCATAACTACAACAAATAACAAACTATAAACTATAACTCTGACTGACTGTTTACAAAATTGTAACAAAAAACGAGATTTGGGAAAACATCTCTTGACGAGGCGACTACTTCTTAGTTGAAGTAGTGAAGTTGAATCTAACTGAGGGCTGGCCGAGAACGATGCAGTCAGTTAAAAGTTGCGCTAAGAAGTCCTTGGTATGGCACCTGTGTTTCTTAATGAAATTTGGCACTTCACTTTGGAAGAAGGAGGGGATACTTCAGCTAAAGAGCCGAAAAGTTCCAAAGATGTCCGAGGGAGGGGTCGAAGTAGACAGGCTTCGAGGGCTCAACACTGCAGTTGGCGCCTGATCGCAGCGCTATATACTGTGGAGTGGCCGAAACAGAGGCGAAGTCAACTCGCACATTTCACACGAGACTACTTTAAAAGCAAGGGGCTTATGGAGGAAACTGGTGGAGCACTCTGGTGGCTCGGAAGAGAACGACAGGAGAAAGTTTGTTGCGTGGGTTGCTAGAGGTCAGGTGTATTGAGCAAAAACTCAAACACCCAGTGAAGTAGTAGACAAACTCTGCCACTTGAGGTCAGAGGTGGTACATTCGAACACCAGTGGCCAGTCCTGGAGACAGGCCACCGCTAGCCGGGGTTAAGCACCGGTCAATGCTCTGGGCGGTGATTAGTGGAAATTATGGTTGGTGGGGGGGGGGGGGGGGGTGGGTGCTTGCTAGTGAGAAATGTCTTACCCGGAGCACCTATACATGCTCGAAAGACCTGAAACATTAGAATGGGGCATGATTGTAAGTGCTCAACTCAGGTGAGCTCAGAGAAATGGGCTGCCCTGAGAAGCTGCAGGCACAAGCGGTCCTGGGAACGAAGGCAGGGGTGGATTTCAATCGCTGGTCGTGCACTGAGACAGTGAAAAGGTGAGGCAGGATGCTAACCTCGCAAGGGATCGGCAAAATCTCAGATACTCTGCTGATAACGATTCGAGGAACTAGCCGAAAAAAAATTAATTGGGAGGTTACAGTGAGCTGAACAAGTTTAAATTCAAGCTGTAAAATTACTGTTAAGATGATAATTAAAAAAATTCAAATTTAAAAATCGTGCCGAAAATCACTATTGGCAGCACAGCGGTCAGCAAAATTTTTTAATTAGTGGGAGGGATGATGGGAAAGTGGGAGGAGCCATGAAAAAAATTGGGTGGGCAGTAGGGGAAATCCGGAGGGGGACAGGTAATTCCACTAAGTGTCGACTGTATGGTGGGGATACTCACTAGCCAATCAGAATCATTCAGCTCCTGGCAGCTGGAAGAGTCACTATGATAATCACCTCGCTCCAATGAAAAAAATCATTAACTGACTGAAACATTATTAAAATAATGACACTTTATAGATTAGGTTTGTTTATCATAAAGTTATTTTTTCAACTCTATCAAATTTTTATAACTGACTGGTAAATATTATAGACATATTTTCCATCGCGAAAAATTGATTTAAGAAAATCTTTTTTATGATTCTTTTTTTCAACCTCAAATTTATATTTTTTAAATGGAAGGTGAAATAAAAAATAAATAAAAAGTTACACACTATATATATTTTTCTAAAAGACACATATGAGATGAAAAAAAAAATTACCTCATACACATACATTATTTCATAGGTTTTTCAAACATTCTTCTAGTAATGAACACACTGCGGTACGAATAACAGTATCTGAATCTGTTGCATTATCACTGTAGAACTGGAGCTGATCACTGCTGCGACGTCTCGGTCGTCGGCACTGAGTTGCTGGCTTGGGACGAATGCGACGTCGGGGACAGGTAGTTCGAGTCACAGGTTCAGACTCGTCAGGTGCACTGCGTCCAGAGTCTTCTTCGGTCTGCATTGTACATGCTTGCAGGGTCGGAAACTGCGCTGTGCATGCTTGTAGAGTTGTAACAAGAATTTGTTATTTGGTATACGACAGTACAGTCTGCGGTTTGAGGTTAAAAACCATGTAAGAATCCGGTCCAGTACAGTTTATTTGTAGTTTTGATGGTTCATAACTACATGGCGAATGTGGCATTAGGAAATGCAGGACTAGTCCATAACAGATTTTCATGTACGTTCGCAAATTAGATTTTTCATCATGGAAACTGTATTCTACACAGTTGTAGTCAGGTTTAGCACTCAGGTTCTCGGTTTCCTGGTTAAACGGTGACATTGTAACTGCGTGCGGACGTCAACTGATTTCTCTAGCCAACTGAGTCACTATTTATAAAAAAAATTATATGTGTGCCAATATTTCAAAAATAACAAAATCGGGTGTAGCAATATTAAAAAAAATATTCGTGCTACAGGTGCCATTTCTGCATTAGCTGCGAGTTTGTACAGGCACATACTCGTTCAAACTTGCCATAATGCTGCTCGCCAGACATTGTACTAAGCTTGCGCAGAGAAGAACAGCCGGAATGATGCGACTCGTCACAGCCGCTCTCGTCGGTTCGAGAAGTGCGCCACAAACTACTTAAGCAGTGACGCCGGCCTCCGCGACAGTTTTGGGCGACATGTCTCGCGACGGTGAGGACCGGTGAGTGCCTCGAGTACGGCGATAGTTTTTGGCGACAGAGTTCCGCGGGGTGTGCCACGTGAGTTCCGCGGTGAGATTAGCGAGGAGTGCGGCGAGATTTCCTCGAGGAGTGAGGCATGTCCCGCGACAGTTCCGACAGTTCCGACAGTTCCGACAGTTCCGAGAGCGAAGGGAAGTGCGACATCGGTGAAGAGGGTGAGAGACCACCCCCCACCCCCCACCCCCCTGAGAGTGGCTTGACGCTTAGTTCGACTGGATCGTAGGAGTGCTGCAACTGAGTGACGCAAGACTGAGTACTGAGTGTGTGGACAGACGTGAGTTAAGGAAAGAACCACTGTTGAGCCTAGCTCCAGTGAGAACTGCAGAAATTGACAGACATGGAGTGATTTGAGAATAAACATTTTTAAATGCAAGTAATTGGTGAGCAGGCATTTTTAAGTAAGATTATTTATTAGTAATGTAAATATTAGTAATCAACAAATCTGTAATAATACCTAACTGGGCTATTCCTTACGAACCCAATTTTACCTGCAAATTATAAATCGTTACAATATGTATATTGGAGTTTTTAAGTGATGAAAATTGTAAATAAATGTTCTAATATTGTAGCATTGATACGGTGAGCATCCCTAAATTCATACAAATCATTTTAATTAATTATTTTTTATTTAATTAGGGTTTTTTCAGGTACATACTTGAAGGTTTTAGTATTCCCTTCTTCAGCTATACTTACACCAAAGACATATTATTCGATTAATTTCACTTTTCCATATTTTATCAGGTGTCATAAATATCATAAATATTTCCTCCTAGCTGTATTACTCTTTGATGGGCCATATGAGTAGGAATAGAATTTTCCAGACAAGAATGAGCAGGAAGTTGATGGCAGACATTACATCGTGGAAGACGTTTCCAGTGGTTGGGGCGATCCAAATCCCTTTTGGATTCCGCTCTGGGGACTAAAATGTCACGAAAACCGCGAGAATACATATTTGCCTATAAATATCCCATAATTCAGGAAGTCAGAATTGTATTGCATCAGGCTGAATAGCTGACACGACCTTGTCTTCCTAAAGCAACGGTAGAACACGAATTGTAGTGCAGGAAGATATATTTTGAATTGTGCTACTACATATAGACAGACTTGGTGAGATAGTTCCATTATATACAATGTACAGCTACCTGGAGGATCTACAGTATCCAGCTCCTGTTCCAGAACCCCAGTTGTAGTGGTAGTTTACCATTCCTTCTAAAGCTTGTATCCTGGGTAAATTACCAGTAGTCCTAACGACATAGAATCCAAACTCTACCAAATCCCCAAGCTCCACAAATTTACCGTATAAGTGTGTAAAAATACATGAGAATATTGCATTCGTCATGGTAACAATAGAAATCATGTATTGACTGTCATAACTTTCCTACTGGGTTGCTCATTAGTGTGATTAGTATTTATTACAACAGTATCATTGATTTTGTAAATGTTTCACATGAAAGTGTTAATAGTAATAAATTTAGCATTCAAATAAATTTTGTGGATATTAATTGTATTCTACTGGCCAAAGTTAATAAATACTGTTGAATATTTGCACGAAAGAAAAGAACACTATCAATTACATAAACTCTTCATAGTAGAACAATTTAGAATCACCCCTTTCAAGGTTAAATATAGTGCCATCAAGTGAATGCGTTCTTTATGGTGCTGTACAATTACCTACACACCTTTGACACACTTATATGGATATCAATAAAATCATTTTTAACCATATTAAACATTACACCTATGCTTTATGATGGCAATGATATTACATTTAAAACTTTACTGTAGCTATATAAATAAAAATGTAAAGTTTTGTTCGCTCAAAATCTTATATCCCCGAAAGTTCTTCACATATTGCTTTGAAATTTTGACACAACGTTGCATTCGAATACTCGCGTATTTTATATACCTATGTCACGCATGTGATACGTAAAAAGATAGATAAAAATATAGATAGGTAAAACACAGATTTGTAATGTTTCCATTGCTTAAGTGTATCATATATAGATAAAATAGATATAGTTGTATATATATAGGGAGAGATTTTAGATAAAGACAATACATGAAGATATAGATATAGAGAGATAAAGAGAGATAGAGAGGTAGGTATATGTATATATTTAGATAGAGCTATAGAGAGATAGTGAGAGACATAGAGATATACATAGAAATATAGAGGGATGGAGAATTAGAGAGATAGAGAGATGCTTTGTATAAATGAACCTACTTCAAAAAAATTACAAAAGAAATCGAAGGAGTCATTGCAACTAATGCTAGGCATTAGCTATTATAGTAATATTTCTCTGTCCTGTGGTGGTCACATTGCCAGGAAAAAGCAATTTAATATTTCAAATATGTCAATGAATATTAACTTTTATTTTAGTTACAGCAATCACTACAACTACACAAATGTTAGACTGTGACTTTGATTGTTAACTATGCTACAAAGAAGCTGAACATTATTTAATTATCTAAAATAAATTATGTTATGGAAAAACGGAGTTATTTATTAACAAATTAACATGACCCGATTGCAACTTAGATGCCTACTGTTTATATTATGCCAATTATTAGTTTAGTAGTTAAGTAATTATTATTTTTTAGCTTTTGATCGTTTTTTGTTGTTTGTTTATAACTTATGACCATTTAAAGTTACGATTATTTCTAAATTGTGATTTTTCTAGCGACGGTTTTTCTCAATTGTGAGATAGTAAGTTAATGTGATTATAAACTGTATGTTCTTAGATTATGATCGTTTAACTCTTGACATTTGTGAGCTACCCTTGTTGGTTTTTTCCCCGATAGTTTTAATACATGACTGTTGGAAGTTCTGACTCGGAAGCTACGTGTGGATCCCAAACAGGGTCTTGTGACGTGACCGAGCCATGCTCTTGTCTGTATCTGCTGCACGCAGTATCGACCCGCGCAGGGTCGAGGAGGAATATCGACCCTCGCAGGCTTGTTGTGCTGTACGGGGTCGTCATGCCAACAGGACCACAGGGCGAGGCCATGGCAGCGGGCAGCAGTGTGATAGCGACGGCCGACCCAACATGGACCCGGCTCCAGAAGACTGCTCCTGGGTGCTGGACTCCATCGTCGGCTTCCTGCAGGGCCCCGTGTGGACTGCACCCGTGCTCACCTTCATCGAGCACAAGTCCTCCAGTGAGTCGCAATGCTTCAGATACGCTGAACAAATGTAGCATCAACACACTGGAACATTGAAACGTTCCTGCAACGTTGAAGCTATGTGTCTGAAAAATTTTCTGCTGCAAGGACTAGGCTCGCATTCACCATGACCTCGGTTCTCATCAGGACCATGAAACGTCTTCCAGATGTCATTATTGATATGTCAGTTTTTGGCAATATGTTTTTTAAAAGGCATTTATTAAATTATTTGAAACAAGTAATACTTCAAAATAAATAACAGCAGAGATAATTTTAAACTTCAGAATGTAAGTCTAGACTCAATTTGTGTAGTTCCTGTGATATGTGGATAACATGACATCGATATATTATTGTCCTCGAGATATTGCTCTCGACGTTACCACCAGCCATGTAGAACCATATTCCGGAATTATATCTAACCAACACAATTTCTAACGTGGATGTTGACATGCAGCACATTCTTAGTCCCAGATACACTCTGAACGTAATCATTAAGTGATCGAATAGTTTTCACAGGCCGTGACCAATAGGTACTTATCAGCTTCCTGAACTCTGTTGTCGCTGGTTACCGGCTCCAATGTCAAAGACGAATACAAACACATTATAATACTGAAACGCCAGGCTTTATGAAAATTAATTTTTACAATTTTTAAAGTACAATGTCATTTCAAATTAAAATATTTTATTGGGGTTAGAATTTAATCTAATTGAAAGGCCAAGGGTGTTCTAATTGCCTCACACTGGGATCAGAAATTAATGAAAACTGATTCTTTGCCGAGCCACACAGCCACATCGCCATAAAGAAGGACGGGCATAATGACATAGTGACAATGCCTCTCCTCCCCATGTATAAACACATGAAACAACTTATAAAACTTGAAATAATAATGTCCATCAACAAACTGAAGGGTGTAATTGTGAGGTCGCAAGTATGTACAGGCGAAACTGCAGTGGATGCACAACGGAGAGTTACTCCCAGATAGCAAAATAGGCTTGAATCAAGCTTCATTCAAGCTTGCCATGTTAAGTGTGTTATCTTGAATCAAGTTTGATTCAAACTAGTTTACACCCGACAAGCTTTCAGAAAGGCTGCCACGACAAACGTGAATCAAGCTTGCCATGACAAGTGTGTTAGCTTGAATCAAGCTTGATTCAAGGTAACTATTTACACCTGACATGCTTGCAGCAAGCCTGCCACGACAATCTTGCAAGCTTGCAGCATTGGTTCATGGTTCAAAGAAGGCTTGAATCAAGTTTAATGTGTCAAGCTTGGACGGAAAGCCTACTTCAAGTCATATGACAAGCTTGAGGCAAGCTTACATGCTATGTGGGCTATAAGTGCCACAGTCACAGTATGCTCACCGTATTTCATTTAATGTGTTTTGCAGGACAACATTTAGGAAAAACCTTAAAGAAAATAGCATGAAGCTGAAAATAGGTATAGACGAAATCTCTGATGTCCTGACCAACTTAACAAAAGTACAGAAATATTCTCTGTCTGCATCAAGCAGTTCCAGGCTGTGCAGTTGACAGCTGGATGTCTGAACAAGTGTCGGTTACTGTCTGCTAAAACTTGGCATACGTTTGAAATGCGAGAGGAATCTTCCATTTTAAAAGTCCATATGCATGTCAAAAAAATAATTTTACTTTAATTATTTGACTTACCGAACACGGAGTGGCCCACTCCTGCCTTAAGCTCTCTTTCAGTCTGAAGCCCAACGATGATGTAACTTGATTTTTATGTAGCTGGATTTTACGATACAGTGGATACTTTGACTTTGAGGCAAGCCAGGCCACGATTTCATGGTCCATGATCGGAATGGTACATCAATATTCTTACCATTTTCTACATTCTTCAGCATTGGCTGTGCTCACTTGGATGTGAGGCAGCATCCACTCGATAGACTGCATTCGCTCCATCTAGCTACATTGTTTCCATCTGTATTTGTATCCATCTGGCTACAATGTCTTCATCTGTATTAGACTCAAATGGCTCCATCTGCATTCTGCTCCATATGGCTACAATGGCTCCAACTCCATATGGCTACAATGGCTCCAACTCCATATGGCTACAATGGCTCCAACTCCATTTGGCTCCAACTGATTTCAATTATATTTTGCTCAAATTGGTCCCTATTGCGGGAATAGTTTTTTTATTACTATCCATTTTGGTAGTCATTGATAACGATTTTTACATCTTTAAGATAGAAGTTGCATTATGATAACTCAATCTTAGTTAGAAATTCGATTACAAAAAATATTTTTTAAATATCCGAATTATTTTTTTTTTCACTTTTATACACATACAGGTGAAACAAGTCATTACATTACTATATGTAGCACACACTTCTTAGTTCACTAAGTATAGGCCAAGTTTATTTGGTGATGAATAAATTGTGGCCAAATTGCGAAGCAAGTATAAGTCTTAACCTGTCGATCAATATGTTAATATCTTCTCATGACATGTAATCAATCTCTTCTGCTACTATTGTCTTTCTTACATGTTTGTTAATATTCTTAAAATATCTTACGTCTTCGGTTTTAATTGCAGCCTCATAGTCATTAAAATCGTTTTCATCCAAGGGATCATAATAAGCATTATCATAATTATTTATTTTAAAGCTTAATCAAGTATTGTATCCTGTCAGCTTCATATGCTTCTATATTGTTCTCAATTTCAAGAAAAAGACTAGAATTTAGTGTAAATGTTATTTAATTTCCCATGAAAATTCTACTTTCTTCGTTAGCTTTCAATTCCAAATCATTAACGAGAACTGGGATAGTGTTATTAGAATCAGCATTTTCACATTCTTCGAGTTTATAATAGCATAATATTTTGCCTTCTTTCCACTTCCTTGATGTTTGTAGACTCGTCCTCGGCATCATTAGTCAGCTTGATTGTACAGATCGTGCTATATTTATTCATTACATACCTGCGACCAAAATATATCTGGCACTGGCTGCAACTAAATGATTATCGGTAATTACCCAAAATACACTCTATCCTCTCATGATGATTGGGATTATTCCTCAAGTTAAACCCCTTGCTGCAATAAATACACCTAAGACTTTTCGATACCGTAGCCGGCAACGATTGGGGCCCCATATTAACTTCTGCGATTAATACCATTTTCATACTAAGAGTTTTAAATTTGAACCAATATTTAAATAGGATTTTAAATCGTCCATCAGTGAGAGTCACTTTTCCATTTAAAAATAATACATGTTCCAATTAGTTTCACTTCTTGCCGACAACTTTGCCTCATGTTGTGTTGAAGTAAATATTATTTATTTTTATGTGGTGTGCGGGATACTCTCTCACAGTCGCAACAGAAGGAGGGATTTACTAGAACTCAAGGTGAAAGAAGATCTTGCATGATAGTGTTTCTCAGATACTTTAAGACATAGTAATCGACCGAGTAATGAATCTTTTTTGTTTGAATTCCACTTAATTAAAAACATTACTAGTTTTAATTTGGTAAAGTTAAGGTAAAGGGTAATAGTCAAGGTCAAATGTCATGGTTTAAGTCATCCAAGATGGCGGACACCGGCTCCACCTCCTCAACCTCGAGCCTAGGCCAGTAAATTTATACACTACTTCGCTCATGTACCACTGAACTTGCCTTTAGCCTTTCTGCGTTACATATGCTTTACGTAGTACACCACATGTTCTAATCCCAACATTTCCTAATTTACAGTTTTTGAACCTGGAGCCACGGAGCATGAGCAGGAGTATAAGAAAGTATTTGAAGAATACAAGGACCTGGTAAGTATTAACTGTTTTAAAATGGGTAAGAATATATTAAAATATATTCTTATCCATTTTTAACCAAGTAAAAATTATACAATGAGCTTTTACTCAACATGATCAATAAGTAAAACGATTACAATTTAAACCTAGCGAATTTCAAGGTTTATAACACGCGCCGGAGTCAGAAAAAACAAGATTAGTGTAATTTTTTTCTTTTCCATTTCTTCATCCACGAAATAGGCCTGTGATAGAAACGGCGTCAGATTATTTCAGGGCTTCTTACAATATGACCATATGTTTCATTTTTTGATAGAAGATTGCTAACACTAAAGATTTTGCCCATTTTTGTACATTTAACTCATTTTATATCTTTGTGTGACATATTTTTTTTTTTAAGAATTACTGAAACACATGTGCTTAAAAGCATAAAAAATTGATATAAAAATAATTTTTCAGTTAATTATGACAAAAATTTAATTTTGATAAAATAATGTATTATTGCAATTGCTTGTTGTTAAGTGCTTATTAAAATTTCCTTGCACAGTTTAATTTTAGTAACATATGTATAATATTGTTTCATTTCAAAACCTCAATAGTTTAATTTTTTTAAGTTGTGCTACTACTGTTTGTTATTTGCAAGTTTATATTCTTTACTGTACTGCTAAAAAGTATTTTATAGAATTATTGTAATAAATTTATAATATTATTTACATTTTTTTCCTTACTGATGATTTAAATAAATTATGATCACTCTTTATGAAATAAACTTTTGCCCACATAGCCATTTTCATTCCAGGCACACTTACGACTTACTTTCAGAACATCTCATTTTCTGTACAGCAGGCCAGTATTCATTTAGATTAAGTTACATGTGCGTGGTATCTGGAATATATCAAACATAATTCCACGCTCTTTGTAAGGGTTTATCTGGCGCAGAACTCCAACCAATGGCGGTAAAAATGACCTGGAAAACCTTTCGAGTTCTCATATAAAACCAAGGTTAGGTATTCAGAGTATTCATGCATCATAAAGTTGCTTGGCCTCTGGTTCGCAGCCGCATTGAAGGTGAAGATTTCACTGACAAAGTTACCTACTACCCTGATAATGATGACAGCAAGGTCAACCGAAACGTTCGGGAAATATTCGCCTTCAACGTGGCTATAACCCAGAAGCCAAGCAACTCCATAAAATGGTGGGAAAGTCTGCGATCTCTATTAAATTCAGATATCATGTTAAAGCTTTCTCAGAAGAAAATAAAGTATGCTCGTCAAACTTCATATAGGATTAAAACATCTCTAAAAGTAGATATTGAAAACGTTTTCGAAGAATTTTGTAAAAACATTTAAGCGTTTACTACGAAATATGAAACGTCATACCCCTCCTGCAGTCATTTTTAATGGAAATACACTCTCAGCACCTCTTCTTACTCACAGACTACAACTTCTTTCTCCAAGAGCTATAGGTCCGTACCCGCTCACCACAGAGGTGAAATTACGCTCAATTGCAACGCGCTGGTGAACCTTATAGCATAAATATTTCAAACATTTGCTATTAATTAAATGTATGTTTTGCGAAACAAAATATTAACACCATATTTGTAACTAAAATAATTGCATAACAACTACAGTCATATCAGAACTGTTCAGAGAAACAAAGAAAAATAATAAGCGCCCATAAATATTTTCAGTTATAAACAAATAATAATAAAAAGACAATTATTAGTAGACTTAAAACCTCCGAAGATCGGTCTAGATGCATAGTCACATTCTGACCACAATGTCACGGGAACTACCGCCGACTCGTAATAACTGCGGCGTGACATCTCGGCAGGTCGACTCTATGCTGACCAGCTACATGGAGGACATTGGCATCACCCCCGAGCAGTTCCAAGAAGCGTGTGACGAGAGTAAAACAGGCATCCTCCAAGTACGCTTCCAGCAGGTAATTATACTCACGCTATTGTCAGTCCCACAGACGAATACATTTAGTTACCTGACAGCCGTGAACGAAGGTTGGTTTATGTTAGTTGTTTCTTAAAATAACTTTGTGTCTAAAAATAGATATTTAAAAGGGAGCCTCAAAAGATTTTTTTAACTGTTGCCACGATTCTTAAATGCATCCTGTGGATTTTCGGGGTCTTTAAGTACAAATGTGACCATAGTCGATTTTTCAATCAATTGACTGGTGTAGTAGTATATAAAAGAATGTACTGTGCCTGGTTCTGGTGCGTGGTGCGTGGTGCGTATTGCCGACCACCCTCTGACGTCACGGCGGCCATCTTGGGCGACCTTGAAATTTACATTGACCTTTGACCTTGGACTTTGATGTTGACCTTTTACCTTGATACTATACTTTAATCTTGACATTAGACCTTGACCTTGAAATTTGACCTTAACATTTGAACTTTACCTTGACCTTTGACCTAGACATTGTCCATGCATTTCGCCATCTCGACATCGAGTGACTCAATTCCTGAATGTTGCAATTTTCGTTACGATCGCCATCTCAAATTCTAATACCACGTACGTCATCTTGTTTTCGTCTGCTGGAGGCCACCATCTTGATGATGTCGCGGTCGCCATTTTTTTTCTGTTTTGCTGGAAGCCACCATCATATAATTCGTCATCTTTGTTTCTGCTGTTTGTTCATAAGGAGCGCCAGCATCACTCTGTCTCATGCACATGTTCCATTACCTGCCAATGATGTTGCGGTCCTTATCGGCAAAATAAATTAAATTTCTTTGCAAAATTCTTTAGAAGCGCAGTGATTAGAATCATGATACCTCGAAACACTTTGGTTTGGAAAACATACGCCTCTAACCACACGACCATCAAGATACTTACCAGACCAAGAATTAAATAATATATATAAAAAATAAAACACATACATAACCGAACTTGTACTTTTTTTTTAAATTTGAAGAAATAATAACATCACATGCTACCAGGAGCGTTAGTTAACATACATTACCTGCTAGAGAGCGCTCCCGCCATCTTGTTTTCAGTAATCTATAACAGGATCACTAGTGTACACGACGTCTGCCAGAGTGCGCTGCTGCCATATAAGTATCACGGTGTCCGACATCTTTACATTCCGGTGCCATCTTGAAAATCTGTAATTATTAAGCTAGAAAATCGGAAAAATTTCAAAATACATAAAAAAGGCCTATAAATATACTGATTGATTCAATAGATATCTGTCCTTAATTCGATCCCTGGTCGATGCAAATAATGTAATTTTAGGTAAAAAAAAATATTTATTCAATAAAATACAACGAAAAATCATTAAAGAATTTTAAGTTCCTACTCTACCAGCCTCCAAAAAGCCAATATAGCCACCATATTAATAATTTGTACTTAGTGATGTGCCTACCATAGAAGTCTAATATTTCGATGCATGTTCTTGTACAATGCTATACATTTAGGCCTAGCGTCTCCGAACCAAGAGGCATTTTTAGATTATACGCGACGAACATTTTAAACAGTTTATGTTAAATTTCAGGCAATAAGACCAGGCATCTCCAAACCACGAGGTCAATTTAGATCTGACTGCAGTCTTGACTACATAACATAACGAAACGGCACTCATTCAAAAAAAGAAAAGAACCCGCAATGCATCAATGAACAAGCAATGAACACACTTGACACGCAATACATGCAATTAACACGCAATGAGCACGCAAGGAACATTCAGTGAACACACAATGAACACACAGGACATGCAATGGTAACACAATACATAGAAAGGACATGCAATGGTCACACAATACACACACAGGACATGAAGTGGCAAAACAGTAGGTACATACAACGAACACGCAGTCGCGAGAACTCCGTCTTAGTTAGAAATCAGAAATTGAGGAATAAAACAATCATTTCTGAAAACCAAAATATATATTTTTTTAATTTGATACAAATGTAGGTAAAACAAGTAATTATTGTATGTAGTCAGCTTTCCTCAGTTCTTTGAGTGAGATAGCTACTTCGTTGAGGTGCGAATAGTTTCCTGCCATAAGCGTAGCCATCAGTAGTCTCAGATGATCGACCAACATGTTAGGATCTTCCCCTTGAATTGCAATCAATATCTCCTGCTGCGGTCACCTTCCTGGAATGTTTTTTTAATAATATTTTTAATCACTATCCCATCCATTGGTTAAATTAAATTTGATCAGAATAATTTATTTTATCATGTCGTTTTCATTATTTTGTCTCTGGGTTCATTACAGTCTTCGATCTTGACAGCTTTAGGTGCTTCATCACAGTGCTTGGTCTTGTCACCAGCCTCAAAGTCACTCTCGCCATCATCGTGAGAGTCAGCGCCTGCACCAGGATCATTGTAAGAACTCGAATTCGATCACGTCGAAGTTTCTTCATCGGCTACAAGCTTCTTCATATGCTACAAGCTTCTTGGATGAATCTAATTGAGATGGGTTTGAATGTATTATCATTTTTCATGCTATGATACTTCCATTATCTTCAGTCTTCCTTAAACCATCAGCATACTTTAATGTAAGTTCCTTGTCGAGATCAGGAGTGCTATGAACATAATCATGTTCATGATAGGGAAAACTATTGTCGTCATGCAGTACACTCTTCCTTAGTGTGGTGACTTTATCGATGTACTATATCTCGTAAATGTGTTTGGCTTTAAAAGATCAGCCATTTCTTTTTAATTTATCAATTCGTGTAAACAACCTGCCACACCGATCACAGCTTAACATTTTATGTAGCTGGTTTTTAACACAGTCATTCTTTTCGTGACATCTAACATTCATTCTCAGGTCAAATTACTTGCTGCAGTATCTACAGCTGTGAACTTCTGTGCAGCCGCATGCAACGAACCAGGATTCGTGTTAGCTTCTGCGACTAATGGTAGTTGCAAACTGAGATTTTCATTAGAAACGGACAATTAAACACGAATTTGAGTACTCCAACAGCGAAAGTTAATTTTCAATTATGGCCAAGTAGTTCTGCTATTTAACAACAGATGTCGTCACATGTTGCGTGGAGGTAGATATTATTTATTTTTCATGTGGGATGCGGGATTATCACTCACGATCGCAAGTGAAGGAGGGCTTCGCTAGACACCAAGGAGAAGGAAGTTTGACTTGCATGATAGTCATTCGTAGCCATCCCAAGTTATATAATTTGACTGAGTAATAATTTTTGTTTTTGAATCCCACCTGTAAAAATTAATTATTGTAGGTGCTGATTTAGTAATAGAAATTGACTAATTAAATGTAACTCTGAAAAATTGCATGTCTCATTAAGCAAAAAATAATTTCATACATATATTGAGTTCTCTGTAATAACCAGAAGCACCTGGACAACCTCAGCAGAAGTCTCACCAGGAATAACCAGGAACACACGGTGAAAATCAAGGGAAGTATCGCCACGAATGGCCAAAATAACTTGGAGATAACTAACAAAATATTGGAAGAAATAATCAGGAGCACGTGGAGAAAACTAACAAAATATTGAGATGAATAATCAAGAGTAAATAGGATAAAAATATCAAAACATTGGCAGGAATAATCAGCAGCACACGGAGAAAACTAAAGCACGTTTTCCTAATTCATGATCAGTGAATTAAAAAAAATTAAAAAATTAAATAAACAGCTTCTGTCACCTTGTGTATTTTTCCTTTGTTCAGAAAGGATATAGTTCTACAAAAAGCGTGAAACTTTTAACTTTTTCTGGGTTAGTTCTTACTCCATCTAAACTAAGTAACTAGTTCTGCTTTTCATCAAGATAAATGTCCACGTAAGTTAATAGTTTTTCTCTCCTGCTAAAAATCAATTACAAATTATAGAGTGGTATTTATTACAAGATGTATGACTAACCAACAATAAATCGATTTAATTAAGGTTTAAACTAAAAAAACTCTAGTAAAATCCTATACTCTATGAACGAAACTTAAGTAAATTAAATGGACACTCCTTAAAAAAGTGGACATAAAAGTGATATGACATGTACCTATAACCTCGACAATTTTATTAACATCATCCAAGGTGACAATATTTTTTGACAGTTATAATGGAAAATAATTAGTATACTCGTACTTTAATTTAAACTTGTACTTGAACTGGTACTTGAACTAGAACTTGTATGTTTACGTGTACGTGAACTCGCACCAACCGCGTGCGCGCCGCAGGCACTGTTCGAGCAGGTGTGGGCGGCCAACGACTACGAGGTGTTCCGGCGCATGATGGCGCAGAAGAACCTGGAGCTGCAGCTGCAGGCCCTCGAGCTGATCCAGCAGCGCTGCGGCGTGGTGCCCCAGTCGCTGCTGCCGCCCGACGGCGAGCCCCTGCAGTCCGAGCAGGAGCTGCAGCTCATGGAGCACGTCATCAGGTGGCCGCCCACTGGCTCGGCGAGCCACATTACTTAGATCTGTCGTTACTTGGAAACATCACAACTCATAAACACACAACGCCGAAACACACAACTTAGATACATCATAACTTTGAAGCCATAACTTAGAACGAGAACAACTTAAACACACTTCATAACTTAGAAAGTCATAACTTATAATTATCACAACTTAATAACCTCGACTTCGAACTGTCTCAACTTAGAAACCCACAATATTATAAACGCCATAACTTATCTATTCATAACTTAGTACTATCATTACTTAGAAGCAAATAACTTAGAAACACAGAACACCGAACCACACAACTTAGAAATGTCATAACTTAGAAAGCCATAACTTAGAACTGCAATAACTTAAAAAATTTTTTGTATATGTTTCTGAGTTGTATGTATCAAAGTTTTGACAGAAACCCACTGAGCACCCCTCGTTTAGACCGAGAAGATAACCATGCATGTCAGAATATCGGAGCATGTCTCAAGACTAATACGAACAAAATTAAGTACTACGTCATTATATCTTATGCATTTTTCTACACTGACTGGTTTTAAAACTAATATATATTTTTCAATTCAGTTAAGGACGATGCTACTGTTAACATACGAGTAGAAATTTTTTTTTGTAAAGTTAAACTTAAAATAGTTGGATAGATCCCAGAGTAAATTGAAGATGGAAAACAAAGAAACAATTAATCTAAATTGAATAACTTATCAGAAATATATATGTACATACAAATTGAAAATTTCTTATCTCCAATACCCAGATAAAGTTTAAATTTTTTATAATACATAAAAAATATTCAAAGCTATTTATATCCTATATAATTAATTGACTTTGATATTACTATAAGCTAAATGGCTGTTATAAATTTATACATGGAAATATTTTTGATAACATTATTACCTCCAGCACTATTCTCTTACGGTAATATGAAACACTAATAACAAGAAAACAGGTTATCGAGAAGGCTATTTATTACACATTCACGTCTTTTAACTTTAAATGAAATTTTAATATCTGAAAATCTTGTGGGCACTTTTTTTGCATAAAATGATCTCTGGTTAAACTGTAACGAACCATATATGATATTTTACAAATATTATAGTTATACATTCCATTATATACAAATCAATATTATATAATGATATAACTTTTCTGCGAGATGAAGACGCTGGAGGATATCCTCAAATCGTTAGTCCTCGTTCACAGTTCGATGCAAGGAACAACCATGTAACCAGTGTTGAACTATATTCTAGTCAATCACGCATCAGGAGCCAACTCTCAGTAAATTCATTGCACTAGTTCATAGAAAAATAACAATTTATTTGTTTGTTCTAGGCAATAAACATTAAAACATTTCTTGATGCCAATGAATTAGAGTCTGTGAATTTATGTAGCCACTCAAATATAGTTTCTCATTTCTTCTTAAAATGGTGCACACTTGATCAACAGTTGAAAAATTCAACATTTTCTTCTTGATAAATAATAGGTCTCAAATAGTACGTAATTATTCATGTACGAAATATAACTGACAGATATCAAGGAATTGCATTAAAAATAGATGATATCTGAAACATTTATCTTGCATAAAGTATTTCAAAATTTTGCTATAAAGAAAAATAGCAAGTGTTCATAAGTATTCTCAGATATCAAACCATTAATAATAAAATAATGACAATTCTTAGATGCAGAACATCCGAAGACCAATGACGAGATATACAGAGCACATAATCATATACAAAAACCCGGTCAAAGACCAACGACGAGGTAGACCAAGCACATTATCGAGGAGGCTGTCCTTGCCTAAACCAACGACATAATGGGCCAAGCACTTAATCATGTAAATAATCCCTGCCATATACCAATAACGAATTGAACCAAGTTCATCATCAGGTAGACTTTCCTTGCCTTGGAATGTCGTGCCACTGCCTGCAAGGTTACAGCTGTGAGAATGATTGGAAAGGAAGGGTGAAAAGGTTGCCTGGTAGTTTAGAAGGAAAAGTAATGCCATGCACCAGCTCACCGCGAGCATGAGAGAAAGGATGGTCAAGGGATGGGACGATCTATGTGGCTAAGGGCTCTCGAATGTGGCTGACTAACTTAAACAGGCTCGAGCCCAGTTTCAGGTTCCTGGGAAATCTTAATGTCTATAAAACTGAATTAACCTGACTGTAGGCAGCCAGGCATGCCTTTAAGTAAACACGACATTAAAGATTGCAGGCTAGTTTTACATTGTCCAATAACCAGATTACCTACCCCCTTCCTTTTTCCTTAATAAGTTATTGTATGGTCTTAATGACATTTAATGAATCCTGGGCTTGCTGGGACCTCTAGCTTCAGAAATTTCTTAGCCAGGATTTTAATTTTAAATAAAAGAGAGGGATAACTTATTGGGTATTGTCTGCTGAAAATTTAAAGTACTAATCCATTTTTGTTTAACAATTTATTTTATAGATACACAACCTCAAAAAGCTTTATTTTTTGCACACTAAAAAAAAAACACGCACTGCAATAACAAAAGGATTTTAAGTGCGACCTCAAAGCCCAAGTGCCTTTATTCCACAGAGTCTTTGAAAGGGCGAGAGAAGTGTCTCGATATCGCACAACTCTGTCAAAGACCCTGATCTATGATCCTTTAATGCAGGGAGGTCGGGCAGTGGTAAGAGGCCGTTCATTAATTACGTAAGGACGATTTTGGCAATTTTTTACTCACTCCCTCCATATAAGGACACATGATATTTTAGCTAGTTTCCCTTAAAAGCGTTAAGTAATTAAAAAAGCCATTAGAAAATCATTAGTTACACGAAAAAAGTTATTATTTGACATAAATCAAAGTTTTTTATTTTTAAAAATATTCATTAAGTCTTTCGAAAATGCCTATTATAATTAACAATAAGATTTGAAACAATCTCAAATTTGCGTCTCCATTTTTTTCCGTCCAGGGAAATTTCCTTTGTTGTAAAATATATCGTAAGAATGGTTTTAACCCCCATCATTTTACCAAGGTAAGGTCATGGTGATATATTTAACTCCCTTCCCTCTCGGGACTCTTGCGTAATTAATGAACGATCCTTAAGACACTTTACTCGCATTCCTGAGGACAGAGGTGTACCCAGTGGAAAAAAAGGAAAAAGGGTTAGGGTTTTGGGGGGGGGGGGGGGTATATTTCTCCCTCCCGAAATGAAATTCTGTGTACGCTCCTGCTAGAGAATATGATCCAGCGTTCGTAGTTTTTGTTTCCCATGGCAAGCGATGGAACAGTGTCTTACTACAGGATGCCCATGCAAGAATGTTTGAGTTTCAATTGTATATTATAACAGTTAAATTTAGACTACCTATTTAAACAAATCATTCATCAAATCGAAGGTAAACTAACCTTGTTTTTCTCATAAATGTTCAATATGTGCACCTTTAGTTATCCGGCACACATCAAACATAATGTCCAATTATTCCCACACTTTGGTTAACAAGTCCGGAGTAATGAAAGCAATAGGCTCATCAGTTCTGTGTCTCAAGCCTAGCAAATCATTAGGTAGCGGCGGAATGTAGACACGATCTTTTAAAAAGCTCGAAAGGAAAAAAAAATATTACATGGCTTTATGTCAGATGAACGTGGAGGCCAGCGTAACGAGCACTGTCGTCTCGACCATTATAACCAATCCTACGGTCAGGGACTTTGACATTCAACCACTCTCGTACAAAGAGATTCCAATGGGGAGATGCTCCATCCTGTTACCAAATAAAGTTTACAGGTTAACCCTCTACTAATCGCCATTTTACGTAGGTGGTGCTGCAAGCGAGAAAACAACAAAGTAGTATTCTCGCATGTTCTTATCTAAAACTGTTTTGTTTGCTCTTTAATTGTGAACTTGAGACCAACTCTCTACAATGCTTAGGACAGACAGTTAATACTGTTAAAACGTATAACTGGGACATTATTTTATGGACATGCTGTGTTTGTTTCTCTGATACCCCTGGCACGTGCTCCCAGGAGGTCCATAGAGGACTACGAGGCGAGCAGGGCGCAGCTGGACTCCAGCACGCTGCAGCTGGAGCAGTCCCTCGCCGCGGCTACCGGAGAGCACCAGCGCCTGGAGGCAGAGTGCAGGAGGGAGCGCGCGCTGCTGCACTCCGCCCTGCAGCACTCTCTCGGTAAGCTTCTGCCAGGGTCTGTCCCCACCCCTACCGTCCACGATTAAAAACAAACAAGCTATGATAGAATAATACAATTACTGCAACCTAGCTACATAAGTTTACAAAGAGATATTATTTTGGAAGGACTTTTTTATATCCTTAGTGGGCTAGGATAACGTATATCCTCACAATTATAGCCCGAAATTCCTCTCACAAAAAAACGGCGGGATTTAGTTTCTAATTAGTCTATATTTAATTCTAGTTTTAATGCGTGATTTTGTAAGCATTTGTTTATTACAAACTTGACATGAGTGTTTCATGTATTTAGTAACATTAATATATATGTATTTATGACTTGTTTTAAAGTATTCGTCAAATAATTAACTTAAAAAGAAAGTATTAACACAATTAAGTCCAATCTTCAGTTTTCCTTTCTCAAGCCAAATCATTGCTTAAATATCTGTGTGTAAACGTTGGGTTTCTAAAAGCCCATATTTACCCAGGATTTTAGTGTAGCAATAAATTTTATTTTAAAATTCAATTATAAAGAAAACTTACCCATAACAAATGACATAATGTTTAAACCGGACTCCCTCCTCCACAAAACCCTGGCTACGATCCTGGTGCATTATCCTCGCCAGAGATGAGGGAAGTACATCCACTAAGCAATAGGTCTGTCTTTTTACCATGGGAACGAACCCAAGAGGCGGTTGAGGTAAGCATTAAAGTGTAAGTACTGCTGTGGTAGCGATTTACCACACAGCACACACAGGGCCGGTGCAAGGTAAATTGGCGCCCTAGGCGAAAAACCTTAATGCCCGCCCCGCCCCCACCCCCCTCGCCGGACACCACAAAAAAAATTTTCCTTGCCTCAAAATACATCACGTAAGCCTAAGATTTTGTCAACAATCAAATGTAAGCAGGCTTGTGTTCTTTTTACTTTTTTACTTATTACAAATCATAAACAGGTCACCGTGGACTTTAAATAATTAATTATATCAATATAAACTTTCCAAACTGTTACAAAAACCCATTTTCATCTAGTTTCAATAATCGTTAAACATATTATATCAGCTGTTTTGTGTCGTGCTGCGCCGCCCCCAGCTACTTGGCGCCCTAGGCGGTTGCCTAGTTCGCCTATATGGACGCGCCGGCCCTGAGCACACATGATTCACATGTATTTTTTAATCAAGTTAATGATGCTTTTCTCATATTGTGTGCCGCATAGTTGTTGATATCTTTATAAACATTCTCAAATACAAAAGAAAAAGTGTTTTGGGATGGACATCTCTCTCAGGACCTACCGGCCCCTCCCTCGGTTTACAATTCCGTTAGGGCATACCCGAAGAGTAGATGGATGGATCTTTTACATGTTCAAATTTGGAGAAGCAAATCTCGGGCATGGGTACCGAGAACCTGGAAACAGATACGCCATTTCCAATCGCGGCATGGTTATGACAACTGATAAGCGACGTCGATAGATTGAGGAGACTCATCCCAACTTCGGCGCCACCGAAACCAGCTGCCATCTCACCATATACACCAGGTTACCGACGGTACTTGTCCTTACCGGGGTTCCAGGTAGTACCATCACGGGCCCTCACCTATCACCCAGTTGTTTGTGATCCAGCCGAGGGCATCTATCTCTACTAGCTGTGCAGGCTAATACCCGAGCATTAAGTAGCTCATCACTTTCACTCGTCAATGGAGCGGGGACTCCTCTGAGTGTGCTCCAAGCTTAAGAACTACCACTCCCACCACGAGTCCATCTCCAATTCTGATCCAGGGCCATTAGAGGAAACATCAGCAAAGAACTTTCACAGTAAGGGATCAGTCCCGTGGCACTCTTAATATTCAGGTAGAGTGCTGTCCCGGGCAGATTACCGGCGCGAGACCACCCTGACAGGATCAAGGAAGTCCTCGGATTGTATACCTTAGATTGTCCCCCACCCGAAGATTACAGACTGGCCAGGGTCCGGGTTGGCCTATGACCATGGATGTCCTCGATTACAAACCTCAGATTATACCCCACCCGAAGTTTACAGCCTTCCCAGGGCCTGGGTTGGCCAGGCCAGGGCGACCCCACCCACAGCAACAGTCCTTCGCTATTCCATACGCATCGCGGGCTCTTCACTGTGAGCCCGATGCCTTGAGACACCACCTAGGGTTTGGGGGTCCAAAACCCCCCGATAGGTTTTAGAATTGTCCATGGGCATAGCCGCCCGTCCATTTCCAAAAAAACCTACCAGAATGCTCGTTCCGACACACCGAGGGAGTCAGATGAGTGAGCACCCCCGGAATTGGCCATATCAGTTATGTCAAAACTGGTGCCACAAGAAGGCTATGGGTTGCCATAAGCGGGGAGGCTATATTTTTGCATCACACGCCAGTTATGGAGTCCTGGCGAGAGCATCACTCGGTTACTAGAACCGCCTACAGCTCCGACACATCACTGGTCAGCAATCATTCCCCATAGGAACCCAGGTTCCTTAGCCAGTTTTTTTGGGATGGGCAATTGATTTACAACCCAAAGGTCGGCATCATCCACCACTCCTCCCAAATATGCGCCCTTTAGGGTAAATTGGGAGTCAGCTTACATATCAGTTTAAAACTTCCAGAGCAAGTAAATTAAGACAGAACTGTAAATGGATTCCTCCCCCTTTTGATCGGGAAGGTGTTAGAGATTCAGCTATGACCAGAGGCTAGGGCTACCCATTCCAGCATAGTCACCACCTTAGCCCCTGCCTCACTCAGCTAATCAGACAGTTGGCTGTGTCCTTATCCCTTAGACCTTATCAGCACTGCTGGCACTTTCCCCGATCTCCCACATCACACTGAGACCCCTCAAAACACCCAGTGAACACGTGGTCCGGTTGAAGCCTATCCAACCTCTGCTAGCTGTCCAGGCTAGTACCGGAGCTGTGTCGTCGCTCACCATGTCGACTCCGCATAGGGCTAGAGAACCCTTGGAGTCTGCTCCAAGCGATTGGAGCACCACCACCAAGTACGAGTCCTACCCAATAAGAATCCGGGGCCTAGAGGAAACCTCAACGGGGAATATTTCCCTCTCTTATGGCTTCTTCCCGTACTACTACCAACTTGGTGTCTATATAGCATAAGACCATTCGCCAAAAAAAGTAGCAGCTAACCGACCGCCACTCTTCAGAGTCACTCCACTGGATGACCTCATCCCCTCATAATGTGAAGGCAAGCTCAGTATGCTAAATTGCTCAAATGTTTAATTCATTAATCTCCGCAGATGAAAGGAGAGCACCTGACTTGATTCTCTGGACAACAGTCACAATAGCTAGACCGACATTAGCAACACTAATGCAGAAATTACTTTGTGCAACTTCTTGTTACACGATCGCACATGACTGGGCGTGGAAGTAACTGGCGTAGCTAGGGAAGAGGCGGCGAGTGATAGTACCCATCTTGGCAAAGCAAGGGGCGGCGCGAGCCAGTAACTAGTGTGGCGAGGCAAGTGGCGGAGAGTGCCAGTAATTAGCATAACGAGGCAAAGGGCGGCAGGTGCCAGTAACTAGCGTGGCAAAGCAAGAAGCGGAGAGTGGAAGTAACTAGCGTGGCCCGGCAAAGGGCAGTGAGTCCAGTAACTAGTGTGGCTGGGCAAGGAACAGCATGTGCCATTAACTGGCCTGGCGACGCAAGTAGCGGTGAGTGTCAGTAACTAGTGTAGCCGATGCAATAGGCGGCGAGTGTCATTAACTAGCATGGTGAGGCAAGTGTTGGAGAGTCCCATTAACTAGTGTTGCGAGCAGGGGCGGCGAGTGCTAGTAATTATTTTGGCGAGGCAATTTGATCAAATGACAGAAACTATCGTGGCGAGGAATGAGGTGGCGAGTGCCACATTACTAGTATGGCTTGGTAGTGGCTAAGAGTTCGAGTAACTAGAAAGGCATGGCAAAGGGCGGCGATTGCTAGTAAAGGCGTGGCGAATCTCTGGGTGGCGAGTGCCAGTAACTTGCGTGGCGTGGCAAGTAGCGGAGAGTGCCAGTAACTAGCGTAACGAGGCAAAGGGCGGCAGGTGTCAGTAACTATCGTGGCGAGGCCAGGGGTAGCGAGTGCCTGGCTAGGGGCGGAGAGTGCTAGTAAATAGAATGGTAAAGCAAGGGGCGGTGAGAGATAGTAGCTATTGTGACTCGGCAAGGGGCGGTGATTGCTAGTAATTAGCGTGTCGAAGTAACGTGCGGCGAGTGCCAGTTACTAGCATTGGTTGGCAAGGGGCAGCGAGTGCCAATAACTAAAGCCGCGAAGCTATGTGTGGCGAGTGCCAGTAATATACGTGGCGAGGCAAGGGGCTTCGAGTGCCATTATCAAGCGTAGCTAAGGAAATGGTGGCGAGTGCCAGTAGGGGAGACTGGGGCTAGTTGTTACAATTTTAGAATATTTATTAATTGATCAGTAATAAATACTGATATAACTATGATATTTAGTGTACATATTAACTTTACGTCTCTTCTTTAAACTTGATAATATAAATTTGTATACAAAATGTTTTTGAGTGGAAAAAAGTCAGTTTTTTTTCCTTTTATGCAATTTTTAACAACATGCCCCAGAGCGAGGTTAGTTGTTACACAGAAGGGGCACATTCTTACACCAACAAAAAAAATGCTGAAAGTGCAAAATGGCATGTTACTTTCTTAAGAAGTTAACATTAAAAGTATTCACTAATGCATTGAATGTAGTACTTTAAAAAAAACGATAATATGATTGCCTGTTCTTCAATTATTTCTTCGTACATAAGATATGGAAAATTTAAAATAGCGAAAAACCGCCAACTTTGATAATGATAGGCCTACCGTTAAAATATTTTCAATGAGTTATAACAAACCACTTTTTAATTGAAGCTAAATAATTGTTACCTTCTAATTTGAATCACTGAAATCAATGTCTTCATCAGCTTCGCAGTTGCTGCACTTGTAGAAGGCGTTCTGTTTAGCACAATTAAAGTGTGCCCACAAAAGACACTTTTTACACTGGACCCAGTCCTCTCCTGACTTCCGCTCTGACCAAGGTCCTTGGCATTCTATGCAAAAATAGTCATCATCTTTTTCTGACGATGTGGATCTTCTAGGTCTCTTTTTCAGTTATTTTAAGTTTTCTATTCGTCTTCCTAATATTTCTGCGTAGAAAATCGGACTTCCGAGATTCCTTGAGGGCTGTCTTCTTGTTTACAGTCTCCAGTTTTCTTCTTTTTCTATCTTCTCTTTCAAATTCCTCGTTATGAAGAGCTTCTTTGACTGGAGTTGACGTCAGGATCAAAGATTTCCTCATTTTTCTATTTCTTGCTTTTCCCTTTCTGTCGCCTGCTTTAGGATAAGGCCGTATGTCCTGAAGTGTGATGTGTGCTCTGTTTTCTTTCAATTCCTTTTCTTTTGTGTCTTTTGGTTGACTAGGGCCGGGCTTGTTCCACAAATTTTCAGGTAGGCTAAGTTCAGAAGATAACTTTATCCCTGTTCCCGTTGAATATGGTAGGCATGATTGCGTTATTCCTAAGGCCATCATTTCAATGCTGGAAGTTGTGTTTAAGGATGCTTGGTCGTTATCATTTGAACCAGTTAGATCAGGAATGTTAGGTGAAGTGAGGTCATTTCCAGGTTGTAATGGGCGGTCAGTTACCACAGAGGGAAGGAATTCGTCGTCACCAAATATTTCCCTGTTAAAAGGCCAAATTCCTGTTGCCTGGAACTTCGCTTGAATGTTTCCTGGTGTACCAGCTAAGGGCAAAGCTTCTTTCACAATTGCTGGAATGTTGTAAATACTCGTCGTTTTTGCTGGATTCGATTTCATCCAGGAGTCACAAAATGAATTGTAGAAACGTTTGAAGGGTCCATAGACAGACCTGTCCAATGGCTGTAGCCGGTTGATTGTGTGTGGAGGAAATGAAAGCATAACAACTCCGTTAGACTTACAAAAGTCAATAACTTCCACTGAAAGATGTGCAATTAGTTGTCTAGTAAAAGTAAGACGGGTTGTTCAGTTGTGCAACGTGTGTGCTTAACAAAGTGCTTAACGAATTTCAAGAACTCTTGTTTTGTAATCCATCCACTGTCTGTGCTTTCGCCTACAGAACCAACAGGACCATTAGCTACAGCTATCTTACTCTGTAAAATTTTCTCGGGAATATAAACATTGGAGGAACTGAATTCCCATTTGCACTGACTGTGAATACCATTGTTACTAACTGTCCTCGTTCTGCCGAAGTAATGGCACCAACTTGTTTACTGCCTTTAACAGCAATAATTTTGCTAGGACGCTGAACGGTCATCACGCCGGTTTCATCAACATTCCATACGTCTTTTGCTTCTAAATTATACTTTTCTAAAATGTGTGCTATATTATTCTGGAACTCGTTCACTGTGTGCCTATTGAAGCTTGTTGCTCTCCCAAGACTTGTTGCCTGTGGTGTGCGAATGGAAAGTCCTGGATGTATTTTCAAGAAACCTTGAAGCCAATCAACGGAGGCCATGGCGACCTCCGACCAATTGTGAGGGACAGATATGTTGTTTGCTACAGCATATTCAAATGCTAGGGCTCTAACATCCTTGGTAGTCAAACCGAAAAGTATTTTAGAACTATATGTAATTTAATCAACTAACTCAATTTCTGTTTCTTCTGAGAAAATCTGTCGCGGTTTAGTATAACCCATTTGAATTGGCGTCGCTGGTTTACCACACATCTTCTTTTGCTTTTGAAGAAATCGCTGAAGAGTCATAAAATTTATTCCATGTGAAGCTGCAGCTTTCCTGATAGAAAGGTTTTTGGTCTTAACGTCTAATGCAGCTGCTTCAAAGATTTCTATCTTGGTGTTTCCTCTCTCTGTCTTTTTACGACGTGTACGAACCATCTTTCCTGTAAATAAAACATATTGATAAAGCCTAAACTGGTTATTTAAATCTTAAAAAGCTGGTAGGCGTTATTTTATACGACTTAGACCTGCATGATAAATTAAACAGTAATAGGCATATTGACGAAGTGTGGGCGTGTTACAAGGAAAGCTCTGTTCTGCGACATCGTTATGAAGCAGAGGGAGTATCAGTCAGTATTTTAAATTTGAGTTTAATTATAAAAATTTTGACAACATTCAGGCCTATTTTAATTTAATTTTTATTTTACTTTGTGGAAACTTTCGTGGTAGATAATTGATTTACATAGGACAGCCACATATTACATACCTACCTAAAGTAGGCTAATAGCAGACAAACACTTATAATGACAGAATCTTTGTTAATAAAGCATATTCTATGCTTCAACGAAGTTAAATGTTCAGAAAGTAATTTAAAAAAAGCGAGGCCTATATAATTTTAATATGACGACTGACTCTTCCTCTTAGCGTCTCGACTACAGCAAGGTTGAGTCTCAATTTATATTTAAGGAACTCAAACTGATAATCACATAAACAGACAGTCAATAAGCCTATTTGGTAATACACATCCCATCTCATCACCATAAATAATCACTTAGATATTCATGGTATAAAATAATTTGCAACAGAAGAGACATTTGCTAAATATACTACGTTGAAATGAACATGTAAAGTGTTATCACAGAAATATACATAAGTTACAGGTGTGAAACTATAAGAACAGTTTAAATGTGCGTGGCAGAAGGTTGCTGATATTCACCCTGAAATGTTTTTTCTCATAATAGGCTGTATAATAAAATAGTAGTGAAAAGAACGTAATATACCTTCACTCAAATAATTTTACAAGTGTAGAGACCACATCAGGCCTATTATAGAGCTAACACTAGCGTGTACAGAAATATATAAATGCATTATTGGAATAGGAGCATGTTGTTACAGTGAGGGGCACGTTGTTACAGTGTAACAACGTGCCCCAAAAATAATGTTACAACTAGCCCCAAGAGCAGCCATTTTATGTTTCGGTTTAGACTAGACATACTACATTGGGTAAAAATACAATGAGAGCTACTATCGAAAGCTAATATCTACAGAGTCCCAGTACATGTGCAATAAATGACTTACCAGGATTTATCTTCAAGTATCAGACGATGAAAAAAAAAAAACCCCTGCCTAAACACAAAGGAAAAACACACTTTTGCCTGTAATCCGAGAAACACGCGCCCGATAGCGTTGTTACTCACACACGATGTGGAGTGCGGAAGGCTGGTTAGCAGGCGTTAACAAGGACGTGCTGCTCACTGTGGGCATCCCGTGAACTACATTGTATCAACGTGCCCCTGTAACAACTAGCCCCAGTATCCCCTATCTAGCATGGCGTGGCAAGAGGCGGTGAGTACTAGTAACTAGCGTTTGGCGGCAACTAGCGGTGTGTTCCAGTAACTAGCGAGGCGCGGCAAGGGTCGGCGATTTCCAGTAAAGGCATTGCGGGCTTGGGGTGGCTAATGCCAGTAACTAGCGTAGCGTGGCAAGCGTCAGCGTGTGGCAGTAACTACCAGGACAAGGCAAGGGGTGGCGAGTTTCAGTAACTAGCGTGGCGAGGCTAGTGTAGGCGAGTGCCAGTAACTTGCTTGTTGGGGCAAAGTGTTACGCGTGCCAGTAAATGCGTGGCGAGGCATAGGGCGGCGAGAGCCTGTAACTAGCGTGGTGCGGCAAGGGGAGAGAGTTTCAGTTACTAGCATGGCTGTCATGGGGTCGATTTCCTATATCTAGCATTCCGTTGAAAGGGGCGGCAAGTGCTAGTAACTAGCGTGGCAAAGCAATGGACGGCAAGTACCAGTAACTAGCAATGCGTAGCAAGTGGTGGCGATTGCCAGTAGCTAGCGTGGCAAAGCAAAGGTGGCGAGTGGCAGTAACTTGCATGGCGAGGCATGAGGTGGCGTTTGCTAGTAACTAGCGTGGCGAGGCGAGGTTTCAGTAACTAAAGTGTGTTGGCAAAGGGCGGTGAGTGTTAGTAACTAGCGTGTCGAATTAACGTGCGGCGAGTGCCAGTAACTATGTGGCGTGGACAGGGGCTTGGCTATGCAATGGGCGGCGAATGTACAGATAATATTTTTCAGACCATATTGTGTGAGTAATAAAGCCTATTGCAGCGTTGTCAGCTATTGTGTGGCTAAGTGTATTATTTTCCACTTTATAACCTTTTATTCTCGATAACCTTCTACTGATTGGATTTCACTAAATAATTTATAATATTAAGCTGTTCAATATGTTAATACGGTATTATGAAGTATAGAATTTATTCCTATTTCAAACATTTTTCTCAGTCCTAAATTAATCATAAATAAAAACACCCAATTACTTTAACAAGAGAACACAATGTTTATAATATGCACCTGATCGTTATAATAATATGCCAGCCACAATCCTTACCATTATCTTGAAAATTATTAAATAATTGCAAGTATTAAAAAAAAAATACTGTGACAGTGTAGGTTGCCGAGAAAATATGAATTTGAAAAACACAAGGAAAATAAAACGAATTGGCGAGAACATTTAATTTCAAATAAAATAACTGATTTTATTAGTTATGAACTTATGTAATCTGACAAACATTTACAGCAAAAAAGTGAGCTAGTCTTTTAGTATTTACCAATAAAGTGTACCATATAACATAGGCCACAAGAAAGTTCATGTTTTATCATGTTGCAAATAAATATAATACGAAATTCGGCTTAGAAAAAAAATTAAACTTAGAGATCTTTAAAATAAAGCCGAGCATGATAAATATAGGCAAAAAACGTGTTTTGAACTACATTTCTGAACGCAAATCACACCCGCCACTAGTTTTCGCTGCCAGAATCGTAAAAGTGGCTACGATGACTATCGAACCATTCGAGATGCAGACGGAAATTCTAAATTATTATGAAACGGCTCTGATAAAAGTAAAATGTTTGCAAAAAAATACAAAACCTCGGCTTTGAAACTGATTTTCAACCAAACATTTAATTAAAATATTGCCCATTTTGTTAAAACTTACTAAACAGTATAGAGCAGGAACTTACCGTTCGATTAGTCTTTGTAAGCTGTATTTAAAGATGTGGTTTACTCTTTCACAAGTGCTCTGTAGTGTTCTTGAAATGCGATTTCTAAGTCAAGTAGTCTTTTCCGTATGATTTTGTTAATTGCAAATCATAAAATTTTAGGACTACTACAGCAAATATCGACCATTAATATTTCACACCACCCTTACAATACAATGCAATACAATTACAATACCTACAATATTCAGTAAAGTTTGTTGTAATACATTGTTAATTAAACAAGTATAGCTTATTTGCAAAACTTAAATTATTGATTTATCAATAATTGTTTACACAATTATTACTTTTTATGAATTCACAGTCACAATTAAGTATTATTATGTTTATTAATAACCGAAGTCGGATTTTTGGATAGAAATAAAACTGTTTATTTTGTGAGAGTGCAAGCTTAAAGACCTTACAAAAATTATTTGCAAATTATGTAGAGTTACAAAAATATTTCAGGCCTGTTAACAAAAATACTTTACTGTGTACTAAAACCCTTGTACCTGGTATCAAAGTGGTTTAATGTATGAATGATACCCTTATCTCCTGCCATTGCACATGGTCGAGACTCAGGAACTCCTGCCGATATTTAACTGCAGATTTCTACAGTCATGGATTTAGAGCAATATTAAAGCTTCCTGTGTTTTGTATTGTGCTAGTTGTAGCAGCAGGGCTTGATGTGGAGGATGCACACTATTATCACTTGACAGATAGTTTGGGACCAGAGACCGGGGATAACAATAATTGTGTTCTCCTGCCCCTCATATTCCGGTGACATAGCTTAAAGCTCATCCAAGAAAAATGTCTATCGAATGCGTAGTGTACGGTTACATGGTACCGCGTACAGCAACATAAGACTACTTATTAATTGTTTTATTACCATATATATATTTCTTTATTAGTAATGATACTATGTTGTTGTTTAACCCTCTTATATAATATGTCTGACCTTCAAACTACGGAACTGTCATGCTACAGCTTAGCATTCATAAACATTGAACTGACTATACTACCATCAAACCTAACCTGATTCAATATTTAACTCATTGTTGTAACTTCACTTCTGTTATTTATTGTAATTTTTGTCTCACCACAGATATCTTATATTTAATTGTGTTTCCATATTGTTTTGATGTGATTATTAATCACCAACATGATTTTGTCTGTTCTTGGCTGCAGTGTTTACAGCCGCAGGCTATCTTGTGTAATAGCATACCGCCGTGGGCGGAAATGCGTCCGTGAATTATGTCATGAAAAAAAAGTAAGAATAAGCGTCTCTTCGTCAGGGCCTATCCCGACGCCGGCCTTATCTAAATTAGCATATTTTTCATAATCTTATAAAATAAAGTAAATTCAGTGTCTTGATATTAATTTGTATTGTGGTAGCTATAGTCCGGCAGAAATTGGCCGTTTTTTGCATGAAGTGAAATTTGGAGTCTATAGTTCTGTTTTAGGTGTCAAATGAAAGATATAAGTGTCTTGTAACAAAAAATGCTGGGTGACATCCGCTATCTGTTGAGCATTTTAAGATATTCAAAATGGTGGCCAATAGGGTGTAATATGTTCAGAACTTGTAATCAAATTATATGAATGTCAAATTTGGTATCAAAATATATGTTTTAGGGGCACTGAATCGAAATACAAGCCTATACATTATGTAAAAATAAAAAAAACTAGCAGATAAGCAACATATTTGCGAAAATAAATGTATACAATTTCGTAATTCCTCAATTTATATTTGTGTTGTTAAAATTTTTTTGTATAAATAAATATGTTTAGTGGCTCCATACTTGAAACTTGGCTGTACATCATATTTCAGGGGAAGAAACTTGAAAAAGTGTGATTCATAAATTCTACAGCTAAAAAAAAAAAAACATTAGTGATATACTTAATAATATTCTCACAAACATGTTATGTCTTTCAGATATTACATTAATGAATAGGATATTGAATTATTGAACAAGATTTAAATAACTTAGATATATCATCGGTCATATACCTAAAGGTATTCTCACAACAAAGAAATTAACAAATACATATTATGACTATAAGACCATTAAAACATATATATACTACGCAAGTATATTCTTACAATAACTTAAGACGGGTTATTGCATTCCAAATCTCTGCAGGCACAGAATAATTTGCAAGTAAGTCTTGAAGAATAGCAACTACACTTTGAAGATTTGCAAGGAGTCAGTTTTGTACAGCCACATTTCACCAGCTTCAAAATAGATTCAAGGGCGTAAGCAATCCCGCCTGGAACTGCAACAGGAAAGAGTGATTTGTTCGCCACATCCTTTGACCAGCCATATTCTACTGGATCTAAGGTTGTAAGTTCAGGTTTGTTTGCTGATCGCCAGATAAAAGCTTGAAAATGTGCTCGTTTTACATTTTCAAGAAATGATGCAGCAGTTGGGGGAAGTGTACGAAGGTTTGGAGCAGTGACAGAACCTGTACTAGTTTTCCTCGCCCAAACTTTTACACGGGTTTCTGACATTGTTTTACATCCACGTTGACTATGGCACGCCGATATGAAGCTTGTTGCCCGATATGTACCATTATTCATTTCTGCTCTCTCATCTGCAAGCAAGGAGAGCGATAACCCTGATCGAAGTACCTTTACAACTTTGCCTTTACCTATCCCAAAGTAGTACGCCACAGTGTCTCTTCCCGAAAGTGCATGAGCAGCTTAAAGTTCTGAAATAATTGAAGAATGTTTTTTTACTGTTTCTCCAATATCCACAACAGTCCTTTCTTGTACTGGTGATACCACACTCTAAAAAAAAGTTGTACTTTTACAAGGGAAATTCTTGGAAACCCTGTTGCCAAGGATATTTCTTGCAAAACTACAAGGCAGAGCCTTGCAAAATCGCACATGGTACAAAGCTCTGACTTGTAGTTTTACAAGTAATATCATTGGCAACAGGGTTTCCAAGGATTTTTCTTGTAAAATATACTAAAATTTCTTTCAGTGAATTAACACGCACTATGCCTAAGGCCATTTGCAGATTAGTTGGGAAGTTTTATTTTTGTACTTGTAACAATATTACCAATCAAAACTGAAAGCAGTGAATTGTCCAGTTTTTCAGAAATACTACATAGCAACTTCATTAGAGTGTTACTGACTTGCTCTAAAGCAATGTCTATATTGATGGTACTTCTGTAATTCGTACTTTTCTTTGGAAGTGATTGTATTTCTGTTGTTATTGTTTTGCTTACCATTGAAATGGCATTTTCAATATCAACTTCTTCGCTGTCCACAAATTTTAGAACTTGTCTTGCTGTACTTTTAAAAATAATAATGTTGGCAACACCCGGAGAACTGAGGACAACAATATCACTTCCAACTTTCGCTTATATTGCTTTGGTTAGATGTTTTCTTGAGAGTTCACTCCCTGGTATATTGCTGGTATATTTCATACAGTTCTACATATGTCCACATTTTTGATCTGTTACTAGTCACTTCATTGATGACAAGATCTAATGCCGCATCATTTTAACCTTCACTGGTTTCTGTCCTTGTAGCCAATTTAATAGATTTTGGTGACAAAGTTTGATCTACTGTTAACATGATATCTTGCATCTGCAGCATGAAGGTCACTCAGTGATCCCAAAACACGTATGCGTACACTATACGCGCATTCATCTTTTCGTATTTCACACACTTGAATAATAGATTCCTTGAATGCCATTTTTAAGCCACCCACATTAGCCTCTTTACAGATATAGTCTGGTCTCCAACGTGATGGATTATTTTCATCCTTCGAGACTTTGCATTCTTCAGCGCAAAAATGCAATGTTCTTTAAATGATAATAGAGTGTTTTCATTATTCCTTGTTATTTTTGGAGATCTCAAGGATACTTCTTCTTGGCGCTTCCTCTTGCGATGTCGTTCCAGCTGTGTCACTGCACAGTATGTTGATACACAACTCTTGTGGCACTTCACAATCAATTCACTTGTTACAGCTATTTTTTTCTTCTAGCACATTGTAGAGTTTATCGTTGTATACTTTACTGCATTTTATAATAGTCTTTATTCTTTTATCACCACTTTCAATAAGTCTTTCATTGTAGTTTTCACAATTAAATTTCCAGTCAAACAGGCATTTTTCTGCCATTTTCTTCTCTAATTTACTTCACATTACACTTGCAACAATAAAAACGTATTAGCCAATTACTTCCATCATCCATGATCCACAAAAAAACAATGTTCATGCCACAGCAACTGGAAGAGTTACCTTTTATACTAATATTCACATGTCATTAGGTATAAATGTAAAAAAATCCGGCATACATATTTAAAATGTAATTAAATAAAATTTTACACGATATCTAAACACATATTTTGATTCAGCACCCTTGAAAACATGTATTTTGTTTCCAAAAATTACCATAATATGTTTGTATTGCAATTTTTGAAAATATAACACCATATTGGCCGCCATCTTGAATATCTTAAAATGCTCAACATATAGCCGATGTCACCCGGCATTTCCTGTTACTAGACATAATAATCTTTCATTTAAGACCAAAAACAGAACTATAGACCACTTTTCCAACCCATACCTCAGTTCTGCCGGACTACTACGAACGTGAGTGTTTGCAGCAAGATCCGGCGGCAAATAGATACAAATTAAATTGAGGCTTATGCTCTAAGCCAAAAGTAGCCATTTTTGCGCTTGGTAGCGTCCCTAGTACAGACTTTTCTGCAATTGTAATTGGGAATCTTTTAATTATTGCAAAGTTAATCACACTTATGATGTACTTTTTAACATACGATTGAACATTTATTATAAATTGATATTATTATTTCAGTGTCATTTACAGATTATTCTACTCAGTGGTCTTAGAGCAGAACTCCTGCAAACCCTGAGCTATAGACGAGGTGAAAACATTATATGGTATTGAATAAATTCTAAGATATTTATTTATTTCACTTAGATTTTACCAACACTGAGCGACGGTAATTTTAAGTAAGTTGAAGAGTTTGAACACTAAACTGTTTCTCATACATGAACTTTTGAGTGATGATAATTTTAAATTAACGAACTGTTGTTTAAATATAAATCTGTGCCTACATATATCCGGAATATTAAACAACATAAAAATAACCAGGAAAGCCACATTAAACCATATAAACTCAGAATTTTGTTACTATCAACCTACACCATATCTATTTCCCCTTAACAAAACAGTTAATTACAGATTATTTGTAGTTGAAGCATTATGTTTTGTGTAGTTATTTGTTTATAGTTATGATTGTTAAGTGCATGTGTTATCGTTGTGTGTCGTTCTGTATTTATTAAAATATGTTATGTTTCTGTCACAAGCCACATACATCTGGATCATTAAACATAGTTATTAATCATTAATTCATATTTTTTTATGTACTTGTTCAATTACTCACAATCAACTTAATAGACCCTTTTGGATAGTATAGCAACGGCGCCCAATTCACCACAGTCATATGTATTTAGCTATACTACTACCATAGGGAAACTAACACTACTATAGCAACTTATAGCTACTATATACTATAGATACTACTATAGAAAAGTGGCCCACAACGTGGTGGCTCGAAGAGGAATTTCACTGTAAACACTGAAATATTATTAAGAAAATGTCTTCTGGAAAAGGGTACGAACTTCGTAACCGAGCTGCTAGCCAGTCTGCTGCCATGGAGGAAGTTAGAGAGCTGGAGGAGTCAGGAGCCCCTCCATTAGACAATTACCCTGTCCCTGTTCAG
Source organism: Bacillus rossius redtenbacheri (assembly GCF_032445375.1). Classification (NCBI taxonomy): domain Eukaryota; kingdom Metazoa; phylum Arthropoda; class Insecta; order Phasmatodea; family Bacillidae; genus Bacillus; species Bacillus rossius. The sequence goes on along the minus strand of NC_086330.1, from coordinate 258,330,163 downwards.
GAGGAGGATGATCACAGATATGCTGCCACCTACAGTAGCATTATCAATGTACCAAGGGAACGGTTAGAATCTGCTGTTACTCTAATTCCTGCCAAGTCACCAAATGACTCAGATGAGGAACAATCTGAGGAGGAGGAGGAATTCCAGGGAGTCGGGACAGCTGAAACCAGCATGCCAACAGCTGGGACAGCAGCAACCACAGTTCCTGCAGTGAACTCCATGACTACACAGCCCCCTAGAATAACAGATATGTCACAGTTGCTGCAACAGCTGAGATTAATAATACAAATCGAAGGACAGCAAACAGCCAGCCAGCTGCACAGCATGCAGTCCCACCTAGCCAGTCAGCAGCAAGAAATGCAGTCCAACTTAGCCAGTCAGCAACAAGAGGTACAGTCTAACCTGAACAACTTAGCCAGTCAGCAACACGAGGTACAGTCTAACCTGAACAACTTAGCCAGTCAGCAACAAGAGGTACAGTCTAACCTGAACAACTTAGCCAGTCAGCAGCAAGAAATGCAATCCAACTTAGCCAGTCAGCAGCAAGATTTGCAGGCTAAACTGATTGGCCAACAGCAAGATTTGCAGGCTAACCTAACCAGCCAGAATGCAGAGATGCGTCAACACATTGACAGCAAGATGGAGCTGCTCAACTCCAGGTTGCAAGAGGGACTGACAGAGTTGGAAGAGAGAATAGAGACCAGATTGCAGAACCAGTCTCAGTCAATGACCCAACTGACAGAGCATGTCCAGACTCAGGCATCCAGAGTCGACAATTTAGAAACCCACACTACCACCTTGGTGAGTGTAGTAGACAGGGCCAGATTGGAACAGCAAGGCCATGCACAAGTATTGAGTGAGAGGTTAGAGGAGGTGGAGAACACAACAGCCCTACTAAAATCAAGATGGGACAGCGTGGAAGCAGAGTTCAGAGCTGTGGCAGAAAAGAATTCACAGAGTGGTGATGCAGCCATGCAGCTACAGGCCACCCAGCAGAAAGGTGGGCTGACTAGCAATGTGACTTCTGTCACATCACTCACCACCACCATGCCTGCACCTACTACAGCAACTATACCTGCCATCAACCACTCTCCGCAACAACGTTCATGCCCACCTGCACACTTGGACCAGGTCACACTTATGCACCACCCCGCCAAACACTGGTCGGAGTCTATTCCCACATTCTCTGGCAAATCACAAGAAAATCCCATTCGCTTTCTGAAGAAGTTTGAGGATTATGCCAGAACGTTTGCCTTGACAGACACAGAAAAATTAAAGTGTCTGAATTTTGCCCTCAAGAGCACGGCATTCTATTGGTGGGAGCTTCAAAGCACCCAGACTACTTCATTCGACCAATTCAAGGACCAATTCAAGAGCCAGTACTGGAGCTTGAAAGTACAAGGCAATCTGCGTGCTCAGCTACATGCTGACCGTTTCGACAGCAAGATAGGTGGTTCGCTGGAGACGCACATAGTCACCATGTACAAACGCACCAGGTACTTGGACATCGTCATGTCAGACGAAGAGTTCATCGCCACCATGCTAACACAGTTGCCTGTCGCCTACCAAATACAAATGTCTGGCCATGCCTACAAAGATGTCATAGAGTTTCGTGATCACGTGTTGGCAGTAGACAAATTACAACGCCTTAAGAAGGGTCAAGCCAGCAAGGAGGAGTCTGAGAAGCCATCTCAGCCAGCCTACCAAAAGCAAGGACCAGTTAACACATACTGGCAAGGGAGAAACAAAGACGACCGACAAGCAAATGTACATATCATAAACTGTGAGAAGAGTACCAGATACTCTGAGTCAGAGCCTACTAACAACAACAGTTTCAAGCATGGATACAAGAAGGGTAGGAAATCATACCAGAACAAGCCCTATCCGAAGAAGAAGTGGTGGAACCAGCGGCACAGGAGCAACAGTGAAGGTGAGGATGAGGACCAGCGGCAACAGAACAGGAAGGCGATGGAATGGCCTCCCAGGAAGTCAAGCTATAGGCATAGAGCTGCTGAATCAGATGGAGAAGCTGATTACCGCCCTGTAAACCAGAAGCGCAGCTACCCATCAACAGCTTACTACCAGCATGACTACCGAATGCCACACACCAGAGTCCCGACTGAACAGGAAGCAGGCTGCGGAAACAGAAGAAGTACCGGCCCACCTGCCAGTCATCAATATTCATTTCCCTATCCACCGCCATCAACTCATTCACCCAGCCAGCAGAGCATCGGATATTTCCAGCGCAACACGCCTAACAACCCCATTGCTACTGAGTTCCGGACTGCTGTGGCCAATGCAGCCCATGGTCCATCGAGCAGCTGGACCACACCAAGTGGAAACCACCCTGCTACATCATCAAGTAGCAACAACCAACGGGACAGCCCGTTATACTAGAGTGGATCCAGGTTAATTCGCCCCGAACCACGACCTGTAATCCAGAGTGAAGCCCTAAGTCTGGATCGGTCGGTGGCGATTAACCCACTCTATTTACCTGAAAGAGACATTGATACGGATGTGACGGAATGGCCAACCGGTCAAGAGGTTGAGCACCTAATCAGTAAGCGACTACAAGCAGAAGCTTTAGCCAGGAGAAAACGCAAGAGTTCATCTAGAGTAAAGCAGTTTCAAGTTGGAGACCGAGTGCTTCTAAGAACAGCTCCGGTGAGCAAGAAATGGGAACGAGTGACGAAGAAGCTGTTTCTGCTCTTCGAAGGCCCATATGTGGTAAGCAAGATCATACGTGGAAATTGCTACGAGCTGCAAGACCCTGTTACCAACCAAGTTGTGGGGAGGTATAATTTAACACATTTAAGGGCCTACAACCAGCCCAGTAATCTGTAATAATGTGTCTGGTCAGAGCTCATTAGAACTCATAATGTATACTACTGTGGAAGATAGCCTGAATGTACAGTTGTTGTATAGAATACATTGGATGGTCCTATGTAAATAGAGGACAGGACATCCTATAGTGCAAATGTGTGATGTTTCACATGTTATGCCAGCAATGGTAGTGCCAGCCATGAGATGTTATTTTTGCTGTTATTGTGTTTTGTAGTGTCTATTGATACACTACACTGTCAGCCTACGAGTGTAAGGCCAGTTTGTCCAGTGATGAGGCATGGTGAAATAGTCCACCCACACTAGGATTTATTTTGTGTAACAGTGTATAGCCAGAGAGCTATGTATACAGCATTGCATGGCGCTAGCACCACAGAGTTGGTGTCAACATTACAACATGTGCACACGAGCATGACCAGGTGTCAGCTGCGGAATAAAAAACAACTGTGTATCCTGTATGAATACCCACTGACATGTGTGAGAATAGCTATCATGACCAAGTGTAACAGAATGTGTTAGAATTCGCTGACCAGCTGATTGTCCACATAAGCAAGCATGCACACAGCATATCAAATAAGCCACATATCACTCTTGCAACTACAAAGCCATGCAAACCCTCTAGGAACTAATTACCTTGTTTGTGTTATCCATATGATGAAATTATTGTAGCACTTACTGATTTTTAATCTCACTTCAGAAAAATAAAATAAAATGAAAATTGCCAGGAATTTGACTGTGTAATATCATGTGTAAAAAAATTGCACAAATTTTGGTTATAATGAGTATTATGTTTGGCATTGTATCTTATATATTTATTTATAGTGAGCCATTTAAAAACACTTTGCTTTGAATGAATAAAAACACTTGAATTTAAATTTGAATATTAAGCAGGAGCTTAATTTATTTTAAATATGCCACTGAAAAGAAATACAACATGGTTGTATATAATTCACACACTAATTTTGTTGTTGTCACACGAAAGTTATCATTTCTTGAAGTTTCAAACGACCTACTTGTTGGGGTCTAGTCTTCTGGCTGTGATACAGAACATGGAACACTGGTGTCGCGAGCAAGAGTAAATAATTTTCTGTGCTACCCAGTTGTTGCCTGTGGCCAAAGTGTGTAACAAGTGTCAACAAAGTGTGATGAAATCAGTCAGACAAATATGTTGAAATTATAATTTCACATCAACAGTGAAATGAAAAAAAAAAAAAAATTATTGAACACTGCAAGACATGTGTTATGTGAAAACACAGTATGTACTGATGGTACAAAAACATATTAATACACTATTATTGTCTGCAAGTCTGCAGCATTTGAATTTAAGCAATTATGTTATAAGATGAAATAACATGAAATGAATTTTATGAAATGAACTATTATTGTTGTAATAATAAGTCATTTAATGGTATTGCAATTATTTATGTAGTCATAGTGACATGAAATGTGTAAATGATAATGATATATGATGTGTTAGAATATTCTTGTATATAATTTCTAAGCCCAAGAGCAAAATGTAAATAAGCCTTTACTTTAGTAAATTACAATTAGTAACTAAATAGTTTGATAATTAAACTCAAGGCAACTTGTTATACTTGAGATAAAATAGTATCAATTATTATTAAGTTTTAGTGCAATATGAACTGTAATCACACTATTACTGAAATTAGTTGTAAACAAATTACTTATGTTACCAGAAAATAACTGAAAATAATTGCTATGTCTATGAGCAAATATGTAAACAAAAGAAATATTATCTAATATTTATAGCATGAATCTACTGTATGTTAGTACCGGTACAATAATAATGGTACCAGATTACCCTGTGGATCATGGTAAATTAAATATTAATAGGTTTAAGTTATAAACAAAACACATTAAACCCTCCTAGTAATAATATATATTTTTTTTATTGTAATTAAGTACGTTTCATAGTATTTTAAATGGTTATTTGTGGTTGAATGGTTATGATCGAGGTGACCCGAGGCTACGACTGGAAAGCACAGATAGGACATTGTTGCTTTAAAGAAGTGAAATTTGAGAGTTAAGCCCGAGCTATAATTAAGGACGCCCGTGTGAGTGCGCCTTGAAAGTGTGTTTGAACTAACCGCATACGCAACGACTGTGTAAGGACCCAACTCCGACGTCCCACGCTAGACGTGGAACGTCCCGATGTCGGACCAGGAACACCGCCGTCGCCATCAGCAGGCACTGTCTCGTCGAGACGCCGCCTCCTGCCAGCTGGCCGTGGTGTGGATTACGCCGCCCTTGCAGCAGTGCAGCCGACAGCTGGTATCTCGCGGCAGGTAGCCGTGAGACGGTTCGCCGTCCCCGCCAACCTGTCCCCTGCCAGTGGCGCTGTCAAGGTCACCGACTCGTTCCAGGGTGCTGTGCAGTAGCGCCTGACGCCGTGTTGGACCTGTACACAACAATGCAGGTCTTGCAATTGTTCTTTACATTGCATACTTTCGCCTTCTTCACAATCGTAAGTACACTTACCAGTGTCTGAAATGTGTCCACGCCTTGTAAGCCCTTCCTGACGACCATCAACGACGGAGCAACGGAGAAAAACGTTGGAGTTTCGCGGAGCTGCGTGACGCAGGTCTTGACTGTACGACAGTTCAGCGAGAAGTGAATCGCGCGACCCAGTGTCGTCGCGGATTGGTTGGCGTTTTGGCGCGAAATTTTCTCTCCCTCCACTCCTGCTCCTAGTTCAACCGCCGTGCGCTTTGTTTCTTTTTTAGCTCGCACCTGCTGAGGGAAAAATAAAGTATAAAAAAGACGTTTGCTCGCCAACCGACAATTTATTGCGTGACCAGAATGGAGACTGAAAGAAAGGGTTAAGATGAACTTTTGAAAACCCCCTAGACTTATTAGAAGGATCTTTCACAAAACTTCATCTGGGACAGCATTCTGTACGGTTACATGGTACCGCGTACAGCAACATAAGACTACTTATTAATTGTTTTATTATCATATATGTATTTCTTTATTAGTAATGATACTATGTTGTTGTTTAACCCTCTTATATAATATGTCTGACCTTCAAACTACGGAACTGTCATGCTACAGCTTAGCATTCATAAACATTAAACTGACTATACTACCATCAAACCTAACCTGATTCAATATTTAACTCATTGTTGTAACTTCACTTCTGTTATTTATTGTAATTTTTGTCTCACCACAGATATCTTATATTTAATTGTGTTTCCATATTGTTTTGATGTGATTATTAATCACCAACATGATTTTGTCTGTTCTTGGCTGCAGTGTTTACAGCCGCAGGCTATCTTGTGTAATAGCATACCGCCGTGGGCGGAAATGCGTCCGTAAATTATGTCATGAAAAAAAAGTAAGAATAGGCGTCTCTTCGTCAGGGCCTATCCCGACGCCGGCCTTATCTAAATTAGCATATTTTTCATAATCTTATAAAATAAAGTAAATTCAGTGTCTTGATATTAATTTGTATTGTGGTAGCTACGAACGTGAGTGTTTGCAGCAAGATCCGGCGGCAAAGAGATAAGTTACCTACAAATTAAATTGAGGCTTATGTTCTAAGCCAAAAGTAGCCATTTTTGCGCTTGGTAGCGTCCCTAGTACAGACTTTTCTGCGATTGTAATTGGGAATCTTTTAATTATTGCAAAGTTAATCACCCTTATGATGTACTTTTTAACATACGATTGAACATTTATTATAAATTGATATTATTATTTCAGTGTCATTTACAGATGATTCTACTCAGTGGTCTTAGAGCAGAACTCCTGCAAACCCTGAGCTATAGCCGAGGTGAAAACATTATTCATTGAATAAATTCTAAGATATTTATTTATTTCACTTAGATTTTACCAACACTGAGCGACGGTAATTTTAAGTAAGTTGAAGAGTTTGAACACTAAACTGTTTCTCGTACATGAACTTTTGAGTGATGATAATTTTAAATTAACGAACTTTTGTTTACATATAAATCTGTGCCTACATATATCCGGAATATTAAACAACATAAAAATAACCAGGAAAGCCACATTAAACCATATAAACTCAGAATTTTGTTACTATCAACCTACACCATATCTATTTCCCCTTAACAAAACAGTTGATTACAGATTATTTGCAGTTGAAGCATTATGTTTTGTGTAGTTATTTGTTTATAGTTATGATTGTTAAGTGCATGTGTTATCGTTGTGTGTCGTTCTGTATTTATTAAAATGTGTTATGTTTCTGTCACAAGCCACATACATCTGGATCATTAAACATAGTTATTAATCATTAATTCATATTTTTTTATGTACTTGTTCAATTACTCACAATCAACTTAATAGACCCTTTTGGATAGTATAGCAACGGCACCCAATTCACCACAGTCATATGTATTTAGCTATACTACTACCATAGGGAAACTAACACTACTATAGCAACTTATAGCTACTATATACTATAGATACTACTATAGAAAAGTGGCCCACAACGTGGTGGCTCGAAGAGGAATTTCACTGTAAACACTGAAATATTATTAAGAAAATGTCTTCTGGAAAAGGGTACAAACTTCGTAACCGAGCTGCTAGCCAGTCTGCTGCCATGGAGGAAGTAAGAGAGCTGGAGGAGTCAGGAGCCCCTCCATTAGACAATTACCCTGTCCCTGTTCAGGAGCAGGATGATCACAGATACGCTGCCACCTACATTAGCAGTATCAATGTACCAAGGGAACGGTTAGAATCTGCTGTTACTCTAATTCCTGCCAAGTCACCAAATGACTCAGATGAGGAACAATCTGAGGAGGAGGAGGAATTCCAGGGAGTCGGGACTGCTGAAACCAGCATGCCAACAGCTGGGACAGCAGCAACCACAGTTCCTGCAGTGAACTCCATGACTACACAGCCCCCTAGAATAACAGATATGTCACAGTTGCTGCAACAGCTGAGATTAATAATACAAATCGAAGGACAGCAAACAGCCAGCCAGCTGCACAGCATGCAGTCCCACCTAGCCAGTCAGCAGCAAGAAATGCAATCCAACTTAGCCAGTCAGCAGCAAGATTTGCAGGCTAAACTGATTGGCCAACAGCAAGATTTGTAGGCTAACCTAACCAGCCAGAATGCAGAGATGCGTCAACACATTGACAGCAAGATGGAGCTGTTCAACTCCAGGTTGCAAGAGGGACTGACAGAGTTGGAAGAGAGAATAGAGACCAGATTGCAGAACCAGTCTCAGTCAATGACCCAACTGACAGAGCAGGTCGAGACTCAGGCATCCAGAGTCGACAATTTAGAAACCCACACTACCACCTTGGTGAGTGTAGTAGACAGGGCCAGATTGGAACAGCAAGGCCATGCACAAGTATTGAGTGAGAGGTTAGAGGAGGTGGAGAACACAACAGCCCTACTAAAATTAAGATGGGACAGCGTGGAAGCAGAGTTCAGAGCTGTGGCAGAAAAGAATTCACAGAGTGGTGATGCAGCCATGCAGCTACAGGCCACCCAGCAGAAAGGTGGGCTGACTAGCAATGTGACTTCTGTCACATCACTCACCACCACCATGCCTGCACCTACTACAGCAACTATACCTGCCATCAACCACTCTCCGCAACAACGTTCATGCCCACCTGCACACTTGGACCAGGTCACACTTATGCACCACCCCGCCAAACACTGGTCGGAGTCTATTCCCACATTCTCTGGCAAATCACAAGAAAATCCCATTCGCTTTCTGAAGAAGTTTGAGGATTATGCCAGAACGTTTGCCTTGACAGACACAGAAAAATTAAAGTGTCTGAATTTTGCCCTCAAGAGCACGGCATTCTATTGGTGGGAGCATCAAAGCACTCAGACTACTTCATTCGACCAATTCAAGGACCAATTCAAGAGTCAGTACTGGAGCTTGAAAGTACAAGGCAATCTGCGTGCTCAGCTACATGCTGACCGTTTTGACAGCAAGAGAGGTGGTTCGCTGTAGGCGCACATAGTCACCATGTACGAACGCACCAGGTACTTGGACATCGTCATGTCAGACGAAGAGTTCATGGCAACCATGCTGACACAGTTGCCTGTCGCCTACCAAATACAAATGTCTGGCCATGCCTACAAAGATGTCATAGAGTTTCGTGATCACGTGTTGGCAGTAGACAAATTACAACGCCTTCAGAAGGGTCAAGCCAGCAAGGAGGAGTCTGAGAAGCCATCTCAGCCAGCCTACCAAAAGCAAGGACCAGTTAACACATACTGGCAAGGGAGAAACAAAGACGACCGACAAGCAAATGTACATATCATAAACTGTGAGAAGAGTACCAGATACTCTGAGTCAGAGCCTACTAACAACAACAGTTTCAAGTATGGATACAAGAAGGGTAGGAAATCATACCAGAACAAGCCCTATCCGAAGAAGAAGTGGTGGAACCAGCGGCCCAGGAGCAACAGTGAAAGTGAGGATGAGGACCAGCGGCAACAGAACAGGAAGGCGATGGAACGGCCTCCCAGGAAGTCAAGCTATAGGCATAGAGCTGCTGAATCAGATGGAGAAGCTGATTACCGCCCTGTAAACCAGAAGCGCAGCTACCCATCAACAGCTTACTACCAGCATGACTACCGAATGCCACACACCAGAGTCCCGACTGAACAGGAAGCAGACTGCGGAAACAGAAGAAGTACCGGCCCACCTGCCAGTCATCAATATTCATTTCCCTATCCACCGCCATCACCTCATTCACCCAGCCAGCAGAGCATGTGATATTTCCAGTACAACACGCCTAACAACCCCATTGCTACTGAGTTCCGGACTGCTGTGGCCAATGCAGCCCATGGTCCATCGAGCAGCTGGACCGCACCAAGTGGAAACCACCCTGCTACATCATCAAGTAGCAACAACCAACGGGACAGCCCGTTATACTAGAGTGGATCCAGGTTAATTCGCCCCGAACCACGACCTGTAATCCAGAGTGAAGCCCTAAGTCTGGATCGGTCGGTGGCGATTAACCCACTCTATTTACCTGAAAGAGACATTGATACGGATGTGACGGAATGGCCAACCGGTCAAGAGGTTGAGCACCTAATCAGTAAGCGACTACAAGCAGAAGCTTTAGCCAGGAGAAAACGCAAGAGTTCATCTAGAGTAAAGCAGTTTCAAGTTGGAGACCGAGTGCTTCTAAGAACAGCTCCGGTGAGCAAGAAATGGGAACGAGTGACGAAGAAGCTGTTTCTGCTCTTCGAAGGCCCATATGTGGTAAGCAAGATCATACGTGGAAATTGCTACGAGCTGCAAGACCCTGTTACCAACCAAGTTGTGGGGAGGTATAATTTAACACATTTAAGGGCCTACAACCAGCCCAGTAATCTGTAAAGATGTGTCTGGTCAGAGCTCATTAGAACTAATCATGTATACTACTGTGGAAGATAGCCTGAATGTACAGTTGTTGTATAGAATACATTGGATGGTCCTATGTAAATAGAGGACAGGACATCCTATAGTGCAAATGTGTGATGTTTCACATGTTATGCCAGCAATGGTAGTGCCAGCCATGAGATGTTATTTTTGCTGTTATTGTGTTTTGTAGTGTCTATTGATACACTACACTGTCAGCCTACGAGTGTAAGGCCAGTTTGTCCAGTGATGAGGCATGGTGAAATAGTCCACCCACACTAGGATTTATTTTGTGTAACAGTGTATAGCCAGAGAGCTATGTATACAGCATTGCATGGCGCTAGCACCACAGAGTTGGTGTCAACATTACAACATGTGCACACGAGCATGACCAGGTGTCAGCTGCGGAATAAAAAACAACTGTGTATCCTGTATGAATACCCACTGACATGTGTGAGAATAGCTATCATGACCAAGTGTAACAGAATGTGTTAGAATTCGCTGACCAGCTGATTGTCCACATAAGCAAGCATGCACACAGCATATCAAATAAGCCACATATCACTCTTGCAACTACAAAGCCATGCAAACCCTCTAGGAACTAATTACCTTGTTTGCATTATCCATATGATGAAATTATTGTAGCACTTACTGATTTTTAATCTCACTTCAGAAAAATAAAATAAAATGAAAATTGCCAGGAATTTGACTGTGTAATATCATGTGTAAAAAAATTGCACAAATTTTGGTTATAATGAGTATTATGTTTGGCATTGTATCTTATATATTTATTTATAGTGAGCCATTTAAAAACACTTTGCTTTGAATGAATAAAAACACTTGAATTTAAATTTGAATATTAAGCAGGAGCTTAATTTATTTTAAATTTGCCACTGAAAAGAAATACAACATGGTTGTATATACTTCACACCCTAATTTTGTTGTTGTCACACGAAAGTTATCATTTCTTGAAGTTTCAAACGACCTACTTGTTGGGGTCTAGTCTTCTGGCTGTGATACAGAACATGGAACACTGGTGTCGCGAGCAAGAGTAAATAATTTTCTGTGCTACCCAGTTGTTGCCTGTGGCCAAAGTGTGTAACAAGTGTCAACAAAGTGTGATGAAATCAGTCAGACAAATATGTTGAAATTATAATTTCACATCAACAGTGAAATGAAAAAAAAAAAATTATTGAACACTGCAAGACATGTGTTATGTGAAAACACAGTATGTACTGATGGTACAAAAACATATTAATACACTATTATTGTCTGCAAGTCTGCAGCATTTGAATTTAAGCAATTATGTTATAAGATGAAATAACATGAAATGAATTTTATGAAATGAACTATTATTGTTGTAATAATAAGTCATTTAATGGTATTGCAATTATTTATGTAGTCATAGTGACATGAAATGTGTAAATGATAATGATATATGATGTGTTAGAATATTCTTGTATATAATTTCTAAGCCCAAGAGCAAAATGTAAATAAGCCTTTACTTTAGTAAATTATAATTAGTAACTAAATAGTTTGATAATTAAACTCAAGGCAACTTGTTATACTTGAGATAAAATAGTATCAATTATTATTAAGTTTTAGCGCAATATGAACTGTAATCACACTATTACTGAAATTAGTTGTAATCAAATTACTTATGTTACCAGAAAATAACTGAAAATAATTGCTATGTCTATGAGCAAATATGTAAACAAAAGAAATATTATCTAATATTTATAGCATGAATCTACTGTATGTTAGTACCGGTACAATAATAATGGTACCAGATTACCCTGTGGATCATGGTAAATTAAATATTAATAGGTTTAAGTTATAAACAAAACACATTAAACCCTCCTAGTAATAATATATTTTTTTTATTGTAATTAAGTACGTTTCATAGTATTTTAAATGGTTATTTGTGGTTGAATGGTTATGATCGAGGTGACCCGAGGCTACGACTGGAAAGCACAGATAGGACATTGTTGTTTTAAAGAAGTGAAATTTGAGAGTTAAGCCCGAGCTATAATTAAGGACGCCCGTGTGAGTGCGCCTTGAAAGTGTGTTTGAACTAACCGCATACGCAACGACTGTGTAAGGACCCAACTCCGACGTCCCAGGCTAGACGTGGAACGTCCCGATGTCGGACCAGGAACACCGACGTCGCCATCAGCAGGCACTGTCTCGTCGAGACGCCGCCTCCCGCCAGCTGGGCGTGGTGTGGATTACGCCGCCCTTGCAGCAGTGCAGCCGACAGCTGGGATCTCGCGGCAGGTGGCCGTGAGACGGTTCGCCGTCCCCGCCAACCCGTCCCCTGCCAGTGGCGCTGTCAAGGTCACCGACTCGTTCCAGGGTGCTGTGCAGTAGCGCCTGACGCCGTGTTGGACCTGTACACAACAATGCAGGTCTTGCAATTGTTCTTTACATTGCATACTTTCGCCTTCTTCACAATCGTAAGTACACTTACCAGTGTCTGAAATGTGTCCACGCCTCGTAAGCCCTTCCTGACGACCATCAACGACGGAGCAACGGAGAAAAACGTTGGAGTTTCGCGGAGCTGCGTGACGCAGGTCTTGACTGTACGACCGTTCAGCGAGAAGTGAATCGCGCGACCCAGTGTCGTCGCGGATTGGTTGTCGTTTTGGCGCGAAATTTTTCCTCCCTCCACTCCTGCTCCTAGTTCAACCGCAGTGCGCTTTGGTTTTTTTTTTAGCTCGTACCTGCTGAGGGAAAAATAAAGTATAAAAAAGACGTTTGCTCGCCAACCGACAATTTATTGCGTGACCAGAATGGAGACTGGAAGAAAGGGTTAAGATGAACTTTTGAAAACCCCCTAGACTTATTAGAAGGATCTTTCACAAAACTTCATCTGGGACAGCATTCTGTACGGTTACATGGTACAGCGTACAGCAAAATAAGACTACTTATTTATTGTTTTATTACCATATATATATATTTCTTTATTAGTAATGATACTATGTTGTGGTTTAACCCTCTTATATAATATGTCTGACCTTCAAACTACGGAACTGTCATGCTACAGCTTAGCATTCATAAACATTGAACTGACTATACTACCATCAAACCTAACCTGATTCAATATTTAACTCATTGTTGTAACTTCACTTCTGTTATTTATTGTTATTTTTGTCTCACCACAGATATCTTATATTTAATTGTGTTTCCATATTGTTTTGATGTGATTATTAATCACCAACATGATTTTGTCTGTTCTTGGCTGCAGTGTTTACAGCCGCAGGCTATCTTGTGTAATAGCATACCGCCGTGGGCGGAAATGCGTCCGTGAATTATGTCATGAAAAAAAAAAGAATAGGCATCTCTTCGTCAGGGCCTATCCCGACGCCGGCCTTATCTAAATTAGCATATTTTTCATAATCTTATAAAATAAAGTAAAATCAGTGTCTTGATATTAATTTGTATTGTGGTAGCTACGAACGTGAGTGTTTGCAGCAAGATCCGGCGGCAAAGAGATAAGTTACCTACAAATTAAATTGAGGCTTATGTTCTAAGCCAAAAGTAGCCATTTTTGCGCTTGGTAGCTTCCCTAGTACAGACTTTTCTGCGATTGTAATTGGGAATCTTTTAATTATTGCAAAGTTAATCACCATTATGATGTACTTTTTAACATACGATTGAACATTTATTATAAATTGATATTATTATTTCAGTGTCATTTACAGATGATTCTACTCAGTGGTCTAAGAGCAGAACTCCTGCAAACCCTGAGCTATGGCCGAGGTGAAAACATTATATATTGAATAAATTCTAAGATATTTATTTATTTCACTTAGATTTTACCAACACTGAGCGACGGTAATTTTAAGTAAGTTGAAGAGTTTGAACACTAAACTGTTTCTCGTACATGAACTTTTGAGTGATGATAATTTAAAATAACGAACTTTTGTTTAAATATAAATCTGTGCCTACATATATCCGGAATATTAAACAACATAAAAATAACCAGGAAAGCCACATTAAACCATATAAACTCAGAATTTTGTTACTATCAACCTACACCATATCTATTTCCCCTTAACAAAACAGTTAATTACAGATTATTTGCAGTTGAAGCATTATGTTTTGTGTAGTTATTTGTTTATAGTTATGATTGTTAAGTGCATGTGTTATCGTTGTGTGTCGTTCTGTATTTATTAAAATGTGTTATGTTTCTGTCACAAGCCACATACATCTGGATCATTAAACATAGTTATTAATCATTAATTCATATTTTTTTATGTACTTGTTCAATTACTCACAATCAACTTAATAGACCCTTTTGGATAGTATAGCAACGGCGCACATAGGGGTATTTCTTAAATTTAGCTGGCCAAAAGTCGAATTCTCAGAATTGCACTCAGGTAAAAAAAAAAACGTTTCCTATAAAAGCTAAGTAGTTGGGCGACCTAACCACGTTGTTTTCATTCCACCCACACAGATTTTACAGATGATAGAGTCAGTCAGAACTCGGGCATTGCTCGCAGTGGTTGTGTATACTCGATGTTCGTGCTTTAAAACTCAATATTTAAGTATTTATTATTTTATGTTCTATTGTGAAAAAATGAATTCTGGTTTTGGATTCTGAAACTCCTGGTAAGTAACTTTGTTTTTTTAGTCCAAATATTATATTTTTATACACCACTTTTTTTCTTTTTGACTTTTAAAACAGGCTTTTAAATTCAGTTATTTTTATTAAAATTAGTAGTTTTGGGAGCCTTTTTGTTATACTGCCGGGCATTTCCCGGTTATGATGCTTATATATTCTCAAAATATAGTAGTTATACTTTTAAGAAATGTATTTATTGGTTCCAACTAATTCCTACTCCTCAATGTAGAGTGATTTAAAATTTATATTATGAAAATGTGAAAAAAATCATACTTCCGATACATTATATTTATATTATTTCAGGACCTTCTGGAAATAGTTTGATGACTCGTAAGGTAATATTTGACATGATGAGATCACAAAATCATCTCAATTTTAATGGTTAGTTAGAATACATCGAAGATTACTTGGTTTCACATAAAACTTATACTGAAGAACAAGTTATGGAAATAAAGCGTAATTTATCACGATTGAGATCATAAATGAAAAATCGCTGGGTAACAGCAAAATACAGAAATGATTTATTTGTAAAAAAAAACAATGAAAAGTGGTTGAGTGGAGTGTTTAAATTACCTGTATTAGTGGCAAGAAGAAGACCGGGTAGACCAACAAAATCCTTTCAAGACATTAGTGAGCGAAGCAAAAGATGCAAGACTGAGGGTATACGTTTGTCTGATAGCCCTGAGAAAATTATCTATGCAGCTGAAATGGAATTGAGAGCCCAAGGAAATAGATGTGCGTCAAATATACTGAAAGAGATTTCAGAAAGTAAGGATCGTGCTAAGGAGTACAGGAATTCAATTGAGTGTGACAAGGCACATGCCAAGCAAGTTTGTCCGGAGGAAGCACTAGCAATGTTTGTAGATGCTGATTTGTCTGGGACGCAATATGACAGAATCAGACAAACAACAGGAAATCTTCCCTGCTACTCAGTTTTTCAGCAATATAAAAAACATTGATATCCTTTCGATGAATCTTTCAACATAACTGAAACCTGTGCCGAAGTGAATTTACAAGGTGTTGTGAACCACACAGACTAAAGATTACTATTACATTTAGAAGAAGTTTTGAAAACCCTTGACGATAGTGAAAATACTTTCCGGGGGTGTGATGGCTCACAACAGGCTCAGCTCAAACAAAAGTTTGAAAATGATAGCGGATGCGACTCACACATTTTTCAAAGTTCTTTTGTGCCTCTGCGTATAGTAAATTGAACGGAAAATAAAATATTGTGGCAGAACGCAACTCCATCGTCACCGCGCTACTGTAGACCTATCCGTATGCGCTTTGTAAAGGAGACAGTTTACATAACGAAGGAAGAAATCAGTTATGTGGATAGTGCGGCAAATAAATTGGAACCAACAGTAACAATTGGTTGAAGACCATATATTGTAGAAAACAAGATGATGCTAACAATGATAGACTCAAAAGTGTGCAATGTGGCAACAGGCACAAAATACACAATTAGATGTTATATATGTGGAGCTACATCTAAATATTTCAACGATTTGAATAAATCAAGTGAGATTAATGTAGATTCGTTGAAAATCGGTTTGTCTATTTTACACGCCAGGATTCGGTTATTTGAAAGCTTACTGCATACTGCTTACAAACTTGGCGTGCAATATTTACCCGCTAAATCTGAAGCAGACAAACTTTTAAAAGAACAAAGAAAGAATTCAAGACGAATTTTAAAGCAAGTTAGTTCTCCGCGTAGATTTTCCCAAAGCTGGATCCGGGAACACTAATGACGGAAATACAAGTCGACGATTTTTTGAAGACCCTGAGTTGGCAGCTGAAATAACAGGCCTGGATGTTACTTTCATTCAAAAAGTATAAAAGTGATTCTTGAATGCATTTCAAGCGGTTACAAAATAGATGTGATAAAATTTCAAAAATTTACTAGAGAGACTGCAGAACTTTATATTGAACTGTACGGTAGGCATAACATGACGCCTGCCATGCATAAACTATTGATACATGGTTCTATAATAATAGAGAATGCCCTTTTGCCTATTGTCTGAAGAGGCAGCAGAAGCCAGAAATAAGCATTTCCGTTCACACAGACAAAATTTCGCAAGGAAATTTAATAGAGTAGACAGTAATACAGATATTTTAAATAGGCTGTTGTTAACATCTGATCCCCTGCTTGCATCAAGGCGAACAATGATCAAGAAAAAACGAAATTCTTTTATGCAGGAAACATTGGAAATCTTGATGTGTGAAGAAAGTTAAGGCTTTTTCCATTTAATATTTATATTTTTAGTTTTAAACTATTATTATAATTTTTTATTTTCATTTAGTTAGTAGATATGTATATATTTGACCACTCTAATGATTAGCCTATATAAATTTTATTTACAAGAATTTTTCATTTTCTTTCACCATTTGTTTACGCTTTTGCCCTTTGCTACATTGCATTGCTGGAAATTAGAAGTGAAGATACTTTTGCATACAAGTTTTTTTATGAATTATAGATTATTTTCCAAACGTTTAAGAGCGATAAATAATTTTGTCCCGCTAGATTAGTCCAATACCCCTATGTGCGGCGCCCAATTCACCACAGTCATATGTATTTAGCTATACTACTACCATAGGGAAACTAACACTACTATAGCAACTTATAGCTACTATATACTATAGATACTACTATAGTAGCCTTCTAAGTTTCAAATTATAATTAATTGTGTGCTGACAACTACTGGTTCCTCAACATAAAGGTTAATTTTTTAATGCAATAAGAATTTAAGTTTTACATGTGTTATTACTATAGACTGTGAAGAAATTTAACTCATACAATGATATACTCAATCAGGAAAACTCGAGGAAAGTGAGTGGCACAGTATATTAACGCCGACCCTAGAAAAGTGGGAATTGGGGTGGGGGGGACAGTGTCCCCTCGGTAGTGCACTCTACCACCTGAACTGAGTATGGTGAGCAGAGAATGTACAATACAATTTTACAATTCCTTAATAGTAATACACAAATTTCAGCATAAGCAACAGAATTAATATACACAATAATCTACAAAATATTCTAACCATGGGTTTCCAAGTTTTTTAGATTTGAGAATCCCTAATATATAAATAATTTTCAATAGCATTCTAGTAGAAACCATTTTTTTTTTACAAAAATCGTCAAATCATATTATACATCACAAACCCATAAATTTTACTATCCAAATAAATTTTTTAAACGTTTTATAAAATTTAAAATTGATTTTTTAAATATAACTGTGATAACTTCATTATTAAACCTATGATATAAATAAATGACATGATGTGAAATAAAGAGATAAATAAACAACATAAAGAAACTGTAGGTGAAACAAGAAAGCAAAGAATTTATTGTTTCAAAAATATAAATTTATTTTAAGATTGAAAACTGCAGTTTACACTGAGTTCATAAAACAACAGATTTAATCGATCTGTTCTAGTAAAAAGGATGTGCTTGTTTGTCATTTATGAGTTGACGATATCTTGGTGTAATTTTTAACAATTCAACACGAAGTTCTTTTTTGATTTTTTATTTAAATTAGGAAAAATAAACTGCAGTGAAAGCACACTCACAAAGATAAAAACCGGCCAACGATATGAAAGCTTGAAGCGCCTTCTTGCTCATGGTTGGATACATGGTAGGTATTCGATCCTGTACCAAAATTCAATCAAAGACTGCAACTGACACTTAGATTTCAAAGACGAATCCGTAGAAATGTCAACGAGCTGTTATGCTTCCTAGTATGCGACATTCTCAGATGCCTCCGCGTTATTAGGGGTCACTTACCCATGGTAATTATTTTATTTTATCCTTTGGGAAGCATTCGTCATAACAGAGCCCCAAATTTGACATTTTAAGCTCCTCGTTTGACATCAAGTTATCTACCAGGCGATGCGAAGGAGCGAGAGATTGTGTGGACGGAAGAGTAGCGGCGCTCCTGAGCTCCGCGACGCACACTTGGGGAACCCAGTGTTCATTACAAGGCTCGTTGCAGAAACAGTGTTACCTCATCTGCAACCCAGAAGGTTGTTTTCACTATGTCAACAGGCTTGAAGGGTTATGATTGTGATTAGAGATGGTTGGTTCATACTGTCATGTATTTTATACAGTGCAAACAGAGTAACTGTTTGTTAACGATTTCAAAACTTTGGTAAACTCTTGCATTACATATAATGGTAATTTTTATGTGTTTTACAGACTCTTCTGCTCCTTCACCTGTGCCTGAGGAAAAGTCACAGATTGAACCAGAAAAAACAGCTCCATTAAATGAAGTTCCTCAGGTACAGTGGTTACATTATGTGAAATGGAATAGCAACGATAAGAAATTTTATATTGGTTACGCAGAAATATTTTTTATGATTATATTAATCAAGTGCTGCAATCTACAGCATGTAAAATCATAAAATGACTAGCATTTGTACATATTAAGTTCCATGTAGACCATTAAAAATTCACTACAATATAAAGCTATGGCTTCATTTTCTTCAAGAAGGAAACAGATTAATGATATGTGTATAAGGGCAGCTTACATAGTCAGATATATAAGATAAGTAAATTCGTTTTCTTGTTGGTTAATCAAGGGTAGAAATAGTTTATTTTTCATATTTTTTTTTAAACTGGTCTCTTATATCTTTAAAATTTCTCATAAAATTTGAGCATACTGAAACCATGAATGTGACATAAAAACCATGTGTTTAATGCCACTTTATTAAATTGACTTTTAATTTTTTTATATCTAAAAATGATAATTTTTTCAAAGCTCTATGTGAGCAAAAGTAACATTTAATTTCACAAACTTATATTCTTCAATGCATTCGCTCGTGTATCTGTTATTTAAAATTAAATTATCTAGAGAAGCAATTATTTCTTAAAATTGATACTTTTAAGAGTACTTCCCACAAGGACTTCTCAGAATGTGTGTGAGATCACTCACAGTGCTCAACAAAGTGCTCACACAGGATCAGTTCACACTACATAAATATAAGTCAAATAACCCCAACCACGCTGCACGAGATTGCGCCATAACATGGTCATCACTAATCGTAAGTCGGGAAGGGGGAAAATAATGCACACCACTGGATGGCTTCACTTTGTGTGGCAGGAGTTTAATTCAGATTCGGGCACAGTTTGCTCAGTCAGGCATATTGTTGTTCTAGTCCTTAATTTTACTAATTATACTTTAATCATATCATATCATAGATAAAATATACATGTTGATGGTGAGTTTGGGCAGATTAATTCATTTTTTCTATAATGTGTTTTGAGTCTGGAACTGGGCGATACTGTCATCCTAAAGTGTCATGAAAAGTTTTATTCAACATATACTAATTCCAGCACTCATTCTATTTAAATGAGACATAAAGCTAAACTCCAGATGTGTCTAATAAAAACATTTATTTTGTCAGCACACAATGGTTTGTGAATTTGGGCTCTACCAAACAGTTTTTGATGTGAGGCAGCCCTTGGTATCATAATAGCCAACACAGATTTGTTTCGCTTACGACAACCGCAAACATGATATTGTTCCATGTTACATATCTCTGGAAACATCAGTCCACAGGACTCAACTTTTATGCAAACCCTCTTTTAAATGTACTATTTAGGAACAAAATAAATCTACGAGAAAGAGAAAAAATATAATTTTTATGTTTGTATCAACTTAACCAGCAATTTGAACTAATTTAATTTCTGCTTGTTTGATTGAGATTTTCTTTTCTTTTTATAGACTCATATAATTAAACTTTATTCACTTTTACAATGATTGTAAACATACAATGCTTAGTCAAATGATGCAATTAAAATATTATTCAAATTTCCAATCAACAGTACCTACACAGGGAAAATTAAATTATTTATGTAAAAAAAAAGATTTTGCCCAGCAAGTTATATTCCTGCCATGAGTTATTCTTTAGCATAGAGGTTTAAATTGCACCACATCAAGTACGCAACTTATATGCCGACCAGCAGCCACACTCTACCAGGGCATTAACAAGAAGATCATGCAAATAGCACTAGTGATACAACATATTCCAAACCTGCATATAAACAATCTAAAAATGTGGCCTCAGCCACAATAACAAAACTTACTTGTAAGACTTATTTTGGGTGACTCCGAATCTGGAGCAACAAGCCATAAATAAAAAATGCCCCCTCCCCATCTTCTTCAACTCCGGAAGCCTATTATTCCAATTTTTATAGAATATAGTTTCCTTGAGTTATTAATTAACTCCTGGCTTTGATATTACAAAACTTAGGTGCTGTAGCAATGCTATGCCCTAATCATAATGTAGTCACCAGTGACCAGGGCTTTGAACATCACAGCAGCACGAGTCCTGCCTGCTGCAGGAGTAGAGACCCATCCTGGCCATAGTTGTGAGCGAGTAGTAAAGAACAGTCGCCACAGGACTGCCCCAAGCAGAGCGTAACCAGGTAACAGCAGCCACACAGATGTGTATCCCCGAGGAGGGTCACAGGCATCACATAGTATTTTTTAGCCCCTAATGATAGCCACCCACAGCAGTAAGAATTTAAACCGCTCATCCATTTTCTGATTCCAGTTGATGACAGCAAACAAATATATATAGTTTTCAAAGTGGTATTTTGGTGACCAAATTTTAGTCTATCATTAAAATTTTGCATTGTGCACACAGACACATATATAAACGTATATATATATATACATATATATATACACATACATATATATATATAATAACAGTGAAACCAGTTATTTTTCAGTGTTGATAATAGTGATGGGCAAATTATTACCATAGCTAAGGAAGGGTTAAATTTTCGTCACTTCACAGAGGAATAGGTAAAATCATATTTTATTTAACTTGAAAAAAATGGTTAGTAAATAGAGTGTGAGAGTAATTGACCCCCATCTGCACAAGAAGTGTAGGAAGAGAAGCTAGTCATGATGGGTAGCCGAAAATGGTGGGGAAGAATAGATGAGAATGACAAAATACCTGTTGTGAACCTTTTTGCACAAAAAGGGATCTCGTATTCCCATATTGCCCCTACTTCTTTACATGGTTAAATACAGGAATTGCGCTCTTTTACATCACTTATAAAACTCGTCATTAGTGCAAAAGAATATTTTGAAATATTCACTTAAAATGTAATATTTTCTCTCTCCAGTGGGAATGAAAATTATTTCAGCCTAACATCTGGTGATTAAAGATTTTATCTTTGACATACATAATTGCTGGTTTCATTGTATGTCATAAGAAACCTCAATAATAAACAAAAAAATGAAAAATACAAAATACTTATGAACCTGCGAACACACAGAAATCGGCTAAAATCAGGCGATGCCAAAAAATAAACAAAATATAAACATCATATGGAATTTCGTGGAAGGAATTAGTCAAAAAACTTTTGCAGCACAGAGTTTCTGAGTCGTCCAAGGTAGTTTTTTGTCTTTATTTACTGTCATTATTGGTACTGCCTCATCGTTTAAGCCTACTGTACATGTGATACAATAACATTTCGACTAAATCTTTCTATCAAATGTTCTATGCTTTTTTGTTTTTAATTTTTTGACATCGGCTGATTTGAGCCAATTTCTGTTTGTTTTCATTTCATAAATAATTTTGTATTTTTCTTCTTCTTTGTCTAGTAATGAGGTTTCTTATGAGTCAATGAAATCAGCAATGACTAACTCCAAAATAACATCTTGAATCACTGCAAAAAATATTCATAGAACCTAACATATGGTCGGCATCACCACGTACAATGGAAAGTGATGAGATGCCAAAAGATCATCGGGGGGAATACATTTTTTGGATAAAACCCATAGTTTTACTGCAACAGCTACTTACCCACTTGCGCAAAAATAAAGCGAAATTGACCCTGTCGGTGGAATGTAGGTATCATCACTTAACTATGTTGGCCAAAATTTTCTTTACACCAAATGTTCTCTCGCAAAGTTAACCTTTTGAAAAAATATAATAACTTAGTTTTAACATACTACTTTTATTAGTGACTTATATTGCATTCAAATTTTTTGTTAATATTCTGTCACTGTTTCCGTATTTGAGAGATGCGTCTTTGTCCACTCGGGTAATTTTAATAATTAGCTAGTTAATGATTAACGAATAGAAATAAAATAAATCAAAATATTTAGGATTTTTTTTCGCATACAAAAAAAATCATTTAATTTTTAACTTTGCAGTGTTCATTTAAAACATGTGTGCGTAGAGTCTACGTAAAGTGAAATTTCTTGCTTATTATATTATTAGGTATAAGAAACATAATTATTTTTGGCTGAGGTCATCGATAAAAAATGCAAGTATGCTAGCGCTAAATTATGCCATTGCGCAAGTATGCAAGTGTGAAAGTATGCGGCGTCATTGCTACCTCATCCCTGCTGTCTCCTCCACTACCGGTTACCCCACCAAGTACCTAACTATTCCCCTCATGCGATCGGAATTTGCGTAACGCTGGGAAGTTGTAGCCCACTCAGCAAAGAAGTTTCACTTCAAAAAATCAACGTTATTTGTTACTTTTCAGTAATAACATTTAGTGTTAAGAAGGAGATACAGTAGAAATGAAGAGTGGGGTGCGCGTGTTGCAGCCCGAGGAGATGGCGCGCCGGCAGCAGTACCTGCGGCAGCAGCGCGACAAGCTGCTGGCGCTGAAGAGGCGCGAGCGGGAGCGGCAGCTGCAGGCCTGCGAGAAGAGCGCGCGCCCCCGGTCCGCGCGCGCGGCGCAGGCGGCGCAGGGGGCGCAGGGGTCGCCCGGGTCGCAGGGGCCGCAGGGGCCGCAGGGGGCACAGCCCGCCCCCGCCGGCCAGCTGCAGGCGCGGCGCGCGCTCGCCGAGCGCCTCAGGGCCGAGGTGGCGTCCCAGCATGCTCGCACTTAGTTTCCTTTTCAGACTTCACCAAGTTATGCAAAATAAGGATGAAAGTGAATGTTTACGATGCGCGCGCACCATAGAACGAAATTTTCACAGGATTAAACAAAAGGAAACACACAGAGCTTTCAAATCTTTTAAACCATTTATTTATTCTGTATATCAGTGAAAGAATGTGCGTTTATAAACTTTTTCAAATGTTTTTATGTAAGTGAGGTTAGGTTACGCTTCTTTAAGCGCGTTATGAAAAAAAATTATGAGAATAAATTTTTACGATGCAACAAAAACTGATAGGAAGAAAAATGCTACTTACAAATAAAAATCATGTTTGTGCTTTTTAATCATATACTTTAGTGATTGGTATTGAATACCTGTCCATAAATATATAAAAAATAATTTATTGATGTGACTATTAGTGATAAAAATTGTGTTTATAAAGTTTTCCAAGTTTATTTTCAAGAGTATTTATATAAGTGGGGTTATGTTTCAGTTTGTATAATTTATTTGCATTTTGATTTATTACAACATTATTTAATAAATAATTAAAATTAATTAATGACTACGAATATTCAGCACTTTTCTTCATTTTCATAATTAATAAAAAAAATTCTCTATTGTTTTACTAAATTAAATAATTAATTTTAAACATGTGTTTATATTAATATTAAGTATTTAATAAACTATTTAAATTCGATTACATTTATACTCAATCATCCGTACTTATAATTTCACACCAGTCCTTATGTTTTAAAAATTTATTATTTTTATTCATTATTCGCATGAAAAATTAAACTTTTTTATTATGCCAAGTAAGTATAACTTCTAACACGCGTACTTAAATACACACACACACACATTCTTTGTTATTTCGTTATCAACGTACCATTTATAATTACTTAAAAACTATTTAAAATACAACTGCTTGTACATTTTGACAATTGTAATGTTAATTTTATTCTTGTTTTCAACTGAAATATTTATAAATTTGTAAGAAATTATTATGATGTGTAAATATCTACAAAGATGAAAATAAAACTGAAAAAAAAAAGTGTTTTTACACTACAATGAGAATTACATAAAACAAGTAATTATATAACTTATTCCATTTCTCTCTCAGAAGGAATATAGTAAAAAAATAAAAATAAAATCTGTTGCATTGACCCTACTGCCATCTTGGAATATCCTGGTTAACAGAATGCTAACACACCACATATCTGTATACGCTGCAGTAGTTATGTGCATGATAAAGAGTAAGATTTGGCTTGCGTTGTAAGGAAAGTTACAATAGTAAAGCCTTAACGACTGTCTGTCTATCATAACATTGGCTGGGGAAACCAAAGCAGACAGTGTGCTGGGGCCATTAAAGTGCATGTTTTTGAATATTACCATTAAATATGTATAATATTTATATGTAGCCAAACCATAAGAAAAATTTTGTGGACTTTTAAAGTTAGTAGGACTGCCGGACACGAGATGGCATTGTATTCGCCTCGTCAAACTGATGGAGCCGTTGTGCGGCGGGCAGGGAAATTACCATAAATATAGCTTTTTCTCTATCTGCACAACATCTGAGTAGAAAAATAAAATAAAATTAAAGTGCCTTTTTATGCCAATAAGTATTAAAATTGTTATTTTCAGCAATTTTTTCATTGTGCTATGCTGAAGTATAGTATGAAGGATAGTAAGTGATATTTGACAGGAGCACTAAATTTTGTTTTACTACGGTAAAAATTGAATGAACCCATTAAAGCTGGTTGACAGAAGGGTATGATAAAGTAGACGTTGTCAGTACAGACGCCATACGCGGAAATGTGCGTACAACGGCCTGCACTTGTGTTGCTGCACGTATTTAGGCTTTCAGCTCTGCATGGCCGTGCGCGCACGGAAAAAAAGCCTTAGTGTTGGTTTGGTCGGTAAAGCCATGATCAGTTTCAGGTGAGAGGCTCTAGGCCCGTGACGGGCTGGGTTAGACTTATGGAATGAATAATTAAAGATTTATATTTATATCGTCCCACCGACATGAAGTCTTTAGATACGGTTGAACGGTACCACAGTGAGTTGACAAGGTGACGACATGCATTAGTGTGGAAAACAGGAATACCAAATGTACCAATAAAACCCACCGGCCGACGGTACCTTTTAAAATTGCGAAAAAAAAAACAAAAAATGGTTTAATTACGCCTGGAGTATCCTAGTCGGTCCGGACTCTTCTCAGGAGCTACTCGCGGGACTCAAGCACAGAATGCCTGAGCATCCAGAAGCGAAAACATCCTGTTTACCGCGAGCTCCAGCCGACCGCGCCATCAAGGCAGCCGAGTTGGCCAGCAGTGCGGCGGATAGCAAGTCGCCAATCGTTACTCAAGAACAAGCAACCAATGAACGATCAGTCAGGCCTTCATTAAAAGATAAACCACACCACACTGTTATATTTTTATTAATGGCGCTCTAATTCAGCCTCCAGAATAATCATCTTTCAAAATTCTTGTTAAATTTAATTTTCTGGAATACAAATTAAAAATCGTACATAAACTTTAACGTAAAACTAAAATGTTAAGAAAACAGCAATTATTTTCACAAAGGCTTCTAGCCAATATTGTGTTACATTTGTCAGTTAACACGATAAAGGAATTATGTTTGAAACTTGATTATACCGGTTAAATTTTGAAAAGGAGAAACTTGTAATACTGACAGTTACCAAGTGACTTTAAATTTGCAGTTTTTTTTATAAAAAAAAAAGAAAAGATAAAGAAAAAATGTAAATAACTTTACATGAAATTCCTCCAATATACAACACGATCAGAAAACAGACTGTAATCTAATATTAATGACTCACGAAGTATTGAAAAATACATTCATATTCAAACAATTATTTTTTTGTTGCAGGACTTTAAAATTCTTAAGAAAACCTTAGACTTGAATCTAAGTTAAAATTAGATCTTTGCATTACACGTTGTGTGTGCTCCAGCACTCTCGGGTACTGATGCAGTGCTCATAGGTTTGAGACAGGCCGAGGTGCTGGGATCGAGTCACGACCTGCTACGAGAGCGAGACGTGTTAGCAACCCCTGCCACTTATAAACTAACATTGTGTAAATATTTACTTTAAAAACTTCATATATTATTATATACCTAATGCGCTGTGATGCATTTCAAATAAAATAAATTTTACAAATTTTACAAATTGAAGTCAAAGATATTTGACAAGTTTTCAAACATATCTGAGGTTATCTTGCCAAAATTTACTCAATGGAAAAATTGGAAAGCCATATTTCGTAAATCGTATCCTACATCCAACAAACTAAACTACATAAAATATTTTAAGACTGAAGTAAGTCGGTGTGGTGGTATCTCAAGGCAAAAGTAAAAAAAAAAAAAAACAACTATATCGTTGGACACGTATGACACTTCCTTACTGCTTGTTCTGCAGTGAGCAACGAAATTACTACAATCTCTCTCCCCCTCTCTCTGTCTAGGCAAAAAGAAAGTCGAAATAAAACACTTTTAATGCATGTATATAGCAAGGAGAACAGTATTTCTGGTTTTTAACTTCCTTGCTCTTTGGTGTGCAGAAGGAGAGTAGACGAGACGGTTCTGACTAGTCCAGTCAATGAATGTTCAAAAGGGGGGTGTAGAGGGAAATGGAAGAAACACAATTTTTGACTTTGGGACTTTGTTTGGACTAGTAAGGAGGTAAACATACTAAAAGTCCCCACTTCTAGGGGGTGAGCGGGAGGGAGGGGGGCATGTAGAAGGTCCCTTTTTTCGGTTTTTCTCTTATATCTCGGAAACTATACGCTCTAGTGAAAAGACCAATCTATACTACAATAAAGATGAGAAAATTTTCCACGAAATTTATTTGTTTTAATTTTTCTCTATCTTGCATAGTTTATGAGATATTTGCGTTCAAATACGCCAACTTTTAGGGGGGAAATGTTTTTCTTACGTTTTTTGCCCTATTTGACTAGATAACCTTTTATCCGTTCGTCGTACGTAAAGGTCACGCAGAAAGAAAATTGTAGATAATTAAATTTTCTTTAAGAAAAACCAATTTATTTTTATTTTTTCTTCAATCATTGTAAAGTTAGAGCAATTTTACCCTATTGTGTAAATAGCGATATTTTTCAGAATAGTTCAACTTCCGTATTTTTCGCTATTCCACTGATCTAGCTACATAAGTTAATATATAGATATTTATGCGTATAAATAGTATGTAACATATATAGTATAATATATAAGTGGCACATAAATAAATTATTTGTATACATTTATATATGTTTTTTCAGGTACATATATAGCTGCAAAAGAAATATTGTTTGGTATCGTTTCATACTATTTTTGGCACCGGGAATCGAATGGAAGAACTTTCAGGGCTCCTTTGTAGAGATACAGTACAGTAGAGATGCACCTCCATAGAAGAGTTTTGTGGGGTTCTATTCACGTCAAGTGAGCAGCACAAAGATTTTGGACAAGTCCGCCAAATTAAGGATGCAGCTGATGTTACCAAACTAATTCAGTGGTTTGGGAAATGTCCGGCTACCAGCGATATCATATCCATTGCGACGGGGGTGGTTGGTGACAAAACAATCACATGCTATAATGCTGTTACAGTTGGTAAACAAGCAATAGCTTAAATGGTGAGTTGCCCATTTTCTGATATTAAACTGTCTCGAAAAAATCTAGCACTCCCCCTTTCGACTGTAAGCTCGTCAATCAAGATCAATGACGAAAAAGTGTCGGTGGATCCTTTTTTGCTATTCCAACGCATAGCCATAAGCAAGAAAACTGACCAAGATTTAAATACTTATTTGCAATATGAATTAGCTCCTTTCCCTTTGGTTTCTTCAATGAGGGTGGGATGAGGAAATCGAGGAAGTCGGTTCTCTACAAAGAGCTCAAAGCAACAACCAAAGAAGTACATGTGACACACTTTGACATTGTTATGGACGGAGGACTTCTCCTCCACAAAGTTATATGGCAAAGAGGTTCCACGATATCTGTAATTTGTGATGGGTATGCCAATTTCGTGAACAGTCACTGTCGTGGAAGGAATTGTACTGTAGTGTTTGATGGGTACACGAGGTCATCATCAAGTACCAAGGTCGCTGAGCAGCAAAGGTGGTACCATCTCAGAAAGTCAGCAGACATACATTTCAATCAGGAGACAGTCATAACTGTGAAGCAGGAACACTTCCTTTCAAATGTCTACAAAAAAGTCGACTGATTAACATGCTAAAGGTCACACTACAGGCACATGGAATCAGTACCCTTCAAGCACAGAACGATGTCGATGTCCTCATTGTAGACACAGCTGTAGAGTTATCACATATCACTGCTGTTGCTGTTATAGGTCCTGTTGATGGCCAAAACACCTGGTGACAAGGATATAATTTTCGTGAAGCCTGGACGTGGAAACATAAATCCTTCATTGTTTTCTACCCAGGAGATTCAGACCCAGGGGCTGCGAGATATACTTTTTCTACATGCCTTCACTGGGTGCGATACCACCTCAGCAGCCTTCCGAAAGAGTAAGCTTGGATTTGTCAAAATGTATTTGAAGTCTCCAGATGTCCAGGGAGCTGCTGCAGTTTTCTCAGACTTTTCCTCAACAAAGGATGATATAGAGGAAGCTGAAAAAAAGTGTATTTTGAGGTGGTATGGAGCCCAACCTAAAGAGAGGTCTTTAAACACTTACCGTTACCAATCTTTTGTTAAATCGATAGCCAATATCAAACCGGACATCTCATGCCTCCCACCAACTGAGGGGGCAGCAAAACAACATTCACTGAGGACATATCACTAAGTCCAGACGTGGTTGGGACATGAGCTGCCTCCTCAGATGCATGGGTGGGAGCTAACCACCAATAAATTTCTAATACCGGTGCACAGTGAGCAACAGGTTGCACCAAATGAAATATTAAAAATGATATTTTATCGGTGCACGAAGGATTGTGCCACCACCAAATGTGGATGCAGAAAGGCATCTCTCAAGTGTTCCCCTCCCTGCCAAAGTTGCCAGGGTAACTGCCTTAATGGGGGCCCCTTCTTGGACAATGAGGATGAAGAACTCGACATCGATACTCTGCCAGTCATCCTCCAAGGTCTATCTCCTTCCTCAACGGATGAAGAGGAAAACGAAGCAGAACCCACCCCAGGGCTAAGTTCCCATGACGAACCCGGACCATCCCACCCCAAAAGATCCAGGAATAGATAACAACTATTACTGCACAATTGTACTATAAGGTAATAATATATTATTAACCATTTGAACTCCTGTGTTGAGCCAGGTTCACCACCCTTAATTTCCTGTTCCAATCCTCTGTGAATCTGGTCTTCCTGTCCTTTTTAATCATATTGTGTAGAACAATGCCATATGATTCAAGCAATTGGAGAGCTACACTTGAAAAAAGTATTGTGACCGGATTTTAAATATGGCAAACCTGGTTCAAAATAAGAGTTCAAATGGTTAACTGAAAAGTAACATAGTTCTACAAAAACATTTACAAGTTCATGTGTCAGTAAAATAGTGAAGTACAAATGTTGTTGCCCCTATACTCACCCTAACACAATTCCTTTGCGGAATGAATGTACAGTTAATAGATACATATATTATACATTATTAATTGTACATTATATATTTTATAAATTTAATTGTATACAAGTGTTATTGCTTGTGTAGAGGGTTATTATTGCTCCTAATTAACAACAATTCAGTGATACTTGATAAAGTGCCAATTATGAGTATTATTAGGAAGTTTTCATCATATATAGTAACTGCATTTCTTAAGGGGTAAGAGATGGAGCTGTCAAAGTGGTTCCATTACATTAAGGGTGTCGAAAATAGTTTTGTACGACACCAAATTAATTATGCTGTTAACGAACTAGGTACATAAGTTAAGGCAAATATATAATACATGTTCATATTATTTCTTTATATGCCACTTAGCCTATATGTAGTTGATACTTGATACTGTTTATAGATATTAATACGTATGTATTGGCTTATATTTAGAGTTAGATCAGTGGAATAACAAAAAAGACGGAATTTAAACTATGCTGAAAAATCTCGCGATTTACACAAAAAGGTAAAATTGCTCTAACTTTACAATGACTGAAGATAAAATAAAAAAGTTTGGTTTTTCTTAAAGAAAATTTAATTATCTACAACTTTCTTTTTGCATGACCTTTACATACGACGAACGGATAATAGGTTATCTAGTCAAATAGGGCAAAAAACGTAAGAAAAACATTTCCCCCAAATATCTCATAAATTATGCGAGATAGAGAAACATTGAATCGAATAAATTTTGTGGAAAATTTTCTCATCTTTATTGTAGTATAGATTGGTCTTTTCACTAGAGCGTATAGTTTCCGAGATATAAGAGAAAAACCGAAAAAAGGGACCTTCTACATGCCACCCTCCCTCCCGCTCACCGCCAAGAAGTGGGGACTTTTAGTATGTTTACCTCCTTACTAGTTAAAACAAAGTCCCAAAGTTAAAAATTGTGTTCCTTCCATTTCCCGCTACAACTTTTCATTGACTGGACTAGACATTAAAAAAAAACGTAATAGCCGGTAGAGTAAGTGGAAGCAATGACTCATCAGAATGTAACAAAAAGTGCAACGTTCAGGAATGGGAAATTAGATGGTGGAGAATGGAAGGGGGTAAAATATTGGGTCACTCGATGAGGGCAATGTGCAGGGGTAATATTGAGCGTCCCACTCCTTACTCTCGGGCAAGCGTTGGTGAACCGACGCTACAATGCTGCATTTATCGTTACACTGGAAATGAAAAAAAAAAATTAAAATTTATTTAAATGAATTAGAATTGTAAAAATTTGTACAGACATATCTATTATAAAATAAACAGTTTAGTTCATTCTTGGAAAATTCAAAGGCAGAGAGAGAAAAGGGTCTGAAACATGATTGACTTATAAACTCTAAGTTTCAACAGGAATAAAATATTTCATTATAATAAAATTTAAAAGCAGACTCTCATGGCAGAGGCCATTTGGGCGTTATTATTTTCTTATCACGATTTATAGGTTTCAAGACCTGGCAATCAATAATACTTTGGTTTTGTAAACAATATAAATTACATTGAAGGAAACATTAGGATTGTTCTACATTAAGTAAGCTTCAGTTATTAATGCTTATTTTCTGAAGGAAATAAGACCTGTGATAGCACCTTCTTGTCTATGTATCTATATGTGGTTCTGAATGCAATAAATACCTTTCAAAGAAATTTCACGTCTCGGAATTTTAATGCTCCGAAATCCCACTTTTCTAAGATTATTGAAAATTTGTTTGCAAATACTAGCACATTTTCCGGCCATTCAATATTGATGTGTAACATCTTAGCTTTCGGTATACGGCATTTGATAGCAGCCATTTCGTGAATGGAACGGTAAATGTAACTACGTTACTGCCATCTGTGGCAGATGGTGCGAATCAAAGTTCACAAAGCCAAAGGGAAAATGTATAGCATTGTTGTTTAGTGGGATTTTACAATAAGGGAAGAATTGTAATACAATTCCGTGTTGAAACATTTGGAATAAATAATAAATGCAAGAATTAGAATTTAACGTCTCGTATAGGACATTAGAGACGGCGAGGTGTATGAGTTGGGAATTGAGCAAGGACTTCATTAATTTGTACAGGAAACATGACAACACTGGGAAAACCCACTGGCTCACGGCCACATACCTCCTTTACCGATAGCAAAAATTGACCTTTTGACCGCAAGGGGTATTAAATACAGCTCGCCTAGATATGAAGCAAGTGATATGATCAGTCAACATAAATTTTGAGCGCTGAGTCTGTAATCAGGAGCCAATTTAATATAACTTGGCTTCAGAATTGATAATTTTGTAAGTATACATCACAAGTTCATGTTCTGTAAAAATACACGTTTACATTTAATAACACCTAATATAGTGTTTATTTTCCAAATTGGTCTAGTGGCTAGCGTGTCTGGCTTGTGGGTCAAGGGTCCCGGCTCAGGACTGGGTGTTTGTGACGTCCCTTCCACCTTCAACCCGCGGAAGGCAATGACAAGCCACCACCTCGGAAAACATAGGGACGTCACTGCTGTCTTCATCGTGACGTTGCCTGTGTACACAAAATTCAGGCAAAGGTTTTCAATTGATCGTAATAAAATTATCAAGCTCAAAATTGACATCAAATTTTATTCCGTTTTGTGAAAGACATCATTTCAATACCCTCACCTCAGTTGTCACATAAGCGAGAAAGGTAAATACACCAGCTTAAATTCTTAATAATAATCATTCACTTGACATACACACATAACTAAAAAAAAACAGTTACATATAGGCCTATAGGTTAACCCGTTTATTTCAAAACGTTTTATGAAACAAGTGTTTTTCAGTTAGTCGTAAAATATTTTTACGACTTTTATAATGTGTGGGGGGAAACTAATGGGTTCGTAAGGGATATCCCAATTGAGCTTAGTTATAGTTTTATTGATTACTAATATTTACATAAATAATCTTGCTTAAAAATGCCTAATCACCAATAACTCGCACTTAAAAATGTTTATTCTCAAGACACTCAATGTTTGTCAAGTTCCACAGACCGCACTCCTCACTGGGCCGCACTCCTCGCGGAACTCACCGCGGAACTCCACCGTGAGACTCTCGCCGCACTCGCGGCACTCACCTGTCCTCACCGTCGCGAGACTCTGTCGCCCCAAAACTCCGTCGCCGATGTCGCACTTCCCTTCGCTCGGAATCCACTCAAGTACTCGGGCGCCTTCTCGAAACGACGAGAGCGAATGTCGCGAGTCGCGGCATCCCAGGCCGACCCGGGGTAGCGAGGTCCCTTGTAATCCGGCCAGGCACGTGTGGCTTGCCTTACGTCAGCGGACCGCACTTAGCCGCCATGCAGGGCCGCCAGCCAGCTCCGAACCTGGCATCTTGGTCTGGTCTCTCGTGTTCGTAACAATATTCAACGTCATGACAAGTTTTTAATCTTACCAGGCTTTTATAAAACACAGATTAGTCAGCTTGTAAAATAGTACAATGTATTAAAACAAGCCCCAAGCTTGCTAGAACTTAAAAATATACAAATATATAAATGTCCTATCATTCTAAACCTTTGTGAATTAAAAATGAAACCTAAGGTCATTCATTTGATCCCTTACAGATTGAAATAGCCAAGGGTTAGTTTACTATGGCTAACTTTAGACCTAAATACTTTCTTGTCTTGCTCATACAGTACTTTAAATGTAATGCCATTTTGGTTTGAGAATTGTTGAACATAGACTCATTTAACCCTTTATTTATTTAATGTAGTTATAATATTGGCTCATTCCGACATAGTGTAATATTTTGTACTCTACATTGTTTTGCTTATACTGCATGGAAAGTATTGCAACGTTAATATCTGTGTAGTGGATGAAATAATATTGATCACATATGACGTGCTAACAGCTAGACTAACGTGATAGAGAATAAATGGTTAAATTTTACACAATCTTGTAAAGAGGATAATAGACATGGGTCATGTAGTAAACAAAAAAAATAATAATTTCAATGATTCTACATCAGCCGGTTAATTAATTCGTTTAAAAAAAAAACATTGTTAATTAAAGTTTATAAAATAAAGTAAAATAAAATATAAAATATAAAATAAAATAATATTCGGCCTGTTACTGGCTCTGATAACGTGTAGCAATTCTCCTGCACAATGTCTGTGATGACACATGGTCCTTCGAATAACAAAAATAATTTCTTCGTTACATTTTCCCAGGCCTTGCTTACTGGAGTTGTCTTTTCAGTACCTGGTCACCGATTTCAAATTTATACATTTTAGATGATGGATTCCTCCTCCTTCTAATATCAGCTTCTGCTGTTAGCTTCATCCTTACGAATTGTTCGACCTCTTCTCCGGTCGGTAATCTTGCATCTTCAGGGTCTCTGTCACATCTGGGTAAATATTTCGGATCGATCGCCACCGATCTATCCAGGCTCATTGCTTCTCCAGGGGTAACTCCAATTGAACTATGCACAGTATGGTTAATTATACATTCAACATATTGCAATTTATCTCGCCATGACTGCTGCGAGCTGTAGCATAATGTGCGAAGTAGGCTGCCTATTGACCTCATGAGTCTCTCTACAGGATTGCTCTGTGGGTGTCGCACACTTATCGTCGTAGGTATAGCACCTAATTTGCGTACGCCTTTCTGCCATAAATCACTCGTGAACTGGGTACCTCGGTAAGATAGTACCACTTTAGGCGTACCAATTTCCTCAGTGAATAGCTTCGACTTATTCATTACTGCTTTTCCAGTAGCATTCACAATAGCATATAGTCTTGTAAATTTGGTAAACACATCTTGCATAACAAATATATATTTGACACCTCCCTTCGACTGTGGTAGGGGGCCAAATAAATCAACAGATAATAGTTATAATGGTGCTGTCGGAATTATAGGCTGCAACACACTATGTAGGTGTTCTCCAGGTGGCTTCGCCTTCTGGCATAGGTCACAGGCACTTGTGACATTGCTCACATAACGAGACATATTAGGCCAGTAAACTTGCCTTCTCAAGGCCTTAATAAGCTTCTTGCTACCTACATGCCCTAATGATACATGTATTTCCCAGGTGACTGGCTGTCTCAGGTCAGCTGGGATCACTGGTTTCCAGTGGTCTTCATACAGGCCTCTGACTTGTCCCAGGCAGAGAGGAGAGGAGCAGGAGCGGTCCCCAAGCAGGGGTCGCTGCCCAAGAGCAGGGAGAGAGCGGGAGCGGTCCCCGAGATGGGGTCGCTGCCCAGGAGCAGGGGGGGGGGGGGGGGGAGAGCGGGAGCGGTCCCCGAGTAGGGGTCGCTGCCCAAGAGCAGGGAGAGGTAGGAAGGAGGAGCGGTCCTCCAGAGAGGTCGCTGCCTAAATAATACTGCTCAAGTATTTTTGCCACTTTTATTTACCCAGAATTACTGGGGAGAGCTTTCCGCCTGGCTTAGCTCAGCCAGGGTAAATATACAATGTATGTACATATTCATTAGGGAGGGCACATCTGTACCCTTCCTGTGCATACATATTCGAATTACAATACTCTTTACATTCACGTGTATAATTAACAGGTTTCTTGTCACAACACTGGGTATTTACATAATTGTCCTGAATTAGGCTGGGCAGGTAGACAAAGTTTCCTTAATTTACATTCCCCTTTGTCTGCCATCTAGGGGCGGGTTGCGAACTAACTTTCATCCCCATAGATTATGTAGGATGGGTGGCGCACTTGGGGCTTGTGCTATCATACCAGCCGAGGCCAAACTGGTGGACATGACACCTCTTTTCTTCGATTGTGCAAATAATAAGTTGTCTTCTGACAGACAAAAATGTTGGTGAATCTTGTTGATACAGGAGCAACTAAAAATTCCTTTTGATGAGTAGATGTTGAAGTAGAACTCTCCTGTAGTTCATGCAGGCGACTGAGGTAATCTGCAGTAGTGTTTGTAGATCCTTTAATATGCTGTATCTGGATGTCATACTCCTGCAGTAAAATAAACCATATAGTTAGGCGGCTCACGAATAGCTTACCTGCCTTAAGGCATGTTAATACATGGTGGTCTGTTAGCAATTTTATAGTTTCTCCAAGCAACAGGTCTCTGTATTTCTGCAACGCCCATACTATGGCAAGAGCCTCTCCTCTGTTACTGTGTAGTTTCTCTCTGCTTGACTTAGAGTGCGACTAGCCATAGCAACAGTTTTCTCTATCCCATTCTCTTCTTGAGCTAGTTTGCATCCTAGGGCTCTGTCTGAAGCATCTGTATACAGTAAAAATTCTTTTCCCTGGGTTGGATGGTAAATGACATGCTATGTCAGAAACAAGTTCTTCAGGCTGACGAAGGCTTGTTCATGCTCTTCAGTCCACATACACACTTGACCTTTCTTTAGCAAGGTAAACAGAGAAACTGCACACTGTACTACTTGGTTAGAATAGATTCTGTAGAAACCAATGATGCCTAGGAAAGCTCTCAGCTGTTTTACATTCCTAGGGGTAGGAAAATCCTGGATGTTCTGTAGTTTGTCTGGGGCTGTCTTGATGCCTTCAGGTGTTAGGATATGTCCCGGGAAGGGTAGTTCCTCTCTGCAGAAAACCGATTTCCTGATCTTGACGGTCATGCCTGCCTCTTGCAATCTATACAGTACTGTGGCAACATGCTGCAGGGGTGTTCCTCGAAACTGGATGATGTGATTAAAATGTCGTCGAAATATGGCCTTGCAAATCCCTGGCACTCGGGTCCTAAGGTTGCATCTAAACATCTTGTAAAATCAGCCACTGCATTGCACAGTCTAAATTGCATGACTGTGAATACATACTGTTGGTTGCGGAACAGTGTAGCCCGCTACCCCGTGCCGGGGCGAGCAGCCCACGTCCGTCCCTACCAGAACAGCCAGTTACAATCATTCTTTTTGAACCCAGCTGACTGACTTCACCACGGCTAGTCGCGTAGACACGGTAGGGATGCAAAACTAAAATAAAATGCTTGATTATGTGTTGAGTAGATTATTGCAGCATTCATAAATTTATTCTGACTCATAAAAAAAGGATAAATTATAATCCATGGAATAAAATACATAAAAAAGACATAAAAATATTACAATCCTTACGTGATGCCCGGCCGTAGCGATCACGTTACCTACAACACCTAGTCCTTGCCTTCGCATAAGCCTAAGTCTGTACTTGAAGAATGCGGGGGGAATAGGGAGTCCACACCAAAGATTGCCTACCATCCCAAACCAACTTCTTCTTCCACCAATAACAAATTAAAGTTTTACTTACAGTAATTCTCGCCGTGTAGTAGAAATTTACCAAAACTGTAGCGCCTCCGGGTACCCGGGGTGTACACTCGGCGTAGGTGACACATGTAGCACAGTCAAACCGCAGCGGTCTTCGCACTTCGGGGCGAGGTGCATTAACACTCGCGACTCACGAGAAGTTTAAAATTGCTTACGGTAAATACGTTGCCGTCCCTTCCAAATTATAAAAAAAAAAGCTGATGCAGGCCACGGCAGTGACGGCACCGCGTAGCACTCTCCACTGCTAACAGCTAACAATGACCATGTGGGTCGCGTCCATACTCCCGTGCACGGAGCTACACCGACACCCCATATTCATGGAACTATCAGCTGTTCCGTCGTTGGTCAACGCCCGCAAGCCTCTGTCGTCGCCAGAGTCCAAACAGTCTCTCCCCTGCATACGTCACGCTCCCGTGACATCATCATGGCCGCACGGAAAACCAAAGTCTTTGATTAATTTTAACTGAGACTTTTGAAGACATAAATAAAAATAAATATGAAAGCATTAACTAAAAAAATACTTTAACATTAAACTTACATTGACATTAAACACATAATTAAACATTAATCATAATAACATGAGACACCAGAAGTGTCTCAACAGGAAGGATGTGTATTGGCACGAGCTAGGCTCTAGTGGAATCTGCCAATATACTGATGACAAGTCCATCGTAGTTAGGTATTTCACACCTTGATATAACATCAATATTTATGATGTCTGCACAGGACTTTCCCTGTCTTTCACAGTGATCTTGTTAAGCTCCCTAGCATCGAGACACAATCTCAATGTACCATCTCGTTTGCTTACACACACGATTGGGTTAGCATAGGGGCTATCTTCCCTCCTAATCACTTGCCAATCTATCATAAGTTGTAAGTAGGCTATAGCTTCCTGTACATACTCCACTGGAATTGGATATGATTTCCGGTGGTATGGTTCCTCTTCATTGATTCTAATCTTGGCTTGGTAGAATTTATTCCGGCCTTGCTTGTTGGAAAATACAGTCTGGAAGTTAGCCAGTACACTAAACAGCTGTTGCAGCTGGTTGGGTGCCACACTTTTCATATCTTGTAGTGATTGTCGAATGTTTTAGAGTGATGCCTGGAGCTGCTCACTGGTCTGGTTGCTACATATATGTAAGTACATAGGTTCATTGTACAAAATTCCAACAAAAATATTCCTTACATGCCATTTGCCTGTGAGTGATACTGGAGTCTCACAATCACTCGAGTGGATAGCACACAGTTGGAAATCTATCACCACACCAAACTGTGATAGCAAATCTGTTCCAATTATTAAGGGGTTCGCTAGGCCTTTCACTACAAGTGCAGTCATGTCTTTAGGTTTTCCTAAGCCGTGTACTGTAATCAGCACCTGTCTATTGACTACAGGGCTGGCCCTTGAGGTCACTCCTATTATTTTGAGTGCTGGTATTGGAATCTTAGGTATATTGATACCTTGTTGTTCGAGGTAGCTCACTAACTCCTCGCTGATACAAGTGACTTCAGCGCCACTGTCTATTAAGTCATCTACATTACAATTACAAATATTCAATGTCACTTGGGGACAAACTGTGCATAGCTGATGAACTGAGTCTTCATCATTCTCTTTAAACAAAAATTCTCTCTCACTCTCGCGAAGCATAACAGTGCATATGAACTTCTTATAACTTATGTTACTGTATATTGGAGTTGTTTCATCCACCCCTGAGCCTGGATAGTGGGTTTCTGTTCGGGGCGATCGCACCGAAACCTGTTCTAGTTTAATGTGCCAGGACTGGCACGTCCACCTTGAGCATGCTGTGTATCTCCGTCGTGGTGGATCTACTGTCTATGTCCCGCAGCATTTGAAACAGCAGCCTTGAACTCGGCTGCTACCGGATTCCCTGTTTCACGTTGGTAATATGCAGCTTGCTGTGCTGTCGATGGTCCCGTGAATGGTGGCGGAAATGTCGCATTCTGGTGTTTTTTTGTGTGCGAGAAATGGCTGTTGTGGGCATTGCCGCCATTATTCTCGTGAGTCTGGGGGGCATAACGGTGTGGCATCTGGTTGTCCTCGTGTCTGCCGGTGTAGCGAGGCTCTTCAGTTCTCCTGTATTTTCTCGCGTACTCCCTCTCATCATTCGATGAGGATCTCTGTCGGCGGTCACGGGACTCCCTGGGGGGCCGTATCTCTGGTGAATACGATCGGCGTCGTGTGTCATGACG
Organism: Bacillus rossius redtenbacheri; assembly: GCF_032445375.1. Taxonomy (NCBI): domain Eukaryota; kingdom Metazoa; phylum Arthropoda; class Insecta; order Phasmatodea; family Bacillidae; genus Bacillus; species Bacillus rossius. Next base: position 258,290,452 of record NC_086330.1, on the reverse strand, counting down.
GTCGTCCTGCCTTCTCCTGTTGTTTACTTCCTCATCGCTGTAGTAGTTGCGGGCGTTGGACCACCATGTCCTCTTCTTGTGGCAGGGGCCCTTCCGATGGTTTGTCGTATATCGGCCATACACACTCTGCTCTCTTCCTCGCGGCTGCCAGCTCATGGTGTTTACAGCTGCCTGTCGGTGGTCTCTTTGTTTACTGTCCCTATTTTGCCAGTAGGCATTCATGGGTGCTTGACGATGGTGCTGAGGCGTCTTCTCGACGTCCTCCTTGGGGGTTGGTGCCCTGTCCAGCTTTTCCAACTTGTCATAGTTCAACAAGCGTTCCCGGAACTCTGTCACGTCCCGGTATGGTAGTCTTGACAGCTGTTTCTGGTACTTCAAGGGCAACTGCGTGAGGATCGCTGCGATGAATTCCTCATCAGTCATTGGCAAGTTCAGGTATCTGGTCTTGCCGTACATAGCCAACAATGTGCTTCCAAGATCGTGCCTTTCCTTGGGTCGTACTTCTCTTTGTGGAGCTGGGCACACAGGTTGCTCTGGTTCCGCAGGCTCCAGTATTGCTGACGGAATAGAGACTGGAAATGGGCGTAGCTCTTGGTGGTAGCACTGAGCATTTCCCACCAGTAGAAATCCTGCCCCTTAAGTGCGCTGTTTAAGCACTTCAGCACCTCTGTGTCACTGAGGTTAAATGTTGCTGCGTACTCCTCGAATCGCTTCAAGAATCGTATAGGATTGTCGGTTACTCGCCCAGCAAATGTCGGCATTGCCTCAGCCCAATGCTTAGCAGGATGATGCTTTAATGTGGCGGGGTCAAGGCTGGAAGTGTTTGTAAATGTTCGCACCACAGGCCTGTCTATGTTGGTAGTGCCATGTGTGTTGATGATCTGAGTACGACTCGGCACCGCCCTGTTGTCTACCTGCAGGGGCGCTCGAGACAGCTGGTTCGTGGCTCACACATGACTGCGCATGACCTTGGCAGTCAGCTGATTCAGCTGTAGGGTTAGGGTTGATGCTCAGGTGTTCCAACCTGTCTCGTAAGGTGGCAGTGGCTATCTCGATATCTCCCAGCCTACTCTCTAGGTGCTGTATGTGACCTCGCACCTCCTCCCTTGCGTTAGCCTGTCCTCTGTGTTCATTGGAAATAATTTTCCGCAGAGATGTAACGTGGGACTCTAAACCATCCACACAGCTGTTGTACTGAGCTACCTGCTCAGCTATCTGTTGTATTTCCTCATGTTGTTGTGTCAACCGAACCTCAATGCTGTGTTCTAAACTCCTTAAACTTGAGCTAGTTTGGTCCATTTTTGCAGTTAGAGTAGCGTTGTTTTGCTCTATTTGGGCAGTTAAGGTAGCATTGTTTCGCTCCATTTGGGATTTGGTCTGGTCCATTTTAGAGTTAGTCTGGTCCATTTTTACATTTTTTTGCAGTAATATCTGCATTAGTGCCTCCAATGTTACTGGTTTCGTAGTAGTACTGTCTTGGTGTGACATGGTGTTGACAACAGTGACATTCATGTCCTCCTGCTCCATTGTCATGGGAGACATGGGCCGCCCTAACCTCTCAATACCTGAAACTGCACCTTCGCTGGTCCTCCCTACACAGGTTTCTCCGGGTGAATTACCTGTAGACGATGCTGTTAGTGCCTCACTGCCTGAGCTATGTGCAGTGGTATACTCCTCGCACACACTTTGAGACCTACTCCTGAGCGAATATGTATTTTGCTCGTTGGACATGATTCTGGACTTAAATCTAGTTGACACAATTTAATATAACAAAAATAGTGCAAGTGCACACAATCAAACTACTTCAAAATTCTAAACACATAACTTAACTCTTAAGGTCTTAACAAATAACCTAACTCGGTCTCTAACCTCACTCGGGCCCCACTGGTGGGCTGACAGTTAATTCTGTAGGCGTACTACCTACTAGCTTAAGGCCACACACTTTGTGGCGACAGTTTCTGTATGGGGTTTTTACCTACTGAGAAAAGAGCTACACTTTGAGTAAAGTCAAGTTTATATATGTGCTATTCCTTCTAGGCCACAGTTAGGTATTTAATTATGTGCAGTTACTACTAGCTTGGCTGCTGTTAACACATGGATAGGTAGGGATACAGTTGGTGCTAGGTAGATTACAATACCTTACAAAACACAATGGTTATTTTAATTATTTATTAATGAAAATATCTCAGGTTTATCTTAAAAAAATAAATATATTTATTGCTTTCAAAAATCCTAACCATTGTTGGCACTGCAGAACACATATATATTAAAAAATGTCTGGAGTGACGATGCGCACATTCATTAACTAATCAAGTGTCTCTTTAGTTCGGGTTCGAAAATCTCATACACAAATTCCGTTCATAATTAGGGTTTACATAAGTTTTACCTCGGCTGGATAAAATAACTTAAGTCAGTAGAGCTCTGATGCTCTCTCTCCCAGACCACTGAGTGATTACAGTTGTGTGTTAAAAATAAAGTGTCAAATTATATTCACTTAGTTAATTTTTACAATAGTCCAGTTCAGGGCCGCAACTAGAGTCTCTGGCACCCGGGGCATGAATGGATTCATGCGCCCCCCCCCCCCTCTTTTTTTTGCACATACTACACCAATAAAGCGGGGGGTCCGGGGGTCCTCCCACGGAAAAATGGTGCTATTTAAGCATTTTCCATACCTACATGTAACAGTTTCTGTGCTACTGTACCTTCCATGCATGAACCCACTATGTCCATAAAGTAGTCCGTATAATCACTAGACTTGTTCATTCAATATGTTGAGACGTTATATTGTAAATCAGATTAGACATTCCTGGCATGCAAGTTAAAAAACTTTTTACCAGTTACCAGTTGTAGTAGGAATTACAATGCAAGCGATTTCGGCGCCCCCACAGCTTTGCGCCCGGGGCGTATGCCCCGCTTGCTCCCCCCTAGTTGCGGCCCTGGTCCAGTTTATTAATGTTTCTCTTGTAATTAGGCCGCAAAATAACGAGGTATAGATGGGATACGTGATTCGTACTAACGAAATGGAGTAACAGACTCAGTCATTTCTAACTCACGTATATTTTTCACTCCTAATAACTTTATCCTTTTGGATAAAGCCCTTATACTATTTATTGACGTTTCAACAATACATTTATACCATCCTTTAGTGCGGATGCCTATTTCTGCTAGCTATTTTTCAGGATAATATTCAGTCGACGTCTCGTATGTGTTCATCCCTTAGTAGGCCATTACATTCTCTCTAAACCTTCTTAATTTAAGTCAGCTTAACAATGCGTGCCAGATTTAAAATACGGCTCCTGATTGGCCGAGAACTAAAGACAGTTACATTATTTTTAATCAAACACGTCAAATCCGCGCTAAACAATAGCGCGGAACACAAAATCTCTCATTTAATTTGACTAAATAAATATAGGAATAACATTTTTCATTAAATAAAAACGGTGTCAAATTAACAGTTTACAGTTTAAATGTCAATTGCTCCTAGAGGGGTCCTTCCAATTGTTAGTCTCCAACGATCGTTTTTGTCCATAGAGTTCCAATCACATAGATATACACATAAAATATAAATAGTTTTCAAGTAATAAAATTATATACATGGAACAAATAAATATCAATTAAAATAAATAATTACGTAATCGGTGCATATACATAGTTGCAGTACACTTGTAAAGAGGATAATAGATATGGGTCACGTAGTAAACAAAAAAATAATAATTTCAATGATTCTACATCAGCCGGTTAATTAATTCGTTTTTAAAAATAAATAACATTGTTAATTAAAGTTTATAAAATAAAATATGGAATGCATAAATTCAAGGCGGCAATTAGGACTCATAGCTTGTGGAACAAATGTCATGGGTATGATTCATGTATTGGGACACATTTTTCTCTAGTGGAAAATTTCATTAGTGGCTTATTATTGGAACCTCCAATACCACACATCACAAGAACCTCTTGTTTGTGTCAGCTTCCATTACTGTGGCATTATTAGAGGCGACCATGTTCATAATTAAGTAACTGGTATTATCACTTTACAGAGTCTTTTTCCACGCGGGCTGCGCCGTTAACAAATTCTGTAACCAAACTGCAATATGTTTTGAATCCTATTAGTACTAGGCATTTATTGTATACAATTAAATAAACTATAATACATTTATTTTACTCACCTATGAGTTTGGTACTTTTTATATCCGCTACAAACGTAGGCAGAGAAGTAGCAAAAGGTACAGTCGTTGCAAACAAAGTCATGGTTATGCAAGAAAGCGTGAGATTACTGGATCGTTCCAACTGGACCAATGTCTCTCCTCCACCCACACCAGCCCAGCGGTCCTGAACACTTCCCTCTTGCTCTCAGGCTGCAGACTTGTGGGAAAGACCAGTTACTTTGCCCTCGCACATCCTACTCCCAACCAAGTGTCAGAAGAGAGGAGTGGTGTTATTGACTGCGAGGTTTGAACTGAAATGACAAAATCACAGGAAGTATGTCATGATGGTTTCCGCTGGAAGCGGGACAACCAGAGGAACAGTTATGACTTAATTCCAGCCCGAAAACAAAATTATGCATACGTAATCGGGTATTAATGCACCTTGAAAAAAAAAAAAACAATAATATCTTGAAATGCACAGAAGATTCGCAGAGAAGGTGGCTCGGCACAGAAGAGATATCACGGTGGCTTGGAGTGTATCCCGAGTCAGTGTCCAAAACTCAGACACCCCACTGGGATTAGCGGTGACTAAACTAATTCTTAAAGTATATTAAATAATCAAAAAAACCTCACGTATCCTAAACCACGCCTTACCACCAAAGGGATGTTCTAAAATCACAGATGTTAACTAACAGAAAACAAAGTTGACTAAGGGGCAAAATAAGGTTAGCAGAATTATACTAAATTTATTTTTAAATCCAAAATATAATATAAGCCTATTAAAATACGTTTAGCATAAAATGTCAACGAGATGACGTTAAAGGTTTCTAAAAATATCTAAATGACTAAGTAAACTTACATGTAAACTGGAACCATGCATGCTTAGTCAATTAATACAAATTTATACGTAAAAAGATTACATTAAAAAGCCAATAAAACTTCAATGAAATTGACATGCCTCTAAAATGAATGCTACGTAAAATATAATCATAAATAATAAATATTAAGTTCATTTTCCTAACTCCCGGGGATTACTTTCCATTTTCGAGGAATTTATATCTTTTAAGGACGTGCGTATTTTGTTTCATATCAATTTGTTACTCCTCGCAGCAAAGTTAATAGTTCCCAAAAAGTTACTCATACATCGGGGAATGTCTTTGAGACCGTCTTCACTAAGTTCAATATTAAAGAATGCCATTCCCACTAGAAAAGTTACCTCAAACTTCAAATGAAGGCTATTTTCTTACACATTGAAGATTTGCAAATTATATGACGAAAATGCTGGGGACCTCAATTCTTCAGCAGGGCTACATGTGGGTGGTTGACGTAACTCACTTGCAGTGTCTTAGTTGGCGCCGCGCCGGACAAATTGTATGCCATCCCAGCATACACGTACCAAAAAGCGTGCCTCCTGCACATCACAAGCTGGCCAGATCTTCATGCCGAAGCAAATATTCCAAATGTGTCACACAATCACTCCTACATTTTCGTTTCGTGCGTGAACTTACTGCACCCAACCGCAGCAGTCAGAACGCCCCAAACGACTCACTCTAGCTAGCGCAGCATAGTTCGCAGCTGACGTGTTGTGCCGTCACGCATGGTCTTTACCACGCCCCCAGCGCCACTAAGCAGAAACACTTGCTGCGTAAATGTTAACTCATTAACCAAATTTTATTTCATACCTAATTTTAAGCAGCATTAAGATTCATTTTTGCATTTTAATAACATAAACTTAAAATCTTCATAAAAATAAATATTAAAAAAATATAATTACTAGTGCCAAGCTTCAAACGGTTTACCAACTTGATAATACTAAAATTTTACAACTTAATATAAAATTATAATAATAACTAACCTAAAAATTATACCAAAAACATATGCCCGAAAATAACTTTAAAATACAATAAAAGGAAATAAATAAAATACTATTCTTTCAAATATAATAAGCATTTAGGTCCAGTGCGCGCTTTTGACCTGGGTAACACTCTCCACGAACGTCAACACACTCACTCTCTCTTTATCACTCACAGAGAAGCCTAATTGTGTGTTTGATTGTAAGTGTATATTGAATAAATAAATAGAATTGACTCACATCTCCAAATGAGCAAAATACAACACATAAATCAATTTAATTGAAATAAGTCCAAAAATATGTGACGCAAATAGTTAATGAGTTGTGTTAGACATCATAACCTACAAGAATAATGCAATGCACGAATAGAATAATGTAAATTTAAGCAAATATGATTTAACACACATTTATAATAAGTAGTACAAAGTGCGGCGGAAAAATGGGTGAATTTGAAAGGGCTGTAAATATTAAAGTATGGTGCACTATTTCGTCATCTGGGATCATAGGACCCTAGTTTCCTTAGGATGATCGTGGAAATGCTGTGACAGTAACTGCACAGAGATACGCCGAAATGTTGCAAAACGTTGTTACCCCACAACTTGCGTAGTACGGACTGAACGCGGAGACATTTTTCCAACAAGACGGAGCACCGTCACACACTGCGAGAGTAAGTATGAACACTGTGAATGCATTATTCCCAGATCACGTTATTTGCCGAAATTGGAATATTGCATGGCCCCCATGTTCTCCGGACCTCGCAGCCTGTGACTTTTTCCTGCGGGGCTATTTGAAAAGCAAGGTGTATCAAGATAACCGACCAAGGAGTGTTGAAGAGTTAAAAGTTGGTATCCGTCATAAAGTGGCTTGCATCACATTGGAAATGCTGCGAAATATAATGGGGCACTTCAGGGTCCGGCTAGAAGAATTTTTGCGCTTGGAAGGACGTCGTCTACTCAACGTTATTTTTAGTACATAACCAATTCAAAGTTACGTTTCGTAAATGCTTTTTTATGTACTGTATGGTGGTGGAAATAAATTTTGGAAACTATGATAACATTTTATTTTACATCTTTTTCAAAATCATACGTTTTTCTGCGGCACCTGTTATTTTTGCCCGTGTCTTGGCATATCAAGGGAATGACAAATCAAAGTTTAAAGATACGGTGAACATTATTCGCAAAATTAATAACCATTGAAATAATCTTTTAAAACATAATCAATTTATGTTTCAATGAGAAAAGTAAAAAACATCCTCACTATCAAGTAAAATATAATTTGTTTATTCTGTATGTCCATTTAAAAACACTGCTTTTTTAAATGTACAAAATCAAGCCAATAACATTGCACATGTTAATACACGAAGACGTACAAAGAAGCAAGCAATGTGAAGAACAGGCTCCACCAAGGGAAGGTATATAGGGCCATTGAACTTGGTAGTGAGGATGGACGATATGGTTTCCTTCGACCCTCAAACACCACAAAGCAGGGTAGGTAAGTAAGCGCTGGAATGGCATTACATCTTCATCTGAGGCACTGGCAATCTTAAGGAGACTGTAACACTAACCACATAATGATTTACCTATCTAAATACAGAAAACGATCACCGGAAGTGAGTTGGGCCACAAAGGCGGACCATACTGCTAATACAAGTCTTTGGGGGCACAATTTAGCATCATGTTGTTGTTATACAGCATTGATAATTACTACAACATTGAATTTAGGACCTGTACAGTAGGAAGAGTGAATAAATAATTAAATAAAAAAGCACCTCACAATTTCAGGTTGGAGGTGTAGAAGAAGTGCTGGTATATGGTCCAAGTGGAAAAGACCCAAAGGTAAGTTGGCCATGATGTCCTCTTAAATGATATACTTGACATCTTGCAAGCAATCCAGATATTGCCCGAACAGAAAAGACTGCAACAATTGACTCTTTAACGTTTTTAGAGAATGTAAAAATTCACCATTATGAAGTGGATGCATCAGGAGCATGGGACAAATAATAACACACTATGTGAGAATCCAACCAGCTGACATGTATTTAATAACCCACATTTGAGACCTATCAATTAAAGTTAATTATTAGACATTATTTGAGAAATAATTAAAGTATAACATCAAAAAGTTAAATCAGAGAAGGCAGTCATACCAATCGGTTAACTTAATTGGATGCATATTAAGATAATTTTAATTTGTTAATATAACTGCACTGTATTCGTGACATTGAAATTAATGATAACATGAACAAACAAAACCCTCAATCGATTCGGGGCAAACCAAATTGCAGCTTCCAAAGGAGTCACCTCATAAATCTTTAATCTTTCAAAAACCAACAAAACCATGCACGCACTCTTGGAAATATAATGCACTTACAAAGGACAGTTTTACAATCCTTGAAAGAAATTTGAAGATGAACATTATGAAGTAAAAGTCGAAGACATAACATTTATTCGTTCCGCTGCGAACTTGCGTGGTGGATGCGGGAAATGGTTTTGAAACCACCATTTCCCGATACTTCCAAACCTTAGTCTTCTCTACCCACACAATGTCTTTAGGATACTCTTGGTAAGTCAACCCAAGAGACACAGATTATTATCACATCCATCCGAAGATTCATGTTCCAGATTTTGATGACTTTCATTGTAAGCAATAAAGATGTCAAATTACTGTGAAGATTGGTAAAACTCTGCAAAGCCACAGTCATCATTCTGGATTATTATATTTTGGTGATTCCCAAGATGAATCGCAAGATGTAAAGCTACAGCGTGTTTGTCTGTGATCTTGTAAGAAAAAATATGCCAGTCAGTCTCAGCAGAACTCACACACTGGCAGTCAATGTAAAAACACATCGTCTCTCCCTATGTATATAACTTCAATCGTTGCATTATTATGTTCTTTATAAATATCTAAAAAATATTTGTATGCTTGCAAGGAAGACACGCATACAAATTTATATGGGCCTGATATATTAGGCTTGATATGATAAGGCACCACATACCTATTGTCATTCTGACAGTTACTAATTGTTGCCATAGTAAGTACCATCGCTTGGTCAGTGATACTGAACAAAACCTTAAACTTTTATAGTGAAATATCCTTTTATTACGAAAAACCTTGGGAAAATTAAATCAACAATTGCCATTTCTAAAACATAGAACAGACTTCTCTCATACCTGGCATGCAATATGTAACTATTTACCAACTCATGCAAAGCTCGGAGAGATCTTGATATCAGAAAATCCAGTATAAACTTTAGCATAAGCAGGAAAACCATTTACGATTTTGTCTTCTTTCTCAACTAGCCAGCACCATCTGCTTGCATCTTATCATGTTCAAAAAACCTTGATACTATTCCACTCTCAAATTTGATTTATTCTGCCAATCAAACAACAGCTACCAGATATTTGCCTTACATTAGGCATCCATGAAATACTATGGTTTTATGCTCATAAGATGTCAATGTCCTATACTACTCATATATTCACCTCTCTATGAGGAAGCAAAAAAGGATAGCTCATGTGTTAGCAATCTCACTCAAAGTGTTCATGGACTTTAACAGGTTTATCTTTTGGATACAAGTGAATATCATTTATAAGATGAAGAACCTAACCAACTAAAATAGCTACAACTTCAATTATAGAAACAAGTAAATGATGCATGTTCGAGTCCTTATCAACACCTAGTTTTATTCTCAAAGTTACTTCTCTCCTAATTCCCGATCTATTTCTCCTGCTCCTCACCCATCAATTCTCTAATTGATTCATGAATTTGAGTATAGGGATTCATAGTTGTTAACATGTATTCCATCTATTATATGAAGCTAACTGGAGTCGTGCTGTTACACATTCTTTGCATTAGCAGCATCCACATAAATGAAATAAAGCTGAATGTATTTCGGATCGCTTCCATGTCAATGGTGTACAGGGCCAGAAATAATATGATGGATATGGCAGTAGACATAAAATAAGTGTAACACATCTAGCTGGAAACTCTACAGTACTATTGGTACAAAACAAGTCAAAGTTTACAGTGTAATTGTAATGATGGTTTGATCCTCTATAATCGAGATAGTCATCATCCTCTCCTATCAATAAATGTTTAAAAAGATCAGAACCTAAAAACAGCTGTGATATTCACACTGATCTCATGCAATAGTGTTGAACTACCATCCATCAAAATGCCTTCATGATGAAAGTATTCGGCATCAAGATAGTGCAATTATTATTGTATAAACTTAAATAATGACCATCTGAGTAGTATATAATAATTCCTTCTGGCACAGGTGCCAGGCGCAGGTGCCTGGTGCCGGGTCAATGACCGATCGCTCTGACGTCACGGCGGCCATCTTGGACTCAAAACATCCTCAAAATTCCTCAAAAATGACACAATAAGACTAAAAAATGCCCGTTCTGAGGAAAAATTTCTTGTTTTCTTTCTCAAAAATTCAAAAATTAGGATCTCGAAAAACCTCAAAATACTTTTGTCTTAGAAAGAACACAAATTCCTAAAAGCGGCTTAAAAGTCCTAAGAATTAGCCGCTCTAAACTGCAGACTTCATCTAGGAGTATGACGTCACCGTTGCAATTTCCGTTCTGGCCGCCATCTTGAAAACTTTATTTATTATCCGATTGTAATAAAACATTATAAATTAAAAAAAATTCAATTAATAAAATTTTAATAAAAATATTCAAAAATCATACTTTTTTCGACATGGAGCTCGGAGTCCTAGGTTCGAACCCAGTGAGGGCAAAAAAATTAAATGTCGATCGAACCTTCTTCCAAGGAAGCCGCTGGCAGACTGACTCCCCCCACCACTTATGTCAAAGTATATATATATATATATATCGTCAACTACTATGACGTCATGTCCGCCATATTGAAAATCCGTAATTTTTATGTTAGAAAATCGGGAAAAATTTTAAAAATCATTAAAAACTTTAATTGATCGAATTGAATAATAAAAACTTAACAAACTAGTAATTAAAAAACCACTGTTGCACTTATCTTTACGGTCGCCATCTTGTATTATATATAAATGTTGCTTGTTTCGTTACGCCCGCCATCTAGGTTGAGTACGATGTTATCGTTACACTTTACGTTACGACCGCCATATTGGATCCTATTAATGTCGCATGTTTCTTTACGGCCGACATCATGAAAATCCGTAATTTCAATGCTAGAAATTCCGAAAAAAATCCAAAAAATATTTAAAAAATTGCCTACTTCATATATTTAGTTATTTAAACGATTTCGGTTATCAGTTCGATTTCCGGTGAAAGTAATCCAGTAATTTTTTAATGTATTCAAAAAATTCTCAATAAAAAGTAATAAAAATGTCTTATGCCACACCCGTCGTTTAAAATAAAGTCACCACTGTATCGATTTGAAAAAATGTTCAAAATTTATCAAAAAATTTACTTATTAGAATACTGATTGATTAGATCGATTCCCGTCCTTGATTCGAAACCAGTAAGAGCAAAAAATAAAAATAACGACAGATCCTTCCCCTACAGAAGCCACCAAGACTGACCTACCATCACCAATACCAAGGTTTATATCGTCAACTGATATGACGTCATGTCCGCCACCTTTTCTTAGTTCTCTGGAGGACGCCATCTTGTTTTCGTCTGCTAGAGTGTGCTAGCACCATGTTAGTATATTATTTCTGTTCACCATACCTTTTTCATCAACTGTTAGCATTGGACTGTGACATTCACCTTGAACTTTGACCTTGAAATTGAAAATTGAGCTTAACCTTGAAATTTGACATTTACCTTGAGATTTGACATTGATCTAGAAATTTGACTTTGAAATTGAAATTTCACCTTAACCTTGAACTTCGACCATGAACTTTGACCTCGACCTTTGAAATTTGAACTTGACCTTGGACTCTGTCCTTGACCCTGAAATTTAACCATGACCTTGACACCATCTTAGATACATTATTTTGTGTTCAGTACTCGCTACCAGGAGCTACCACCTGCTAGAGGACATTGCCACCATCATATTTTCATCTGCTGGAGGACACCATCTTGTGTGTGTACTCATCTTAAAGAGTACATTACCATCATGCTAGTTTTATTCTAACCCGATAGAGTGCAGTAATCATTTATTACTACTGAGGTGCCCACCATATTATCATTTGGGTGCCATCTAGGTAATTTATAATTATTTAGCTAGAAATTCGGGAAAAATTACAAAATTCATTTAATAAAATTATAATCAATATACTGATTGATTCGATCGATTCATGTCCTTGGTTTGATCCCTGGTCGAAGCAAAACATTTAATTTTATATAAAAAATAATAAATTCAATAAATCATGTTCAAAATCCTAAAGGAGGCTTCAAATCAACTACTAACATTATTATATAAGCCATTAAGACTGCCATCTTAGATATTTGTATTTATTGACTTATAAATTCGGGAAAAATTCCAAATTTCAACGAAAAAATAACTAATTCATTTACATATTGAATTCATGGATTCCTGTCGTCAGTTTGCTTCTTGATCAGTGACAAGTGTAACTAAATATTAAATAAATTTTATATTTTGGTTTACATTACTTTCATGCAGTTTATCAGTCATTAACTCTACGAAAAACAACTCAAGACAGTATACTACAAAGTTCGACGAATTAAATACGTTGCCGATAACCCTAACATGATGTATAGTTTTACGGTACTTAGAATAACCTCTTAACCGTTCATATACAAAGCCTTACATACATATAGATAAAACGTCATCGGACGCGGGACCGGGTCATAAACAATGTCAGACGTATAGACCAGTCATTACCGAACCTCACCACCTTCTTTATCGACAGCTAATTATATTCAACTAAACCATCGTAACATGTTTTTACGCTTACAAGGGAACCAAGAATCCTATCAAAAAGGCAGCAAATTTTGGAAGCACCATCAACAAAATGGAAGCACCATCAACGAAAAGATACCACATTTGGATCCATAATAAAACAGGCAGCGCATTTTGGAAGCACAATAAAAAATGAAGCACATTTTGGAAGCACCATCAAAAAAAGGCAGCATATTTTGGAAGAACAATCAAAAAGGCAGACATTTTGGAAGCTCAATTAAAAAGGCAACACATTTGAAAGGGCAATCAACAAAAAGGAAGCACATTTTGGGCGCTCCTTCAATAAAATGGAAGCACATTCTACAAAACGAAAACTCATTTAACGAAAAGGAGGTACATTCTCACGTACATTCAACTCGGTAGGATGCGATTGTCAATGTTAAGTTAAAATATAATGTCTCCATCAGTGTATGAATACATCAGTTTTTAGTTCCATAAGTCATTGGCTCCAATAGTCATTGGCTCCAATAGTCATTGGCTCCATCAGTCATTGACTACAACAGTCTATTGGCCCCAAAATTCATTGGCTACAAAAGTCATTGGCTCCAACAGTCATTGGCTCCAATTGCCTTTTGCTTCAACAGTTCCAATTATATTTGGCTATAATGCTTCGAGTCTAAGAGACTATGAGGCTACAAGGCTACGAGTCTACAATGATCTAGCTGGTTACAAGTTATTTATGGCCGCGAGACTGCTTGGCTAAAAGGCTGCGTGGCTTCGAAACTACATATCTATGAAGCTACAAGGATACAAGTCTACTCAGCTCTAAATGACTGCAAGGTTACACGGCTACAAGAACACATGGCTACAAAGCTTAAATTCTACGAGTCTACAAGACTTATCCAACTGCTTACGAGTCTGCAAAGCTCTAACTACTCCAGGAGCATTATGTTATAAGACTACGAGACTAATTTTAAACGTAGATTCAAGTCTACGAGGCTACTTGGCTACGTAGCTGCATGTCTACGAGGCTCCAATACATCATGACTACGCGACTACAAGCCATGTGGTTACGAGAGTACGTGACTACGAGTCTTCAAGTTTACGAGACTGCGAGGCTACAAGCTAAGAAGCTTCTAGAACACAAGTTTACGAGACTGCGAGGATACAGGACTACAAGTCTACATGAGTACTTGACTATGAAGCTACAAGTCTACATGGCTCCAATTGCGGCATCTGTCTTCGGCTGAATATTCTCTTTGGCATCAACTGCTCCAACAGCATTATGTTATAACATTACAAGGCTACTTGGTTACGTAGCTACAAGTCTACAAGGCTCCAATTGCCGCATCTGTCTTCGACGGAATTTTCTCTTTTGCTCCAACTGCTCCAGCAGCATTATGTTATAACATTAAAAGGCAACTTGGTTACGTAGCTACAAGTTTACAAGGCTCCATTTGCCGCAAATGTCATCGGTTGATTTTCTCTTTAGCTCCAACTGCTCCAAAAGCATTATATTATAACATTAAAAGACAACTTGGTTACGTAGCTACAAGTTTACAAGGCTCCATTTGCCGCACTTGTCTTTGACTGAATTTTCTCTTTTGCTCCAACTGCTCCAACAGCATTATGTTATAACATTACAAGGTTACTTGGTTACGTAGCTACAAGTCTACGAGGCTCCAAGGCATCATGACTACGTGACTACGAGTCATGTGGTTACGAGACTATGCGATTGCAAGTCTACATGGTTATGTGATCGCGAGGCTACAAGACTAAGAAGCTTCTAGAACACAAGGTCACGTGATTACGAGGCTACAGGACTACAAAGCTTCCCGAACACAAGGTTACGTGATTTCAAAACTACTTGGTTACATAGCTACAAGTCTACGAGGCTCCAAGGCATCATGACTATGAAGATTCCAGAACACAAGGTTACGAGACTGCGAGGCTACAGGACTACGAAGCTTCCAGGACACGAGGCTACGTGGCTACGAGACTACATGACTCTGACTACAATAGCACCATTCAGTGGTGAGAGTTAATTTATCTCATGCAAAATAACCTGTTTAAAGTAATGTCGATTATTGTCAACAGATGACACCACATGTTGCTCACAGGTAAATATTCTTTAGTTCTTTTATGTGGGATGCAGGAAGCTCACTAACGATCGCAAAAGAAGGATGGCTTCGCTAGACACCAAGGAGAAGGAAGTTCGTCTTTCATGTTAGTGCTTCACAGATGTCTCGTGGTATATTATTTGACTGAGTAATGGTTGTTTATTTTTTTAAATTCCTCCTGGGAAAAAAATTGCAAGTGCTGATTTAGTAGCAGAAATTCTCGAATTAAATGTAACTCTAAATAAAATGACATGACTCATTAGGTAAAAAAATCCTTCATGCAGTGAGCGGTTTCTCAGAATAGACAGAAGCACTTGAAGAAACCACAGGAATATTTAAGAGCATACGGAGAAAACCATCATCATATTGACAAGAATAATCAGGAGCAAACATATTGACAAGAATAATCAGGAGCACACGGAGGAATACATCACACTTTTCTTTGATATCATAAAATAACAGAAAAAATATTAAATAAATAGCATAAAAATAAATTAATAAAAAATTTAAATAAAATATTACAAATTAAAAATACATAAATGGATTATGCTACATTGTGAATTTCTCATTGTTGATAAAGATAGAGTTCTAGTACAAGTCAGTATTTTATGTATTGTTTTTGTATTTTTTTTAATTTTAATTTTTTTTAATTTTTTTTAAATTTTATTTATTAAATATTTTTTCTTGATATTTTAAGATATCAAATTAAAGTGTGATAGTTTTCTCCGTGTGCTCCTGTTATTCTTGTCAATATGTTTGCCCCTGATTATTCTTGTCAATATGATGATGGTTTTCTCCATGTGATCTGGATTATTCCTGTGCTTTCTTCAAGTGCTAGTGTATATTCTGAGAAACCGCTCCCTGCATGAAGGATTTTTTACCTAATGAGTCAAGTCATTTTATTTGGAGTAACATTTAATTATAGAATTCCTGCTACTAAATCAGCACTTGCAATTTTTTTACCATGAGGAATTAAAAAAAATAAACAACCATTACTCAGTAAAATAATATACCACGAGACATCTGTGAAGCACTAACATGCAAGACGAACATCCTTTTCCTTGATGTCTAGCGAAGCCATCCTTCTTTTGCGATCGTTAGTGAGCTTCCCGCATCCCACATGAAAGAACTAAAGAATATTTACCTGTGAGCAACATGTGGTGTCATCTGTTGACAATAATCGACATTACTTTAAACAGGTTATTTTGCATGAGATAAATTAACTCTCACCACTGAATGATGCTATTGTAGTCAGTTAGAGTCATGTAGTCTCGTAGCCACGTAGCCTCGTGTCCTGGAAGCTTCGTAGTCCTGTAGCCTCGCAGTCTCGTAACCTTGTGTTCTGGAAGCTTCATAGTCATGATGCCTTGGAGCCTCGTAAACTTGTAGCTACGTAACCAAGTTGCCTTTTAATGTTATAACATAATGCTGCTGGAGCAGTTGGAGCGAAAGAGAAAATTCCGTCGAAGACAGATGCGGCAATTGGAGCCTTGTAGACTTGTAGCTACGTAACCAAGTAGCCTTGAAATGTTATAACATAAGGCTGCTGGAGCAGTTGAAGCCAAAGAGAAAATTCAGCCGAAGACAGATGCCACAATTTGAGCCATGTAGACTTGTAGCTACATAGTCAAGTACTCATGTAGACATGTCGTCCTGTGTCCTCGCAGTCTCATAAACTTGTGTTCTAGAAGCTACGTAGCTTATAGCTTCGCAGTTTCGTAAACTTTAAGACTCGTAGTCACGTAATCTCGTAACCACATGGCTCGTAGTCGCGTAGTCATGATGTCTTGGAGCCTCGTATACTTGAAGCTACGTAGCCAAGTAGCCTCGTAGACTTGTAGCTACGTAAACAAGTGGTCTTGTAGTCTTAAAACATAATGCTGCTGGAGTAGTTGGAGCTTTGTAGACTCGTAGAATTGAAGCTTTGTAGCCAAGTGGTTCTGTAGCCATGTAGCCTTGCAGTCATTTGGAGTCGAATAGACTTGTATTCTTGTAGATTCATAGATAATTAGTTTCGTAGTCACGCAGGCTTTTAGCTATGCAGTCTCGCGGCCATATATAACTTGTAACCAGCTAGATCCTTGTAGACTCTTAGCCTTGTAGCCTCATAGTCTCTTTGACTCGTACCATTCTAGCCAAATATCATTGGAGCTGTTGAAGCAAAAGGCAATTGGAGCTAATGACTTATAAAACTAAAAACTGATGGATTTATAGACTGATGGAGACATTATATCCTAACTTTACATTGGCAATCGCATCCTACCGAGTTGAATGTAAGTGAGAATGTACCTCCTTTTCATTAAATGAGCTTTCGTTTTGTAGAATGTTCTTCCATTTGATTGACGGTGCGTCCAAAATGTGCTTCTTTTTTGATGATTGCCCTTTCAAATGTGTTGCCTTTTTAATTGAGCTTCCAAATGTGCTGCCTTTTTGCTGATGGTGCTTCCAAAATGTGCTGCCTTTGTAATTGAGCTTCCACATTGTGCTGACTTTTTGATTTTGCTTCCAAAATGTGCTGCCATTTTGTTGATGGTGCTTCCAAAATGTGCTGCCTTTTTGTTGATGGTTCTTCCAAAATGTGCTGCTTTATGATTGTTCTTCCCTAATGTCCTGAGTAGTATATAATAGGGCATCCGAGATCTGGCTTCTGGCTGTGGTGTCTGTGGTGTTTTCCGCCATCTTGGATTGTGACGTCACGGCGGCCATCTTGGAGGAGTGTAACGGGACATAGCGTAACGGGACAAGTTTGACCTTGACCTTTGACCCTCAAAATTCGCCAAAATTGGGCAAAAATTGCCCAAAATTCCTCAAAATTCGTCAAAATTTACATTTCTGTGAAAAAAATTCCGCCAAAAAATCTCAAAAAATTCCACAATCCAAAAATTAGAATTTCGAAAAATCCTCAAAAGTTGTTTTGCCCTAGAAAGAACCCAAATTCCTAAAAGCGGCTTAAAACTCCTAAGAGCTAGCCGCTCTAAGCCGCCGAGGTCATGACCTTGAAAACTAGGATGCCATGACAGACATATTGGATGATGACGTCACCGTTGCAATTTACGTTACGGTCGCCATCTTTAAAATCTTTATTTATTATCCGATTGTAATGAAATTTTTTTTAAAATTTATAAAAAAATTCAATTAATAAAAAATATTCAAAAATCATACATTTTCGACACGGAGTTCGGAGTCCTCGGTTCGAACCCGACGAGTGCAAAAAAAATAAAAATGGCGACAGGCTCCATCCTCCGCGGTGGCTGCAAGCAGACTGACTCCCACCACATGTTTCATATCATATATTATATAATCCGGCAGTATGACGTCATGTACGCCATCTTGAAATTTGGACGCCATCTTGAAAATCTTTATTTATTATCCGATTTTAATGAAAAAAATTCCAAAATTCATCAAAAAATTAACGTATTTGAATTTGTTTGATTATATCGATGTACGTCCTTGGTTCGATTCCCGGCGAGAGTAAACAGTCGATCCTTCCTCCATGAAAGCTACCTAGACTGATCTACCGCCAACAATACCAAGGTATATATCGTCAACTGGTATGACGTCATGTCCGACATCTTGTCTTCATCCGCTGGAGACCACCATCTTGTTTTCGTCTGCTACAGTGTGCCGATATCATGTTAGTATAATTATCTGGACACTATACTTTTGTCCTCAACTGTTGACCTTGAATTTTGACCTTGAAATTTGACATTGACCTTGAAATTTGACCTAGCCTTGAAATTTGACCTTGACCTTGAAATTTGACTTTGTCCTTGAAATTTGACTTTGTCCTTGTCAACCATCATGGATCCGACATTTTATGTTCAGTACATGCTACCAGGAGCCACCACCTGCCGGAGTACGCCATCCTGTGTGTGTGTACTTGTATTATAGAGTACATTTCCATCTGGATAATTTTATTCTAACCCGCTACAGTGCAGTAATCATTTATTATGGCCGCCATCTTGAAATCATGTAATAATGTAGCTAGAAAACGGGAAAAAATCCAAAATTCAATAAATAAATTTGTAATCCATATAATGATTGATTGGATCGACTAAGGTCCTTGGTTAGATCCCTGGCCGATACAAAACAACTTTAATTTAAAAAAATACTAAAAAAGTGTTAGGTTTGAGAAAATAAAAACACCACAAGTTCTTTTAAAAAAATTTTATTACATAAATTCAATACACTACTACAAGTACAAAAAAAACACTGACAAATTACCAAAGCCTTTTGGATTCCTCGTTTCAAACAGTCTTCTTATTGTACGGACTAAGCCTTTTACATGACTTTAAATGTCTATCCGATCCGTTCATTACCGCAGCCAGAGACGGACTGAAGTCCATATCACCAGGGTCTCACTTATATAGACTCATCAGTCGGTACAACACATGAGTCAAAACAAGAACCATGTTCATTATACTCACACTTAACTTTCTCGGAGCATTTTTTATAATGAAGATGTAAGCTATCAAGACGTGAAATTAGTTTTTTGCACTTATTGCACTGAAATTGTATTCTTTTAACATTATTAGAACAACTGCTTCTTTCATGTCTGCGAGCATTTGAGGTGATAGTAAATGATGCGTCACAGTATTTGCACTGACGCAATGTACGCTCTTCGTTAGTTGAAGAATCCATTGCGGACGATGAAACTTCGGATGATGGTGGTATCACATCTGTTGAAATCTCCTCCAATGTTGACGCCGTCGTTGCCAACGGGATCTGCACCTTCTCCATCGTAGCTGTCGTCAAGGTTCCCGTAGACGATGGTACAACCTCCGAGTTCGACGTTAAAGACGGTAAAGATTCCATCGAGGTCTCAAGAACAGCTAATTGACACGACTTATGCACCAGAAGAAACAAACTAGGTGATCCTTACACCGCCGACGTCAGTAACAAACTGAGCGTCCTGATGTCTAGGACTCGCTTATATACATGCACCATATGGAATAATACGCTAGTCAAATCAAGAACCATTTACAATAATACTAGAGTCAAATCTACAAATTAAAAAAGAGGATCATTTGATCGAAAAAAAATTCGATCTCTCCAATATACGGCAGGCTCCAAGAGCTACAATTAACGTCATCAGATCCATCTACATTTTTCTCCTATGCTTCAATTGACCATTAGCTGCAAGTGCTCCAACAGCTCCATCAGCTTAAACCCGTAATGTACGCAATGTACGCGCAATACATGCAATTTACACGCAATAAATGTAATGATTACACAGTACTCACAGGAAACGGAACGTACACACACAGTACACACACAGGAAACGGAACGTACACACAGTACACACAGGAAACGGAATGTACACACAGTACACACAGGAAACTAAACGGACACACAGTACACACAGGAAACTAAACGGACACACAGTACACACAGGAAACGGAACGTACACACAGTACACACAGGAAACTGAACGTACACACAGTACACACAGGAAACTGAACGTACACACAGTACACACAGGAAACGGAACGTACACACAGTACACACAGGAAACTAAACGTACACACAGTACACACAGGAAACTGAACGTACACACAGTACACACAGAAAACGGAACGTACACACAGTACACACAGGAAACGGAACGTACACACAGAAAACGGAACGTACACACAGTACACACAGGAAACGGAACGTACACACAGTACACACAGGAAACGGAACGTACACACAGTACACACAGGAAACGTAATGATCACACTTACAGTAGCGGAAACACACACACAGGCTTAGTTGGAAATCAGAATACAAGAAATAAAATCATTAAATTTTTACTTTCAATATTTTATTACTTCTCAACATTACACAAATACAAGTAAAAGAAGCCATTATTGTATGTAGCCAGCTTTCCTCAGTTCTTTGAGTATGAAGGATATTTCTTTGATGCACGGATAGTTTCCTGCACAAAGCGAGCCATGTAGAAGTCTTAGCCGGTCAACCAATATGTTTGGATCTTTCCATGATGTGTAATCAATCTCTTCTACCACCATCTTACTTGCTTGTTTATTATATATACTTTTAATATCGCAATCGTCCCAGTGATCATAATAAGCATTATCAGATTTATTTATTATAACATGACGTTTCCATCGTTTCGGTCTCAGGACATCGCCACATTCTTCGATCTTGTCAGCTCTAGGTGCTTCATCACAGTCTATGCCTTTGTCAACAGCCTCAGAGTCACTGTAACAATCACTGTAGAAGACATCCTCTTCACCCAGATTACCGTATGAATTCGCTATCGATGATGTCGAAGTGTCTTCATCGTCTTCATGCTTCCTTTTTAGGAGTCCATCATTTTTACAAAGAATGGAGGATCTACTGAATATAGGCTTGAATGTATTCTCACTTTTCACGGTGTTGATACTTCCATTAGTTTCAGTCTTCCCGAAGCCATTAGCATCCTTCAATTTATGTTCTTCCTCACGATCGGGTGAGCTAATACCATCACGCTCAGGACAAGGAAAATTATTGTCATAATGCAGATCACTCTTCTTTAGTCTAGTGGATCCATCGGTGTCCTCTATGCCGTAAGTAGTCTTGACTTTACATGTTCTACCATGTCTTTTTAAGCTGTCAATTCGTGTTAACAACCTGCTACAACGATTACAGCTTAACATGTTGCGTAGTGGGTTTCTAGCACAATCATTCTTCTCATGACGTCTAGCATTCCTTCTCATGAGAAAATCCTTGCCACAGTATCTACAGCGGCTTCCTTCCGATTCAGCTATAGATAACAAACCACGATCCATGGTAGCTTCTGTGACTAATGTTAGATACAAACTGTCAGTTTTCTCCAATTGGAACCATTTCTTAAATAGAGTTTTTGAAATATTTCATCAGTGAGAGTTAAGTTATCTAATGCAAAGCAAATTGATGCAAGTAGTTCCGGCTGTCGTCAACAGATGGCGCCACGTGTTGCTTGCAGGTAAATAATATATATTTCATTAATGTGGGATGCGGAACGCTCACTATCGATCGCAAAGGGAGGTTGGCTTCGATAGTATCCAAGGAGAAAAAAGTTCGTCCTTCCTGCTAGTGCTTCTCAGATTTCTCACGGTCCGCCATCTTGGATTACGACGTCACGGCGGCCATATTGGATGGATGTGACCTTGACCTTTGACTGAAACCGCAGGAATGATCGCAAGCACACGGATTAACCATCAAAATATTGATAAGAATAATCAGGAGCACACGGAGAAAACCATCATAATATTGGCAAGAATAATCAGGAGCACACGGAAAAAACCGCCACAAGTTTTCTTTGATATCATTAAAATACAAAAAAAAATTAATAAAAAATTAAAAATAAAAACGAAAAAAAAATTCAAACATTCTGGCTTGTACTAGAACTCTATCTTTGCTCAACAATGAGAAGTTCACAAGCTAGCAGAATGTTTGAATTTTTTTTTCGTTTTTATTTTTAATTTTTTATTAATTTTTTTTTGTATTTTAATGATATCAAAGAAAACTTGTGGCGGTTTTCTCCGTGTGCTCCTGATTATTCTTGCCAATATTATGATGGTTTTCTCCGTGTGCTCCTGATTATTCTTATCAATATTTTGATGGTTAATCCGTGTGCTTGCGATCATTCCTGCGGTTTCAGTCAAAGGTCAAGGTCACATCCATCCAATATGGCCGCCGTGACGTCGTAATCCAAGATGGCGGACCGTGAGAAATCTGAGAAGCACTAGCAGGAAGGACGAACTTTTTTCTCCTTGGATACTATCGAAGCCAACCTCCCTTTGCGATCGATAGTGAGCGTTCCGCATCCCACATTAATGAAATATATATTATTTACCTGCAAGCAACACGTGGCGCCATCTGTTGACGACAGCCGGAACTACTTGCATCAATTTGCTTTGCATTAGATAACTTAACTCTCACTGATGAAATATTTCAAAAACTCTATTTAAGAAATGGTTCCAATTGGAGAAAACTGACAGTTTGTATCTAACATTAGTCACAGAAGCTACCATGGATCGTGGTTTGTTATCTATAGCTGAATCGGAAGGAAGCCGCTGTAGATACTGTGGCAAGGATTTTCTCATGAGAAGGAATGCTAGACGTCATGAGAAGAATGATTGTGCTAGAAACCCACTACGCAACATGTTAAGCTGTAATCGTTGTAGCAGGTTGTTAACACGAATTGACAGCTTAAAAAGACATGGTAGAACATGTAAAGTCAAGACTACTTACGGCATAGAGGACACCGATGGATCCACTAGACTAAAGAAGAGTGATCTGCATTATGACAATAATTTTCCTTGTCCTGAGCGTGATGGTATTAGCTCACCCGATCGTGAGGAAGAACATAAATTGAAGGATGCTAATGGCTTCGGGAAGACTGAAACTAATGGAAGTATCAACACCGTGAAAAGTGAGAATACATTCAAGCCTATATTCAGTAGATCCTCCATTCTTTGTAAAAATGATGGACTCCTAAAAAGGAAGCATGAAGACGATGAAGACACTTCGACATCATCGATAGCGAATTCATACGGTAATCTGGGTGAAGAGGATGTCTTCTACAGTGATTGTTACAGTGACTGAGGCTGTTGACAAAGGCATAGACTGTGATGAAGCACCTAGAGCTGACAAGATCGAAGAATGTGGCGATGTCCTGAGACCGAAACGATGGAAACGTCATGTTATAATAAATAAATCTGATAATGCTTATTATGATCACTGGGACGATTGCGATATTAAAAGTATATATAATAAACAAGCAAGTAAGATGGTGGTAGAAGAGATTGATTACACATCATGGAAAGATCCAAACATATTGGTTGACCGGCTAAGACTTCTACATGGCTCGCTTTGTGCAGGAAACTATCCGTGCATCAAAGAAATATCCTTCATACTCAAAGAACTGAGGAAAGCTGGCTACATACAATAATGGCTTCTTTTACTTGTATTTGTGTAATGTTGAGAAGTAATAAAATATTGAAAGTAAAAATTTAATGATTTTATTTCTTGTATTCTGATTTCCAACTAAGCCTGTGTGTGTGTTTCCGCTACTGTAAGTGTGATCATTACGTTTCCTGTGTGTACTGTGTGTACGTTCCGTTTCCTGTGTGTACTGTGTGTACGTTCCGTTTCCTGTGTGTACTGTGTGTACGTTCCGTTTTCTGTGTGTACGTTCCGTTTCCTGTGTGTACTGTGTGTACGTTCCGTTTTCTGTGTGTACTGTGTGTACGTTCAGTTTCCTGTGTGTACTGTGTGTACGTTTAGTTTCCTGTGTGTACTGTGTGTACGTTCCGTTTCCTGTGTGTACTGTGTGTACGTTCAGTTTCCTGTGTGTACTGTGTGTACGTTCAGTTTCCTGTGTGTACTGTGTGTACGTTCCGTTTCCTGTGTGTACTGTGTGTCCGTTTAGTTTCCTGTGTGTACTGTGTGTCCGTTTAGTTTCCTGTGTGTACTGTGTGTACATTCCGTTTCCTGTGTGTACTGTGTGTACGTTCCGTTTCCTGTGTGTGTACTGTGTGTGTACGTTCCGTTTCCTGTGTGTACTGTGTAATCATTACATTTATTGCGTGTAAATTGCATGTATTGCGCGTACATTGCGTACATTACGGGTTTAAGCTGATGGAGCTGTTGGAGCACTTGCAGCTAATGGTCAATTGAAGCATAGGAGCAAAATGTAGATGGATCTGATGACGTTAATTGTAGCTCTTGGAGCCTGCCGTATATTGGAGAGATCGAATTTTTTTTCGATCAAATGATCCTCTTTTTTAATTTGTAGATTTGACTCTAGTATTATTGTAAATGGTTCTTGATTTGACTAGCGTATTATTCCATATGGTGCATGTATATAAGCGAGTCCTAGACATCAGGACGCTCAGTTTGTTACTGACGTCGGCGGTGTAAGGATCACCTAGTTTGTTTCTTCTGGTGCATAAGTCGTGTCAATTAGCTGTTCTTGAGACCTCGATGGAATCTTTACCGTCTTTAACGTCGAACTCGGAGGTTGTACCATCGTCTACGGGAACCTTGACGACAGCTACGATGGAGAAGGTGCAGATCCCGTTGGCAACGACGGCGTCAACATTGGAGGAGATTTCAACAGATGTGATACCACCATCATCCGAAGTTTCATCGTCCGCAATGGATTCTTCAACTAACGAAGAGCGTACATTGCGTCAGTGCAAATACTGTGACGCATCATTTACTATCACCTCAAATGCTCGCAGACATGAAAGAAGCAGTTGTTCTAATAATGTTAAAAGAATACAATTTCAGTGCAATAAGTGCAAAAAACTAATTTCACGTCTTGATAGCTTACATCTTCATTATAAAAAATGCTCCGAGAAAGTTAAGTGTGAGTATAATGAACATGGTTCTTGTTTTGACTCATGTGTTGTACCGACTGATGAGTCTATATAAGTGAGACCCTGGTGATATGGACTTCAGTCCGTCTCTGGCTGCGGTAATGAACGGATCGGATAGACATTTAAAGTCATGTAAAAGGCTTAGTCCGTACAATAAGAAGACTGTTTGAAACGAGGAATCCAAAAGGCTTTGGTAATTTGTCAGTGTTTTTTTTGTACTTGTAGTAGTGTATTGAATTTATGTAATAAAATTTTTTTAAAAGAACTTGTGGTGTTTTTATTTTCTCAAACCTAACACTTTTTTAGTATTTTTTTAAATTAAAGTTGTTTTGTATCGGCCAGGGATCTAACCAAGGACCTTAGTCGATCCAATCAATCATTATATGGATTACAAATTTATTTATTGAATTTTGGATTTTTTCCCGTTTTCTAGCTACATTATTACATGATTTCAAGATGGCGGCCATAATAAATGATTACTGCACTGTAGCGGGTTAGAATAAAATTATCCAGATGGAAATGTACTCTATAATACAAGTACACACACACAGGATGGCGTACTCCGGCAGGTGGTGGCTCCTGGTAGCATGTACTGAACATAAAATGTCGGATCCATGATGGTTGACAAGGACAAAGTCAAATTTCAAGGACAAAGTCAAATTTCAAGGTCAAGGTCAATTTTCAAGGCTAGGTCAAATTTCAAGGTCAATGTCAAATTTCAAGGTCAAGGTCAAATTTCAAGGTCAAAATTCAAGGTCAACAGTTGAGGACAAAAGTATAGTGTCCAGATAATTATACTAACATGGTATCGGCACACTGTAGCAGACGAAAACAAGATGGTGGTCTCCAGCGGATGAAGACAAGATGTCGGACATGACGTCATACCAGTTGACGATATATACCTTGGTATTGTTGGCGGTAGATCAGTCTAGGTAGCTTTCATGGAGGAAGGATCGACTGTTTACTCTCGCCGGGAATCGAACCAATGACGTACATCGATATAATCAAACAAATTCAAATACGTTAATTTTTTGATGAATTTTGGAATTTTTTTCATTAAAATCGGATAATAAATAAAGATTATCAAGATGGCGTCCAAATTTCAAGATGGCGTACATGACGTCATACTGCCGGATTATATAATATATGATATGAAACATGTGGTGGGAGTCAGTCTGCTTGCAGCCACCGCGGAGGATGGAGCCTGTCGCCATTTTTATTTTTTTTGCACTCGTCGGGTTCGAACCGAGGACTCCGAACTCCGTGTCGAAAATGTATGATTTTTAAATATTTTTTATTAATTGAATTTTTTTATAAATTTTAAAAAAAATTTCATTACAATCGGATAATAAATAAAGATTTTAAAGATGGCGACCGTAACGTAAATTGCAACGGTGACGTCATCATCCAATATGTCTGTCATGGCATCCTAGTTTTCAAGGTCATGACCTCGGCGGCTTAGAGCGGCTAGCTCTTAGGAGTTTTAAGCCGCTTTTAGGAATTTGGGTTCTTTCTAGGGCAAAACAACTTTTGAGGATTTTTCGAAATTCTAATTTTTGGATTGTGGAATTTTTTGAGATTTTTTGGCGGAATTTTTTTCACAGAAATGTAAATTTTGACGAATTTTGAGGAATTTTGGGCAATTTTTGCCCAATTTTGGCGAATTTTGAGGGTCAAAGGTCAAGGTCAAACTTGTCCCGTTACGCTATGTCCCGTTACACTCCTCCAAGATGGCCGCCGTGACGTCACAATCCAAGATGGCGGAAAACACCACAGACACCACAGCCAGAAGCCAGATCTCGGATGCCCTATTATATACTACTGTCCTGCCTTTTTGATTGTGGTTCCAAAATGTTCATTCCTTTTTATTGTGCTTCCAAAATGTACTGCCCTTTTGATTTTGGTTCCAAAATGTTCTTCCTTTTGGTTGATGGTCCTTCCTTTTTGTTCATTGTGCTTTTAAAGGTGCTTTTTTTTTGATGGGATTCTTGGTTCTATTGCAAGCGTAAAAACATGTTACGATGGTTTAGTTGAATATAATTAGTTGTCGATGAAGAAGGTGGTGAGGTTCGGTAATGACTGGTCTATACGTCTGACATTGTTTATGACCCTGTCTCGCGGTCCGAAGACGTTTGGTTGTATGTATGTATGGCTTTTTATTATGAATGGTTTAGTTCGAAAAACTATACTTTCATGTTAGGCTTATCGGCAACGTATTTAATTCGTCGAACATTGTCGTATATTGTCTTGAGTTGTTTTTCGTTGAGTTAATTACTGATAAACTGCATGAAAGTAATGTAAATCAAAATATAAAATTTATTTAATATTTAGTTATACTTTTCACTGGTCAAGAAGCAAACCGACGACAGGAATCCATCGATTCAATATGTAAATGAATGAGTTATATTTTCGTTGAAGTATGGCATTTTTCCCGAATTTATAAGTCAATAAATACAAATATCTAAGATGGCAGTTGTAATTGCTTATAAAATGATGGTAGTAGTAGAATTTAGGCCTCCTTTAGGATTTTGAACATGATTTATTGAATTTATTATTTTGATATAAAATTAAATGTTTTGCATCGATCAGGGATCGAACCAAGGACATGAATCGATCGATTCAATCAGTATATTGATTATAATTTTATTAAATGAATTTTGTAATTTTTCACGAATTTCTAGCTAAATAATTATACATTACCTAGATGGCACCCAAATGATAAGATGGCGGGCACCTCAGTAGTAATAAATGATTACTGCACTCTAGCGGGTTAGAATAAAACTGACATGATGGTAATGTACTCTTTAAGATGAGTACACACACACAAGATGGTGTCCTCCAGCAGATGAAAATATGACGGTGGCAATGTCCTCTAGCAGGTGGTAGCTCGTGGTAGCGAGTACTGAACACAAAATGATGTATCTAAAATGGTGTCAAGGTCATGGTTAAATTTTACGGTCAAGAAAAAGTTCAAGGTCAAGTTAAAATTTCAAAGGTCGAGGTCATTTTTCAAGATAAATGTGAAATTTCAAGGTCAAGGTAACATTTCAAGGCCAAGGTAATTTTTCAAGGTAATTTCAGAGTTTAAGGTCAAAGTTCAATTCCAAAAGTTGAGGACAAAGGAATGGTGAACAGAAAATTATATTAACATTGCGCTGGCACACTTTAGCAGACGAAAACAAGATGGCGGCCTCCAGAGGACTAAAAGGGGGCGAACATGACGTCATATCAGTCGGTTTTGAATTAAGGTCGGGAATCGATCTAATCAATCATAATTCTAATATGTAAATTTTTGATGAATATTGAACCTTATTTCATTAAAATCGGATAATAAATAAAGATTTAAAAGATGGCGTCCGTAAGGATAATCGATACAGTGGTGATTTGATTCTAAACGACGGGTGTGACATAAGTCATTTTTATTAGTTTTTATTGAGAATTTTTTAAATACATTAATAAATGACTGGTTTACTCTCGCCGGAAATCGAACCGATGACCGAAATCGTTTAAAAAACTAAACATTTTAAATAGGCAATTTTAATAATATTTTTTTGGAATTTTTTCGGAATTTCTAGCAATGAAATTACGGATTTTCAAGATGGTGGACGTAACAATACATGCAACATTAAAATAATCTAATATGGCGGTCGTAACGTAAAGTGTAACGATGACGTACTCAACCTAGATGGCGGGCGTAACGAAACAAGCATCATTTATAAATAATCCAAGATGGCGACCATTACGATAAGGTCATCAGTGGTATTTAATTACTAGTTTGTTAAGATTTTATTATTCAATTCGATTAATTAAATTTTTAATGATTTTTAAAATTTTTCCCGATTTTATAACATAAAAATTACGGATTTTCAAAATGGCGGACATGACGTCATACTAGTTGACGAGATATATATATATATACTTTGACATAAGTGGTGGGGGGAGTCAGTCTGCCAGCGGCTTCCTTGGAAGAAGGTTCGATCGACATCTAAATTTTTTTTGCCCTCACTGGTTACGAACCGATAACTCCAAGCTCCATGTCGAATAGTATGATTTTAAAATATTTTTATTAAAATTTTATGAATTGAATTTTTTTATAAATTTTAAATTTTTTAAATTAAAATTGGATAATTAGTAAAGTTTTCAAGATGGCGGCCGTAACGGTAATTGCAACGGTGACATCATACTCCTAGATGAAGTCTGCGGTTTAGAGCGGCTAACTC
Organism: Bacillus rossius redtenbacheri; assembly: GCF_032445375.1. NCBI lineage: Eukaryota > Metazoa > Arthropoda > Insecta > Phasmatodea > Bacillidae > Bacillus > Bacillus rossius. The sequence goes on along the minus strand of NC_086330.1, from coordinate 258,260,950 downwards.
TTAGGACTTTTAAGCCGCTTTTAGGAATTTGGGTTCTTTCTAAGACAAACGTATTTTGAAGTTTTTCGAAATCCTAATTTTTGAATTTTTGAGGAAGAACATTTTTCCTCAAAACGGGGATTTTGTTAGTCTTTTTGAGTCATTTTTGAGGAATTTTGAGGAAGTTTTGAGTCCAAGATGGCCGCTGTGACACCAGAGCAATCGGTCATTGACCCGGCACCAGGCACCAACGCCTGGTGCCTGCGCTAGAAGAAACTATTATATACTACTCATCTGTTGTAAGGTGTGCATCATTAAGTGCTGAACAATACCAAATATTGTAATAGAGACAATATAGGAAACTCATAATAAATACGCGAGACAAGTGATGTCAGCGAACCTGGCGATGTGGAGTGTAACTAAATTTTTTTGACATTGTGCGATTATCTTTACTACTGACTTTAACAGGTTCAGGCATACCTATGACAATCTTCAACAGGCGTAGACAGCGTGACGGTGACGGTGTCTGGTCTCTACCTTGAGGCGTCGAGGTGCGTATTCTTCCTTCTTGTGAACTTAACTAGCTACTCGTTCGGTCGAAACTTGGCTTTTTAGACCTGCGTGCGGTTATGGCTGTAGAAAAGAACTCGATCCATCTGGGAAGGGCTTACTAAATGTTCGCTGACAGTAGGTTCCGGTCACGTGACATTGATTTAAACTTTCCCGCGGGTTTTTTTTCTGCACTTCTTCCAATCTTCCGCGCGGGTAACCTACACCCCAGGAATGCAGCCGTCTCCCGGCGCTCACTGCCGTGCGTGCTACTCGCTCTGTTTGTCTCTCAGCGCAGGATTAGCGCGGGGAGACGAACCACAGCAGAATTTATTTTTACTATACACAATTAAATCATTAATAAAATATGAATATTACAAAAATAAAGTCAAATTAATGAAAAATGTGGTAAAAAGTTAATTTTTAATGCATTTTTAAACTTGAAACTACAAAAAAAATTATTTTATATATTAAAATTTATAAGAATAGCATATAACATTATTTAAAGAATTTTTAATAGTTACGTCGTATTTTCATGTCTGTCCATATACAAAATATATTTAATTTATTTAAATAATCTAATTGCGTTCTTCATAGTTCTTCTATAAAGATAAAAGGATTTTGTACCTGTTTATCAACTTATTACTATACATACTAAGTAGGTCAGTTCATAGTCCCCTAGAAAGTTACATGAAGGAATACTCTTATGTATGCCTTGAAATTACAATAATTTACGAGTTTCATCATTTACCCGACTCGCAAATTTTTTTGCTTACAAAAATTATGAAATTGTTATTGATAAAAAAATATAACAGGGAAAAATAAAATATTGAAACATATATTTATCAACTGTGAGATTTAGATCTGTATAAGTTGTATGTGTGTTTTTTATAAACGCATAAGAAATTATTTTCAAAGTTTGGTGTGGTGGTGATACGGTCTAAGGTGCTGTGCCAATATTAGAATATAAGGATCGTGGGGTTGAATTAGCTAACCTTTTTAAAAATATATTTTACCCTAATAAGCTGTTTGACATAACTTTACAATATGTAATTTTTATTAAAATTTTGAAAATATTTTGATTTTGTTATTAAAAAAAAATTGGTTGTCTGTAAAGTTGGTTTACGGACGATAGTTCAACGTGACAACGTCATAACAAAACATTGATGAAATGATTGATCCAGAAGAAAAGGAAATATCATATTCGGCCTGAGACTGAGCCGTAATAGGTTTTTGCAACCAAACCATTTAGGAATTAAAAAGATTATATTCTTTGAGGAAGATTTTTTTTTTAATTTTTCAATCTTTTGCATCATAAAATCTACCTCTGCATACTTTTATGAATAAAAATGAATCATTTTTATTGAATTATCACTATTTTGTATGGATAAAAAGGAGTGAAATGAAATGTGCAATTGAATTAAAAAATTTACTTTTATTTGCATTCATTAATTCAAATATATTTATTACTTTTGAAATGTTGTGTTCGCCATATTTATTTTTACAAGTACAAAAAAAAGTTTCATAGCTGCCGGGTTTCGAACCGACAACATTAGTTTAAGAAATAGGTACGCTAACCATACGCCCACGAGGCCACACTGAGATAACATAGTTTCAAATATTAAATATAAACGTATTTATAAAAACTTTGTTCACGGTAGGGGAAAAATATTATTTCGATTTTATAACAAATACGCATCCCAAATACACCAAACTTATTTATAATGTGTTACAATATTTTTTAAAACATTGTGCAAAAGATCCCGGGTGTAATTTGAATTATTATGTGTAACTGTAAAACACCATTGTTGGTCCAACACGTATTTGAATTTTCAACATTACTTTTGAATAACCGTACCGATTGTGCTGAAAATCGGTGGACGATCGTTAAATTACATAATATTAATAATTCAAACGACGAAAATATGATTGAAAAGTCAAATCGATGGTTGTTCCAATCGAGTGGAAGAGAGAAGCCACGCATGCGTACAATGAGCAAACAGAACACATCCGTAGTGGGACATCCGTAGTGGGACACTTTTTCGTGCGTGCAGCCAGCGTTCATCGATTTAATAGACGTTGTCACGTCAAAAATAATCATTGAAGTTAGTGTCAATAACTCAATGTCATGACCTTATAAGCTAGAATTATTTTAATTTACGAAATACTTTGGTCAAAACTATCTCTCTTTGTAACAAACTGAGCTCCTCTAAGGAATTTTAAATTTTTATAATTGTATGATGGAAATTTTCCCTGAAAAAGGAGACTTTTGAATTATTTTAGACCATTTTTTTTATCAAGGTCATTCAAGATCACAGCTGGTTGTATCCATCTTGCGATGATAGTCAAGTTTTAATGATATAATTAATTTTTACTAAATTAATTGAAAAAAATATGATTTTACATAAATTATTTGTACAGCAGTCAGCAGGACTATATATAAGCAGCTTGATTCCTACTTGTAAAATTTAATAAATTTCAAAAGATAATTACTGTTTGTAAACACACATAAGACTTTCTTCATTTAGGTACTTTTTATTGGTGGCTGTGCAGTCCAAGACAATGTCCTACTTTGAGGAAGAATTCACTTTCTGCAGAACATCTTTAATTAAATCTAATGTTTTAACAAACATTTCGTAAGTCCTAACAGTACCGAAAAAAATATGGTTGCGGTAGTGCACCTTGCAGGTAACACTGGAATATTATGGTTTACAGCCAACGAAATAAGGGGCAAGATTGTGGATCTAGAAGGCGAAGGTGACTAATCATGGTCTACAGGCTCTCGATCATAGGCATCGAGTGACAGACATACCCGAACATGGGCAAAGAATACCGAGAGACCAGCCACAGTTGATCAAGTCTCAAAATCGTAGTCCCATAAGAAAATCATTA